>NC_058520.1:31971620-32571620 GCF_904849725.1 Hordeum vulgare subsp. vulgare | reverse complement strand
CAGTGTTGATGCCAGAGACACGTTGTTCTTTGAGGATCGTCTTGTCGTTCCGAATGGTGATCTCAGAAAGGTAATCATGGAAGAAGCTCATAAATCTCTGCTCTCTATTCATCCTAGAAGTTCCAAGATGTATCAGGACTTGAAACAGACCTTCTGGTGGACTCGTATGAAGCGTGAGATTGCTCAGTTCGTAAATGAATGTGATGTATGTCGAAGGGTGAAAGTAGAGCATCAACGTCCAGCAGGTCTTTTGCATCCTTTGCCCATTCCCGAGTGGAAGTTCGATCATATTGAGATGGATTTCGTTACCGGGTTTCCGAAGTCGAAGAAGGGTAATGATGCCATCTTCGTCGTCATCGACAAGTTGAGTAAAGTGGCTCATTTTCTTCCAGTCAAGGAATCCATTTCCTTAGCTCAGCTTGCAGAGTTGTACACTTCCAGGATTGTGTCTTTGCATGGCGTGCCTATGATGATCTCTTCGGATCGCGGAAGTATCTTCACTTCCAAGTTATGGGACTCTTTTCAGTCTGCGATGGGCACGAAGATCCGCTGCAGCATAACTTTTCATCCTTAGACTAGTGGTCAAGTGGAGCGAGTCAATCAAGTTCTTGAGGATATGCTGAGAGCCCGTGTTATCTCTTTTGGCATGCAGTGGGAGGATTGTTTGCCTTTTGTGGAGTTCTCGTATAACAACAGTTATCAAGCTACTTCTGGCAAGGCTCCGTTTGAAATTCTCTATGGCAGGAAGTGTCGTACCCCGCTCAACTGGTCCGAGACCGGCGAGCGTCAGATCCTTGGGAATGACCTGATAGAAGAAGCTGATGAGATGTGTCGGGTCATTCGCGACAACCTCAGAACATCTCAGTCCCGTCAGAAGAGCTATTATGATAGCAAGTATCGTGACATGTCTTATGAGCTTGATGACTTCGTCTATCTCAAGGTGTCGCCTATGAAGGGGATGCATCGCTTAGGCATCAAAGGCAAGCTCGTGCCTCGTTTCATGGGCCCGTTCAGAGTAGTCGGCAAGAGAGGCGACCTTGTGTACCAGCTTGAGCTCCCGTCAAACTTTGCAAATGTGCATGATGTGTTCCATGTTTCTCAGCTCCGAAGGTGCTTCAAGACCCCCGAGCGCACTGTTCATCTTCAAGACATCGACCTTCAGCCTGACCTATCTTATCGTGAGCATCCAGTTGCGGTTCTCGAGGCAACTGAGCGCAAGACCCGCAACATGACTGTCGAATTTCTCAAAGTGCAATGGTCACACCATTCCGATAAAGAGGCTACTTGGGAACGCGAGGATCACCTCCGTTCTGAATTTCCGGAGTTCTTTCAGGCATAGATCTCGGGGCGAGATCTTTTTGTAGTGTGGGAGAGTTTGTAATGCCCCAAGTGTGTAGCTTACCATATTTGGAACCTTCCCATGTGGGTCCACCTTGTCATTGATATGAGAGAGTCCAATACTTATGATTTCAAGTGATGTCCTTGTTTATTCTTACTTTGCATGCATGCATGCCATATCATTCCATGACCTTGTGTTCTTGCTTTGTGATCCTTGTGGTGTTGTGTTGATATGATTTGTGATGTGATGTGGTAGGTGTTGTAAGTGGAGTGGTGCATTTGCTAATAGGTCACCTTGTGGTTGCATAGCCTTCAAAACTCTCTCCCTCCTATTTATCTCAAGCCCAAATATCTTTGCTCCTTCCTTGTTTGAAAAATGTCCCTGATTTAGCTTTTGTTTGTGGTGAATTTGTGATGTGGATATGCTGCTTTGAAAAGGTGTCTTAAAGGGTGCAATAATTACAAAACAGATCCAAACAATACTGTTTTGTAAATATTAAATTGCTCCTAAAATCCTTTTTCTATTTTTATTAAATGGGGCATAATTTCTTATGCCCAGGGGTACCTTTGTTTTATTTTTAGTTTTATTTATTTAGCTTGTGCCTTTATTTCTTTTCTCTGGTTTATTTCTAATAGAAAACCCCCAGGGTTTTATTTCCATCTATGTAGATATGAGATTGTCCATCTACATCATGTCATCTTGCTTAAGGCGTTACTCTGTTCTTTTGGACTTAATACACTAGATGCATGCTGGATAGCGGTCGACGTGTGGAGTAATAGTAGTAGATGCAGAAAGTATCGGTCTACTTGTTTTGGACGTGATGCCTATAGATATAATCATTGCCATAGATGACGTTACGACTTTGCACGGTTCTATCAATTGCTCGACAGTAATTTGTTCACCCACCGTCTACTTGCTTTCATGAGAGAAGCCACTAGTGAACACTACGGCCCCCGGGTCTATTGACACCTATCGTTTCGACTTTCGCTTTTACTTTGCTTTGTTACTTTGTTGCTTTCAGTTCTCACTCGGCAAACAATCTATAAGGGATTGACAACCCCTTCATAGCGTTGGGAGCAAGCTTTTTGTGTTTGTGCAGGTACTTGTGATACTCCTTCACTGGATCGATACCTTGGTTCTCAAAACTGAGGGAAATACTTACCACTGCTGCGCTACATCACCCTTTCCGCTTCGAGGGAACATCAACGCAAGGCTCCAAGGCCACGGGGGAAATCCTTTGCAGATTTTCCTAGGAAGTCCCTTAAGGCGTAGCCGTAGCAGAAGGATTCCTGGTGCCGTTGCTGAGGAGTATCAAGACAAGAGTAGTCTCCCGTCGGCACGTGTTTCTGGCGCCGTTGGAAGGTCTTTTGTTGCAGTAGCAGAAGTATTTATGGCGCCGTTGCTGGGGAAGGAGAGATCTATCCAAGTATGTCTCACAAACTCATCTCTTGCATTTACCTTTTTTGCCAGTTGCCTCTCGTTTTCCTCTCCTCCACTTCACATTTGTCGTTTTCATTTGCCTTTCTCCTTGGCCTTTTTCGTTTTCCTTTTTCGTTCGCCCTTTTCTCTTGTTTGCCTTTCCGTTGCTTGTGTGCTATGTGCCTTCAATATGCTTGCATCTTCGCTTGCTGAAAATCTAGTGATATGGATCCTCATCCACTTGCTAATCTCTTTAAGAGATCCACTTATGTGGAACCAATTGCTAGTGACTTGAATGCACTTGACTATCTTTATGGAGTTTTGCTTGAGATGCGTGAATCTGAAAATCGTGATGAAGAAACTTATGAAGTGATTCATGAGGGCTCCTTGGATGAAAAGCGTGATTGCAATGGTTTCACTATAAATCCTATTAGTGTCAATCATGCTAAAGATATGCAAAACCCTAAGCTTGGGGATGCTAGTTTTGCTATGTCCTCTACTTGTTGCAATGATCATGAATGGAGTGATGATTTTTCTTATGATCTTGAAAATTTGTTTAAGCCTCATGATGAATATGATTTTTTGCAATAAGATTGAAAGTGGGTTTGGAGACGTCATGACTTTAGTCGATGATAATCCCACTATTTTTGAAGAGCGTCAACTTTGCATGCATGTGGATCATGAAAAGAATATCCTATGTGATAGTTACATTGTTGAATTGGAATATGATCCCACATGTAATTATTATGAGAGAGGAAAATATTGTGGTAGAAACTTTCATGTTACCAAATTACCTCTCGTTATGTGGAGATTGCTATTGTCTCTTTCTTCTTCCTTGCATATGGCAACTATTGGTTGTCTTGACAATCTGTTTTCCTATAAAATACCTATGCATAGGAAGTATGTTAGACTTAGATGTGATTTTCACATGCTTTATGATGCTCTCGTTGTGCTTCAGTTCTTGTCTTTTATGTGAGCATCACTGAATTATCAATGCCTAGCTAAGGGCGTTAAACAATAGCGCTTGTTGGGAGACAACCCAACGAATCTATCCTTTTTCTTTCTGTTTTGTGTTTTCCACACTTTCATAATTCTGTTATGATTGCGTTTTTTGTGTTTCTTTTGCGTTTGTGCCAAGTAAAACCGTTATGATTAGTCTTGGGGATGATCGGTTGGTCATGCTGGAAAAGACAGAAACTTTCTGCTCACGAAAAGAATTTTCATTTTTTTCTTCTGTAAGAGCTTTTGAGTTGATTATTTTTGCTTCTGATTGCTACGAAATTCTTCAGACTGTCGTAAGCTTTCAGAATTTGTGAAGTACCAGAAGTATACGAAGTATACAGATTGCTACAGACTGGTCTGCTGTTAACAGATTCTGTTTTTGTTGAGTTGGTTGCTTATTTTGATGAAACTATGGATAGTATCGGGGGGTATTAGCCATGGAAGATTGAAAATACAGTAATCCAACATCAACATGAGTAGAATTTAAGTTCGCTATAGTACCTAAGGAAGTGGTGGTTTGCTTTCTTATACTAATGTTATCACGAGTTTCTGTTTAAGTTTCGTGTTGTGAAGTTTTCAAGTTTTGGGTGAAGTTCTTATGGACAAAGAGATAAAGAGTGGAAAGAGCTCAAGCTTGGGGATGCCCAAGGCACACCAAGAGATTCAAGGATGCCGTAAAAGCCTAAGCTTGGGGATGCCCCGGGAAGGCATCCCCTCTTTCGTCTTCAAATCCATCGGTAACGTTACTTGGGGCTATATTTTTATTCACCACATGTTATGTGTTTTGCTTGGAGCGTCTTGTATCGTAGGAGTATTTTTTTTTGTGTCACAATCATCCTTGCTGCACACCTAGAGAGACAGACATGCACTCACCGTGATTTTGTCGAGCTTCACTTATATCCTTTGGTAGACAATTCAGCTCACATGTGCTTCACTTATATATTTTGAGCTAGTCGATTTTGCTCTATGTGCTTAACTTATATCTTTTAGAGCACGGTGGTGCGTGGATTGGTAGTTTGTCTATGCTTTGAAAGTAGTCTCAAAAGGGGTAGTTATCCGAAGGGATACGAAAACTTCCACCTTCATGTGCATTGAATAGTTAGAGAAGTTTGATTCATCTCAATTAGTTTTGAGTTGTGGTTATGGTAATATTGAAGTTATGCTAGTAAGGTGTTGTGGATCTAGAAATACTTGTGTTGAAGTTAGTGATTCCTGTAGCATGCACGTATGGTGAACCGCTATGTGATGAAGTGTGAGCATGATTAGTCTTTTGATTGTCATCCTTTGTGTGGCAGTCGGGATCGCGCGATGGTTTATACCTACCAACCCTTCCCCTAGGAGTATGCGTTGAATGCTTTGTTTCGATTACTAATAAAACTTTTGCAACAAGTATATGAGTTCTTCATGACTAATGTTGAGTCCATGGTTTAGATGCACTTTCACCTTCCACCATCACTATCTTCTTTAGTGTCGTGCAACTTTCGCCGGTGCACAAAACCCACCATTAGCCTCCCTCAAAACAGCCATCATACCTACCTACTATGGCTTTTTCAAAGTCATTCCGAGATATATTACCATGCAACTACCACCATGACATGTGCCACCACGTCTACATTGCCATTGCATGATCGTAAGATAGCTAGCATGATGTTTCCGTTAATGTCTATGCCATGCTAGATCATTGTCACGGTACACTACCGAAGGCATTCCATATAGAGTCATCATTGCTCTAAGTTTTGAGTTGAAAGTGTGATGATCATCATTGATGGAGCATTGTCCCATGTGAGAAAATAAAAGAGGCCAAAGATGCCCACCGAAATAAAAATAAAAAAATTTTATAAAAAAAGAGGCCAAAGAGCCCACCAAAAAAATGATGAGAGAAAAAGAGAGAAGGGACAATGCTACTATCCTTCCACACTTGTACTTATTAAGCACCATGATCTTCATGATTGAGAGTCTCTCGTTTTGTCACCACCATATAGCTAGTGGGAAATTTTCATTACATAACTTGGCTTGTATATTCCAATGATAGGCTTCCTCAAAATTGCCTTAGGTCTTCGTGAGCAAGCAAGTTGGATGCACACCCACTAGTTTTCTTTAAGAGCTTTCACATACTCTTAGCTCTAGTGCATCATTTGTATGTCAATCCCTACTCATTCACATTGATATCTATTGATGAGCATCTCCACAACTCATTGATATGCCTAGTTAATGTGACCATCTTCTCCTTGTTTTTCTTGCAACCTCCACCACACTCCACACCACTTATAGTGCTAAAACCATGGCTCACGCTCATGTATTGCGTGAGAGTTGAAAAGGTTTGAGAAAGTAAAGGTGTGAAAACAATTACTTGGCCAATACCGGGGTTGTGCATGATTTAAATTCGTTGTGCAATGATGATAGAGCATAGCCAGACTATATGCTTTTGTAGGAATAACTTTCTTTTGGCCTTGTTATTTTGAAAGTTCATGATTACCTTGCTAGTTTGCTTGAAGTAATATTGTTTCCACGTCAATAGCAAACTATTGTTTTGAATCTAATGGATCTGAACATTCACGTCACATAAGAGGAGTTACAAAGGACATCTATGCTAGGTAGCTTGAAAGCATCAAAAATCATTCTTTATCACTTCCCTACTCGAGGACGAGCATGAGTTAAGCTTGGGGATGCTTGATACGTCTCAAATGTATCTATAATTTTTGACGGTTTCATGCTGTTATCTTGTCATCTTTGGATGTTTTATGTAGCTTTTATATCTTTTTTGGGACTAACTTATTAATTCAGTGCCAAGTGCCAGTTCCTGTTTTTTCTGTGTTTTTGGCTCTTTTCAGATCTGATTTTGGAACGGAGTCCAAA
Source organism: Hordeum vulgare subsp. vulgare (assembly GCF_904849725.1). Taxonomy (NCBI): domain Eukaryota; kingdom Viridiplantae; phylum Streptophyta; class Magnoliopsida; order Poales; family Poaceae; genus Hordeum; species Hordeum vulgare. Next base: position 32,565,004 of record NC_058520.1, on the reverse strand, counting down.
CGGAATAAAATCCCCGAAATACATTTTTCCCGAACGGAAGAAGATCAGGGGGCTTGAGGGCCAAGCCAGGAGAGCTACAGGGGGCCCACAAGTCTTGTAGCCGCCACCAGGGGGCGGTGGATAGCAGGCTTGTGGCCTCCCTGGCGCCCCCTGACCAAGCTCCTTCGCCTATATATTCCCTAAAATATAGAAAAAATTAGGGAATCCATGAAAACACTTTTCCGCCGCCTCAAGCTTCCGTTTCCGCGAAATCTCATCTGGAGACCCTTCCCGGTGCCCTGACGGAGGGGACTTTGGAGTTGGAGGGCTTCTACATCAACATCATCGCCCCTCCAATGACTCGTGAGTAGTTCACTTCAGACCTATGGGTCCGTAGTTAGTAGCTAGATGGCTTCTTCTCTCTCTTGGATCTTCAATACAAAGTTCTCCATGATCTTCATGGAGATCTATCCGATGTAATCCTCTTTGGCGGTGTGTTTGTCGAGATCTGATGAATTGTGGATTTGTGATAAGATTATCTATGATATATATTTGAGGCTTTGCTGATTTGTTATATGCATGATTTGATATCCTTGTAAGTCTCTCCGAGTCTTGGGTTTTGTTTGGCCAACTAGATCTATGATTCTTGCAATGGGAGAAGTGCTTGGTTTTGGGTTCTTACCGTGTGGTGACCTTTCCGAGTGACAGTAGGGGCAGCAAGGCACACATCGTGTAGTTGCCATCAAGGGTAACAAGTTGGGCTTTGTCGTAGATATGAGATTGTCCATCTACATCATGTCATCTTGCTTAAGGCGTTACTCTGTTCTTTTGGACTTAATACACTAGATGCATGCTGGATAGCGGTCGACGTGTGGAGTAATAGTAGTAGATGCAGAAAGTATCGGTCTACTTGTTTTGGACGTGATGCCTATAGATATAATCATTGCCATAGATGACGTTACGACTTTGCGCGGTTCTATCAATTGCTCGACAGTAATTTGTTCACCCACCGTCTACTTGCTTTCATGAGAGAAGCCACTAGTGAACACTACGGCCCCCGGGTCTATTCACACCTATCGTTTCCACTTTCGCTTTTACTTTGCTTTGTTACTTTGTTGCTTTCAGTTCTCACTTGACAAACAATCTATAAGGGATTGACAACCCCTTCATAGCGTTGGGAGCAAGTTTTTTGTGTTTGTGCAGGTACTTGTGATACTCCTTCACTAGATCGATACCTTGGTTCTCAAAACTGAGGGAAATACTTACCACCGCTGCGCTACATCACCCTTTCTGCTTCGAGGGAACACCAATGCAAGGCTGCAAGGCCACAGGGGAAATCCTTTGCATATTTGCCTAGGAAGTTCCTTAAGGCATAGCCGTAGCAGAAGGATTCCTGGTGCCGTTGCTGAGGAGTATCAAGACAAGAACAGTCTCCCGTCAGCACGTGTTTCTGGCGTCGTTGGAAGGTCTTTGGTTGCATAAGCAGCGCATGACCACCTTCCTCCTCCTGACGCCGTCTGCTGTCGTGCCTCCTTTCCGTGAGACTAGCCGAGAGAGGGGGCGACCGCCGTGAGGAACAGACATCGAGGCCCTCCCCATAAAGCATGGGCTTCCGTGCCCCCTCTTCCCTAGGGTTCCCCTCTTCCCATCCGCCGCCGCCACTCCTTCCCCATCTTTCTTCGCCCCCCAAGGTAGGCTCTGTAGCTAGGTTGTAGAGAGAGAGAGAAGGACCTCGCCGACGTCTACCCCGCTCCCGTCTTCGTCCGGCACCGCCGCCATGTCCAGGCGCTTGGGGGAGCACCCCGCGCTCCATTCCCGACCTCGGTGAGGCCGGGGAACGACCACGTCGACGGCCAGCTCTTCGTCATCATCGTGTTCCCGGCGATCTCCCTCCCTGTACCACTACTTCGGTCTGCAGCAGCGCTTCTTCGGGTCTTCTTCATCTCCAGCCGGCCTCCTCTTCCCGATCGGTGCTTCTTCTTCTTCCCTAGGTGAGAAGCCTCTCCTTCCTTCCTTCCTCCTCGAGTAGCTCCGCGTAGATCAGCTCCGGTGTGCCTCTGTTCCGTGAGTAGATCGGCCTGATGCATATGTGCTGTGACCGTGTGGTTGCTCGGTAGAGGAAGGTGCAGAGCAGGGACTTCCTCCCCCTCGTGGTAGCAGCGCGAAGCCATGGTGGTTCCCCCTCGTAGAAACAACATGGCATGGTAGAGCGCTTCGGTGATTCCCTGTCGCCGACGACTGTGCGTGCACAGCAGAGCACTATGTGCTCGTGGTATTATACCTTGATGTAGTCCCCTGTTCTGTTGAGATCTCCTTCATAGCATAGTGGTAGGTGTAGTGCGTGGTTGAGATGCAGGTCGTGGGTTCGAGTCCTAGGGGTTGAACCCCCCCTATTGATTTGTTTTCGGCAGCAGAATACAGTGTAGCGACAGGTTAGCTTGTTTGCCCCCCTGTTCTGTCAAACACTTGGTCTCTAGCAGAGTGGTAGAACCTTGCAGGTTGTGTAGCAAGAGGTGCAGGGTTGGATCCCTCTCCCCCTCATTTTATTCTTGCTGTGTAATTTTTTTCCTTGTGTTTTTTCACTTGCCTAGATATGTTCCTTGCTGTGGTGTGTTAAGCAGCAAGGGTGGTATTTTTATTTGCCCCCCACAAGTGGGTATACTCCTATGCTTGAGATGGTTATAGAAATATCATGTGTAGGTGATGTTTTGGTCATGTGGATGTGTGGGCTTTGGATCTCATGTGCATGGGCTGATCTAGTTGATATGTGTGTGGAGGCACTACAAGTGCATGTATAGGATGTGGGTGTATGTATATAAATGTTGTCTAGATTATATGTGTGTGATATGTGTGGTTTCCCCCACACACCTTGTGAGTGTGATTTGTAGGGGCTCTTGTCATGTGATGTGTGTGTAAGTGTGTGGTGACCTACACATGCCCAAGGCTTGGTGAGCCTTGGATGTGCACATGTGCCAACTTGTGTGTGTAGGAGTAGAGTGCATGATGTGTGTGTAGCTAGTGGTGGTGATACTAGCAAGTGTAGGTGATTTTATGCATGTGCTTGATGTGAGTGGTGTGTGGTGGTGTGCTAAGGCACATGAGCATGAGGTCTACCCCTCATGTTCACCAATGTTGTGTTAAGGGTGTGCATATGCTTGTGTAGGCGTAGCTCTAGTGAATAGTACATGTGACGATGCACTATTCGCTACTTATGATTCCATGTGGTTTTTCTTTTCTAGTTTGTGCCCTTTTGTTCTATACAAGTACATAGGTATTTTATATGTTTTTGGGGTAGAATCATCCCAGGAATCCATTGGTGAAGTCAGTTTTGCCATTGGAACATTTTCTGGAGATGACTTATTTCAGTTTTGTTCTATGTTTGGAGCTTGGTTCCATGAGATGTGGTGAGCCCAAGTGATGGGGTTATAGTCCTAGGGTAGGGTCATAGGCCTGCCCTATAAGTCCTACCCAAGGGCTACCCTTCATAAGGGATAAGACCCTTAGTTAGTTCCGACTGTCTTATGGACTTCCCATCATCCAGTAGGTAACAAATCCTCCACCATCCAGTCGGAGATTAGCATTCAGAGTGTAACAAACTAACCGACTGGATTCCACTCTGTGCATCGTAACCCCCCTGGAGGGAAACGGTCGTACATTTCCATGTGCCTTTATTAGCATTTAAGACATACGTTACCTGTAACGTAGGCATTTATTCGCCACTACTCCACCCTTGTGCACCGAACCGTTGTGGAGGGTAGCGCACTCTATATAAGCCGCCCTCCCCCACTGGTGCAGGGGTTAGCAATTCACTGTAATCCATATTCCACTCGACAACAAGCTCCCAGAGCACTGAGATGTAGGGCTATTACCTCCACCGTAGAGGGGCCTGAACTCATACAACCTCGCCGTAGCTAAGGCTCTGCCCATCCTTTCGTACCCTACACATCTACTATCAGACTTATACCCACGACACCAAGAGTTTGATTCTTGGATGTGGCAATAGAGGGTGACCCCCTCTACCCCATATTGGTTTTGTTTCATGCTTAGGAATCCAAATGTGCAAGTTGTGCCCAATCAAACTAGGCATGTGGCTGAAATTCCAGATTAGTGAAAATCTGTGATTTTCACGAAGTCTGAGAATCTGCTTATATTTTCTTCTCTTGTTGATGAGCTTGTGCAGGTCCATGTGTTGTGATTCAGCTTTAGCTTTCAACTGGGAAGTTGTAGATTTCATGTTTTTCTAGCTCTCTGTAAAATTTCATTCCATTTGGAGTCCTGTAGATATTGTGTTGGGTGCTGTCAAAATGCTTTAGAGCATAAACAACTAGTGAGAATCTGGAATTTTCACCAAGTCCCTGAAAACTGATGTTTTTGTCCAAGTTAGCAGCTGTGTAACTTTCTGCGTGAAACTCCTTTGCATTATATTTTTGCTTGTGCTTGTAGTAATCTTGGATAGCTACTGCCACATATCTTATATGGCATGTTTGGGTGGCTGTAGGTGCTTTCCATGTAGCTCTCAAAAGGCTACGATGATGTTTATGGCAGATTGTATAGTTTTGATGTTTTTGATGATTGTGGGTGCATAGATGATGGTGTGGTGTTATTCTTTGCACCACCCCATCCATGTTGGTTTGTTTTATGTCTTGGCAACCTGGAAATACCAGAGTTATGCCATTGGAGTGTGTTGTGATGTATTTGACACGTAGCACTTCATTTCTTGTTTCGTTGTTTCCCGTTGATCCGTAGCTCCGTTGTAATGTTCTTTATATGTTTTTGCATCGTTTTCACGTGACGCATCTGATCATGTCATTCTCATGCATGTCAAGATAGCTTAGAGTGTATTTCTGTCTAGGAACATGTACTTACTTCTCATGCTTGTGCTAGTGATAGAAATAGAGATGCATGTTCATGTTCATCTCATGCATCATGTGCTTGTTGCATCTTGAGGTGCTGTTGTTCATTGGATGTTATTTTTATGTTGGGTAGAACCGGGATCGGAGAACGAGTATGTGGATTCGGGAGAGTACGTGCAGGACGAACAAGAGCAGTTCCAATCTGAGGATACCTCGGGCAAGAAGATATGACCTTGTTTCCCTCTCTAGACTTGTTATGCTAGCTTACGTTTCCTTTGTCATATGCTCGCTGCCTACCACTGAAATAATTGCCTCCTGAATTGCCATGAAACCCAAACACTTATCCCTTCCTAGCAAATCTTGAATGGCTAAGTAGGCTTTGCTCAACTACTAATGTTAGCGTTGCTAGTTGCAGGTGCAAGTGTGTCATGTGATAACATGAGTTTGATATCATTATGTTAAATCTGTTATTTAATTAATGCACCTATATACTTGGTAAATAACGGAAGGCCTAGCCTTTTGCCGGGTGTTTTTTTCCGTTATTGCCGCCATAGTTACCGGCTACCGGTGTTTGATTCCATAATGATGGCTCCTAACACGTTCGGGGTTGTTATGGGGACCCCCTCGATAAATCGCGTAGTGTTAAGACTTGTCCGGTAGGACCCAACCTTGGTGTTAATTTGCTAATCACTTAATAATAACCTACATAGGGAATGGCCTCCCCGAGGAATTTAATCAACAACCCAGGCCAGTGCTCCTCATCAGTGTTGGTCCAAACTAGAGCAGTGTGCGGGGCCAACTCAGGGCAATTTGAGAGATTTCTGTCAGGCCACTGTACGCGTCGCTCATCCGTCGTGTCCTGAGACTGAGATACGCGGCTCTTATCGGGGTCGTCGACACGAGGGGAGGTCCTACTAGTCTTGTCTTACCTTAGCGATATATCTTGCGTATAGGAATCCCGGTGAAGCTTTGGTTCTCCCTAGAGTTGAGGTTTTCCTCTAAGGAATCCATCGAGATCTCGAGATTCGTGATAGAGGATTACTTTGCAGCCCGTTTACGTTTGTGATGGACTAGTTGGAGCACCCATGCAGGGTTTAATCTTTCGGAAAGCCGTGCCCGCGGTTATGTGGCAACTTGGAATATTTGTTAACATCCAGTTATAGATAACTTAAAGATAACTCTAATAAAATTGCCAACTGTGTGCGTAACCGTGACTGTCCCCTTTGAAGACCTCTCTTCGATCGGGAACACGGTAGGGTTATGATTGATGTGAGTAGGTGTTCAGGATCACTTAGTGATCATCTATCATCGACCGCTAGAATAGACCACCTTCAATACATGTTCTACGTAAGTTAGCCAACATATAAAGCTTAGGAAGCTGCAACCTAAACACTCCACCTTTCCAACCTAATAACTTGACTAGTTCTGGCACCGAGGTCATAGATTGCTGAGTCCCCGTGGCTCACAGATTCCTTCAAAACCCAACAGGTTCAGGTACCCCCGAGACAGGTGATCCCGACGGCACGCAGCTGGCATGGCAGTACGATGAGGAGAACGGCCGCCTGTACATGAACTATCCAGAAGACTGAGGTGTGGTCGTGATCGTGGGCAAGCATGCAGGGTAGCATAGTCATTTCTCATGTTTTGTAGTCCGTAGCGGAACTACCTTGTTTGGATGCGTGATGTAACTCTGATATATTTATGAGATGGCAGTTGAATCCCTTATTGTCATTCTTTTACTATTATGTATGTGCTATGTTACCGTGCTTGTGAAACACTTAGATGTGCTTCTTTCCAATTCGGGGCCTCATTCCCCAAATCGGAAAGGACCGTATCTTAGTCGTTACATGCAACACCCTCAATCTATCGAGATGCGTGAGGGGGTGCTGCACATCCGTGATGTTGAGGGGCCTAAGAAGACCGGAAGCATGGAGGCGACGCTCGAAGCAATGGAGCAGCAAGTCTTCAAGTGCCAAGGGATTGTGGAACGCGGACTCAACGCCAACCACATGATGATCACGGAGTTCACCAATAAGCACAAGATCGATGCCAATGATATCGGGAAACACCTCTCCAGGCTCTATGACGGAATTGATCACCTCCAAGCCCAGATCGATGACCTGCAAAACCAAAACTGTGAGTATGAGTATAGATTTAAATCAATACGGTTGGCTGCAGATTTGAGGATTCCGGAGACTCAATGTCACGCCCAGGATACGACCCTATCCTCAATTTGGCACGAAGGCCTCGTCAGGGATAGAAGCGCATCTCGTCGTGTCGCAAGAATGGATATCGTTACATGTACATGTACTGAAAAGAAGATATATATATATATATATATATAATTGGCTTACACTCGCCACAAGCTACATCAGAGTCACAGCAGTACATTACATATTCATCAAGAGTAAGAGCAGGGTCCGACTACGGACGAAAACAAACGAGAAAAGAAGAATGACGTCCATCCTTGCTATCCCAGGCTGCCGGCCTGGAACCCATCCTAGATCGATGATGATGAAGAAGAAGAAGCAACTCCACATGAACAATCAACGTGCTCGCGTCAAATAACCTTTACCTATACCTGCAACTGGTGTTGTAGTAATCTGTGAGCCACATGGGACTCAGCAATCTTATTTCCAAAGGTATCAAGACTAGCAAAGCTTACTGGGTGAGGCATGGTTAAGTGGTGAGGTTGCAGCAGCGGCTAAGCATATATTTGGTGGCTAAACTTACGAGTACAAGAAATAAGAGGGGGAAGATCTACGCATAACGGACGTGTCTACTGATGATCAAATGAATGATCCTGAACACCTACCTACGTCAGGCATAACCCTACAGTGTCCTTGATCGGAGCAGGAACTCATGAAAGAGACAGTCATGGTTACGCACATAGTTGGCATATTTTAATTAAGTTAACTTCAAGTTATCTAGAACCAGTGTTAAACAAAGTTTCCACGTTGCCACATAACCGCGGGCACGACTTTCCGAAAGATTTAACCCTGCAGGGGTGCTCCAACTAGTCCATCACAAATTACCACAAGCCGCATAGAAATCCTCAATCATGAAGCTCGCGATCTCGTCGGACTCCCTAGCGGAAATCCTCAACTCTGAGATTACCCAAAGCATCACCTGTCGTGGGTATAAGTTTGACAGTAGATGTGTAGGGTACGAAAGGATGGGCAGAGCCTTAGCTACGGCGAGGTTGTATGAGTTCAGGCCCCTCTATGGTGGAGGTAATAGCCCTACGTCTCAGTGCTCTGGGAGCTTGTTGTCGAGTAGAATATGGATTACAGTGAATTGCTAACCCCTGCACCAGTGGGGGAGGGCGGCTTATATAGAGTGCGCTACCCTCCACAACGGTTCGGTGCACAGGGGTGGAGTAGTGGCGAATAAATGCCTACGTTACAGGTAACGTATGTCTGAAATGCTAATAAAGGCACATGGAAACGTACGACCGTTTCCCTCCAGGGGGGTTATGATGCACAGAGTGGAATCCATTCGGTTAGTTTGTTACACTCCGAATGTTCATCTCCAACTGGATGGTGGAGGATTTGTTACCGACTGGATGATGGGAAGTCCATAAGACAGTCGGAACTGACTAAGGGTCTTATCCCTTATGAAGGGTAGCCCTTGGGTAGGACTTATAGGGTAGGCCTATGACCCTACCCTAGGACTATAACCCCATCATTAGTCCCCGAATGGATTGGGGTTGGAACGACGAAGCGATGTTTGAAGTATGGATCCGACTGGTACGGATGCGACTTTGGCGTTGCTTGCCTCGATCCATTTTGTCTTCTTTGTCCAACGATCCGAGTGGAAGTATTTGTGAAGCGAACTGTCGGGAACCGAGTGCTTCCGTGGTATCTTCTGACATGACCAGTCAACTGACAGCGGCGGATTTTCCGGGATCCTCAAATTTCGGTTGCCGCGCGCTCAGCGGGGATGACGACATCACGCTCGAGTAGTACCTGACGCCTCGATTCCCGCGCCTTCATCTTCTCCACTGATATCGCCACGACCGGTCGGGGGATAAGATTTCGGGGCCACTTGCGAGTGACCCAGTCGGAACCTTATTTAAACCTCAGCGGCGAGGGTTTTTTCGTTACACTCGCCGGATAACTTGCCTTTGCTCCGCTTCCCTCGCCATCCTCTGCGCACCCCAAGCTCCTTCCCTCTCCTTCTCCCTCGTGAATCCGCAGCCTCCGCCATGACAAAGGGGCAGACTAGAAAGCTAGAGGCACGGAAGAAGAAGGGGAAGGCGGCGGCTCCTGCTCAGCGGAGGCAGCGAACGCTACCGGCGGGGTGGATCCAGGGGGATTTCCTCCCCTCCACGTTGACGGAGGAGAACCTGCTGGAGTTGGTGGAACACGGGATGATTGCGCAGAAGTCGTGGAGGTTGCCGGCGGAGGACGAGACCGAGCCGGCGCCCCGGGAGGGGGAGCACGTCCTGCTGCTCAGCCACGTGCACCGAGGTTTCTCTCTGCCCCCACATCCCTTCTTCAAAGGCATAATGAACCACTTCGGGGCGCAGCTCCACCATTTCCCCCCAAATGCCATAGCTCATCTTTCTGCCTTCGTAGTCTTGTGCGAGTGTTTCATCGGCTGTCCTCCCCATTGGGGGCTTTTCAAACACATCTTCTCTGCTAGATCCCAAACCATCAAACGACTTAACCAGTCGGATGATAAAACTCACCTTCTCCAGCTCTGCGGAGGCTTAGGCTTCCAAAAGAAGAGTAAAAGTAGTTATCCTGCTCTTCAGCTGAGTGAATCTGTTAGGAACTGGCAGTCGACATGGTTCTACTGCCAGGATGTTGCTTGCCCGAATGCCACGACAGGATTGCCTCCTTTTAGCTTAGATCGACCGGCTCCGCCTAAGCAGCTCGTGCTCACGAAGGCGGAGAAGATCCATATCCAGCCTCTGGTCGACACACTCGTAGATGTCGTCCGAAGGGGAGTCACCGGCATAGATTTGCTGGAGGTTTTCCTGGGCCGGCGCATCCAGCCTCTGCAGGCTCGACACCGCGCCATGTGGCACTACACGGGGCCTGAGGACTCCACTCGGACCAACGTCGAGTGCGTGACCGGGGAGACGGTGGCGTCGTGGGTGCTCAACATCACAGGCGCCTGCGAAAACCCCAGAGGAGCCTGGCGAGTGAAGGCCTTCCGCGCGGACAACCCTCCTCCGAACGAGGTGAGTACAACTTGTCGAGTGCACACAACTGTCTTAGGTTTATCGCTTTCTTGAATCACTGTCTGACGTCTGATGTCGTCGACTGTATCTTGTGCAGACGTGGACCAACTGGTTCTCTCCTGTCTCGAACGGGAATCCGGCCGAGGAGGAGGAAGGCAGCCAGGAGGGCAGCATGGAGAGTGTCGAGTACGTCTCCGACAGTGGGGAGACGGAGGAGGAGTCCGAAGAAGAGGAGGAGGAAGATGAAGAGTAGAACTCGCCACCCCCGCCGCCAGAGCTTCGAACCAAACGCCGACATGAACCCGCGGCTCCTTCGGCCCCTCCAGCATCCTCGAGTGCCCCGCCAGCCGCTCCTGTGGTTCCGAGCGCCCCGCCAACCGTTCCCGTGGTTCCGAGTGCTCGGAGCACCAAGAGGACCAGGGACGCTGCTGCTGAGCCTGCGGGTCAGCCCTCCAAGGTTACCAAACCGAGTGGATCTAAACCTCGGAAGGCTTTGCCGCGGATGAGGGTCACAGTTCCCGTCACCTCAACGTAAGTGCATTGTTCTTCTAACTTCTTCCGGTATTTGATTGAACTCCTGCTTATTGGTCGAATGAATTCCACTTGACAGAGTTGCCACCTCTGCCACCTCTCCGGCACGCCAGGGAGACGATCCCATGGACATGGACAACGTTGTCACATCCCAGCTAGGTGCGTCGTAGCGATTCCGAGAGTTTACATTATTGCATCACAAATTCTGTCTTTGGTCTTGCCTTTTTTCCTGTGATCTCACGCCGTTCGGTCGGGTTTCCCTCAGGGGTGATTTATGTAGAGGAGGGCGACCACGGGAGGTCTGAGCAAGCTGCGGTGCCTGTCCTTGAGGCTGTTCCGCAGGTTACTACTCTCGCCATGGACGCGCCGCCGACTGAGGCGATGCCGTCGACTGAAACGGCGCTGGTTGTTGCTGAACCGACTGAAGCAGGCCTTGGGAGGCCCCAGGAGCCTCCTACGATGCCGGGCCCGTCGACTATCGAGTACAACGTCCAGCGCCTCCCAGAAGATCAGGTGGGAGCTGCCAAGGGGGCCATGGTGCAGGCGGAGCTGATGGCTGGAGAGGCCAAGAAGGCGTACGACTCCATCGCATCCTTGTACAAGCGAAGCTTGGAACTGCGAGACGATATCCGAGTAAGTGGGCTATTAGTATTTACTTTCCTCTTGTAACCCACTGGGTGTGCTCGGATAGCGTATGATTTTTTGCAATGGGTTCACTTGTAGTGAACCCAGTGGGTGTAGTCCCCGAGACTTCTGTCGAGTGCTTGCACCGGCAGTTGTCTTTATACACATTTTCTTTAACTTGACCAGATCAAAAAGTAATCTGTTCGAATGTTAACAGTTGGGGCACTCGGAGTGCACCTACTGGATGAGTCCCCGAGAGTAATTTTACTCAAGTCGGGTAGTAGTAGCCTCATAGGCTTATTTGTCGTCATGTAGCTCAATAGGGCGGACCTGTTTGAGTTTCATGCCAGTGGGGTCACTCTTAGTGAACCCACTAGGTGTAGTCCCCAAGACCGCTGTCGACTGCTTGCGTCGGCAGGGGTCTGAAGAACTTAGAATTTTTATTGTTGTCCTTGTTGAATTTGTCTGGCCGTCTCTTGGCATTGACTTGCAGAAAACTTGCGAGATGGGAACAGCGTACGAGACTCTGAGGGCTGAAAAGGTTCCGTTCGCTGGGGAACTGGATGCAGCGATGGTTGCAATGGCTGGTATGAAGGATGTTCTGGCGGAACGAGAAAAGTCCTTGGAGCAGGCCCGTGAGGCAAACAAGGCATTGACTGCTGAAGTGGAGAAAATGGGGAAACAAAGGATGTAGCTGATGGGGCAGATGAAAATGTTGAACAGGCGGTGCATAGCATAGGAAAATTACGTCAGTGACTGGGCCCGGAAGATGATAGCGCTTCTGGGTGGTAAGTTCTGTTTTTCTGAGTGCTTGTGGACTGTGCATTTCATTCGGCGCTTAGTGGTTGCTCGTCCTGTCTTTGCAGATTTTTGCATGGACGCTGAGGTTGAAGCAGTTGACGTTGAGCGGTCGATTCTTGAGAACATTCCACTCGGCGAGGACGCCAATCGAGACCTGCTCCGAGCGCACATTCGTCTGGGCAAAGTTGGACCTTTCATCGGTCGACTGAGAGAAGTCATCGGCCGAATCGACAAGGAGCTTTGTCCTGAAGACGAGTCTCAGCACAAGATGGAAGGCTTGATGACTCGGCTGGAGGAGGTCCCGAACCGAGTGCAATCATGGAAGAAGTCTGCGGCTCGCTGTGGTGCGGACGTCGCTCTGTCGTTGGTCCGAGTGCATTGCAAGGAGGCGCGCGAAGAGAAGCTGAAGGCGTTGCAGGTCGCCAACACGAAAAAAATTCGATTCAAAGACTTCATGGAGACCTTCCTTGAGAGCGCCACCCGCATCGCCGACGGGATCGACCACGACACGTTCGTAGAACCTGCCAGTCCCAGCGCCAGTCCTGACGACGTTTGAGAAAACTTTTACCTCGGTATGCCGAGTGTTGGTTGTAAGAAACTTTGGCCACTGCTATTGGCCGTCACATTCTTGGTTCGGTGTGGATAAGCTTGATCTACACCGAGCCAACTATCCTTAGGTGAACATTGAATTTGAATGGAATCTTTTTCTCTTCTTTTGCCAAAGAGTTGTTGATACGAATTTGGCTCGTGGTGTTTGTTTGGCGTTTCTTGGTGAAGCCAATGGCAAACATGCGGAGCATGTAATTGTCAGTTGTCTTGACATCTGCATGAGCCTCACTGAGGGTCTGCTGAGTGTCCGAGTGGATCTGTAGGATACACTCGAAGGCAATAGAGTACTTAGGAAATTCGGGATCGCGGCTAAGTCTTCGAGTGCGACTGTGAGGTCGTACTCGGAGCGAGTTGTTACTCATGTAATTGTCAGTGGTCTTGACATCTACATGAGCCTCAATGAGGTTCTGCTACTCATGTAATTGTCAGTTGTCTTGACATCTGCATGAGCCTCACTGAGGGTCTGCTGAGTCTCCGAGTGGATCTGTAGGATACACTCGAAGGCAATAGAATACTGAGGCGATTCGGGATCGTGGCTAAGTTTTCGAGTGTGACTGTGAGGTCGTACTCGGGACAAGTTGTTACTCATGTAATTGTCAGTGGTCCTGACATCTACGTGAGCCTCAATGAGGTTCTGCTACTCATGTAATTGTCAGTGGTCTTGACATCTACATGAGCCTCAATGAGGGTCTGCCAGTCATGTAATTGTCAGTGGTCTTGACATCTACATGAGCCTCAATGAGGGTCTGCTACTCATGTAACCGTCAGTGGTCTTGACATCCACATGAGCCTCAATGAGGGTCTGCTAAGCCTCCGAGTGGATCTGTGAGATACACTCGAAGGAAGCTTTCTTTTTAAGCGATTCTTAATCGCAGTTAAGTCCTCGAGTGCGACGATTAGTGCACGCGTGGAGAAAATTTGTACTTAGGCGATTCTTGATCGCAACTAAGTCTCCGAGTGCGACGTGAAGTGCACACTCGGAGAAAGCTAATACTTAGGCGATTCTTGATCGCAGCTAAGTCCCCGAGTGCGACGTGAAGTGCACACTCGGAGAAAGTTAATACTTAGGCGATTCTTGATTGCAGCTAAGTCCCCGAGTGCGACGTGAAGTGCACACTCGAAGAAAGTTAATACTTAGGCGATTCTTGATCGCAGCTAAGTCCCCGAGTGCGACGTGAAGTGCACATTCGGAGAAAGTTAGTACTTAGGCGATTCTTGATCGCAGCTAAGTCCCCGAGTGTGACGTGAAGTGCACACTCGGAGATAGTTTGTACTTAGGCGATTCTTGATTGCAGCTAAGTCCCCGAGTGCGATGTGAAGTGCACACTCGGAGATAGTTTGTACTTAGGCGATTCTTGATCGCAGCTAAGTCCCCGAGTGCGACATTTAGTGCACACTCGGAGAAAGTCAATACTTAGGCGATTCTTGATCGCAGCTAAGTCCCCGAGTGTGACGTTTAGTGCACACTCGGAGAAAGTCAATACTTAGGCGATTCTTGATCGCAGCTAAGTCCCTGAGTGCGACGTTTAGTGCACACTCGAAGAAAGTTAGTACTTAGGCGATTCTTGATCGCAACTAAGTTTTTTTTGAGACCGGAGTCTGCGACCGCGGAAGAATTTTGAATCTGCAAAAACTCGATCTACTTTGTATTATTTCACCAATACTTGTTCTTGACATTGCTTCAGTCGACGGTCACGTGTAGAAGCGCTTCAGGAGATCTCCGTTCCATGCTCGCGGCTCGTCTGTTTCCCTGTCGATGTTGTAGAGTCTGTATGCTCCGTTGTTCAGCACCTTGGAGATGATGAAGGGTCCTTCCCAGGCGGGAGCCAACTTGTGAGGTCTTTGCTGATCCACTCGGAGCACCAGGTCGCCTGCTTGGAAGGTACGACTCCTGACGTGTCGCGCGTGAAAGCGCCGCAGATCTTGCTGATAAATGGTTGAGCGAGTCAGTGCCATCTCGCGCTCCTCCTCTAGAAGGTCCACTCCGTCTTGCCTTGCTTGTTCTGCTTCAGCTTCGGAGAAGACTTCGACTTGTGGAGCATTGTGAAGCAAGTCACTCGGAAGGACCGCTTCTGCTCCGTAAACGAGGAAGAACGGGGATCACCCCGTAGATCTATTCGGGGTTGTGCGGAGACCCCGAAGCACTGAAGGTAGCTCGGTGACCCATGCGCCAGCGGCATGTCCCACCTCTCGCAGGAGCCGGGGCTTCAAACCTTGCAGAATAAGTCCATTCGCCCGCTCTGCTTGTCCGTTTGTTTGAGGATGCGCCACAGATGCAAAATCCACTCGGATACCTTGGCTTGCACAGAAACCTTTGAATATGTCCGAGTCAAAGTTTGTCCCGTTGTCCGTGATTATGCTATGAGGTACTCCGAATCTGGAGATGATGTCCCTGACAAACTTGATGGCCGTTAGGGCGTCGAGCTTCTTGATGGGCTTGGCTTCAATCCATTTTGTGAACTTGTTGACTACCACCAACAGATGTGTGTGTCCCCCTTGGCCTGTCCTGAATGGACCAACTGTATCTAATCCCCATACTTCAAACAGCCAAACAAGAGGGATTGTCTTCAACGCAGATGTTGGCTTGTAGGACTTGTTGGAATAGAACTGACAGCCTTCACACCGGTCGACCATATCTTTAGCCATTTCGTTCGCGTGCAGCCAGAAGAAGCCAGCTCTGAATGCTTTGGCGACGATTGCCCTTGAAGAGGCGTGATGACCGCAGGTTCCCGAGTGAATTTCTTCCAGGATTAACTGTCCTTCCTCAGGGGAGATGCATCGTTGAAGAACGCCTGAAACGCTTTCCTTGTACAACTGGCCATCAATGACAGTGAACGACTTTGACCTGCGGACGATCTGCCTGGCTTGGACTTCGTCTTCTGGTAATTCCTGCCTCAGGATGGATGCAATGATCGACACAGTCCAATCGGGGATGACAACAAGAATCTCCATGATCAAATGAACCACAGCAGGTATGTCAACTTCAGTCGGATCTGTCAAGCTCTTTGGTTGTACTGGTTCCTCTGTGAAAGGATCTTCTTTAACTGAGGGGAGGTGGAGGTGCTCGAGGCAGACGTCACTCGGGACTGGTCTCCGAGTGGACCCGAGTTTTGCCGACTCATCAGCTGCTTGGTTCTTCAGTCGCGGAACATGGTGGAGTTCTAGACCTTCAAACTTCTTCTCGAGCTTCCTCACTGCATTGCAGTATGTGGTCATGGTGGGGTTCCTGACGTCCCACTCTTTCATCACTTGATTAACCACCAAATCCGCCATAGACCATCAGGCGACGGACGCCTAGTGCGATGGCCATGCGCAGTCCATAAAGGAGAGCTTCATACTCTGCCTCATTGTTGGAGGAATCAAAGTGTATCTGCAACACATACTTGAGTTTGTCGCCCTTTGGCGATATGATCACAACGCCAGCGCCTGAGCCGTTCAACATCTTGGACCCATCGAAGAACATTGTCCAATGAGCCGAGTAGATGTGGGTCGGTTGCTGTTGTTCTACCCATTCTGCTATGAAGTCAGCCAGAGCTTGAGACTTTATAGCTTTCATGGCCTCGAACTTGATGTCGCAGTACAACATCTCCATTGCCCACTTTGCCATTCGGCCTGATGCATCCCGATTGTGGAGGATTTCCGACAACGGAGCATCAGAAACGACGGACACCGAGTGGTCTTGGAAATAGTGAGCCATCTTCTTCGCAGTCATGTAAATCCCGTAGATAAGTTTTTGATAGTGGGGATACCTCTGCTTGGAAGGAGTCAGGACTTTGGAGACGTAATACACTGGCCGCTGAACTTTGTATGCTTTCCCTTCTTCTTCTCGTTTGACTGTGAGAACAGTGCCGACGACTTGATTTGTAGCCGCGATGTACAGAAGAAGGGGCTCTTTACTGAGCGGAGCAGTAAGAACCGGCTGGGTGGAAAGTAGGACTTTGAGGTCGTCGAATTCAACTTGGGCTTCATATGTCCACTCAAAAGTATCTGATTTCTTCTTGAGTCGGTATAGAGGAAGTGCTTTCTCGCCGAGTCGACTGATAAACCTGCTCAAAGAAGCTAGGCAACCTGTGAGCCGTTGAACATCGTGTATTCTGACCGGCCGCTCCATTCGGACGATGCTCCCGATCTTTTCGGGGTTGACATCGATCCCTTGTTCGGAAACGAAGAAACCGAGTAACTTTCCGCTGGGAACGCCGAATGAACACTTGGCGGGGTTGAGCTTGATATCGTACCTACGAAGGTTGGCGAATGTTTCTGCCAAGTCAGTTAGCAGGTCGGAACCTTTGCGTGACTTGACTACGATATCATCCATATACGCCTCCACATTCTGACCGATCTGGTCGAGGAGGCATTTTTGGATCATGCGCATAAAGGTTGCTCCTGCATTCTTCAAACGAAATGGCATAGTGATTTAGCAGAAGCACCCGAATGGGGTGATGAAGGCGATTTTTAATTCATCGGGGCCATACGAACGGATCTGATGATAGCCCAAGTAGGCATCAAGAAATGACAAACGCTCGCAACCCGCAGTTGAATCGACAATTTGATCAATGCGGGGGAGCGGAAAATGGTCTTTCGGGCAGACCTTATTGAGATGCTTGAAGTCAATGCACATTCGGAGCGACTTGTCCTTCTTGGGCACCATGACAACATTGGCGAGCCACTCGGAGTGGTGTACCTCGCGAATGAAGTTGGCTGCCAAAAGCTTGGCCACTTCTTCTCCGATTGCCTTCCTCTTGTGCGCGGCGGACCGTCGCAGGCGTTCTCGGACAGGCCGAGCGGTGGGATCCACATGCAGTCGGTGCTCAGCCAACTTCCTGGGTACACCTGGCATGTCAGAAGGCTTCCATGCGAAGATGTCCCGGTTCTCACGGAGGAATTGGATGAGCTCGACTTCCTATTTAGGATCGAGGGTGGTGGAGATGTTCGTGGGGGCAGCGATGTCGTCCGTCGGGTGGATGCTGACCCTCTTCGTCTCTCCTGCTGACTGGAATGCGGACTCCGAAGCTGGCTTCTTCGAACGCATCAAGTCAGCGGGGTCGACCGTTTTCTTGTACTCGTCAAGCTCGAGGACAGCCATCTGCTGATCGGCGATTCTTGATCCCTGCTGGAGACACTCCTCGGCCCGCTGTCGATTGCCTATGATAGTGATCACACCTTTCGGGCCAGGCATCTTCAGCTTCAGGTACACGTAACATGGGCAGGCCATGAAACGCGCATACACCGGGCCGCCCAGAATTGGGTGGTAAGCGCTCTAGAAGTCCACCACCTCGAACGTCAGCTTTTCCTTGCGGAAGTTCTTGTCGGAGGCAAAAACGACGTCCAACGCGATCTGGCCGAGTGACTTGGCCTTTCGTCCAGGGACGACTCTGTGGAACTGCATGCTGCTCTCGCTGAGTTTGGACATCGGAATGCCCATCCCCTTGAGAGTATCAGCGTACATGATGTTCAAACCACTGCCGCCGTCCATGAGAACTTTGCGCAGTCGGACTCCTTCCACCACTGGGTCGACGACCAGAGCTTGCCTCCCTGGGGTGGGCACATGTGCTGGATGATCCGACTGGTCAAAGGTGATCGCAGTCTGAGACCATTTGAGGAACGTGGGGTTGGTCGGCGTGGCCATGTTCACCTCCCTGTTCACCAGCTTTAGTCGACTCTTGCTCTCAACGTTAGCAAAAATCATCAGTGTTGCATGGACTTGGGGGAACGAATCCTCCTTATCCTCCTCATCCTGTTCATTGCCTTTTTCACTTGGTTGCCCTTCGCCGAACCCCTGAAGCAGGAGGCGACATTGCCGAGTGGTATGCTTCGGATATATGGTGTTGCCCTCTTCATCCATCTTCGTGTGGATCGGACATGGCCGGTCCAGGATGGGGTTGTTGAACTGCTTCTTCTTGGGGGTGAACTGAACCTTCCCTTTGCCCTTGAACTTGGCATTGGTAACAGCTGCGGATTGGGCAGAGGTTTCTGTTTCTGCTTCCGAGTGTTATTCCCATCTCCATCGGCGACTGTTTTGTGCTTGCCGCTACGGATGCGGTCCTCTTCTTTGCCATTTGCATAGCGTGCGGCTATCTCCATCATCTTGCTCATGGAGATGTCGCCTGTTCGACCGAACTTCAGGTACAGATCCCGGTACCGCACGCCTGCCTTGAAGGCGCAGACTGCTTGGTGTTCTGTGACGTTCTCCACCGTATGGTAGAGGGTCGTCCAACGCTGAATGAAATCGCGCAGGGGCTCATTCTGCTTCTGGACACAGTGCTGGAGCTCCACAAGGCCAGCAGGGCGCTTGCACGTCCCTTTGAAGGTCCTGATGAACACTCGGGCCAGATCTGCCCTGCTGTAGATGCTTGAGGGGGCCAATTGGTTCAGCCACGCTCGCGCCGAGCCGTCGAGCATCAGAGGGAGGTGCTTCATGGTGACGTGGTCGTCCCCTCCTCCGATCTGGACTGCCACTCGGTAGTCATCCAGCCACGTTTCTCGCTTGGACTCTCCTGTAAACTTGCTGATCCCCGTCGCTAATCTGAAGTTGGGAGGGATGTCAGCCGAATGGATGGCTCGACTGAAACACTCGGGGCCAGAAACGATGGTCCTGCTTCCACTCGGACGGTCAATATCGTGACCATCGCGGTGGGCTCGGCCCCTGTCGACCCTCCGCTGGGCGATATGCCCTCTCGCGTCGGGCCTTGGATCGTAAGTGTCACCGACTGAACGCCGATCATCGTGATGTCGGGGCCCGTAGGGCCCACCCCGCGGAGGGGTGCGTGAACGGCGACGATCTTCGGGGTTCATGGAACGGCTGCCCCCCTGGGTCGCTGATGAGAACCAGGGCTGTGAACTGACCGATGCGTGTTCGCATGGACAGAACTATTGTGGATCCTGTTGTGCGACTGGGAGACCGCCGAGTTTTGCTGCTGCGCCGTGTGCAGCAGGGCGCGGATTTGCTCGATCCCCCTGCCAGCCTCTGAATCAGTCGGCTGAAGGGAATCGGCTATGTTGGCAGCGGTAGCCAAGTTGAGGATGGGTGTGCGGAACAACTCCACGTTGCTCTGCCGAGTGTGCCGACTGGCAGAACGGCGAGGTGGACGGTGAGCACCGGATGTTTCGCCGATCTCGTGCTCGTTCTGGCCAGTTTGGCGGGGACTTTATTGGGAGTTGGCCATGTGTACTTCTGCTGCAGGCCCGCGACCCAAGTACTCGGAAGGAAACTCAGTCGGAACCGAGTCCGAGCGCTGGGACGGCGGGGCAACCACAACCGACTCTAGGACCGCCACTTGTGAAGACGCGTTCTGGCGCGCCTGGGCGTGTTGCACCCAACGTTGGAGCCGCGGACGGCGGGACCGCTTGTTGCGGCGCATGACGGCGGTGTAGGTCGACACCGGAGCCGACTGCTGGAGAAGAAGAATGCCGCGGGGCCGGCACTGAAGTGTGTAGCTCCGCGACGGGGAAGCGCCTCGATGTCGAGAGGGGCGTCCCGAAGCCATGCCGAATCATCGACGATGAAGGAGGGAGCGCCGAAGAGGATCTCGTGACCCATGCTCGAATCTCCACCGGATGACATGACGAAAAGATGTAGTCGCAAACTTGCCGGAAGTTGCTTAGACGCCTGCCCCACGGTGGGCGCCAACTGTCGTGGGTATAAGTCTGACAGTAGATGTGTAGGGTACGAAAGGATGGGCAGAGCCTTAGCTACGGCGAGGTTGTATGAGTTCATGCCCCTCTACGGTGGAGGTAATACCACTACGTCTCAGTGCTTTGGGAGCTTGTTGTCGAGTGGAATATGGATTACAGTGAATTGCTAACCCCTGCACCAGTGGGGGAGGGCGGCTTATATAGAGTGCGCTACCCTCCACAACGGTTCGGTGCACAGGGGTGGAGTAGTGGCGAATAGATGCCTACGTTACAGGTAACGCATGTCTTAAATGCTAATAAAGGCACATGGAAACGTACGACCGTTTCCCTCCAGGGGGGTTACGATGCATACAGTGGAATCCAGTCGGTTAGTTTGTTACACTCCGAATACTCATCTCCGACTGGATGGTGGAGGATTTGTTACCGACTGGATGATAGGAAGTCCATAAGACAGTCGGAACAGACTAAGGGTCTTATCCCTTATGAAGGGTAGCCCTTGGGTAGGACTTATAGGGCAGGCCTATGACCCTACCCTAGGACTATAACCCCATCATCACCGGAATCCCGATGCACAAGATATCTTGTCGAAGGTAAAACTAATCCAGCAAGGCCGCCCGATGTGTCGACGACCCCGATAGGAGCCGCGTATCTCGTTCTCAGGACACGACGGATGGAACTAGCTACGGGTGCCAAACCTCGAGTTTCCCCATGGTGGCCCCGCAGGCACACCGTTTGGGACCAACACCATCAGCACTGCCCCCCCCCCCCCCCCCGTTTATGTAAAATTACTCCTCGGGTTCATGACGCCCTATGCATTTCAGTGTTAACAGAATTATTATGTTGGGCAATTGTAGAACCAATGTTGGGCCTTGCCAGACCAGCTTTAATCTAAAACGAATTATCAAGGGGGTCCCCATGACAACCCCTATCGTGTTAGGAGCGCTCAATTATGGAACATAACACCGGTAGCCAAAACTAAGGGGGCAAAGGTGGAACAAAACACCAGGCTAGAATGGCCGAGCCTTCCACCTTTCACCAAGTATATAGGTCCATTAAATTAAATAGCAATAATATATGGTGATATGACAAGGAACCCATGTTATCACATGGAAGCAACTACACCTGCAACTAGCAACGCTAACAACAGGGTTAAGCAAGCAGTAACATAGCCAATCAGTGGTTTGCTAGGTTGTACAGGTTGAAGGTGATCATGGCATTGTTGAGAGGCTGATATTTAACATGTGGTAGGCAACGAGACATAAACGATAGAAGCGATAAAACTAGCATGGCAATGATAGTAATGGTATCTAGGGAAATGGTCATCTTGCCTGAGATCCCGCTTGGAAGAAGAATGAGTCCATGAAGTCGGCGAACCAATGTAGTCGAACGGGTCCTCACATTCCGACATGCTTGCAGAACTCTATCGAGACGGGCAAACCGGAAACGAACATCAACACAAATATTCACCACAGCAAAAGCAAGACATGATGTATACCCTAATATGATGCATGATCAGTTCAATGATGCAGGCATGGCATGCAAATTCACCTCACGCAAACACTACACATTAAGTCAAGCTCGATATGCAACGGGTTGCATACCGACGGAACTCCATGTTTGATTATTTAATTCACTCCCGATTATTTACACGACAATATTAACTCGTTGTTAACATGGCAAGGGGTGAAGCGGTGATCCTACATGGCATCCTAGACGGTTTAGCACGCGGAGCATAGATCAGAGCTACGACACAAGAGACATGCAACACAAAATAAGTATGCCATGAATGCATCATGCATGCGAGTTCATCAACACCACGACAAGAGGAGAAAGATACAAGTGTTGCCACGGAGAGCGAGAGGGAACCATGGCGGCAAGACGGAAACGAAGCCACGGCAACGTTCCTATCCCGATAACTCGTCGAGATATCGGTGCCAACGAACTGGAAACATGTGCGGGAACGCCAAATATAGATTGGTGATCCCGTATATCGGGTTCCCATGTATCGAGGGCCCAACGAAAAAGGAACACAACGTGCCACGGCCAACATACGGTGCAATATACATTCAACTCATACATCACATTTGTTCGTTACACGACCGTCTCATCGGTATACCATCGAAGCGTGCGATTCGAAGCGAATTGGTTCGTAGCGGACGTCGTGGAAGTCGTGGAAGTAGTTGTCGTCGTGGAACTCGGGTCTCGTCGACGGTAGTCGTTCTCTTGTCGTCGGTACATGGTCTTCGGCGTCGGTTACAGTCTTCACCTCGGTAGTCGAACACGGGTCTTCGGCGACGTCGGGGAAGTCGAACTCGTTTTCGGGGTCGTCGAGGACGTCGTGGTGCTCGGCGAATTTGTCTGTTCCACGGAGGAGGGAATGGTGCACGCAGCGACGGCACGCGACACAACAACAACTACAACAACTAGCAAGCGCAACAAACTACCTACAGCTACTAGCACTAGCATCTAACACCACAAGCAACTAACACATGCAAGCAGCTAAGCAACAACTAAATAGCAGCAAGAACAAACTGCAGCAGCAAGTAGGATAGCAGCAAACAAGCATCTACAACAAAGCAGCGGCTGTAGCACCAGCACGCATCGGCCACGGCAAGCACTAGCAGGAACAAAAACAACTGGCAGCAACGGCTCGGCAGCAGCAAGGCAAGCAGTAGCCGCTAGCAACAGCATCACAGCCAACAACAACTAAGCAACAGCAACAGCAGGAGCTTTCACAGCTACAGCAACAGCAGCCTAGCAGTATCAGCTAGCGGCAACGGCAATAGCCAGCGATAGGCAGCAGCAATAAAGCATCGACAACAGATTGGCTTCAGGCAAGCGGCAACAACAAAACAACAGGCATCGGGCTACAACTACCAGCGGCAGCAGCAACATCTGCAAATCGACAGCAACAGCAAGCAATTTAGCAGGCCACGGCAGCAGCAGCTCCATCCGGTAGCATGACCGCAGGAGGAGGAGGAGGCCGGCAAGCACAGGGAGGCGAGACCCTATGGCGTGGGCGAGGTTGCCGGGAATCGCGCGGCGGCGGAGACAGGGGAGAGGCACACCGGCTGCTGGTCAGCATGGGGCCGCGGCGGCGCAGCACGGCGGGGCCTGCCGAAGGTGGCGACACACAGGAGACGGCCATCGCGGGGGCGAGGCCGAGGGCGAGGGGAGGCCATGGGGAGCACGGCGAGAGGAGCCGGGCGAGGCGGCGCGCGGGGCAGGGGCAGCCAACGACGGGGCAGGAGAGGGGAACCGGGAGGAAGCTCGGAGGAGGGAGCCGGGACAGAGGGGGGGACGAGAGGAGGGAGAGGACGGCGTGAGGGGGAAGGAGACGACGGCGCACGGGGGCACACAGGGATCGAGGGGGCTGGGCTCCTACGATAGGGTAGACTGGGGCCTTGGGCTTTGCCTTGGCAGGCTAGGCTCCCTCTTCCTCTATTTTTTTTAAAATCAGTAAACAACCACAAAAGAAAAATGGTTTTTAACAAAATAAAAAAAAGCCTTTTGACTCCTTTAAAAATTAAACCCCAACCATAAAATAGCTTGGGCATTTTTTAAACAAATAAAAATGAAACCCTTTTAAGAATTAAAATAAAACTCTTTTAACAAGAGAATAAAATAAAACCCTTTTCTTACCAAAGAATAAAACCAAACCCCTTTTATTTAAAGAATAAAACAAAGGCTCTTTAAAGGAGAAAAGAAAAGAGTCTGTTTTAGAAAATAAACAAAGGGGAAAAATATAAAGGGAACCCAAGGGGTTGTCCCCACATTAATAAAAGGGTTTTTAAAAGAAGACACATTTTTTAAAAAGGTTTAAAACGGAAACTTTTACACAACCCCAAAACAAAATCAAAGAGAAGAGAGGAGGGGAGTTCCTATCGCCCTAAGACTCGGTGAGCACTCGAAGCACACACTCTCAAAACACCACACGCGACAGACGATGCAAGATGCCATGCATGATGCGACGATGCAAACTAAATGATGATGCAACAAACAGAAATAACCACACGATGGAAACGGAAATAAAGGGGAATCTTCTGGAACATCGGTCTCGGGCTGTCACAACTCTCCTACACTACAAGAGGATCTCGCCCCGAGATCCAAGAATGAAGGGGGGGGGAGAGGATGAGAAAGAACAAGAGGTAAAAACTTAGTCGCTTCTTTGACAAACGAGTGAAACCAATGATCCTTGAAGGTTGCAAAGAGATGAGGACTGATATGAGGAAGAAGCAAGAATTCACGGAAGATTTCGGCAGCACTTAGGTAGGATAATGGGACAAAAAATTCGATAAGAAGAGAGAATTACACAATATTCATAACAAACAACTAAATAGAGCAAGGGA
The DNA here is from genome assembly GCF_904849725.1 of Hordeum vulgare subsp. vulgare. Taxonomy (NCBI): domain Eukaryota; kingdom Viridiplantae; phylum Streptophyta; class Magnoliopsida; order Poales; family Poaceae; genus Hordeum; species Hordeum vulgare. Next base: position 32,540,435 of record NC_058520.1, on the reverse strand, counting down.
CACCATGATCTCGATAGAACAACATGATTAACCCAAAAGAGCAACATCACAATGCCTCCGGAACAAGAGAATATGAACTAGCTCAAGCGGAAGAAGAGAATGAAGAAAGAATGCCAACTATCATCACAATAGAATTGAAGAGCCTCCAGACGGAGAATTGACGTAGTAGTTGGAAAACCAACAACGAAAAGAACAAGATAGTAGTGGGCTTAAGAAAATCATCTCAACAAATATGAGGTGACAACCAACCACTAAAAGAAACAAGGATAGTTGAAAGCAAGAAATCAGAACTTCTTACACCAAGAGGATACGTTGAGAACTTGGATTAATGACAAGCACCATGATAGCACAGCCCATAGGAAAAGCTTTAGGTGAAATCCAAACCAAGATAGCTCAATGAAGAAATCATGGATTGAAAAAAAATGTCTCATGATCATAGAATTGGTGGGTTTAATTATCTCATTCTTGAAAGGAAATCTCTTCGAGGCTCCTACACTAACAAGAATGCCATAATACCAACTCAAAGGAGAAAGGAAGAACAAACGCATTGGAAATGCAAGAGAAAGAATGCTAGAGGTACTCCAACAAAAATCTTGAAGAACACTTGAGAATGGATTGAAACCTTGATGAACCACCATGAAGGACCTCCGTATACAAATGAATGATGCAATGATAAGAAGGTAGAAAGAATAAGATTATGACCTTGCCAAAATTTAGATCAAGCCTCACAAAGAGATACTTAGAAGAACTTGGAACTCTGGAAAAGAAAGATAGGTACTTGAGAAAAGAATTGATATCATGAGCCCTCCGGAAGAAGAATTGAAATCACTATGAAACAGGAATAAGAATTATGCTATGCTTATCCTTCATCAAGTTTAATTGGTGACAAGCAACGGATTTAGCATACAACTTATTCCTCTTGAAAGAATCTTGAAGAGATAGGGAGATAAGCACCACTTGAGGCATGATTGAAGGACGCACCGGTAAGAGTTCACAACTGAATGGGAATTCCAAGAATGCATGGAAACACATGAGAATGAAGAGATCATGAGCCACCTGAGAGAAAAACTAGAACAAGGCACCGGAATAACCGAGAGACGAACGAAGAGACAACAATGGAGAAGAATTGAGGATGAAAGCTGAAAGCTCAGAAAGAAGAATCTTCTGAACTAATGGCCTTCGGAGGAACGAGAAATAAAAACAACTCAGAGAAGCACCGGATAGCAAGAAAGGGATTACTCATGATTGGAACAATTGAGAGGATAAAACGAAGCTGAGATGATATCTTCAAGAGAATGGACCAAGATTCGAGAGAAACACTCCTTCGGTCTTGAAAGAAGAGAATGATGAGAAGAACACCACCAAGAATTAATGAGACACTCCGGAATAAAGAAGAATGAAATGTTGAGCCAATATGAGAATTAATTCAAATAGATCTTGAAGAAGTAATATGACTGATGGAAATCATACTTACGTCATAGTTGAAAAGAATTAATGATCTCCGGGAAAAGATTAAAAGAGCCAGATAAGATCCTGGGAAAACCTGTGGGTTATGGGCCCACTCAAAGAAACCACCGTTAGAAAAGATTGCTGTAACAAGAGATATTGCACCGGTATGAAGAGAACTAGATGAGGTTGAGAACCTCAAAATAATTAAAAGAATTGAGAACAAGAATTCTGAGATAACTTCAACGCTCCGGATAGAATAGAGAGAAACGACAACAAGAAGATAGTCTGATAAAAGTTTCCAACATAGGAAACAATTACAAGGATGAATGGATAAGATGACACGAACAACTAAATTGAATTCACCGGAAAAAATAACAAGACTGAATAAGGATGAACGTGAAGCTCCTGAGAATCTTCACAATGAATCACCGGGTAAGAGAGAAAAGAACAGACAGCGGAAGCACCATGAAAAGAAAACTCTTGGATGAAAATACAATCACTGAAGGAAATGGTGGGAGGGCGGGGAAAAACAAAGACGACTTGGAACAGATGAGATGAACTCCGGCATAAAAGAGAGAATGATCTTGCAAAATTAGATAAGATTGAATTCAGTTGAAGAGAAGCACACCGGTTGAATGGAATTGATACGATGACTCCGGTTGAAAGGAATTGATAAGACAATTGATAGAGCAAAAGAATTAATACTCCCATAAAAATATGAGAACACCTCTTGGAAAGGTCTGAAATCACCACTTGACATCGAAGCAACACGAATTTGTTGGAAGATCGTCCTATAAGTAACTACTTGAATTCCCACCTTTGAATTCCCGAAATATCTGGTCATGCAATCTAGTACACGGATACAAGGAGTAATATCACACAACTCCTATACTAACCCGTCACTTGTATCACATCCGTCAACACACAACCAGAATCTCGGACCTTCATCTACAACAGACCCTCGTGATCACAACTATACAAAGTATGGCAGTACTCCCGAACAATCTGCACCAGTACTGGGGACATCGGGGTTATCTCGCCACTACTAGTATTGAAGCAACTACGAACATCCTTCGTTCTGAGATACTAAGAAATCTGAATGATAATCATGTGCTCAAGAATCCCCTGGAGCTCAACTCCCCTGAAACTCAAAGCAGATAGGAGGCACCAAGACAGAACTCCGTCACATCGGCATCATATAGATTCCAAAAATATCCGCGTGATCCTAAATTTTTTTTGAGTGAGAAGGGGAGTAGAATTAAATTATTACGTCAAGATTCCTCACCAGAGCATAGAAGAGGAGAAAAAAGAATCCTACTCTCCGATATATAACTGGACTCAAAGTAGTTTTTCACTAGACTCGACTCGGCCATGTTCGATCAATCAAGGGGGCTCCTAGGTAGGTACTGCTCTCATACCAACTTGTCATGCCTAGGATGCGACCCTATCCTCAATTTGCCATGAAGGCCTCGTCAGGGATAGAAGCGCATCTCGTCGTGTCGCAAGAATGGATATCGTTACATGTACATGTACTGAAAAGAAGATATATATATATATATATATATATATATATATATATATATATATATATAATTGGCCTACACTCGCCACAAGCTACATCAGAGTCACAACAGTACATTACATATTCATCAAGAGTAAGAGCAGGGTCCGACTACGGACGAAAACAAACGAGAAAAGAAGAATGACGTCCATCCTTGCTATCCCAGGCTGCCGGCCTGGAACCCATCCTAGATCGATGATGAAGAAGAAGAAGAAGCAACTCCACATGAACAATCAACGTGCTCGCGTCAAATAACCTTTACCTATACCTGCAATTGGTGTTGTAGTAATCTGTGAGCCACATGGGACTCAGCAATCTCATTTCCAAAGGTATCAAGACTAGCAAAGCTTACTGGGTGAGGCATGGTTAAGTGGTGAGGTTGCAGCAGCGGCTAAGCATATATTTGGTGGCTAAACTTACGAGTACAAGAAATAAGAGGGGGAAGATCTACGCATAACGGACGTGTCTACTGATGATCAAATGAATGATCCTGAACACCTATCTACGTCAGGCATAACCCCACCGTGTCCTCGATCGGAGCAGGAACTCATGAAAGAGACAGTCACGGTTACGCACACAGTTGGCATATTTTAATTAAGTTAACTTCAAGTTATCTAGAACCAGTGTTAAACAAAGTTTCCACGTTGCCACATAACCGCGGGCACGGCTTTCCGAAAGATTTAACCCTGCAGGGGTGCTCCAACTAGTCCATCACAAATTACCACAAGCCGCATAGAAATCCTCAATCACGAAGCTCCCGATCTCGTCGGACTCCCTAGTGGAAAACCTCAACTCTGAGATTACCCAAAGCATCACCGAAATCCCGATGCACAAGATATCTCGTCAAAGGTAAAACCAATCCAGCAAGGCCGCCCGATGTGTCGATGATCCTGATAGGAGCCGCGTATCTCGTTCCCACGACACGACAGATGGAACTAGCTACGGGTGCCAAACCTCGAGTTTCCCCGTGGTGGCCCCGCAGGCAGACCGTTTGGGACCAACACCATCAGCACTGGCCCCCCGTTTATGTAAAATTACTCCTCGGGTTCATGACGCCCTATGCATTTCAGTGTTAACAGAATTATTATGTTGGGCAATTGTAGAACCAATGTTGGGCCTTGCCAGACCAGCTTTAATCTAAAATGAATTATCAAGGGGGTCCCCATGACAACCCCTATCGTGTTAGGAGCGCTCAATTGTGGAACATAACACCGGTAGCCGAAACTAAGGGGGAAAAGGTGGAACAAAACACCAGGCTAGAAAGGCCGAGCCTTCCACCTTTCACCAAGTATATAGGTCCATTAAATTAAATAGCAATAATATATGGTGATATGACAAGGAACTCATGTTATCACATGGAAGCAACTACACCTGCAACTAGCAACGCTAACAACAGGGTTAAGCAAGAAGTAACATAGCCAATCAGTGGTTTGCTAGGTCGTACAGGTTGAAGGTGATCATGGCATTGTTGAGAGGCTGATATTTAACATGTGGTAGGCAACGAGACATAAACGATAGAAGCGATAAAACTAGCGTGTCAATGATAGTAATGGTATCTAGGGAAATGGTCATCTTGCCTGAGATCTCGCTTGGAAGAAGAATGACTCCGTGAAGTCGGCGAACCAATGTAGTCGAACGAGTCCTCACATTCTGACACGCTTGCAGAACTCTATCGAGATGGGCAAACCGAAAACAAACATCAACACAAATATTCACCACAGCAAAAGCAAGACATGTTGCATACCCTAATATGATGCATGATCAGTTCAATGATGCAGGCATGGCATGGCAATTCACCTCACGCAAACACTACACATTAAGTGAAGCTCGATATGCAACAGGTTGCATACCGACGGAACTCCACGTTTCATTATTTAATTCACTCCCGATTATTTACACGACAATATTAACTCATTGTTAACATGGCAAGGGGTGAAGCGGTGATCCTACATGGCATCCTAGACGGTTTAACACGCGGAGCATAGATCGGAGCTATGGCACAAGAGACATGCAACACAAAATAAGTATGCCATGAATGCATCATGCATGCGAGTTCATCAACACCACGGCAAGAGGAGAAAGATACAAGTGTCGCCACGGCGAGCGAGAGGGAACCATGGCGGCAAGACGGAAACGAAGCCACGGCAACGTTCCTATCCCGATAACTCGTCGAAATATCGGTGCCAACGAACTGGAAATGTGTGCGGGAATGCCAAATATAGATGGCGTGATCCCGTATATCGGGTTCCCATGTATCGAGGGCACAACGAAAAAGGAACACAACGTGCCACGGGCAACATACGGTGCAACATACATTCAACTCATACATCACATTCGTTCGTTACACGACACGTCTCATCGGTATACCTTCGAAGCGGATCGGTTCGTAGCGGACGTCGTGGAAATCATGGAAGTAGTTGTCGTCGTGGAACTCGGGTCTCTTCGATAGTAGTCATTCTCTTGTCGTCGGTACACGGTCTTCGGCGTCGGTTACGGTCTTCACCACGGTAGTCGAACATGGGTCTTCGGCGATGTCGAGGAAGCGAACTCGTTTCCGGGGTCGTCGAGGACGTCGTGGTGCTCGGCGAATTTGTCGGTTCCACGGAGGAGGGAATGGTGCACGCGGCGACGGCACGCGACACAACATCAACTACAACAACTAGCAAGCGCAGCAAACTACCTACGGCTACTAGCACTAGCATCTAACACCACAAGCAACTAACACAGGCAAGCAGCTAAGCAACAGCTAAAGCAGCAGCAAGAACAAACTGCACCAACAAGCAGGATAGCAGCAAACAAGCATCTACAACAAAGCAGCGGCTACAGCACCAGCACGCATCGGCCACGACAAGCACTAGCAGGAGCAAAAATAACTGGCAGCAACGACTCGGCAGCAGCAAGGCAAGTAGTAGCCGCTAGCAACAACATCACAGCCAATAGCAACTAAGCAACGACGACAGCAGGAGCTTGCACAGCTACAACAACAGCAGCCTAGCAGTATCAGCTAGCAGCAACGGCAATAGCCAGCGACAGGCAGCAGCAACAATGCATCGGCAACAGATCGGCTTCAGGCAAGCGGCAGTAGCAAAACAACAGGCATCGGGCTACAGCTACCAGCGGCAGCAGCAACATCTGCAAATCGGCAGCAAGAACAAGCAATTTAGCAGGCCACGGCAGCAGCAGCTCCATCCGGCAGCAGCAACGCAGGAGGAGGAGGCCGGCAAGAGCGGGGAGGCGAGACCCTACGGCGTGGGCGAGGCTACCGGGAATCGCGCAGCGGCGGAGGCAGGGGAGAGGCACACCCGCTGCTGGTCGGCATGGGGCCGCGGCGGCGCAGCACGGCGGGGCCTGCCGGAGGCGGCGACACGCAGGAGACAACCATGGTGGGGGCGAGGCCGAGGGCGAGGGGAGGCCATGGGGAGCACGACGAGAGGAGCCGGGCGAGGCGACGCGCGGGGCAGGGGCAGCCAGCGACGGGGCAGGAGAGGGGAACCGGGAGGAAGCGGGGAGGAGGGAGCCAGGACAGAGGGGGGAACGAGATGAGGGAGAGGACGACACGAGGGGGAAGGAGACGACAGCGCACGGGGGCACAGAGGGATCAAGGGGGCTGGGCTCCTGCGCTTGGGTAGACTGGGGCCTTGGGCCTTGCCTTGGCAGGCTAGGTTCCCTCTTCCTCTATTGTTTTTTTAAAAAAATCAATAAACAACCACAAAAGAAAAATGGTTTTTAACAAAATAAAAAAAATTCCTTTTGACTCCTTTAAAAAATTAAACCCCAACCATAAAATAGCTTCGGCATTTTTTAAACAAATAAAAATGAAACCCTTTTAAGAATTAAAATAAGACTCTTTTAACAAGAGAATAAAATAAAACCCTTTTCTTACCAAAGAATAAAACCAACCCCTTTTATTTAAAGAATAAAATAAAGGCTCTTTAAAGGAGAAAAGAAAAGAGTCTGTTTTAGAAAATAAACAAAGGGAAAAAATATAAAGGAAACCCAAGGGGTTGTCCCCACATTAATAAAAGGGTTTTTAAAAGAAGACGCATTTTTAAAAAAGGGTTAAAACGAAAACTTTTACACAACCCCAAAACAAAATCAAAGAGAAGAGAGGAGGGGAGTTCCTATCGCCCTAAGACTCGGTGAGCACTCGAAGCACACACTCTCTAAACACCACATGCCACAGATGATGCAAGATGCCATGCATGATGCGACGATGCAAACTAAATGATGAAGCAACAAATAGAAATATCCACACGACGGAAACAAAAATAAAGGGGAATCTTTTGGAACGTCGGTCTCGGGCTGTCACACTCAATCATCTTTCCATGATGGAGCACCTATGCCTTGGAAGACGGAGGATCAAACCCAGGTTGCAACAACTCCACCACCATCACCTCTAAAGGAAGACAACTAAGCACAGGTATGGGCAATCCCCTTGGCTTGTGCCAAGCTTGGGGGAGTTCCCCCGGTATCGTATCACCATCACATCTTTTGCCTTTACTTTTTCTTATTTCGTTCCTTTTTGATTTTATCTTTCTCTAGTAGAATAAAGTCCTTAGTGTTTTAGGCTTGAGTTTTGCTTTGTGTCACCCCCGATGTATTCGAGTTCGTGAGTCAGATAATAAAGAGTGTTTTAGTTGAGGGCCTTGCTTCATGCCATGATCTAAGGAAAAGAATGATAAAAGAACAAAAGCATGAAAGATCATGTAGTGATCTTATGGGAAGTGATGGCTCCACATATAAAAAGAATGTTGATTGATACTTGTTGTGGGTGGACAAACGTAGACCTTGGTCATTGTTGCAATTAATAGGAAGTGATAAAGAAGGAGAGGTTCACATATAAATATATCATGTTGGACACCATCTATGATTGTGAACACCCATTAAACTATTACATGCTTAGAAGTAGATGTTGGACAAGGAAGATAACATAATGAATTATGTTTGTTTGGTTCCGAACAGTGTTATATGACTAGAGATCCCTTGGCACATGACGATTGCTTCCACCTCATCTCAGCCAAACTTCCGCACTAAGTAGAGATACTACTTGTGCATCCATAAACCTTCAACCCAGTTTTGCCATGAGAGTCCACCATACCTACCTATGGATTGAAGAAGATCCCTCAAGTAAGTTGTCATCGGTGCAAGCAATAAAAATTTCTCCCTAAATATGTATTTTTTTGACCGGCTACTGTAGGGAACCCCCCCCAGCCTTTTTTCTTTTATTCCCATATATAAGAGCAGTATGTACAAGAAGAAATTAGAATGTACAAAAGGGAAGAGGAGCTAAGGCTACAAACCTCAAGGAGGCAAAAAGGAAACCCATTTAAGGAGATCATCCCTGAAACTAGCCTTAATTCTATGAGCTAACAGGGAAATGTCATGAATGAAGCCAGATCTCCATTTTCTGAACTTTGGCTGCTCCTGGTTGAAGACCTTTGCATTTCTGATAGTCTAGATGTTCCAACATGCAGTGAAGACCACCTCAGCAAAGAAGGGGTTATGGAAGTCTCTTTTAGCAGCAACAGTAGCACTCCACATGGATGGACCCTGCCATGTGATCTGCAGATAATTCCAGGCCCTGGTACTGAAAAGACAGGTGAAGAATAAGTGATCTCTATCTTCCTTGACTCGAGCATGACATAGAACACAGAGATTGGAGTCGGAAACATTCCAGTGACGCCGTTCAAGCATGTCTTGAGTGTTAAGCCTGTCCATGATGAGCATCCAGGCAAACATCTTAATCTTCATGGTACAACAGCTTTTCCAGATCCAGTTGAGTAAAGGGTTTGGTGTAATACTGCTGTGAATGTGAGTATAGTATCTCTTGGCTGTGTAGGCCTTAGCATCTTTTCCCCATACCCATCTGTCAGAGGCTTGATGATCAATATCCAGGTCTTGAAGCAAAGATTGGACTGAAAGCAGCTTCTGGTAAGCTTGAGCAGATAGTGGCAAGTGGAACATAGAGAGCATGCTGTCATCATAAAAGGCTGTAAAGACATCTTGAGCTGTGCAGAAAGGATCAGCCACAAAAGAAAAAAGTCTTTGGAATCTAGCAGCCAGGGGCCTAGTGGAGTTTCCAATCAACCAGGAGTCAGACCAAAACAGGAAGGAGTCTCCCTTGTTAGGCTGAACATATGTAACTGATCTGAATTTGTCAAGCGGTTTACAGATATCCTTCCACCAAAAAGAACCACAAAGGGCAGTTCCCTGAGGTACTGTGTCATTATAGTAAGTGTTCCAAATCAAGTGAACCCATGGGATATCAGCATGATTTAGAAATTTATCAACATGCTTGAGCAGGAGTGCTTCATTCTGGATTGCTAGGTTCATAATTCCTAACCCCCCTTTATTTTTAGGTCTGCACACTAGTTGCCAGGCAGCAAGAGGGGGTGCATGATCTTGCCCATTTTTTCTCCATAGACATTGCCTTTGAATTCTGTCGTGGTATAAGTCTGATAGTAGATGTGTAGGGTACTAAAGGATGGGCAGAGCCTTAGCTACGGCGAGGTTGTATGAGTTCAGGCCCCTCTGTGGTGGAGGTAAAAGCCCTACGTCTCAGTGCTCTTGGGAGCTTTAGTGTCGAGTGGAATATAGGATTACAGTAAATGCCAACCCCCGCACCAGTGGGGAAGGGCGGCTTATATAGAGTGCGCTGCCCTTCACAACGGTCCGGTGGACACGGGTGGAGTAGTGGCGAATAAATGCATACGTTACAGGTAACGAATGTCTTAAATGCTAATAATGGTGTATGAAAACGTACGACCGTTGCCCTCCTGGGAGGTTACGATGTACAGAGTGGAATTCAGTCGGTACGATAAATACGCTCCGAATGCTCGTCACCGACTCGATGATGGGGGGTCCTTAGTTCAGTCGGAACTGTCTAAGGGCCTTGCCCTCTGTGAAGGGTAGTCCTTGGGTAGGACCTATAGGGCAGGCCTATGACCCTACCTTGGGACTATAACCCCATCATTAGTCCCCGAATGGATCGTGGTTGGAGCGACGAAGTAGTACCTGGAGTACGGATCCGACTGGAATGGATGTGACTTTGGCGTTGTTAGCCTCGGTCCATTTTATCCTTTCGACCAGTGATCCGAGTGAATATACTAGTGAAACGAACCATCAGGGACCGAGTGCTTCCGCGGAATCTTTCGATGTGACCGGTCAAACTGACAGCGGCAGATTTTCTGGGATCTTCAAATTTCGGTTGCCGCGCGCCCAGCGGGGATGTCGACATCGTCATCAAGTAGTTTCTGCCGCCTCGATTACCGCGCCTTTATGTTCTCCACTAATATCGCAGCAGCCGGTCGGGGGATAAGATTTCGGGGCCACCTGTTAGTGACCCAGTCGGAACCTTATTTAAGCCTCTCCGGCGGGGGTTTCTTGTTGCGCTGCCCTTGTTACTCGCACTCGCCCCGCTTCTCCCATAGCTCACTGTGCGTTCCAAGCCTCCTCCTTCCTCTCCTCCTCTGCGGATCTGCCGCCTTCACCATGACGAAGGGGCAGACGAGCAAGCTTGAGTCGCAGAAGAAGAAGAAGAAGGCGGCGGCTCCTGCTCAGCGGCGACAGCGAGCACTACCGGCAGGTTGGATCCAGGGGGATTTCCTCCCCTCCACGGTGACAACGAACGACCTGCTGGAGCTGGTGGAGCAAGGCATGATTGCCAACAAGTCGTGGAGGTTGCCGGCGGAGGGAGAAACACAGCCGGCTCCCCAGGAGGGAGAGCGCGTCTTGCTGCTCAGCCACGTGTACAGGGGCTTCTCCCTGCCTCCCCACCCCTTTTTAGAGGTATTATGAATCACTTCGGGGCGCAGCTCCATCATTTTCCTCCCAACGCGATAGCTCATCTCGCCGGATTCGTCACTCTGTGCGAGTGCTTTATTGGATGTCCCCCCCCATTGGGGGCTCTTTAAGTATATCTTCTCCGCTAGGTCTCAGACTGTCAAAAAGCTTAGCCAGTCGGACGATAAAACCCATCTCCTCCAGCTCTGCGGGGGCTTAGGCTTCCAAAATAAAACGAAGAGTATCTATCCCCCTCTCCAGTTTTTCGAGTCAGTTAGGAACTCGCAGTCGACCTGGTTCTACTGCCAGGACATAGCTTGTCCGAATGCTGCGACTGGGTTCCTGCCCTTTAGCCTAGACCGTCCGGCTCCTCCCAGACAACTTGCGCTCTCCAAGTTGGAAAAGATTCAGATCCAGCCTCTGGTCGACGCGCTGATAACCGTTGTCCGCAAGGGAGTCACTGGCACGGACTTGCTGGAGATCTTTCTGGGTCGGCGCATCCAGCCGCTGCAAGCCCGACACCACGCCATGTGGAACTATGTGGGGCCTGAGGATTCCACTCGGACTCACCCAGAGTGCGTGACCGGGGAGACGGTGACAGTGTGGGTCCACGGCATCATAGGCGCATGCGACAACCCCCAAGGAGCCCGGCGAGTGAGGCCCTTCCGCGCCGACAACCCTCCTCTGAATGAGGTGAGCGCATCTTGTCGAGTGCTTTCAATCTTCTTAGATTTATCGCTTTTCTTGTGTCGCCGCTTGGTGTTTGACGTTGTCGACTGTATTTTGTGCAGGAGTGGACCAACTGGTATTCTCCCGTCTCGAACGGGAATCCTGCTGAGGAAGAGGAGGGCAGCCAGGAGGGCAGCATGGATAGCGCCGAGTACGTCTCCGACAGTGGGGAGACGGAGGAGGAGTCTGAAGAGGAGGAGGGGGAGGCTGGGGAGTAGAGCTCGCCACCTCCACTATCAGAGCCTCCAACTAAGCGCCGTCACGAACCCGCGGCTTCGCCGGCTCCTCCAGCAGCTTCGAGTGCTCCGCCTGCTTCTCCCGTGGCTCCGAGTGCTCCGCCAGCTCCTCCCGTGGCTCCGAGTGCTCGGAGCGTGAAGAGGACCAGGGACGCTGCTGCCGAGCCTACGGACCAACCGTCCAAGGTGGCCAAACCGAGTGGGCCCAAGCCTCGGAAAGCTTTGCCTCGGATGAGGATCGCTGTTCCAGTTGCCTCAACGTAAGTGTCTTGTTCTCCCATCTTCATTCGATATTTGACTGAACTCATGCTTATCGGACGAGTGGATTTTACTCGACAGAGCTGCCACCTCTGCCACCTCTCTTCCGCGCCAGGACGATGATCCCATGGATGCGGATAACGTTGCCACATCTCAGCAAGGTACGTTGTGACGACTCCAAGAGTTTGCATTATTGTTTCGCGAGTGCTATCTTTAATCTTGCCCTTTTTCTGCAACCTCATGTTGTTCAGTCGAGCTTCCTTCGGAGGTGATTCATCTGGAGGAGGACGACCAAAGGGGATCAGGGCCAACTTTGGCGCCTGTCCTTGAGGTTGTTCCATCTGCTGCTGCTCCCACCGTGGACGCGCCGCCGACCGAGCCGATGCCGTCGACTGAGGCGGTGTCCCTCGCGGCGGAACCGACTGGAGCGGGACTTGGGATGCCCAAGGAGTCTTCTGTTGTGCCAGGCCCGTCGATAGTCCAGTACGACGTCCGACACCTCCCGGAAGACCAAGTGGGAGCCGCCAAGGAGGCCATGGTGCAGGTGGAGTTGATGGTGGGTGATGCCAAGGGAGCGTACGACTCCATCGCGTCTTTGTACAAGAGAAGCTTGGAGCTCCGAGACGACATCCGAGTAAGTGCGCTAGTAAGTTTTTACTTCCCTCTTGTAACCCACTGGGTGTCCAAGTGATATACTCGGATACAGTAGGATTATTTTGCAGTGGGCTCACTCATAGTGAACCCAGTGGGTGTAGTCCCCGAGACTGCTGTTGAGTGCTTGCACCGACAATTGTCTTTATATGTATTTCCCGTTATCTGAGCAGATCCGAGCTGGTGTGCCCGAATATTACCAGTGGGGGCACTCAGAGTGCATCCACTGGATGTAGTCCCCGAGAGTAGTGTTACTCAGGTCGGGTTATAGCATTCTCGTAGATTTGCCTGTTCGTCATGTAGCTCAATAGGGCCGGCCAGTTGGAGCTTCATGCTAGTGGGGTCACTCTCAGTGAACCCACTAGGTGTAGTCCCCGAGACCGCTGTGGAGTGGTTGCATCGGTAGGGGTCTAAAGAACTTTGTTTGTTTTCCTTGTTGAATGTGTCTGAGCTTTCCTTTGGGCTGATTTGGCAGAAGACTTGCGAAATGGGATCCGCGTACAATACTCTGAAGGCGGAAAAGGTTCAGCTTGCTGCGGAATTGGAGGCGGCTGTGAATGACTTGGCTGGTGTGAAGGGGGCACTTGCTGACCGAGAGAAGTCTTTGGAGGAGTCCCAGGAGACCAACAAGGCATTGGTGGCCGAAATTGAGAAAATGGGCAAGCAAAGAAGTGAACTGATGGGTCAAATGAAGGTGATGAACCGTCGATGCATTTCGCAGGAGAAGTATGTCAACGACTGGGCGAGGAAGATGATTGCACTGCTCGGTGGTAAGATTCTTGCTGAGTGCTTCTTGACTTTGTAATTCATTCTGCGCTTACTTTTTGCTCTTCTTTTCTTTGCAGATTTTTGTCTAGACGCTGAGGCTGAAGCAACCGACATTGAATTGTCGGTTGTTCCGAACGTTCCACTCGGCGACGAAGCGAATCGGGACATGCTCCGAGCACATATTCGCCTTGGCAGATTGGGGCCTTTCATCGGCCGTGTGAGAGAAGTCATCAGCCGGATCGACAAGGAGCTGTGGCACGAAGATGATTCTCGGCAGGAAATAGAATGGTTGATGACTCGGCTGGAGGACGTCCCGAACAGAGTGCAGGCATGGAAGAAGTCTGCCGCGCGTTGTGGTGCGGACGTGGCGCTATTGCTGGTCCGAGTGCACTGCAAGGAAGCTCGCGAAGAAAAGCTGAAGGCGTTGCAGGTCACCAACACTAAGGAGCTTCGATTCGAAGATTTCATGGAGACCTTACTCGAGATAGCCACTCGTATCGCGGACGGGATCGATCTTGAGACCTTTGTGGAGCCTGCCAGTCTTGGTGCCTGTCCTGATGACTCTTGAAAAACTTTACCTCGGTATGCCGAGTGGTATCTGTATCAAACTTGGGCCACTGCTGTTGGCCGTCACATTCGTGGTTCGGTGTGGGTAAGCTTGATCCACACCGAGCCGACTATCGTAGATCCAACGTTGAATTCGAATAGAATATTTTGCTGTTCTTTCACCAAGTTTATTTTCTGACATGATTTGAGCTCGTGGTTTTTGTTTGGCGTTTCTTGGTGAAGCCAATGGCAAACATGCGGAGCATGTAATTGTCAGTTGTCTTCACATCCACATGAGCTTCAATGAGGGTCTTCTAAGCCTTGGAGTGGATCTCAAGGATACACTTGAAGGAAGCTTTTTACTTAGGCGATTCTGGATCGCAGCTAATTCCCCGAGTGCGGCATCTCGTGCGCACTCCGAGCGAGTTGATACTCATGTAGTTGTCAGTTGTCTTGACATTCACATGAGCCTCAATGAGGGTCTGTTAAGCCTCCGAGTGGATCTCGAGGATACACTCGAAGGAAGCTTTTTACTTAGGCGATTCTGGATCGCTGCTAAGTCCTCGAGTGCGGCATCTCATGCGCACTCGGAGAGAGTTGATACTCATGTAGTTGTCAGTTGTCTTGACATCCACATGAGCCACAATGAGGGTCTGCTAAGCCTCCGAGTGGATCTCGAGGATACACTCGAAGGAAGCTTTTTTACTTAGGCGATTCTGGATCGCAACTAAGTCCCCGAGTGCGGCATCTCGTGCGCACTCGGAGCGAGTTGATACTCATGTAGTTGTCAGTTGTCTTGACATCCACATGAGCCTCAATGAGGGTCCACGAAGCCTCCGAGTGGATCTCGAGGATACACTCGAAGGAAGCTTTTTACTTAGGCGATTCTGGATCGCAGCTAAGTCCCCGAGTGCGGCATCTCGTGCGCACTCGAAGCGAGTTGATACTCATGTAGTTGTCAGTTGTCTTGACATCCACATGAGCCTCAATGAGGGTCTGCTAAGCCTCCGAGTGGATCTCGAGGATACACTCGAAGGAAGCTTTTTACTTAGGCGATTCTGGATCGCTGCTAAGTCCTCGAGTGCGGCATCTCATGCGCACTCGGAGAGAGTTGATACTCATGTAGTTGTCAGTTGTCTTGACATCCACATGAGCCACAATGAGGGTCTGCTAAGCCTCCGAGTGGATCTCGAGGATACACTCGAAGGAAGCTTTTTTACTTAGGCGATTCTGGATCGCAACTAAGTCCCCGAGTGCGGCATCTCGTGCGCACTCGGAGCGACTTGATACTCATGTAGTTGTCAGTTGTCTTGACATCCACATGAGCCTCAATGAGGGTCTGCTAAGCCTCCGAGTGGATCTCGAGGATACACTCGAAGGAAGCTTTTTTACTTAGGCGATTCTGGATCGGAGCTAAGTCCCCGAGTGCGGCATCTCGTGCGCTTTTGGAGCGAGTTGATACTCATGTAGTTGTCAGTTGTCTTGACTTCCACATGTGCCTCAATGAGGGTGTGCTAAGCCTCCGAGTGGATCTCGAGGATACACTCGAAGGAAGCTTTTTTACTTAGGCGATTCTAGATCGCAGCTAAGTCCCCGAGTGCGGCTTTTAGGGCGCACTCGGAGAGAGTTTTTTACTTAGGCGAGTCTGGATCGCAGCTAAGTCCCCGAGTGCGGCTGTTAGCGCACACTCGGAGAGAGTTTTTTACTTAGGCGACTCTGGATCGCAGCTAAGTCCCCGAGTGCGGCTGTTAGCGCACACTTGGAGAGAGTTTTTTTACTTAGGTGACTCTAGATCGCAGCTAAGTCCCCGAGTGCGGCTGTTAGCGCATATTCGGAGAGAATTTTTTGACTTAGGCGATTCTGGATCGCAGCTAAGTCCCCGGGTGCGGCTGTTAGCGCACACTCGGAGAGAATTTTTGACTTAGGCGATTCTGAATCGCAGCTAAGCCCCCGAGTGCGGCTGTTAGCGCACACTCGGAGATAATTTTTTGACTTAGGCGATTCTGGATCATAGCTAAGTCCCCGAGTGCGGCTGTTAGCGCACACTCGGAGAGAATTTTTTACTTAGGCGATTCTGGATCGCAGCTAAGCCCCCGAGTTCCGCTGTTAGCGCACACTCGGAGAGAATTTTTGACTTAGGCGATTCTGGATCGCAGCCAAGTCCTCGAGTGCGGATGTTAGCGCACACTCGGAGAGAATTTTTGACTTAGGTGATTCTGGATCGCAGCTAATCCCCCGAGTGCGGCTGTTAGCGCACACTCGGAGAGAATTTTTTGACTTAGGCGATTCTGGATCGCACCTAAGTCCCCGAGTGCGGCTGTTAGCGCACACTCGGAGAGAGTTTTTGACTTAGGCGATTATGGATCACAGCTAAGCCCCCGAGTGCGGCTGTTAGCGCACACTCGGAGAGAATTTATGACTTAGGCGATTCTGGATCACAGCCAAGTCCCCGAGTGCGGCTGTTAGCGCACACTCGGAGAGATTTTTTTTTTAGACCAGAGTCTGCAAACGCGGAAGAATCTTGGACCTGCAAAAAATTAGTCTGCTTTGTATTACTTCAATGATACTTGTTCTTTACATTGCCTCCGTCGGCGGTCACGTGAAGAAGCGCTTCAGGAGATCTCCGTTCCGTGCTCGTGGCTCGTTCGTTTCCCTGTCGAGGTTGTAGAGTCGATATGCTCCATTGTTCAGCACCTTAGAGATGATGAAGGGTCCTTCCCAGGCGGGAGACAACTTGTGAGGCCTCTGCTGGTCCACTCGGAGCACCAGGTCACCTGCTTGGAATGTGCGACTCCTGACGTGCCTCGCGTGAAAACGCCGCAGATCTTGTTGATAAATTGTTGAGCGATTCAGTGCCATCTCGCGCTCTTCTTCTAGTAGATCCACTCTGTCTTGCCTGGCCTACTCCGCTTCGGCTTCGGAGAAGAGTTCGACTCGTGGAGAGTTGTGAAGCAAGTCACTCGGAAGGACTGCCTCTGCTCCATAAACAAGGAAGAATGGGGATCGCCCTGTAGATCTAATCGGAGTTGTGCGGAGGCCCCACAACACCGAAGGCAGTTCAGTGACCCACGCGCCGGCGGCATGTCCAACTTCTCGCAGGAGTCGAGGCTTCAACCCTTGAAGAATAAGTCCGTTCGCCCGCTCTGCTTGCCCGTTGGTTTGAGGGTGCGCCACAGATGCAAAATCCACTCGGATACCTTGGCCTGTGCAAAAACCTTTGAATCTGTCCGAGTCAAAGTTTGTGCCATTGTCAGTGATTATGCTGTGTGGGACTCCGAATCTAGAGATGATGTCTCTGACAAATTTGATGGCCGTAAGGGCGTCGAGCTTCTTGATGGGCTTGGCTTCAATCCACTTGGTGAACTTGTCGACTGCCACGAACAGATGAGTGAATCCCCCTTGGCCTGTTCTGAATGGACCGACTGCATCTAATCCCCACACTGCGAACGGCCAAACAAGAGGGATTGTTTTCAAACGCGGATGTTGGCTTGTGGGACTTGTTCGAATAGAACTAATAGCCTTCACATCGGTCGACCATATCCTTTGCCATTTCATTCGCCTGCAACCAGAAGAAGCCAGCTCTGAATGCTTTGGCGATGATTGCTCTGGAGGAGGCGTGATGGCCGCAAGTTCCCGAGTGAATTTCTTCCAGGATTAATTGTCCCTCCTCAGGGGAGATGCATCGCTGAAGGACTCCTGAAACACTTTCCTTGTACAACTGGCCATCAATGACGGTGAAGGACTTTGACCTGCGGACGATCTGCCTCGCTTGGACTTCATCCTCTGGTAATTCTTGCCTCAGGATGTATGCAATGAACGGCACAGTCCAATCGGGGATGATAGCAAGAATCTCCATCATCAAATCAACCACAGCGGGGACCTCGACTTCAGTCGGATCTGTTGAGCTCTTCGGTTGTACCGGTTCCTCTGTAAAGGGGTCTTCTTGCACCGAAGGGAGATGTAGGTGCTCGAGGCAGACATCACTCGGGACTGGTCTTCGAGTGGATCCGAGTTTTGCCAACTCATCAGCTGCTTGGTTCTTCAGTCGTGGAACATGGTGAAGTTCCAGACCTTCAAACTTCTTCTCGAGCTTCCTTACTGCGTTGCAGTATGCAGTCATGGTGGGGTTCCTGACATCCCACTCCTTCATCACTTGATTAACCACCAAATCTGAATCCCCATAGACCATCAGGCGACAGACGCCGAGTGTGATGGCCATGCGCAATCCGTAAAGGAGAGCTTCATACTCTGCCTCATTGTTGGAGGAATCGAAATGTATCTACAACACATACTTAAGCTTATCACCTTTCGGCGATATGATCACTACGCCAGCGCCAGAGCCATTCAGCATCTTGGACCCCTCGAAGAACATAGTCCAATGAGACGAGTAGATGTGAGTTGGTTGCTGTTGTTCTACCCATTCTGCTATGAAGTCAGCCAGGGCTTGAGACTTTATAGCCTTCTTGGCTTCAAACTTGATGTCGCGGTATAACATCTCCATAGCCCACTTCGCCACTCGGCCTGATGGGTCTCGATTGTGGAGGATTTCCGACAACGTAGCATCAGAAACGACAGACACCGAGTGGTCTTGGAAATAGTGAGCCACCTTCTTTGCATTCATGTAGATCCCATAAATAAGCTTTTGATAATGGGGATACCTCTGCTTGGAAGGAGTCAGGACTTTGGAGACATAATATACTGGCTGTTGAACCTTGTACGCTTTGCCTTCTTCTTCACGTTCGACTGTAAGAGCAGTGATGACGACTTGATTTGTAGCCGCGATCTACAGAAGAAGGGGTTCTTTAGTGAGCGGGGCAGTAAGAACCGGCTGGGTGGAAAGCAGGGCTTTGAGGTCGTCGAATGCAATCTGGGCTTCGTCTGTCCACTCGGAAGTATCTGATTTCTTCATGAGTCGGTACAGAGGTAATGCCTTCTCGCCGAGTCGAGCGATAAACCTGCTCAAAGCCGCTAGGCAACCTGTGAGCCTTTGAACATCATGTATTCTAACCGGCCGCTCCATTCGGACGATGGTCCCGATCTTTTCGGGGTTGACATCGATTCCTCGTTCGGAAACGAAGAAACCGAGTAACTTTCCGCTGGGATCACTGAATGAACACTTGGCAGAGTTGAGCTTGATATCGTACCAACGAAGGTTGGCGAATGTTTCTGCCAAGTCAGTCAGCAGGTCGGAACCTTTGCGTGACTTGACTACAATATCATCCATATATGCCTCCACATTTCGACCGATCTGGTCAAGGAGGCATTTCTGGATCATGCGCATAAAAGTTGCTCCTGCATTCTTCAAACCAAATGGCATAGTGATGCAGCAGAAACACCCGAATGGGGTGATGAAGGCTGTTTTTATTTCATCGGGACCATACAGACGGATCTGATGATAGCCCGAATAGGCATCAAGGAATGATAAATGCTCGCAACCCGCAGTCGAATCGACAATTTGATCAATGCGGGGGAGCGGGAAATGATCTTTCGGGCAGACCTTATTGAGATGCTTGAAGTCGATGCACATACGGAGGGACTTGTCCTTCTTGGGCACCATGACAACATTGGCAAGCCACTCGGAGTGGTGTACCTCGCGAATGAAGTTGGCTGCCAAAAGTTTAGCCACCTCCTCTCCGATTGCCTTCCTTTTGTGCGCGGCGGACCGACACAGGCGTTCTCGGACGGGCCGAGCGGTAGGATCCACATGCAGTCGGTGCTCAGCCAACTCCCTGGGTACACCTGGCATGTCAGCGGGCTTCCATGCGAAAATGTCCCAGTTCTCACGGAGGAATTGGATGAGCTCGGCTTCCTATTTTGGATCAAGGATGGTGGAGATGTTCGTCGGGGCGGCGGTGTCGTCCGTCGGGTGGATGCTGACTTTCTTCGTGTCGCCCGTCGACTGGAATGCGGACTCCGAAGGTGGCTTCTTCGAACGCATCAAGTCAGCGGGGTCGGTCGTCTTCTTGTACTCATCCAGCTCGAGGATAGCCATCTGCTGATCGACAATCCGCGACCCCTGCTGCAGACACTCTTTGGCCCGTTGCCGATTGCCTGTGATGGTGATCACACCTTTGGGACCCGGCATCTTCAGCTTCAAATACACGTAATATGGACGCGCCATGAAACGTGCATACGCCGGATGGCCCAGAGCCAACTGTCGTGGTATAAGTCTGACAGTAGATGTGTAGGGTATGAAAGGATGGGCAGAGCCTTAGCTACCGCGAGGTTGTATGAGTTCAGGCCCCTCTGCGGTGGAGGTAAAAGCCCTACGTCCCAGTGCTCTTGGGAGCTTTAGTGTCGAGTGGAATATATGATTACAGTAAATGCCAACCCCTGCACCAGTGGGGAAGGGCGGCTTATATAGAGTGCGCTGCCCTTCACAACGGTCCGGTGGACAGGGGTGGAGTAGTGGCGAATAAATGCATACGTTATAGGTAACGTATGTCTTAAATGCTAATAATGGTGTATGAAAACGTACGGCCGTTGCCCTCCCGGGAGGTTACGATGTACAGAGTGGAATTCAGTCCGTACGATAAATACGCTCCGAATGCTCGTCACTGACTGGATGATGGGGGTCCTTAGTTCAGTCGGAACTGTTTAAGGGCCTTTCCCTCTGTGAAGGGTAGTCCTTGGGTAGGACCTATAGGGCAGGCCTATGACCCTACCCTGGGACTATAACCCCACCAAATTCTTTCAAGCTGCTTCAGTATGCCTGGTGGGATATCCAGACTGCATAGAAAGAAGATAGGCATAGAAGACAGTGCTGAGTTTAAATACTGTAGCCTTCCCCCCTGAGCTAGAAAATATGAACTAGCACTGAGTCTTCTTTCCATGTTATCAACCAGTGGCATGAGATCAATGATTCTTGGTTTAGTTGTCCCAACTGGTAGGCCAAGGTATGTGAAGGGCAAAGATCCCACTTTGCAGCCAATGGAGTCTGCCAGGTCCTGGAGTTGCCGTGGAGGAGTGTTGACAGGTAGAAGGGCAGATTTGTGATAATTCACCTGTAATCCACCGGTCTGGGAGAAAAGTAAGAGCATTTTCTTGAACTGTAACAATTGAGGTTTATCAGCAGGTAGGATGATAAGGGTATCATCAGCGTATTGCACTATGGGGAAATCCTTATCATGACAAGGTATGGGTAGCTGAATCAGACCCTCCACCAGCAGTTGGTTAACCAGAGTCTGTAAAAAATCAGCAGCAATAGCAAAAAGCAGTGGGGACATGGGATCTCTCTGCCTGACTCCTTTCTTGCACATAAACTTCTTTCCAGGCACACCATTGATCAGGACCGAAGATGAGCCAGAAGTTAGTAGCCGCTGGACCCAAAGTATCCATCTGTCATTGAAGCCTTTATGCTTGAGAATCTGAAAAATGAACTCATGATCCATAGAGTCAAATGCCTTTTCAAAATCCAGCTTGAGAATGACTATAGGTTTCTTCGATTGATGGCATTGGTGCAGGTACTCCGGAGTCCATCCAACACAATCTTGAATGGTTCTAGACTTGATAAAACCATACTGATTCTTGTGAAGACACTTCACAATCTGCAACTGTAGCCTGTTAGCAATCATTTTGGACAGAAATTTGAGACCCATCCCAGTAAGTGATATTGGTCTGTAATCTCCCACTTGTTCAGGTGATCTCTTCTTGGGAATCAGAGTAATATAAGGTGAGTTCATGTTCTCAAGTTGAGCATGACCAGCATGGAAAGCAGCAGCAAGTTGATAAAACTCATGGGAGATAATGGGCCAGCATTTCTTGAAGAAAAGACCATTAAACCCATCAGGACCAGGAGCTTTGTCAATGGGCATTTCCTAAACAGTCTTGTCCATTTTAGACTTAGAAAAAGGTTCTGTGAGAATATCCAGACCCTCCACCTTATGAAGCATAGATTGTAAATCAAATGCCATGTTAATGCCAAGAGAAGTTCCCATTCTATCCTTAAAATATGCCCAAAAGCATGCAGCAATTTGATCATGATCAGATATGATGGAACCATCATTTAACTTGAGAGATGCAATGGAATTCCTCCTATATCTCTCAGTAGCCATAGCATGGAAGAATTTAGTGTTTTCCTCACCAACTTTAACAAATCGGATAGTGGCTCTCTTTTTCCAGTATAAGCACTGGAGATGCAAAAGATGCTCCAAATGTAACTTAACAATTTTCCTGAAGTTAGCCTCTGGTCTGAAAAGTGTCCTCAATTCCTCAAGCTCATCCAAACACAACACAACTTGATTACATCTGGAGATTGAAGTTTTCAACTGAGATAGATTTGTCTGCCACTTTTTCAGAGCCTGCCTAAGATGTTTCATCTTATCCATAATGACAGCAGTAATATGGGTTTTCGTGGAAGGAATGAGCCAGGATTGCTGAACACATTCCATGAAGCCCTCCATTTCAACCCAGTAGTTTTCAAAGCGGAATAAGTTGCACTTAGGGATGGAAGTGTTGACAGTGACCACACAAGGAACATGATCAGAAGCTGTCTTTGCAAGGGGTAGCACTTGTGTAAGAGGATATGAGGAGATCCAGTTGGCTGATGTGAAAAACCAGTCAAGCTGCTCCAGAAGAGGGGAATCTTGCATATTGGACCAAGTGAAAGATCTGCCTTTAATGGGTAGTTCCAGCAATCCCAGATGCCCAATAATTTCATTGAAGATGAACATGTCATTTACATCAGCCCCAGGAAGGTTTCTGTTGTCAGGGGATCTAATGAAATTAAAATCTCCAAGAAGCAACCAATTAGCCCCAGTGGGTATATGAAGATTGTATAGCCAGCTAACAAAAAGATCTCTGGCTTCACCTTGACAAGGACCATAGACATTCACCAAAGTCCAGGATTCACCAGTATGATTTGAGGTAAAGGAGATGATCAAGCCATAGGGTGTGCATTCAACTAACTGACTAGTAAGAACGGAGGAGTTCCAAAGGGTGATAAGCCCCCCTGATGCACCCCTGGAGGGAGAGTAGGCATACTGATCGAAGCGTTTGGGACAGAAACATTTGACTGTACGAAACTCAATTGACTGCATTTTGGTTTCCTCCAAGCACACCACAACAGCTAGGCTCACATCAATCTTACCGCACGTTGCCTATGGTCCGAATTTAAGCCACGCACATTCCAACACAGCACACGCCAACTTTTCGTAGAATGACTATCCATTGCACAATATATATAGAGCAAAAGCAGGGCTATGTAATAGCCTGTGCGACCGAGGTTCAGATAACCAAGAGACAGAGCAAGCAGAAGTCTCACAGTACATGGAGCCATTATAGTAACAAATTAACATAAGTGAATTAAACATAAGCAGACGATGGCGCGGAATCAGCAGGATCTTCCATAAATCGATCCACCGTTAGCTTCTCAGGGGCAATGCCTAGTGACTGCCCAACCTCCTGTATCACCGGAATAGGAGTGGTAGGAGGTACTTGCACATCATCAGACTCCTGCGATGGAGAAGGCATTGGCTTGGCCTTGGGCTTCCTCTTCTTGGGGACGTGCGCTGGCAGCTCCTGCAGGATCGGTTTGAAGCCATCGCGCTTGATGGAGCCGCGAGTACATCAATGAACAGAGGAGTCGACGACAAGAGTGGCCTTCTTGGGGGTCCCTTTCTTCGTTGGAGCAGGAGAATGAAAAGAGAAGTCCTCCGCAGATGAAGATGGACTGACAGGGATTACCTCCTGCACTGAGAGTGTGCTGCTAGCAGGCTCTGGTGGTGGTAGCACTGGAGCAGCAGGGTCGAAAGCCGCCGCCCATGATTGCTTGGGGATCACAATGGGCGCCAGAATTGGCATCTGCAGCTGGCGAGGCACGTGCATAGAAGTAGCAGCTCCCATGAGAGCATCAAAAGTGCGGGACCAGGATAGAACTGGCGGCAGAGGAGGCCCGTAAGCCCCAACAAAGAGGTTGTCAGACTGAATGTGAGGGGGTTTGTATAGGACAATTGCCAGAGGATTGTCAACTTGCACCTCCTCCATCCCAAGCACATCCTCCTCCGGCTCAGCATCAGGACCCTGGGCAGCCGGTGCCATGTCAGCATCAGGGGCAATAGGGTTAGCCACTATCACCTCCAGGTTGGGGGCCGGGGGTTCTTGATCAGCAGGTTCCGCCTCCATGTCACCCTGCGGCTGAGGGTCGAGGTCCACAAGCTCATGAACCAAGTCTGATGAAGAAGGACTCGGTTGATCAATCACCATGGACTCTTGATCCTGAACAGGATCAGCAGCAGGTGCTTCCGGGGCCGCTTCGGGTTCCCATCCTCCTCCATCAGCGGCTGCCGGCGGCTGTCCCCAACCACCATCATCAGCAGCAGCAGCAGCAGGAACCACTAGATCTCAGGTGCCAGCGGCACCGCATTCCATCCCAACGCAGGGTACGGGGGCATAGCAAATTGCAGATTGTCGTTGACAAGATGTCCAGGAAGCGGGTGAGGGTTGCCATTGAGGGGCATGGGATCCTCATCATTGGGCAGTATTTCGGCAACCGCTGCCCCCAGGATGTATACCAGTGCAGACCAGGACACCTTGCCCCCCCCCCCAAGCAGCATATTCAGAGAAGTTGATACTGCGAGGGACAAGTCGGTCGTTTGGGAACGAAGCAAACACAATGGAGCAAACCAAGTAAGGATCATCACTGACCCAATGGTGGAACTCTCCGAAGGTGTTGACAGCAGCCCGCAGATCTTCAGTATTGCGGAAGTCGAGGGGGACCCCCAGAAGCATGAGGCAGCCATGGCGAAAACCCTCTTGCCCACGGAAACCAACTCCCTGATCATGTCACAGGAAGCGCACCACAGAGTTATGAGCAACTTCCTGCGGAACCATTTGGACCGCAGCATAGCTCTCCGCCGCATCTCTGAGTTCAAACGGTCCAACGCCTTCAATCCATGGCTGGGCCGATCGAACATGCAACCCTCGGTGAAGAAGAAGAGCAGCTACTTCTTGCCGTACCTGGACCACGTGGTCAGCCGGGGGCGCAGGGTGGACGTCAGCGATTACGAAGCGCTCATTACGCCTGGTGATGGGGACAACAGGCGTGGTGTAGGTCCGAGGCAGCCGGTCAGGACCTCCGTCGATGATGTTATGGCCCGGCGGGAGGAAGAACTCAGGATCAAGCTCGAAGTTCGCCATTATGGGAGGCGGTCGCGGAGTGGCAGGCGGCGTCTCAGAGGGAGTTCGAGGATGCGACGGCGATGAGACATGACGGAACTGTGCTGTAGGCGTTGCGGTTTCACCAAGAGTATCAGCAGTTCCCGAGATATCAACGACAGGGGAGGTGGTGGGTCTCTTACAGTTCCAAGTAAGACAATTATTACGCATAAAAGAGGCTCCTCTAGATCGTGCGTGGCCCACAGAGCTGTCAGCGAATCCAGGCGAAGCCGTGCAGTTGGCAGCTAGATGTCCCCGAGCGTTACAAATCGAGCAAGAAAAGATTTCCTCAACCATGCCATTAATAAGTTCATCAAAGCCCAGATGGGCTTCCTGCGAGGAGGGAATATCCATCCTAGGACTAGGTTTGGGCCGAGAGAAGGAGGTAACCTCAGCAGGCTCATTAATGAGCGTGGAAATCGGCCCAGAGTCCAAACTTTCCACCGAAAATTGATTCTCATAATTCAAAATACCATGAATCTCGGCGGGATCAGCTGCAGCACCTTGTTGCACTGGAGAAGTTCCGTTTAATTTGGCAATTTGAAAATCAGCTCCTGGAGATCCGGGGGATGAATCTTGGCGAGAAACTATGCCGAACGTGATATGCGGCGTGGCTGTCGTCCACCGGAGTTTTGCCGGCGGTGGCGCAGAGATGATGACACGTTCAGGAGAAGGCACCAAATAACCAGCCTGTTCAAGCGTGATTAGCTCCTCGTGGGAAACAGGGCATCTGTAACCCTTGCAAACCTCATATTGTTGGAGGGATGCGAATGTGAGCTTCTTACAAACAGATGATCTAGATTTAAGAGAAGATTTTAGGGGTCTAGAATGCATTGCCATCAGACCTAGTGAGGCTCTCCTCTTAGATGGACTCACAATAATCCATTCAACATCACATTGCTTCTTCCACAGAGCGAATTCCCGACGCCAATTCGGACCACCATGGCCCCATAGATGGAAAAAGCACTTAAACTTGAGCATTTGAACGAGCGTAAGTCCAGGATATGAAAACCAACTTGCATGCAGGACACTCTGAAGGAGAAAACCGAGTCTGTCACTTGAGAGACGCGAAACTCAATAGCAGATCCCCCAATCACAGATTCCAGAGCTGCGGCGACTGTGTTCGTAGAGAGACGGAACACATGACGACCAAAAGAAACCACCATGATGAAAGAGCGGAGGTGCTTCATAGGGTGCACCGTAACACCAGAGTGATGATAAACCTCATCGGCGAATGCCAAACCATGCGAAAAATCCAGATCCAACGTGGAACCACCCATGCAAACCATGCACGACCACATGAGGGGGGGTCGGGAGTGTTCACCTGAGCAGAGGAGCGGCGAGGAGGGAGGATACGCCGGCTAGAGCACCAGATCGCCATGGGGTCGCCATTGTAGGAACAATTTTGAATACTTTAACTGAAGGTAGAAAATTGCTCTTTCATAACAAGATCAGGAAAGCAGCATTGATTTCATATGATTCCACAATAGTGGCGGGTCCCTAAATATGTATGATCTATTAGTGTGTGGAAAATAAGCTTTGTACGAACCTGTGATGAGGAAGACATAAAAGCGACAGACTGCATAATAAAGTTCTTTATCACATGAGGCAATATAAAGTGACGTTCCTTCACACTAAGAGGTCACACATCCAAACCTCAAAAGCACATGACAACCTCTGCTTCCCTCTGCGAAGGGCCTATCTTGTACCTTTACTTTTTGCCCTTTAAAGTGTCATGGTGATCGACACCAATTCCTTTTTACGCCTTTATCTTGGCTAACGTCATGTGCTAGGGAAAGATCTATATTCATATGTCAACTTGGAAGTAAGTATCCATGAATTATTATTGTTGACATTACCCTTGAGGTAAGTAGTTAGGAGGCGAAACTATAAGCCCCTATCTTTCTCTGTGTCCAACTGAAACTTTGATCTCATGAGTACCACGTGAGTTGTAGAAATTGTGGAAGACGAAAGGATGATTGAGTATGTGGATTTGCTTTACAAGCTCTTGCTTGACTCTTTCCGATGTTATGATAAATTGCAATTGCTTCAATGACTAAAGGCTATTGGTTGTTAATTCTCAATAAGGTTCTTGATCCATACTTTACTTTGTGAAGGAATTATCACTTTAGCATCAGAGATTATATGATGGTATTGCTGTTCTGATTATGATCATGAAGCCTGCATGCCCGTATTTTGTTTTGTCGACACCTCTCTATCTAAACATGTGGGCATATTTATTGATCTCGGTTTCCGCTTGAGGACAAGCGAAGTCTAAGCTTGGGGGAGTTGATACCTCCATTTTGCATCATGCTTTCATGTTGATATTTATCGCTTTATGGGCTGTTATTACACTTCACGGTACAATACTTATGCCTTTTCTCTCTTATTTTGCAAGGTTTACATAAAGAGGGAGAATGCCGACAGCTGGAATTCTGGCATGTAAAAGGAGCAAGTTTGAGATACCTATTCTGCGCAACTCCAAAAGCCGTCTAAATCAACGAGGAATTATTTTGGAATTTATAAAAAATACTGGATGGAAGAAGTACCAGAGGGGAGCCACTAGGAGGCCACAAGCCTGCTAGGCGCGGCCTATCCCCCTAGCCGCGCCTAGGGGGCTTGTTGGCTCCCTGTTGGCCCTCTGGCTCCCCTCTTTCGCTATAAGGAGGGTTTCGTTATAGAAAAAAATCAAGAGGAGGCTTTCGGGAGGAATCACCGCCGCCACGAGGCGGAACTTGAGCAGAACCAATCTAGAGCTCCGGCAGGGTCGTCCTGCTGGGGAAACTTCCCTCCCAGAGGGTGAAATTATCGCCATCGTCATCACCAACACTGCTCTCATCGGAGGGAACTCATCACCATCAACATCTTCATCAGCACCATCTCATCTCCAAACCCTAGTTCATCTCTTGTAACCAATCTCCGTCTCGCGACGCCGATAGGTACTTGTAAGGTTGCTAGTAGTGCTAATTACTCTTTGTAGTTGATGCTAGTTGGATTACTCGGTGGAAGATTATATGCTCAGATACTTGATGCTATTCAATACCTCTCTGGTCATGAACATAATTATGCTTTGTGAGTAGTTACTTTTGTTCCTGAGGACATGGGATAAGTCTTGCTATAAATAGTCATGTGAATTTGGTATTCGTTCAACATTTTGATGCGTTGTATGTTGTCTTTCCTCTAGTGGTGTTATGTGAATGTCGACTACATAACACTTCACCATTATTTGGGCCTAGAGGAGAGCATTGGGAAGTAGTAAGTAGATGATGGGTTGCTGGAGTGACAGAAGCTTAGACCCTAGTTTATGCGTTGCTTCGTAAGGGGCTGATTTGGATCCACTAGTTTAATGCTATGGTTAGACTTTGTCTTAATTCTTCTTTCGTAGTTGCAGATGCTTGCGAGAGGGGTTAATCATAAGTGGGAGGTTTTTCCAAGTAAGGGCAGCACCCAAGAACCGGTCCACCCACATATCAAACTATCAAAGTAGCGAACGTGAATCATATGAACATGATGAAAACAAGCTTGACAGAAATTGCCATGTGTCATCGGGAGCGCTTTACCTCCTATAAGAGTTTGTCCAGGCTTGTCCCTTGCTACAGAAGGTATTGGGCCATCTTGCTGCACTATTGTTACTTGCTACTTGCTACGAATCTTCTTATCACACAACTATCTGTTACTGATAATTTTAGTGCTTGCAGCGAATACCTTGCTGAAAACCACTTGTCAGATCCTTCTGCTCCTCGTTGGGTTCGACACTCTTAGTTATCAAAAGGACTACTATAGATCCCCTACACTTGTGGGTCATCAATGTTCAACCACATAGTAAGAAAGAACTTGATAATGATGTGGAAATATAACCTGCTGAAGATCTTGATAACCCACATCCTAAGAATAAACGTTACAATAAGAAAGACTTTGTATCTAGAAAACATGGTAGAGAAAGAGATCCATGGGTTCAGAAACCCATGGCATTCCCTCGTAAGACTTCTAAGAGTAAGGACGAGGAGGATTTTGACAGATTTGCTAAAATGATTAGACATGTCTTTTTGCGCACTTGTTTGACCGATATTCTGAAGATGCCTCCATATGTTAAATATATGAATGATAATATTGCCAACAAAAGAAATATACCAGAAACCGAAATTGCTACCATGCTTGCTAATTATTCTTTTCATGGTGGAGTGCCTAAGAAGTTGGAAGATCATGGTATACCCACAATACCTTGCTCCATTAAATGATGTTATGTTAACTCTACTTTATGTGATATAGGAGTTGGTGTTAGTGTTATGCTTTTATCGTTACATAAAATACTTGACTTGAATAAGCTTACACCTACTGAAATATACCTGCAAATGGCTGATAACTCTACTACTATACCTATTGTAATATGTGAGGATGTTCCCGTTGTGGTTGCAAACATTACTATCTTAACAGACTTTGTTATTTTTGAGATGCCCGAGGACGACAACATGTCTATTATCCTTGGTAGACCCTTTTTAAATACTACACGGATTGTTATTGATTGCAACAAAATCAAGGCTAGAGTGCACTTTCCAAACAAACAAGCTTAGGTAAATATTGTTAATGTCATGGAGCAAGTGGTCACAATAACTACTGAAGGGTTTAAATTTCCTCTTCCTACTGCCAAGAAGAAATATGATATTCTTATTGTTGGGGAGATGCAAATCCCCATTGAGGTAACTTAGTGTTATATGAAAATTCTTCGGTTTCATGTCAATTGGAAATGGTTATTAATACGACTTGATCAACATTATTAATGGATCCTTTTTGAAAGGCATGTGGTCGATGAATTTAGTAAGTACAGCTTTGTGTACCTAAAGTTTACTCTTTGTTATTTTTAGTACAATGAAATAATATGCCATGGTTATCGTATTTTATGAATTATCCGTGCAATGAAAATGGACCCATAATAAAAGGGCTTCAAATGTTAAAAAAATCATATGAATTTTTCTTGAATATTAAAAATTACTGGTGCCAAGCCAACACGGCGCTCCCACCCCCTGGCTGCGCCGTGATGGCTTGGGGGCCTCACAATTACTTCCTCACTTATCCATTCAACCAACTCTTTCTCCTACCTCTAGAAAAAAATATTGGTTGCTCTTTGATACGTCTCCAATGTATCCATAATTTTTGATTGTTCCATGCTATTATATTACCATTCTAGGACAAAAATTGGGAGTTTATTTACCAATAAATATTATTTCTGAGCACTAACCTATTTACCCAGTGTCGAGTGCCAGTTGTTGTTTTCTACATGTTTTTGACTTTTCAGGTTTACAGTACCAAACGAATTCCAATTGCCACGAAACTTTTTGGTGATTTTTTATGGACCAAAAGAACACGTGGAAGCCTTGGGAGGAGGTCCGAAGCCTCGTGAGAGAGACACGAGCCAATAGGGCACGCCCTGTTGCCTCGTGCCCCCCTCGGTTGCCTCCTGGCATACCTTTTCGTCCTATAAATTCTAATATGTCCCAAAAACCATAGAGAGCAACCCAAAACACTTTTTCTGCTGCCGTAAGTCTCTATTCTGCCGTGTGCCCATCTAGACCCCTTTTTGGGTGCCCTACCGGAGGGGGGATCGATCACAGAGGGCCTCTACATCATCCTTGCTGCTCCCATGGTGATGTGTGGGTAATTCACCATAGACCTATGGGTCCATAATTAGTACCTAGATGGCTATCAATCTCTCTCTATCTCTCTCTTTCTCTTTCTCTCTCTCTCTTTCTCTCTTGATCTTCAATACAATTATCATCGCATCTCCGCTTTGATATATCTGATGTAATTATTTTGTGCCGTGCGTTTGTTGGGATCTGATGAATTGTGGGTTTATGTTCAGATTATTCATGATAAATATTTGAGTATTCTCAAAATTCTAAACATGATTCTTATGTGCACGATCATTATAGCTTCGTACATCTCTCTGATCTATTGATTTGCTTTGGCAAGTAGATTGATCTTTCTACAGTGAGAGGGGTGTGTTGTAGTGGGTTGAATCTGACGGATTTCTATATCCCAGTGATAGAAAGGGGACAAGATACGTCTTCGTATTGTTGCCACTAAGGATAAAACAATGGGTTAGTTCATATTAATTGAATTCTCTTTGTCTACATCATGTCAATGTTCTCCAAGCATTGCTTTGTTTTACTTAATACTCTAGATGGATGTTGGATAGCGGTAGATGTGTGGAGTAATAGTAACAGGTGACAACAGGATTCGACTTATTTTCTTATGGACCTGATGCCCTATATACCCATGATCATTGCCGTGAATATCACATAACTATGCACTTTTCTATCAATTGCCCAACAATAATTTGTTTACCCATCGTATGCTTTCTTTTATGAGAGATGTCACTAGGGAAAACTATGCCCCCGGGTCTATTGACTTATAAGTTTACAAACGCTACAATTTCTTTGCTGCCTTTATTTAATTTTTATTAACCTTTCACTTTGCAACTTGCAACCACACTACTTACTTGCTTTCAAATAACAAGACAAGGGGATTGACAACCCTCTTGCCCGCGTTGCGTGCAAGTGTTTGTTTCTCTTGTGTGCAGTCGCTGAGGACGGGGGTTGGTTGTTACTCATATTGGTTCGATAAACCTTGGTTATCTACTGAGGGAAATACTTACATGTATTGTGCGTGGAAAAACCAACTAAAATCCAAATAAAATACTTATCTACTGAGGGAAATACTTACATATTATCACAGAAAACCCAACTAAAATCACAAGTATTAGGAAGGATTTCTAGCGCGGTTGCTGGGGAGTATCATCAACCTACTATCAAGTAACTTCACACAAATTATCATTCACTTCTTCTTGTTTTTATTTGATATTATATTTTTCTTACTTCATAAAAATAAAAAATACAAATGTATTTATCTTTGCTTGCTACTAGTTTACTTCTTCGCTTGCTTGAAAGTTGCTATCATGTCTGAGTTTGAAATTGGTGATGCTTCCGCCTCTAGCGTGGAAGCCCTTGACTATACAACTTCACCTTGTGATGAGAATGCTAAAAGAAATTTTTTTGAATTTGCTAAATAAAAACTTGATGATCTTGCGGATGATGATCCAACTAAAGGAGAACCTATTATGCAAACAAATAAACTCCTCATAGGTAGTGGTGATGTTATTGGGATGAGTGTGATTCAAGATTTTTTTACTTGTGCGGGATCGTTTCCCTTCATAGGAGTCCCTATTGTTGCTATAATTACAAGTTATGTGGATGCTATATCCTTACTTATAGTAGAATTGGAAAGGCAATTTGTGCACGTTCATCCTTTCATACAATGGTTGTTTCTAGAATTCTCTAATATTCAAGAAGCTTCTACCAAACATCTAGCCGCTATATTTCTTGTTCAAGAATTTAGTTATATCATGCAAGAGGCTAGAGATATTTTTTCTCATTATAGGGTTAACGGTGAGTGCCCACCCATGGAAGGGATTCTTTATGAGTTTGAAGAAATAAGGAAACTAAGATCCGCGGACTATGTTGCTTATGATGAAAATCTTAGAAAGAAGGTTCCACCTAATGTCCTAGTTGCTAAGATTTCTGAACATAATGATCAATTTTCTATACCAAAACTTGGGTTGGGTTACGAGCTTGAGAGAGAATTAATAAAATACCTCCATTGAAACCTATACAATGAGGAGTTGACTATCACGTACGGACAACCTAAAGAAAAGCCTCATATTCCTCCCGAGATATACCTCACGAATCCTTGTGTTGTGCAATTCAGTCATTTGAATTATTATTTCTAACCAAATAGAAAACTTGCTGCTGAAAGAAGTGACTATTATTATAGCATGACGGGTCCTTGGTGAGATGACAATACCTGATCATATGCATTATGCCTAGCTAGGGGCATAAAGCGATAACGCTAGTTGGGAGGCAACCCGGTAGTTATCTTTATATTTTTGTTTTTACTTTCTCTTTGTGTGTCATAACATGATTTTTTTTCCTCTGTGATGATTTTTTTATGTGTTCAAATTAGTGTTTCTGCCAAGTAAAGCCTTTGGGATGATTTGGATAATAGCACAATTGATGTGGTGCAAAAACAAACCTTTAACGTCTAGTGCATAATTTCTTTGATTTTACCGGAACGTCTTTTTCATATGATTTTTTTAGACAATATTTATATACAAATTCCCAGGTATTCTAAATTTTTCATAACTTTTGGAGTTACAGAATTATGGTACTTAACTATATCATTACAGACTATTCTGTTTTAGACAAATTCTATTTTTGCTTGCATAGTTTGCTTGTTTTGATGATGCTATGGATTATATTGGGGGGTATAAGTCATGGAAAAGTTATAATATAATACCTTATGCAATAATAAAATTTCAATCAATTTATATCAGTAACTAAAGTATTTGATATGTTTATTATACTAATGGACCTCATGAAGTTTCTGTTGAGTTTTGTGTGCCAAAGTTTTCATGCTTTGAGTGTTATCACGATGAAAGAAGGAATATGGAGCGGCAAGAGACTAAGCTTGGGGATTCCCAAGGCTCCCCAAGGTAATATTGTAGGAATACTCAAGCATCTAAGCTTGGGGATGCCCTGATACGTCTCCATTGTATCTACTTTTCCAAACTCTTTTGCCCTAGTTGTGGACTGTAATTTGCATGATTTGAATGGAACTAACCCGGACTGACGTTGTTTTCAGCAAAATTGCCATGGTGTTGTTTTTGCGCAGAAATAGAAGTTCTCGGAATGGCCTAGAAATTTACGAGGATTTTTTGTGGATTATATAAAAAATACTGGCGCAAGAATCACCTGGAGACACGGAGCCAGGAGCTCACAAGCCCAGGAGGCCCGGCCCCCCTGGCGGGGCCTGGCAGGCTTGTGAGCCCCTCGTGGCTCCGCATCCTCCAATTCTAGCTCTATATATTCTCTCTTGCCCGGAAAAAATCAGAGAGAAGAGTTCATCGTGTTTTACGATACGGAGCCGCCGCCACCACCTGTTCTTCCTTCGGAGGGCAGATCTGGAGTCCGTTGTAGGTTCCGGAGAGGGGAAATCATCGTCGTCGTCATCACCAACCATCCTTCATCGCCAATTCCACGATGCTCTTCACCATTCGTGAGTAATATCATGGTAGGCTTGCTGGACGGTGATGGGTTGGATGAGATCTATCATGTAATCGAGTTAGTTTTGATGGGGTTTGATCCCTAGTATCCACTATGTTCTGAGATTGATGTTGCTACTACTTTGCTATGCTTAATGCTTGTCACTAGGGCCCGAGTGCCATGATTTCAGATCTGAACCTATTATGTTTTCATCAATATATGTGTGTTCTTGATCCTATCTTGCAAGTTGTAGTCACCTACTATGTGTTATGACCTGGCAACCCCGGAGTGACAATAGCCGGAAGCACTCCCGGAGATGACCATAGTATGAGGAGTTCATGTATTCACTATGTGCTAATGCTTTATCCGGTTCTCTATTAAAAGGAGACCTTAATATACCTTAGTTTCCATTAGGACCCCACTGCCACGGGAGGGATGGACAATAGATGTCATGCAAGTTCTTCTCCATAAGCACGTATGACTAAATACGGGATACATGCCTACATTACATTGACGAACTGGACCTAGTTACATATCACCCTATGTTATAACTGTTGCATGATGAATGTCATCCGACATAATTATCCATCACCGATCCAATGCCTACGAGTCTTTTCCTGCTGTCACTTCTGCTACTGTTACCGCTATTGTTGTCACTACTGTTACTGTTACCGCTGCTACCGTTACTATCATACTACTTTGTTACTGACACTTTGCTGCAGATACTAAGTCTGTCAGGTGTGGTTGAATTGACAACTCAACTGCTAATACTCGAGAATATTCTTTGGCTTCCCCTTGTGTCGAATCAACAAATTTGGGTTGAATACTTTACCCTCGAAAACTCTTGCGATCCCCTATACTTGTGGGTTATCAAGACTATTTTCTGGCGCCGTTGCCGGGGAGGCATAGCTCTATTCTCTGAGTCACTTGGGATTTACGTCTGTTGATCACTATGAGGAATCCGAGAGATCCAAAAACTAAAGTCTTGCCCTCAACTACGAGGACAGGTAAGGAACTGCCATCTAGCTCTGCACTTGATTCACCTTCAGTTATGAGTAAGTTTGCGACACCACCACCTGCTAGAAATTCTAATATGTCGCATGTCCTTGACGATGCTACTTCTGCTATCCATGATGCTTATGATGATTCTTTGCTTGATACTGCTTTGCCACAGGGTGCATTTCTTGATGCACAAATTGCTAGAGTTGCTGCTGAATGTGATGATACTTCTGAAGCTGATGAAATTATTGAAGTGGAACCTGTTGTTCCGCCTGTTAGAACTAGCTCTCCTAGATATGAATTGCCTGATATACCTGAGGGTTATGTTATGGAGGGAGAGGTAGCTGAATACTTTCTTGCTTGTAAGGATAGCTATGATCTTGAGAATTTATTTCGCAAGTGGAAAGAAAAATCTCTTAATGCTAGAATGAAATACGATCCTAAGTTTGCGACTTCACTAATCTTTCTTACCGATAAGGATTATGAATTCTCTGTGGATCTTGAGTTGATCACTTTGGTAGAATTTGATCCTTTTCATGGTTATGAGTCAGAAACGGTTGTAGCACATCTTACCAAGCTGAATGATATAGCCACCCTATTCACGAGTGAGGAAAAAATCCGCCATTACTATATCCTTAAGTTGTTTCCTTTCTCACTAAAGGGTGATGCTAAGACTTGGTTTACTTCTCTTGCTCCTGGTCGTGTGCATAGTCCCCAGGATATGATATACTACTTCTCTGAGAAATATTTTCCTACCCATATGAAACAAGCTGCCTTGCAGGATATATATAACTTTGTGCAAGTTGAAGAAGAGAGTCTCCCACAAGCTTGGGGGAGGCTTGTCCAGTTACTGAATGCTTTGCCTGATCACCCTCTTGAGAAGAATGAAATACTTGATATCTTTTATAATGGACTAACCGATGTTTCTAGGGACCACCTAGATAGTTGTGATGGTTGTGTTTTTAGGGAAAGAACTGTGGAACAAGCTGAAATTCTATTGAATAATATCTTGATCAATGATAATGCTTGGACTATTCTCGAACCACCTCTGAAGCCAACTCCAAAGAAAAGAGGTATTCTCTTCCTCAGTCCTCAAGATATGCAAGAAGCCAAGAAATCTATGCAAGAGAAAGGTATTAAATCTGAAGATGTTAAGAATCTACCACTAATAACCCACAAGTATAGGGGATCACAACAGTTTTTGAGGGTAGAGTATTCAACCCAAATTTATTGATTCGACACAAGGGGAAGCCAAAGAATATTCTCAGGTATTAGCAGTTGAGTTGTCAATTCAACCACACCTGAAAGACTTCGTATCTGCAGAAAAGTATTAGTAGCAAGGTAGTGTGATAGCAACAGTAGCAACAGTAACCAGTAGCAGCAAAGTGATAGCGGTAGCAGCAAAGTAACAGTAGCAGCAGTGATAGAAGTAGAGACAGAGTAACAGTAGCAAGGACCAGTAGGAAAAACTCGTAGGCATTGGATCGGTGATGGATGATTATGCCGGATGTTATTCATCATGCAACAGTTCTAACACAGAGAGATATGTAAGTAGCTCCAGTTCGTCAATGTAATGTAGGCATGTATTCTGTATGTAGTCATATGTGGTTAGGGAAAAGAACTTGCATGACATCTATTGTCCATCCCTCCCGTGGCAGCGGGGTCCTAATGGAAACTACGGGATATTAAGGTTCTCCTTGTAATAAAAAACCGGACCAACACAATAACACTTGGTGAATACATGAACTCCTCATACTATGGTCATCTCCGGGAGTGGTTCCGGCTATTGTCACTCCGGAGTTGCCGGGTCATAACACATAGTCGGTGACTACAACTTGCAAGATAGGATCAAGAACACACATATATTGGTGAGAACAAAATAGGTTCAGATCTGAAATCATGGCACTCGGGCCATAGTGACAAGCATTAAGCATGGCAAAGTAGTAGCAACATCAATCTCAGAACATAGTGGATACTAGGGATCAATCCCCGTCAAAACTAACTCGATTACATGATAGATCTCATCCAACCCATCACCATCCAGCAAGCCTACATGAGATTACTCACGAACGGTGAAGAGCATCATGGAATTGGCGATAAAGGAAGGTTGATGATGACGATGGCGACGATTTCCCCTCTCCGGAGCCCAAAACGGACTCCAGATCTGCCCTCTAGATGAAGAACAGGAGGTGGCGGCGCCTCCGTATCGTAAAACGCGATGAAGTCCTCTCCTTGATTTTTTTTCCGGGCGAAACAAACTAAATAGAGCTAGATTTGGTGGTGGTGGAGCTTTGTGGGCCCCACAAGCCTGCCAGGCGCGGCCAGGGGGCCACGCCTGGTGGGCTTGTGGGCTCACGGCTCCACTTCCTCCGTTGATTCTTGCGCCAATATTTTTTATATATTCCACAAAAATTCTCCGTAAATTTTTAGGTCATTCCAAGAACTTTTATTTGTGCGCAAAAACAACACCATGGCAATTCTGCTTAAAACAACGTTAGTCCGGGTTAGTTCCATTCAAATCATGCAAATTAGAGTCCAAAACAAGGGCAAAAGAGTTTGGAAAAGTAGATAAGATGGAGACGTATCAACTCCCCCAAGCTTAAAACCTTGCTTGTCCTCAAGCAATTTAGTTAACAAACTGAAAGAGACAAAACAAAAACTTTTACGAACTCTGTTTGATCTTGTTGTTGCAACTATGTCTAACTCATATCCAGAATTTCAGCAAGATCACAAGCTAACCACATAAGCAAATGACATCTAGGTCTCACGGTAAACTCATATCGATGGCATAATCAACTAGCGAGCAAATAATAATAAGTTTCAAACGTCAACACTTCAATCAAAACAATTGATTGGATTCGGCAAATAAAGTAGAGGGCCCGCCCGTGTCACCACCAGTCCACCGAACCAGCTGTAGATCGCTAACTCTCTTGTCGACGCCCGGAACTTATGTACGAGTTAAGAATG
This sequence comes from Hordeum vulgare subsp. vulgare, assembly GCF_904849725.1. Lineage (NCBI taxonomy): Eukaryota > Viridiplantae > Streptophyta > Magnoliopsida > Poales > Poaceae > Hordeum > Hordeum vulgare. The sequence continues at coordinate 32,502,240 of NC_058520.1, read as the reverse complement.
AATTGTTCCCGAGTAGAGAGGGCAGGATAAGGATTCAGTAAGAAGGAGAGTCTACTTATGGAAATGCCATCCTCTCTTTCCTCAGTAACGGAGTGACTAGCTACCCCATGAAGCAGTACGAACAGATGGTATCTCGCTAGCTCTTTCTGAGACCGCAAAACATAAATGTAGAGCACCTTCAAAGACCAAGGGCTGACTAAACATTGTAATTCATGGCAAAGAAGATCTAGTCACGGTCATACTCAACACAGTTAAAAGAAAAGCATAAAAATGACAGAGGTGCTCTCTAATTGGTGCTTTTATAAGAAGAGGATGACTCAACATGAACATAAATAGTCAGGCCCTTCGCAGAGGGAAGTATTTATTTGTAGAGGTGCCAGAGCTCAAGCTTTGAAAACAGAGATAATAATTTTGGGTGGCATGCTTTCATTGTCAACACAATGACTAAGATTTCTCACCATCTTCCACGCTATACATGCTATAGGTGGTTCCCAAACAGAAAAGTAATGTTTTGACTCCCCCACCACCGGTCAATCACACTCCATGACTAGCCAAATCCTTGGGTGCCGTCCATACCAACATCAATCCAGGGGGAGTTTTGTTTGCAATTATCTTTTCGATTTGAGCATGGAACTGGGCATTCCAATTACCGGCCCCTTTCTCGTGAATGATAGTGAATAAACACATATCAAGGATAACATGCCTAGCATGGAAGATACTGATAGCCCCCTTTCACCACATGAGCGGTCCGGGCATGCAAAACAGATTATTTCTTGAAGATTTAGAGAGTGGCACATGCAAATTAACTTGGAACGGCAGGTAGATACCGCATATAGGTAGGTATGGTGGACTCATATGGAACAACTTTGGGTTTATGGAAGTGGATGCACAAGCAGCATTCCCGCTTAGTACAATTGAAGGCTAGCAGAAGACGGGGAAGCGACCAACTAGAGAGCGACAATAGTCGTCAAAATGCATTGAGATTAACCAACATTGAGTGCAAGCATGAGTAGGACAAAAATCACCATGAACATGAATATCATAGAGGCTATGTTGATTTTGTTTCAACTACATGCGTGAACATGCGCCAAGTCAAGCCACTTGAAACATTCAAAGGAGGATACCATCCTATCATACTACATCACAGTCATCTCAAAATTCATGTTGGCATCCAAGACAAACCATTATAAGCTCCTAGCTAATTAAGCATAGCATCAGAAACTATGATCTCTAAGTTGTCATTGCAAACATGTTTCTCTCACAACAAAGTTGAAGCTGGAATGATGAGCTAGTCATATTTACAAAAACAAAATAGATCGAGTTCATACCAGCTTTCCCAGGCTGGGTCACTTCATCATATATCGTCATTATTGCCTTTCACTTGCACGACCGAATGATGTGAACAATAATAAGAGTGCTCGTGAATTGGACTACGCTGGAATCTGCAGGCAAACACAAAGGAGAAGACAAAGTAATATGGCTCTTTAAAAGATAAACAGGTATGCATGCAAGAGCCACTAAACATTGTAACCATGGTCTTCTACCTTGACCCAAAGAAAAAGAAAACTATTTACACGGGAAAGCTCCCAACAAGCAAAAGAAGAAAAGAAAATCTTTTTGGGTTCTCTCAAACTAGACAGACACACGAAAAGAAAACGAGAGAAAGAAATAAACTAGCATGGATGATACAGTGGCAAAGTGTGAACACCGACAAACAAAGTGAAAGCATAAGCAAGAATGTAAAGTCGGTGAGAAACACGTACTCCCCCAAGCTTAGGCTTTTGGCTTAAGTTGGTCTACTCCCATGGATGGTTTGGGCGATACCCAAAATCATAATGAGGGTTGTACGGGAGCGCTGCGGCCACTGCCTGAATAGCTGCCTCACGGAGACGAGCAGCCTTTGCCTCCCTCTCATACTCCTCTGCCTCTCCTCTGGTTATGTAATATCTCTGTTTTACCTGAAAGTCAAAGAAGGCAGGAGCAGGAAGGGTAATATGGAAAACACGCTCTCGGTTAAATATTAAATGGTATAGGAGGGATTCATCATCCCTCTCAAGGAAATGTAGCGTGTCAAAGCGACGCGGTCAAGGAAAGCTGTATGGAGCGGGGGACCTCCTTCGCGGATGGGTACTCCAAGAAAATTTGCTATGCGAGTGGCATAGATTCCACCAAAGAAATCCCCTTCATTAGCATTATTATTCAGCCTCCTTGCTATTATAGTCCCACGTTGAAAATTCTATCACCCGTTACTGCTCTCTTAGGAATACTAAGGTCGGGTGCGCAGAGGTGACAATGCTCAATCTTGCCATTAATGCATCTGCCTACGAAGAGGGCAAAATAATGCAAGGTAGGAAAATGAATGCTCCCCATGGTAGCCTGTGTAATATATCTACTTTCTCCAACAGTTATACCAGAGAAAAAAATCTCTAACCGAAGATTTAGGAGGATCATTGAGGCTACCCCAAATAGGTATCTTGCAAATTCTATTGAAATCCTCTAAATCCATGGTATACGATTTGTCATAGAGATCAAACTATACAGATGTATCACGGCCAACTGAAAATTTGAATCTACGAACAAAAGAGGCAATGAGAGCAACATACTATTCACATTTATCGGAGATGAATTCTTCGAGTCCGATGTTGTGAACAAGTGTATCAATCTCGTCTTTGAAACCTGCCTCAATCATGAATTCATCAGAAGGCCATTCACATGGTTGTACCTGTGCGTTCCTCGGTTGGTAAGGATCAGGTTCCCGAATCGCAAGACAGGGACCTCTCTTGTTTGAGCAACCACCATGATAGTTTCTCCCGAACATCTGCCTTTTCTGAAATTTTCAGTGACCCAAAGGAAAAATGAACAAGGCTCAACGAAACTTGTAGCAACTACTTCGACAAGTGCCTAGAGGCCATATCGAGCATCAAAAATACTTGGGACCAGCTAAATTAGCATGCAAAGCTCAAGAACAGGGTCACCAAGGCAGCAAAAATACGCGAAGTATAAGGCACTAGAGCAAAAAGTAATTGGACCAATGGAGGGGTCACATACCAAGGAGCAATTTCCCCAAAACAGCTTGGTGAATGGTGCTTTGCACAAGGAGATCAAAAATCGCAGCAAGAAGAGCAAGAACACGGGTTTGAGATGCGAAACAATTTTTTCTGGAGGTAGGAGAAGCAGATGGGAGCTATAATGAGTGGAGGGGGTGCACGTGGCCCCCACAAGCCTGGTAGGCACGGCCAGGGGGGTGCCCGCGCCTCCAGGGCTTGTGGCCCACTGGTGCAGCCCCCGGACTAGCTCTTCGTCTCAGTATTTTTCAAAAAATCCAGAAAAAATCATACTTGATTTTCACGGCATTCGGAGAACTTTTATTTTCGGGGTACTTTTCTACGGGACGTAAAAACAGAAAACAGGGAAAACTAAACTAAATCTATCATTTTTCTTCAAAGCAACCGAAGGTGAAAGCTTGGAACAGAGGTTTGTGACTCCTCGATTCATCCATCTCATGGTCATCGAAAGAAATCCATCAATGAGGTTGATCAAGTCTCCTTGAAAAACTTTTTCGAATCGCAAAAGAGAACGGAGAATTTTCGAATAGTCACTAGGTCACCTCAATGGGGATGTGGATATCCCCAACAAGCAAATCATACTTCATCTTAACAGGAGGAATAGGGCATTCAAAGCTCCCAATAAGAATCGATGAAGTTTTTTCGATAGTATTGATGCAATGTACTCGATATTGTTTCTTCGGAAAGTGCATCGTATGCTCATTGCCATTGACATGGAAAGTGAAATTGCCTCTGTTGCAATCTAAAGCAACCCCTGCAGTGTTTAAAAAGGGTCTTCCGAGGATGACCGCCATGGCATCGTCCTCAGGAATATCCAGAATAACAAAGTCTGTTAAGATAGTGACGTTGGCAACCACAACAGGCACATCCTCGCAAATGCCGACAGGGAAAGCAGTTGATTTGTCGGGCATTTGCAGAGAAATTTCAGTGGGTGTCAACTTATCCAGTTCAAGCCTACGATAAAGAGAGAGAGGCATAACACTAACACCAGCTCCAAGGTCGCATAAAGCAGTTCTAACGTAGTTTCCTTTAATGGAGCAAGGTATAGTGGGCACTCCGGGATCACCTAGTTTCTTAGGAGTTCCACCCTTGAAGGTGTAATTAGCAAGCATGGTGGAAATCTCAACCTCAGGTATCCTCCTCTTATTAGTCACAATATCTTTCATGTACTTAGCATACAGAGACATTTTGAGCATATCTGTCAAACACATTTGCAGAAAGACAGGTCTAATCATTCAACAAATCGCTCAAAATCCTCATCATCCTTTTTCTTGGATGGTTTGGGAGGAAAGGGCATGGGTTTCTGAACCCATGGTTCCCTTTCTTTACCATGTTTCCTAGCAACAAAGTCATTCTTATCGTATCTTCTATTCTTTGGATGTGGGTTATCAAGATCAACATGTTCAATCTCCTCATCCTTATCATTGCTAGGTTGAGCATCATCATGAACATCACTATTGATATTATCATTAGGCTCATGTTCATCACCAGATTGTGTTTCGGCATCAGAGGCAGAGACATCGTTTGGACTCTCAGGTAACAGCATCTGGGTTGCTAGCGTGCAGGTTCCTATCATCTTTCTTCTTCTTTCTAGGCTGACTAGGTGCATCAGTGCTAACTCCTTGAGAATCTTTTTTAATTCTCTTAGGATGACCCTCAGGATACAAAGGTTCCTGGGTCATTCTACCACCTCTAGTGACGACTCTAACAGAATTGTCATTCAACTCATTGAGCAAGTCATTTTGAGCCTTAAGTACTTGTTCTACTTGAGTAGTAACCATAGAGGCATGTTTACTCAGAAGCTTAAGATCATTGACATTTCTGTCCACACAAGCACTTAAATGACTAAGCATACGAGCATTCTGTTCCAATTGTCTGCTAACATAATCATTGAAACTCTGTTGTTTGGCAACAAAGTTATCAAATTCATCCAGGCATAAGCTAGCATGTTTATAAAAATTAATATCACTCCCATTGAATCTACGAAGAGAATTTATCTCTACTACCTTTATCGGGTTATCAAAACCATGGATCTCTTTGATAGGTGGTAGATTTTTGACATCTTCAGATTTAATGCCTTTCTCTTTCTTAGATTTCTTAGCTTCTTGCATATCTTCAGGACTGAGGAATAGAATACCTCTTTTCTTCGGAGTTGGCTTAGGAGGTGGTTCGGGAATAGTCCAAGCATTCTCATTGCACAAGATATTATTCAATAGGATCTCAGCTTGTTCTACAATTCATTCCCTAAAAACACAACCGACACAACTATCTAAGTGGTCTTTAGAAGCATCGGTAAGTCCATTATAGAAGATATCAAGTATTTCATTCTTCTCAAGTGGGTGATCAGGCAAAGCATTTAATAGCTGGGCGAGCCTCCCCCAAGCTTGTGGGAGTCTCTCTTCGTCAACTTGCGCAAAGTTGTATATTTTCTGCAAGGCAGCTTGCTTCTTATGGGCAGGGAAATATTTCTCAGAGAAGTAGTAGATCATATCCTCGGGGCTACACACACAACCAGGAGCAAGAGAAGTGAACCAGGTCTTAGCATCATCCTTTAGCGAGAAAGGAAACAGCTTGAGGATATAGTAGTGGCGGATCTTTTCCTCACTCGTGAATAGGGTGGCTATATCGTGCAGTTTGGTAAGATGGGCTACAACCATGTCAGACTCATAACCGTGAAAAGGATCAGATTCGACCAGAGTGATTAACTCAGGGTCGATAGAGAATTCATAATTCTTATCGGTCACAAAGATAGGCGAAGTAGCAAACTTCGGGTCGTATTTCATCCTAGCGTTCAGAGATTTTTCTTTCCACTTGAGCAGTAATTTCTCAACATCATAGATATCCTTAGAAGCAAGAAAGTCCTCAGCTATCTCCCTCCATAACATAACCCTCAGGCATGTCAGGCAATTCATATCTAGGAGAGCTAGTTCTAACAGGCAAAATAGCAGGTTCTACTTCAATAGTATCAGCAGTTTCAGAAGTATCATCACATCTAGCAGCAACTCTAGCAATTTGTGCATCAAGGAATGCACTTAGTGGAAAAGTAGTATCAAGCATAACATCATCATAAGCATCATGAGCAGCAGAAGTAGCATCATCAAGCACAGGCGACATATCAAGATTTCTAGCAGGAAGTGGTGTCGCAAGCTTACTCATAACTGAAGGTGAATCAAGTGCAAAGCTAGATGGCAGTTCCTTACCTGTCCTCGTAGTTGAGGGCAAGACTTTATATCTTGGATCTTTTGGATTCCTCATAGTGACCAGCAGACGTAAATCCCAAGTGACTCAGAGAATAGAGCTATGCCTCCCCGGCAACGGCACCAGAAAAAGGTCTTGATAACCCACAAGTATAGGGGATCGCGACAGTTTTCGAGGGTAGAGTATTCAACCCAAAATTATTGATTCGACACAAGGGGAAGCCAAAGAATATTCTCAAGCATTAGCGGTTGAGTTGTCAATTCAACCACACATAAAAGACTTAGTATCTGCAGAAAAGTATTAGTAGCAAGGTAGTGTGATAGCAGCAGTAGCAACAGTAACCAGTAGCAGAAAAGTGACAATAGTAGCAGCAAAGTAACAGTAGCAGCAGTGACATCAGTAGCGACAGAGTAACAGTAGCAAGGACCAGTAGGAAAAACTCGTAGGCATTGGATCGGTTGTAGATGATTATGCCGGATGTTATTCATCATGCAACAGTTATAACACGGAGAGATATGTAACTAGCTCCAGTTCGTCAATGTAATGTTGGCATGTATTCCGTATGTAGTCATACGTGCTTAGGGAAAAGAACTAGCATGACATCTATTGTCCATCCCTACCGTGGCAGCGGGGTCCTAATGGAAACTACAAGATATTAAGGTTCTCCTTTTAATAAAGAACTGGACCAACGCATTAACACTTGGTGAATACATGAACTCCTCATACTATGGTCATCTCCGGGAGTTGTTCCGGCTATTGTCACTTCGGGGTTGCCGGGTCATAACACATAGTAGGTGACTACAACTTGCAAGATAGGATCAAGAACACACATATATTGGCGAGAACATAATAGGTTCAGATCTGAAATCATGGTACTCGGGCCCTAGTGACAAGCATTAAGCATGGCAAAGTAGTAGCAACATCAATCTCAGAATATAGTGGATACTAGGGATCAATCCCCATCAAAACTAACTCGATTACATGATAGATCTCATCCAACCCATCACCATCCATCAAGCCTACGATGAGATTACTCATGAACGGTGAAGAGCATCATGGAATTGACGATGAAGGAAGGTTGATGATGAAGATGGCGACGATTTCCCCTCTCCAGAGCCTAGAACGGACTCCAGATCTGCCCTCCAGATGAAGAACAGGAGGTGGCGGCACCTCCGTATCATAAAACGCGATGAACTGTTCTCCTTGATTTTTTCCGGGCGAAATGGACTAAATAGAGCTAGATTTGGAGGCGGTGGAGCTTCATGGGCCCCACAAGCCTACCTGGCGCGGCCAGGGGGGCGCCTGGTGGGCTTGTGGGCTCACGGCTCCACTTCCTCCGTTGATTCTTGCACCAATATTTTTGTATATATTCCACAAAAATTCTCCACAAAATTTTCAGGTCATTCCGAGAACTTTTATTTCTGCGCAAAAACAACACCATGGCAATTCTGCTGAAAACAGCGTTAGTCCGGGTTAGTTCCATTCAAATCATACAAATTAGAGTCCAAAGCAAGGGCAAAAGAGTTTGGAAAAGTAGATACGATAGAGACGTATCAACCACCTATCGAAGAAATACATGGTCTTGATAACTCGACACAGGTAGTAGAGGTAAATTCTCTTCGTAGATTCAATGAGAGTGATATTCCTTATGATAAACCTGCTAGCTTATGCTTAGATGAATTTGATAACTTCGTTGCCAAACAACAAAGTTTCAATGATTATGTTAGCAGACAACTGGAACAAAATGCTCATATGATTAGTCATATAAGTGCTTGTGTGGATAGAAATGTCAATGACCTTAAGCTTTTGAGTAAACATGCCTCTATGGTCACTACTCAAGTAGAACAAGTACTTAAGGCTCAAAATGACTTTCTCAGTGAGTTGAATGAAAATTCTGTTAGAGTCGTCACTAGAGGTGGTAGAATGACTCAGGAACCTTTGTATCCCGAGGGCCATCTTAAGAGAATTGAACAAGATTCTCAAGGAGGTAACACTGAAGCACCTAGTCATCCTGGTAATAGGAAGAAAAAGAAAGATGATAGGAACTTGCATGCTAGCAAACCTATTGTTGTTACACGTGAGAATCCAAATGATGTCTCTGTTTCTGATGCCGAAACACAATCTGGTGACGAACATGAGCCTAGTGATAATATTGATAGTGGTGTTCGTGTTGATGCTCAACCTAGTAATGATAAGGATGTGGAGATTGAACCTACTGTTGATCTTGATAACCCACAACCTAAGAACAAGAGATACGATAAGAACGACTTTATTGCTAGGAAGCATGGTAAAGAAAGAGAACCATGGGTTTAGAAACCCATGCCCTTTCTTCCCAAACCATCCAAGAAAAAAGATGATGAGGATTTTGAGCGCTTTGTTGAAACGATTAGACCTGTCTTTCTGCAAATGCGTTTGACAGATATGCTCAAAATGTCTCCTTATGCTAAGTACATGAAAGATATTGTGACTAATAAAAGGAAGATACCTGAGGTTGAGATTTCCACCATGCTTGCCAACTACACTTTTAAGGGTGGAACTCCTAAAAAACTAGGTGATCCCGGAGTGCCCACTATACCTTGCTCCATTAAAGGAAATTATGTTAGAACTGCTTTACGCGATCTTGGAGCTGGTGTTAGTGTTATGCCTCTCTCTCTCTTTATCGTAGACTTGAATTGGATAAGTTGGCACCTACTGAAATGTCTTTGCAAATGGCCGACAAATCAACTGCTTTTCCTATCGGCATTTGCGAGGATGTGCCTGTTGTGGTTGCTAACATTACTATCTTAACAGACTTTGTTATTCTGGATATTCCCGAGGATGATGCCATGGCGGTCATCCTTGGAAGACCCTTTTAAACACTGCAGGGGCTGTTATTGATTGCAACAAAGGCAATGTCATTTTCCGTGTTAATGGTAATGATCATACAGTGCACTTTCCGAAGAAACAATATCGAGTACATTGCATCAATTTTATTGAAAAATCTTCATCAATTCTTATTGGAAGCTTTGAATGCCCTATACCTACTGTAAAGATGAAGTATGATTTACTTGTTGGGGATATGCACATCCCCATTGAGGTGACCTAGTGATTATTCAAAAATTCTCCGGTTTTATGTGATTTGAAAAAAAGTTTGTCAAGGAGACTTGATCAACCTCATTGACGGATTTCTTTTGGTGACCATGAGATGGATGAATCTAGAAGTCACAACCCTGTGTTCCCAACTTTTACTTTCTGTTGCTTAGAAGAAAAATGATAAATTTAGCCAGGGTACTTGTGAGACTATTACTTTGCCTGCTCCTTCTTTGTTCAATCTTCATCTAGGCAGGTACATTATTATGCCCTCGGACATCTACGCACATTGGGGCATAGCGCCACCACAGGCGCCCGTGCCCGAGCTACCAGTCGAGTACCCTCAGTACACCAGTTTATCAGTGGCAGCCAGAGGAGCTCACCCAGCAGTGGCACCCTCAGTACACTCTGGAGTACCCCGGAGACGGTTACTTCCCTCCGTGGGAGTAAACCAACTTAGGACAAAAGCCTAAGCTTGGGGGAGTACGTGTTTCTCATCGACTTTATATTCTTGCTCACACTTTCACTTTGTTAGTCGGTGTTCACACCTTGCCATTGTATCATCCATGCTAGTTTATTTCTTTTTCTCGCTGTCTTCTCGTGTGATTGTTTGATTTGAGAAAAACAAAAAAATAGTTGTAAGTTTACTTTTCTGCTTGCTTAGTGGTAATTAAAAAGAAAACCCAAAAAGATTTCCCGTTCTTCTTTTGTTTGTTGGGAGCTTTCCCGTGTAGATAGTTTTATTTTTCTTTGGGTCAAGGTAGAAGACCATGGTTAAAATGTTTAGTGGCTCTCACATGCATATTGTTTATCTGTCAAAGATCCATATTACTTTGTCTTCTCCTCTGTGTTTGCTTGCAGATTCCAGCTTAGTCCGATGCGCGAACACTCTCATTATGATTCAAATCATTCGATCGTGCAAGTGAAAGGCAATAATGACGATATATGATGAAGTGACTCAGCCTGGAAAAGCTGGTATGAAGTCGACCTATTTTGTTTTTGTAAATATTACTAGATCATCATTCCTAATTCAGTTTTGTTATGAGAGAAACATGTTTACAATGACAACTTAGAGATCGTAGTTTCTCATGCCATGCTTAATTAGCTAGGAGTTTATAATCGTTTGTCTTGGATGCCAACATGAATTTCAAGATGATTATGATGTAGTATGATAGGATGGTATCCTCCTTTGAATGATTCAAGTGGCTTGACTTGGCACATGTTCACGCATGTAGTTGAAACAAAATAAACATAGCCTCTATGATATTCATGTTCATGGTGATTTATGTCCTACTCATGCTTGCACTCAATGTTGGTTAATTTTAATGCATATTGATGACTGTTGTCGCTCTCTGGTTGGTCGCTTCCCAGTCTTTTGCTAGCCTTCACCTGTACTAAGCAGGAATATTGCTTGTCCAATCACTTACATAAACCCAAAGTTGTTCCATATGCGTCCACCATACCTACCTATATGCGGTATCTACCTGCCGTTCCAAGTAAATTTGCATGTGCCACTCTCTAAATCTTAAAGTAATAATCTATTTTGTATGCCCGAACCGCTCATGTGGTGACAAGGGGCGGTCAGTATCTTCCATGCTAGGCGTGTTATCCTCGATACGTGTTTATTCACTATCACTAACGAGAAAGGGGCCGGTAATCGGAATGCCCAATTCCATGCTCAAATCAAAAATATAATTGCAAACAAGACTCCCCCTGGATTGTTGTTGGTATGGAAGGCACCCGAGGATTCGGCTAGTCGTGGAGTGTGATTGATCGGTGGTGGGGGAGTCAAAACTTTACTTTTCTGTTTGGGAACCGCCTATAGTATGTGTAGCATGGAAGACGGTGAAAACTCTTGGTCATCACGTTGACAATGAGAGCATACCACTCAAAATTATTTATCTCTATTTTAAAAGCTTGAGCTCTGGCACATCTGCATATCAATGCTTCCCTCTGCGAAGGGCCTATCTATTTACATTTCTGTTGAGTCATCCTCTCCTTATCAAAAGGCACCAATTAGAGAGCACCTCTGTCATTTTTATGCTTTGTTTTTAATTGATATTGAGTATGACTGTGAATGGATCTTCTTTGCCATGAATTACAATGTTCAGTCACCCCATGGTCTTTGAAGGTGCTGTGCATTTATGTTTTGCGGTCTCAGAAAGGGCTTGCGAGATACCATTTGTTCATATTGTTTCATGATTGTTTTGATTGAAGTGTTGACGTTTGAAACATATTATTATTGCTTTCTAGTTGATTATGCCATTCTTATGAGTACATAACGAGACCTAAATGTCATTGCTTATGTGGTTAGCTTATGATCTTGCTGAAAATCTGAATATGAGTTAGACATAATTACAACAACAAGATCAAACAGAGTTCGTAAAAGTTTTTCTTTTGTCTCTTTCACTTTGTCAACTGAATTGCTTGAGGACAAGCAAGGCTTTAAGCTTGGGGGAGTTGATACGTCTCCATCGTATCTACTTTTCCAAACTCTTTTGCCCTTGTTTTGGACTCTAATTTGCATGATTTGAATGGAACTAATCCAAACTAACGTTGTTTTCAGCAGAATTGGCATGGTGTTGTTTTTGCGCAGAAATAAGAGTTCCCGGAATGACCTGGAAATTTAAGAGGATTTTTGTGGATTATATAAAAAATACTGGCGCAAGAATCACCTGGAGATACGGAGCCAGGAGCTCACAAGCCCAGGAGGCCCCCCCCCCTGGCCGGGCCTGGCAGGCTTGTGAGCCCCTCGTGGCTCTGCAGCCTCCAATTCCAGCTCTATATATTCTCTCTTGCCCGGAAAAAAATCAGAGAGAAGAGTTCATCACGTTTTACGATACGGAGATGCCGCCACCACCTGTTCTTCCTCTCGAGGGCAGATCAGGAGTCCGTTCTGGGCTCCGGAGAGGGGAAATTGTCGCCATCGTCATCACCAATTCCATGATGCTCTTCACCGTTCGTGAGTAATCTCATGGTAGGCTTGCTGGACGGTGATGGGTTGGATGAGATCTATCATTTAATGGAGTTAGTTTTGATGGGGTTTGATCCTTAGTATCCACTATGTTCTGAGATTGATGTTGCTACTACTTTGCTATGCTTAATGCTTGTCACTAGGGCCCGAGTGCCATGATTTCAGTTCTGAACCTATTATGTTTTCATCAATATATGTGTGTTCTTGATCCTATCTTGCAAGTTGTAGTCACCTACTATGTGTTATGACCCGGCAACCCTGGAGTGACAATAGCCGGAAGCACTCCCGGAGATGACCATAGTATGAGGAGTTCATGTATTCACTATGTGCTAATGCTTTGTTCCGGTTCTCTATTAGAAGGAGACCTTAATATCCCTTAGTTTCCATTAGGACCCCACTGCCATGGGAGGGATGGACAATAGATGTCATGCAAGTTCTTTTCCATAAGCACGTATGACTAAATACGGGATACATGCCTACATTACATTGACGAACTAGAGCTAGTTACATATCACCCTATGTTATAACTGTTGCATGATGAAAGTCATCCGACATAATTATCCATCACCGATCCAATGCCTACGAGTCTTTTCCTCCTGTCACTGTTGTTACTGTTACTGCTACTGCTGTCACTACTGTTACTGTTACTGCTGCTACCGTTACTAACATACTACTTTGCTACTGAAACTTTGCTGCAGATACTAAGTCGTTCAGGTGCGGTTGAATTGACAACTCAACTACTAATACTCGAGAATATTCTTTGGCTTCCCCTTGTGTCGAATCAACAAATTTGGGTTGAATACTCTACCCTCAAAAATTGTTGCCACCCCCATACTTGTGGGTTATCATGCCCCAGAAGGCATCCCCTCTTTCGTCTCAATCCATCGGTATGTCACTTGGAGCTACAGTTTTATTCATCACGTGATATGAGTTTTTCTTGGAGTGTCATTTTCTTTAGTTTGCTTTTCGTTTTTATTTCTCCACAATCATCGTTCTCTGAATACACCAACTTGAGAGAGACACACGATCACCATGATTTATTAGAATACTCTTTGTGCTTCACTTATATCTTCTGAGCTTAGCGGTTGTTCTAGTACTTCACTGATATCTTTTAGAGCACAGTGGCGTATAGATTTTATAGAAATAATTGCACTCTCCTTCTTCACGTATATTTGTTTGAGAGTTAACAAATAGCGATGGTAATTTGCGTGGGTTATGATATTGGTTCAAAAATAATAAGTATTCAATGAGTGCATAACCACATGTAGCACATAAAAGAGAAATCATGGTTAATGATATTAATGTGGTAATGTGAAAAATCATGAGTGCATGATAATTGGTTAATATAGGTATCGCGAATTAGAGGTGTTAACTTACTGTTCATCCAAATATTTTTATGGCATGGTGATGATGTGTGAGCATACTTATTCCTCGTTGAAATCCTAGTGTTGTTTAAGTCGGGGACGCGCGATGGTTAACTCCTACCAACCTCCTCCCTAGGGGCATGTGAGTAGTGCTTTGCTTCAAGAGAGCTAATAAAATCTCATAATAAGTATGTGAGTTCTTCGTGACTAATGTGAATCCATGAATATACGCACTCTCACCTCCACATATTTGCTAGCCTCTTCAGTATTGGGCATTGCTCAATCTCACCTCAAGGATCGGTGCAACTTTCACCGGTGCATCCAAACCGCATGATATAATACGCTCTGTTGCACATAAGCCTCATTATATCTTTAAGTAGTTCACCACAGACCTACGGGGCCGTAGTTAGTACCTAGATGGCTATCTCTATCTCTCTCTCTTGATCTTCAATACAATGATCATCGCATCTTCGCTTTGATCTATCTGATGTAATTCTTTTGTGTTGTGTGTTCGTTGGGATCCGACGAATTGTGGGTTTATGTTCAGATTATTCATGATAAATATTTGAGTCTTCTCTGAATTCTAAATATGATTCTTATGTGCATAATCATTATATCTTAGTAAATCTCTCTGATTTATTGATTTGCTTTGGCCAAGTAGATTGATATTTCTTCAGTGAGATGGGTGTGTTGTAATGGGTTCAATCTAAAGGATTTGTATGAGTGACAGAAAGGGGACAAGATATATATTTGTATTGTTGCCACTAAGGATAAAATGATGGGGTTGGTTCATATTAATTGAATTCTCTTTGTGTACATCACGTCAATGTTCTCCAAGCATTACTCTGTTTTACTTAATACACTAGATGAATGTTGGATAGCGGTCGATTGGTGGAGTAATAGTAATAGGTGCAGGTAGGAGTCAACCTATTTGCTTATGGAGGTGATGACTATATACACATGATCATTGCCATGAATATCACATAACTGTGCGCTTTTCTATCAATTGCCCAACTGTAATTTGTTTACACATTGTGTGATTGCTTCTTTCATGAGAGATGCCAGTAGGGAAAACTATATCCCCCAGCTCTATTCACTGATAAGTTTACAAACGCTACAATTTCCTCGCTGCCTTTATTTACTTTTCACTTTGCAACTTGCAACCATACTACTTACTTGCTTGCAAATAACGAGACAACGGGATTGACAACCCTCTTGTCCGCGTTGGGTGCAAGTGTTTGTTTCTCTTGTGTGAAGACGCTCAAGATGGGGGTTGGTTGTTACTCCTATTGGTTCGATAAACCTTTATTCTCTACTGAGGGAAATACTTACCTCTATTGTGCTGCATTACCATTTCCTCTTCACATAAAACCCAACACAGATCACAAGTATGTTATACTCTCTCGTGTTCTTGCTCCCAAACCTGAGATTTTCGATCTCTTTGCTCGGAACTCTATTTCCAAAACACTTTTGATGGATTGCTCCTTGGTATGTGACTCTCCCATTTCTCCAATTAGTTTTTTGCTTTAGTGTATTATATTTTGGATATTTTGCTTCTCTTGGTGCTACTGAAAATGAGCTTGCATGTTGAATTCTTTGAGTTACAAGTAGTTTGAATGCTTAATATGTCCTCTAGGCATCTATATGATTAGTTGCTATCAATCTTACAAAGTTTTGTTGACATAATTTTGTGGCCCAAAAATTTCAAAAAATTTTCATTAGAAAAATGAACATCTTTAGGAGAAGTTCTTCAAGCCGGAGTTCTAAGGGAACCATCGAGAGTGCCCAAGATCAGGATACCAACCTCCCTCGTGAATGGCCACATAATGCCTTCATTAGCGAAGCGGGCTTTTATCAGGAGTTCATGAAATTCATTGCAAATTTTGGGCTTACTAACTTCCTCGCAGGTGAATGTGGCCAATACTATGTCCTTACAAGCTCCTTTCTATAAAATGTTTATTTCATGTCTAGGCTTGATATCACCATGGTATGCCTTAATTTATATGTTGAATATTATGAAATACCATTCATTTAGTTTTGCCAAATATGTTCATTCCCTCTCACGGGGTATTAAGTGAGCCTAAACCTGAGGAGTTCGAGGACTTCCTCCTTAATTTAACTGTGGGAGAAACCAGGGGCGTATCAAATGCTAGAGCCACCAGTTCACATTTTTCTGTTGTGCGCTACTTTGCTTTATTTATACGAATTTTCTCTATCTTGCATCGTGCATTATTTGGCGATAATACTTTTAGCCTAGGAGCTATCGTTGCATGATGCTTACATAGTAATCAGACCAGGGAAAAGGTCCATGGTGGTATTTATGCCACTCGCTTAACAAAACACTTTAATATAAACATACGTCCCACTGATTACTTGCAGCCTAAGGTTTATTTGGATCACCAGTCTATGAACATAAGTTTATTGATGAACCTGAGCATCCACAACACATTCGCTACAATGTAGTATATAGAGAGAAGACTCGTGATGTTATTGTGCAGCCCGTGCCTTCTTTGTTTAACCATCATGTCAGGAACGGATATGTCGTCATTCCATCACATATAATTGCTTATCAGAACGAGTTGGCTGAGACGGAGGCTGCATGTCAAGCTTGGGACACCCAAGTACCTGAGCCCAACTAATTTCCTCCTGGACCACATGGCTACTAAAAATGGTGATCACCAAGTTAGGCCAAAATCCTAAGCTTGGGGGAGTATGTTGGGGAACATTGCATGGGAAACAAAAAATTTCCTACACACACGAAGACCTATCATGGTGATGTTCATCTACGAGAGGTAGATCGGATCCACATACCCTTGTGGATCGCTAAGCGGAAGTGTCAATCAACGCGGTTGATGTAGTGGTACGTCTTCACGATCCATCCCAAGAACCGTCCCATGATTCGTCCCACGAACCGTCTCGTGATCCGTCCCGATCAAGTGCCGAACGGACGACACCTCCGCGTTCCGCACACGTACAGCTCAATGACAATCTCCGCCTTCTTGATCCAGCAAGAGAGACAGGGATGTAGATGAGTTCCCCGGCAGTGTGACGGCCCTCCGGCGGTGGTGGTGATCTTATTCCTGCTGAGCTCCACCCGAGCTCCGCAGAAAACCGATCTAGAGGAGAGGGCAGCACGTGGCAAAGTTGTGTCTCAAAAGCCCTAAACCTCTAGTATATATAGGAGGAGGGAGGAGGCAGCCTTGGTGCGCCAAGGGAGTCTCCATTGGGTCGGCCAAAGTGGAGGAGGGAGGAGTCCTCCTCCAATCCCACTTGGATTAGGACTCCTTCCTTAATTTCCCACCTCTTTTGGATTTTCCACCTTTTCCTCATGGGCTTTCCTTGGATGACTTTGTCAGCCCATTATGCTTTATTGCACATCCAATAAACCCACGTGGACCCCTTGGGGGTGTGGTGGGCCCACCTAGTGGGCCCCCCGGAACCCATTCGTCACTCTCGGTACACTACCTGCAATGCCTGAAAACCTTACGGAATCCAAATACCAACTTCCTATACATCAATCTTTGTTTCCGGACCATTACGGAACTCCCTGTGACGTCGGGGATCTCATCCAAGACTCCGTACAAAACTTCAGTCACCAACACATATAACTCAACTATACCGAAACGTCACCAAACCTTATGTGTGCAGACCCTGCGGGTTCGAGAACTATGCACACATGACCTGAGACACTCTCGAGTCAGTGGGTCATGTCTGCATAGTTCTCGAACCCGCGGGGTCTGCACACTTAAGGTTCGATGATGTTTTAGTATAGTTGAGTTATATGTGTTGGTGACCGAAGGTTGTTCGGAGTCCCGGATGAGATCACGGACGTCACGAGGGTTTCCGGAATGGCCGTCCATTCGGCGCAAGATCGGAACGAATCGTGGGACGACGGTGATTTGAATCACAAAGCTGTACCACTACATCAACCGCGTTTCCTAATGCTTCCTGCTTAGCGATCTACAAGGGTATGTGGATCCAATCTCTCTCTCATAGATGAACATCACCATGATAGGTCTTCGTGTGTGCAGGAAATTTTTTGTTTCCCATGCAACGTTCCCCTACAGTCATATCAGAGCTAGGTTCATGCGTACATGTTATCTCGAGTAGAACAAAAAAAAATTGTGGGTGTTGGTGTTCGATTTGCTGCCCTCCTTAGTTTTTTCTCGATTCGGCGGTATTATTGGATTGAAGCGTCCCGGACCGACATTACTCCTACGCTTACGAGAGACTGGTTTCATCGACCAACATGCAACTCATTTCATAAAGATGACTGGCGGGTGTCGGTTTCTTCAACTTTAGTTGAATTGGATTTGACCGAGGCGGTCCTTGGAGAGAGGTTTAATAGCAATTTGCACATCTCCGTTGTGATTTTTGCGTAAGTAAGATGTGATCATACTAGATACCCATAGCATCCACGTAAAACATGCAACAACAAATTAGAGGACGTCTAACTTGTTTTTGCAGGGTAAGCTTGTGATGTGATATGGCCAAAGACATGATGTGATATATTGGATGTATGAGATGATCATGTTGTAATAGTTAATATCGACTTGCACGTCGATGCTACGGCAATCGGCAGGAGCCATAGGGTTGTCTTTAGACTAACGTTTGTGTTTGTAGATGCGTTTACTATATTGCTAGGTTGTAGCTTTAGTAGTAATAGCATAGATAGCTGATACATCCATTTTGCATCATGTTTTCATGTTGATATTTATCGCTTCTTTGGCTGTTATTTCACTTCACGGTACAATTCTTATGCCTTTTCTCTCTTATTTTGCAAGGTTTACATGAAGAGGGAGAATACCGACAACTAGAATTCTGGCCTGAAAGTGCAGCAAAGTTGAGATACCTATTCTACGCAACTCCAAACGCCGTGAAAATCAACGGGGATTTTTTCCCAATTTATCAAAAATACTGGGCCGAAGAAGTGCCAGAGGGGCACCAGGGGGTGCCCACAAGCCTGCACGGTGCGGCCACCCCCGAGGCCGCGACATGGGGCTTGTGGGCAGCCCACTGGCCCACTGACCCCCTCTTTTGCTATATGGAGGGTTTCGTCCAGAAAAAAATCAGGGAGGAGCTTTTTCGTGGTTTCGCCGCCGCCACGAGGCAGAACTTGAGCGGAACCAATCTAGAGCTCCGGCAGGACGATCCTGCCGGGGAAACTTCCCTCCCGGAGGGGGAAATCGTCGCCATCGTCATCACCAACACTCCTCTCATCGGAGGGGACTCGTCACCATCAACATCTTCATCAGCACCATCTCATCTCCAAACCCTGGTTCATCACTTGTAACCAATCTCCGTCTCGTGACTCCGATTGGTACTTCTAAGGTTGCTAGTAGTGTTGATTACTCTTTGTAGTTGATGCTAGTTGGATTATTTGGTGGAAGAGTTTATGTTCAGATCCTTGATGCTATTCATTACCTCTCTGATCATGAATATGATTATGCTTTGTGAGTAGTTACTTTTGTTCCTGAGGACGTGGGATAAGTCATGCTAATAGTAGTCATGTGAATTTGGTATTCGTTCGGTAATTTGATACGTTGTATATTGTTTTTCCTCTAGTGGTGTTATGTGAACGTAGACTACATAACACTTCACCATTATTTGGACCTAGAGGAAGGCATTGGGAAGTAGTAAGTAGATGATGGGTTGCTAGAGTGACAGAAGCTTAAACCCTAGTTTATGCGTTGCTTCGTAAGGGGCTGATTTGGATCCACTAGTTTCATGCTATGGTTAGACTTTGTCTCAATTCTTCTTTCGTAGTTGCGGATGCTTGCGAGAGGGGTTAATAATAAGTGGTATGCTTGTCCAAGTAAGGGCAGTACCCAAGCGCCGGTCCACCCACATATCAAACCATCAAAGTAACGAACGCGAATCATATGGACATGATGAAACTAGCATGACAGAAATTCCCCTGTGTCCTCGGGAGCGTTTTTCCTCCTATAAGACTTTGTCCATGCTTGTCCCTTGCTACAAAAGGGATTGGGCCACTTTGCTGCACCGTTGCTACTTTTGTTACTTGTTGCTTGCTACGAATCATCTCACTACACAATCACTTGTTACTGACAATTTCAGTGCGTGCAGATTTTACTTTGCTGAAAACCACTTGTCAGATCCTTCTGCTCCTTGTTGGATTCGACACTCTTACTTATAGAAAGGACTACGATTGATCCCCTATACTTGTGTGTCATCAATAGCATGAAAACCTCGATGGCGGCACGATGATGGAGATCATGATGATGAAGATCATGGTGTGGTGCGAGTGACAAGAAGATCATGTCGGTGCCTTGGTGATGGAGATTAAGAAGCACAAGATCATGGCCATATCATGTCACTTATGAATGTCATGTGATGTTAATCCTTTTATGCACCTTATCTTGCTTAGAACTACGGTAGCATTATAAGGTGATCCCTCACTAAAATTTCAAGATGAAAATTGTGTTCTCCGTGACTGTGCACCGTTGCGACAGTTCGTCGTTTCGAGACACCACGTGATGATCGGGTGTGATAGACTGAACGTTCACATACAACGGGTGCAAAATAGTTGTACACGCGGAACACTCGGGTTAAACTTGACGATCCTAGCATGTGCAGACATGGCCTCGGAACACAAGAGACCGAAAGGTCGAGCATGAATCGTATAGTTGATATGATTAGCATAGAGATGTTTACCACTGAAACTATAATATTGATGATAGGACTTGAGTTAGTGGATTTGGATCATGCATCACTCAAATGACTAGAGGGATGTATTTTTTGAGTGGGAGTTTATTAGTAATTTTATTATTTAAACTCTAATTGTCTTAAACATAGTCTAAGTCCACTTTGCAATATTTTATGTTGTAGATCAATGGCTGATGCAGTAGCAACCCTGAATTTCAATACGTTCCTAGAGAAAGATAAGTTGAAAGATGATGGAAGCAACTTTGTGGACTGGGCACGTAATCTTAGGCTCATCCTACAAGTTGGGAAAAAGAATTATGTCCTTGATGCTGCGCTAGGAGATGAACCACCCGCTACGTCTGACCTAGATGTTTTGAACGCTTGGCAATCGCGTAAGGAGGACTATTCAGTGGTTTATTGTGCAGTCTTGTATGGCTTAGAACCGGGACTTCAACGACATTTTGAGCTTCATGGAGCAGATGATATGTTCCAAGAGTTGAAGTTTATCTTTCAGAAGAACACCCGGATCGAGAGGTATGAGACCTCCGATAAATTCTATGCTTGCAAGATGGAGGAGAATTCGCCTGTCAGTGAACATGTGCTCAAAATGTATGGGTACTCAAACCGTCTAGCTGAGCTGGGGATTGAACTCCCGCAAGAGGCTATCACTGACAGAATTCTTCAATCATTGCCACCTAGCTATAAGAGCTTTGTGTTGAACTATAACTTGCAAGGGATGAACAAGTCACCCGGCGAGTTATTTGCGTTGCTGAAAGTCGCAGAGTCAGAACTCCGAAAAGAGCATCAAGTGTTGATAGTCAATAAGACCACTGGTTTCAAGAGAAACGACAAAGGCAAGAAGGGTAACTCCAAGAAGAGCGGAAAATCTTTTGCCAATCCGACGAAGAAACCCAAGGCTGGACCTAAGCCGGAAACAAAGTGTTATTATTGCGAGGGGATGGTTCACTGGAAGCACAACTGCCCCAAGTATTTGGCTGATAAGAAGGCGGCCAAAGAAAAATCAGGTATATGTGATATACATGTTATTGATGTGTACTTAACCAACTCTCGTAGTAGTGCCTGGGTATTTGATACCAGTTCTGTTGTTCATATTTGCAACTCGAAGTAGGAACTGCGGAATAAACGTAGGCTGGCGAAGGATGAAGTGACGATGCGCGTGGGAAATAGTTCCAAGGTTGATGCAATCGCCGTCGGCACAGTCTCACTTCAGTTACCATCAGTATTAGTTATGAACTTAAATAGTTGTTATTTAGTGCATGCGTTAAGCATGAACATTATATCTGGATATTGTTTATTGCAAGACGGTTACTCATTTAAGTGAGAGAATAATGGTTGTTCTATTTCTATGAGTAATATCTTTTATGGTCATGCACCCAATGTGAGAGGTTTGTTCATATTGAATCTTGATTGTGATGATCCACACATACATAACATTGAGACCAAAAGATGTAGAGTTGACAATGATAGTGCCATGTTTTTGTGGCACTGCTGTTTAGGTCATATTGGTGTAAAGCGCATGAAGAAACTCCATACTAATGGGCTTTTGGAGTCACTTGATTTTTAATCACTTGACACGTGAAAACCGTGCCTCATGGGCAAGATGACTAAGACTCCGTTCTCCGGGACAATGGAGCGTGCAAGGGACTTGTTGGAGATCATACATACTGATGTATGCGGTCCAATGAGTGTGGAGGCGCGCGGCGGATATCGTTATTTTCTCACCTTCACTGACGATTTGAGTATGTATGGATATATCTACTTGATGAAGCACAAGTCTGAAACGTTTGAGAAGTTCAAGCAATTTCAGAGTGAAGTCGAAAATCATCATAACAAGAAGCTCAAGTTCCTGCGTTCTGGTCGAGGGGGCGAATATCTGAGTTTTGAGTTTGGTGCTCACTTCAGACAATGTGGAATTGTTTCACAGTTGACACCGCCTGGAACACCACAGCGTAATGGTGTGTCCGAACGTCGTAATCGTACTTTGTTAGATATGGTGTGATCTATGATGTCTCTTACCGATTTGCCGTTATCGTTTTGGGGTTATCACTACAGGAATTAGCTTCTTTGCCGTCTGCCATCACAGACGGCAAAGAGTAAATCCCGGACGGCAAAGATAATATCACAGACGGCAAAGAATCTCATGTCCGGCAAAATTTCTGTGTCAGCCTACGACGACATTGCACCTTCTTTGCCGTCTGTCTCCCCAAAGCGGACGACAAAGAGCTTTGCCGCCAGCTTTTCATAGGAGCAGTCGGCAAAATTGGTCGAGACGGCAGCCGACAGGCGTTGCCTTCGTTAGGGCTAACGGAGGCTTTGCCGTCTGCCTCCCCCTCTTCTTTGCCATCTGCCTCCCCCCTCTTCTTTGTCGTCTGCCTCTTCCTCCTCCCCCCTCCACTCTTTGTCGTCTGCCTACCCCTCCCCCCTCCTCTGTGCCCTCTTCTTTGCCATCTACCCCCCTGGAAGCAGAGGACAAAGATACTATATGGCCAGCTGCTACTGCCCAGGTTGCACAGCTGGGCGCCACGTGGCACATTTGCCGTCGGCCAACTCACGGCAAAGGCCTTTGCCATCAGCTGGCAGACGGCAAAGAGCCTATATTTTCATATTTTTGTTTATTTCTTCTATTTCACAGCACATATACATATAATTTAGAGCACATATATGATAAATAGGTCACAACACATATATGATATACATATAAAGCTCATCAATGCCATTTGTTCATCAACATACATCCCATATATCAAAAGAACCAACAAATACAAAGTTTCATCCATATATACATACATATAGTTGCACATATATTGTTCATCCATATATACATATACATATAGTTCCACATTGTTCATCAACTCAAATAAAAATGGAAACTAAAGCACTCCAATGCCAACATCCATGCATGTAGTACATCCAATCTGCAAAATGGGAATAAGAAAGTCGGAAGAAGAAGAACAACAACATATATATGACAAATAAGCTAAATTGATGAAGAAAGAGAAGAAGGAAGAAGAGAACAAGGAGAAGAAAAACAAGAAGGAGGAGGAGGAGGAGGAGGAGGAGGGGAAGGAGAAGTAGAAGGAGAAGGAGGAGGAGAAGAAGAAAAAAGAAGAGAAGGAGAAGGAGAAGAAGGAGGGCTCCTTCTCCTCCTTCTCATTCTTCTTCTCTTCTTCTCCTCCTCCTTCTTCTTCTTCTCCTTCTCCTTCTCCTTCTCTTCTTCTTCTCTTCTTCTTCGTCTTCTTCCTTCTTTTCATTTCTCCTCTTCTCCTCTTCTTGGAGTTAAATTAGCTAACTATGTCTTTTTGGAGCCAAATGGGCTAATTATGTCATTATAGAGGAAAACAAGCTAAGCATATAATATTAATGAGCTAACCAAGGTTCTTATGCCATTTTGAGCTTATAATGTCTTTTAGGAGCTAAATTGGCTAATTATATCATTGTTTGGGAAATTAAGGCAAGGAGAATATGAAAGAGGAGAAGAAATAGGAGGAGGAGGAGAAGAAGAATAAATAAAGAAGAAGGAGGAGGAGGAGGAGGAGGAGAAGGACTAGAAGGTCCTTGTCCTTCTCCTCCTCCTCCTCCTCCTCCTCCTCCTTCTTCTTCTCTTCTTCTTCTTCTTCTTTCTTTTCATTTTTCCTATTTCTTCTCCTCTTCTCCTCTTCTTGGATCTAAATTAGCTAACTATTTCTTTTTGGAGCTAAATGGGATAATTATCCCATTTTAGAGGAAAACAAGCTAAGTATATAATATTAATGAGCTAACCAAGGTTCTTATGCCATTTTGAGGTTATTATGGCATTTTGGAGCTAAATGGGCTAATTATGTCATTGTTGGGGAAATTAAGGCAAGGAGAATATGAAATAGGAGAAGAAAGAGTAGGATGAGTAGAAGAATAAGAAATAAAGAAGAAGGAGGAGGAGGAGGAGGAGTAGGAGAAGGACTAGAAGGTCCTTGGCCTTCTCCTCCTCCTCCTCCTCCTCCTTCTCCTTCTTCTCTTCTTCTTCTTCTTCTTTCTTTTCATTTTTCCTATTTCTTCTCCTCTTCTCCTCTTCTTGGAGCTAAATTAGCTAACTATGTATTTTTGGAGCTAAATGGGCTAATTATCTCATTTTAGAGGAAAACAAGCTAAGTATATAATATTAATGACCTAACCAAGGTTCTTATGCCATTTTGAGCTTATTATGGCATTTTGGAGCTAAATGGGCTAATTATGTCATTGTTGGGGAAATTAAGGCAAGGAGAATATGAAAGAGGAGAAAAAGAGGAGGAGGAGGAGAATAATAAGAAATAAAGAAGAAGGAGGAGAAGGAGGAGGAGGAGAAGGACTAGAGGGTCCTTGGCCTTCTCCTCCTTATCCTCCTCCTCCTCCTGCTCCTCCTCCTTCTCCTTCTTATCCTCCTCCTTCTTCTCCTTCTCCTTCTCTTCTCTTCCTCTTCTTCTTTTTGTTCTTCCTTTTCATTTCTTCTCTTCTCCTCTTCTTGGAGCTAAATTAGCTAACTATGTCTTTTTGGAGCTAAATCAGCTAATTATCCCATTTTAGAGGAAAACAAGCTAAGTATATAATATTAATGAGCTAACCAAGGTTCTTATGCCATTTTGAGGTTATTATAGCATTTTGGAGCTAAATGGGCTAATTATGTCATTGTTGGGGAAATTAAGGCAAGGGGAATATGAAATAGGAGCAGAAAGAGGAGGAGTAGAAGAAGAATAAGAAATAAAGAAGAAGGAGGACAAGGACTAGAAGGTCCTTGGCCTTCTCCTCCTTCTCCTCCTCCTCCTCCTCCTCCTCCTTCTCCTTCTTCTCTTCTTCTTCTTCTTCTTCTTTCTTTTCATTTTTCCTATTTATTCTCCTCTTCTCCTCTTCTTGGAGCTAAATTAGCTAACTATCTCATTTTGGAGCTAAATGGGCTAATTATCTCATTTTAGAGGAAAACAAGCTAAGTATATAATATTAATGAGCTAACCAAGGTTCTTATGCCATTTTGAGCTTATTATGGCATTTTGGAGCTAAATGGGCTAATTATGTCATTGCTGGGGAAATTAAGGCAAGGATAATATGAAAGAGGAGAAGAAAGAGGAGTAGGAGGAGAAGAAGAAGAAATAAATAAGGAGGAGAAGGAGGAGGAGGAGGAGAAGGACTAGAAGGTCCTTGTCCTTCTCCTCCTCCTCCTTCTCCTTCTTCTCTTCTTCTTCTTCTTCTTCTTTCTTTTCATTTTTCCTATTTCTTCTCCTCTTCTCCTCTTCTCCTCTTCGTGGAGCTAAATTATCTAACTATGTCTTTTTGGAGCTAAATGGGCTAATTATCTCATTTTAGAGGAAAACAAGCTAAGTATATAATATTAATGAGCTAACCAAGGTTCTTATGCCATTTTGAGCTTATTATGGCATTTTGGAGCTAAATGGGCTAATTATGTCATTGTTGGGGAAATTAAGGCAAGGAGAATATGAAACAGGAGAAGAAAGAGGAGGTGGAGGAGAAGAAGCAGAAATAAAGAAGGGGGATAAGGAGGAGGAGGAGGAGAAGGACTAGAAGGTCCTTGGCCTTCTCCTCCTCCTCCTCCTACTACTTCTTCTCTTCTTCTTCTTCTTCTTTCGTTTCATTTTTCCTATTTCTTCTCCTCTTCTTGGAGCTAAATTAGCTAACTATGTCTTTTTGGAGCTAAATGGGCTAATTATGTCATTGTTGGGGAAATTAAGGCAAGGAGAATATGAAAGAGGAGAAGAGAAACTTACCGTAGTGGTCATCAAGGAGGACAAACACCTCGAGAAGGGTCGTGCGATGCCGCTCGGGAGTTATTCTGCAGAATAGATATTTTGCAGTGTCTCAGTTAGCATGATGACACTCAATTATTAATACTAGTTTATAATGAAACTCACCATGCCAATCAAAGAGAAGACGGGC
Organism: Hordeum vulgare subsp. vulgare; assembly: GCF_904849725.1. Taxonomy (NCBI): domain Eukaryota; kingdom Viridiplantae; phylum Streptophyta; class Magnoliopsida; order Poales; family Poaceae; genus Hordeum; species Hordeum vulgare. Next base: position 32,475,985 of record NC_058520.1, on the reverse strand, counting down.
ATCGGCGGAGGGATTTGACCGCTCTTCTCGCACAGACCCTGAAGAGTGGGTCATATTAGTTAGTAATGAAAGAGACATTACACACATGATTTGGCTAATGTGAAAAAAAACTTACCACAAAAAGCTCGAACACGGCCCGTTGGCTCGCCTCATTCCGGGACCTCTCCTCCTCAATCAATCGTGTCGTGGTCTGGTCCCTCTCATCAAGAGCAGCCTGACTTGCCAATCTCTCTTTCTCAAGAGCAGCCTCAAGAGCAGCCTTGCTTGCCAATCTCTCTTTCTCAAGAGCAGCCTGGTTTGCCAATCTCTCTTTCTGAAGAGCAGCCTGAAACACCATTCCTCGTTACCACGGTAATGATCTATGGTGACACACATAATGAAATGGATGTAAGTGTTCTTAGTCCGTACAACTAACCTCGATGGCAAGATCGACTGGCCGTGGACGACGCATTATCTCAGGACAGTTGCTCGACTGGCGCGCCTTGATCTCCGGGGGAGTGAGTGGACAACGTATTATCCCATCTCCAATGGCTATTGAGCCATGGGGCCTCCCACCACCAGATATCATCACCAGCTCTGGATCCAAAGGTTCCTGGCTAGGGTTAAAGTCATCCCCTTTCGTAGCCTTCCCCGCGTCCCTGTATGCCACGAGCTTCTGGTGGGATGATATGTTGGTGAAGTTATTGGGATCATCCAGGTCAGACTCAGAGAATGCCTTCGCCTTCTTGTACGAGGCAGTATGGGCCATGCCATAAAGGTCGTACAAGTGTGGCATCTCCGTCTTATTGTGATGCGCCTAAAAGAGAGGAACAAAATATTTGCATGAAGAATGAATTGCATGAATCATGAAGCAAATCACATACCCAGATAAGTCCGAACTGAAGTAAGTTGGCGCTGCCTTGATGGTGTGGCACACCAACCATTTGGCTACGCCGATCCTTTGCATTCTCGTGGACGGCTCGCCAGCTGCCTGTGCACCACTCATCAACCAAGGCCTCCCAACAATCCATCTTATCCGCACACCATCTCGGGGGCACCTGTAAGTTATTAGAAAGAATTTTCAGCGATACGCCTATGAATGAAATCAAGAAAACTACGTAGAAGGACTTAAGAATAGGTAATTACCTTCATGTATTGCTCCTTCTTCAGAAACTTTCCGCGGCAATCCTTCTTCTGCTTCTTAATACCACGTGTGGCGTAGTAATCTCGAATAGCCTGCGGCCGAGCCTCGTGGCGCAAGTTCTGTAGTAACCGCCTACACTCGGCCTCGAGAACCCTGGGCACCTCCTCCTCATTTCCATCCTCACACCTATAGAAGGTCTGCAGTCAAACGTGAAAACACCGATTAGTACAATAATTAGCTATATTGTTAATTTTAGATTCTGTAAAAGGATAATTTACCCAAAAGCTCTTGATCACCATCTCGGCCCTCGTGTGGCACAAGACACCATCTATAATCTCCTCCGGCGGGGCCTGCGCAGCCTGGTAGTGCTCCCAGGAAAATCCTAGTGTAGGAACCTGACCCTCACCAGGCAACGTGACAAACCCCGGGAAATTTGTCCGTCAAAGCACACCAAGGATAGAGTTCGGCCTGCGGACTCCAAGAGGGTGTACCCATCCCCTGCAGTATGATAAGGTCAACGCATTAGATATTTGAACAAACTTGAAGGCAAAAGCTAAAAAAAAGAGTAAATGTACTTACCTATCTCCTTCAGGTTTAATCATCGGCCTCTGCTCGCGGGTAGCCGGCGCGACAGGGAGACTACCACGCTTGTACACGGTGGCCCCGTCCACCTGCACATCGCCCTCACTATCCGTAAGCTCATCCCCGCCATCCCCGCCCCCTGAGCCACCCGGACCCTCGGTCCAATCCGGCAACTCGGTACAATCCGACCAGGTCTCCCATCCGGGCCTCTCCACGTCGGGTGAAGCGTCCGGAACCGTAGTCTCGTGGGTCGAATGCACCTCGACCCGAGGCTGCTCCTGGACCGGAGTCTCATGGGACGAATGCCCGTCAACACGAGGCTCCTGGAACGGAGTCCCCGTAGCCTCCTCCGCAAACGGGTCGACCATAGTAGTCCTATGCTCGGGTGAATGAGCTGGTGGTGGTGGCGAGGACGGTTCAACAGTCCTCCTCGATCTTCCGCGGCCACCACCTCTCCCTGTACCCTTCCCGTTCTTCCCTACCCGACCAGCACCTCTCCTAGTGGGCAATGTCGCCGACGAAGAAGAACCCACGGGTGGTGTCGACAGATTGTCTGCCAAGGCTCTACGGAGATATAGGGGTGGAAGGGAAGTACCACCCCTCATGCGGGGCACCTGGGAAGAACCCGTCGAGCGATCTGGACCAACGCCCAATATCATTCCACACCTCGTGACCTGCCATGATAAAGATTAAAAGAAATTAGTACAACATAAAAATTGAATAACTGACATGAATAATAATATTTACATGAATAATAAATATTAAAATATATATAATTTAAGTTGTGAATCTTACAAACTAATAATCATCATCAATAAATGCATCATCATCATCACTATCACGCATGTCTTCATGAATGACGTGCTCGTCGGGTTCAACGGCGTGAAGTTGTGAAAGGCCTTCCTTTAATCGTTGAAGCATTGACAGGTCATCCACATCAGTAACCTCTACGAGTTCCAGATCTTCTGGTTCCGGCTCAGGGCTGGAGTCGGATTCATTGTCACTGTCTACTTCCATGTTCTTGGGTGAAGCACGGCGGTTCTTGAAACGTTTCTTGGAAAGACGTGTTTCTTGGAAGAATTCTCCATCATAGGTGTCTGGGTTAATGTGAGGTTCATAATCCTGTTCATTTGGGAGAGGTGGTCTAACATGTGGCGGCACTTCATAAACAACATACCAACCTTCCAGATTCTTATCCGTTTGGCATGCCCACGGTAGATAGAAAACTTGGTTCGCATGTTGAGCCGTAATATAGACATCGTGAACATCTAAATGGGTGTTTGGATTGATTTCGACTAGTCCTATATGTTCATGAGTCCTTCTAGTCTTCTTCGGCTGGAACCAATAACATTAGAAGACTATGACGTTCGGTGGGTTTTCACCACAGAATTGAAGTTCATAAATTGCTTCAACTCTTCCATAATACTCGATAACACCTTCGCCGATAGCAGAGACACCACAATTTGTAGATTTCCGGTCGGGCATAGATAGCTCTTTGCCAAAGGTACGAAAGAGATACCCGTTGATGTTATATTTCTCAAATGAACGGACCTTATAGTCAAAACCATTAGCGACTTGTCTCAATTCGGCGTCCTTAGACTCTGAATTAGCCTACAAGTTTAATACGAAACGATTGTTGCATTAGCCGCAAGTTAGACAAAGAAATGAAATGGTCCATTACTGATAATTACCGTTTGTTTGAACCAACAGATGAAACCGGGATAGCCGCCTCCTGTCTTTGACAGAAGCTCATACTCTTCGACGGAATCATTTTCAATCACCGCTCCATGCGAGAATTTGGCAACATAACAGCTGTTTGAAATATCCGGGAATAAGAGCAGTTCAAATGAATTAGAAGTTACGGGAAAATGTGCCAAGAACTCACTCGATGTACGGCCGCACTTCTGTTAGGTTTTTGAAGATATACAACGAAATGTTCCGCCATTCTTCGACATCCAATGTTATTGGTTCCGAAGCACCGGCTGGTGCGAGCTTCCCTTTGAATAGGCTGAGGTCGGACCCACCTTTTTTAGGGTCTGCATCATTGTGTCGAGGCTTCGGATTATGCAAATGATGATTTTTGGCTTCGTAGTGTGCTGTCACAAAGTTTGCCACCTCCTCAGTAATGAATGCCTCAGCCATCGATGCTTGAATTCTACGCTTATTTTTACATTTAGCTCGAAGGGTCTTCTGCATCCTCTTAGTTGCATAGCACCAACGATCTTGCACGGGCCCACCCAATCTTGCCTCGGTCGATAGATGTAAAATCAAATGCTGCATTGGATTAAAGAAGCCCGATGGAAAGATCTTCTCTAACTTGCACAACAACTCCGGTGCAAACTCCTCCATGTCTTCTACCATGCCAGGCGACAATTCTTTCGCACAAAGAACACGGAAGAAATAGCTCAGCTCCGCCAGTACTAGCCATTCATCCTCAGGAATAAAGCCACATAACATCACCGGCATTACCCGCTCTAGCCATATGTGCCAATCATGAGTCTTGAGACCAAAGATTTTTATTTTTTCAAGACTCGCTCCCCTCTTTAGATTCGCTGCATACCCATCGGGGAACATCAAGTGCATTTTGACCCACAAGATAATTTCCCTCATAGCTGGCCTTCCAAGATTGAACCAGGCCTTTGGCTTCGACCACTTCTGCTTTCCTTTGCCTTCTCGCATGTTTTGTAACGGTCTATGACATAGTGTCTCTTGATCGACTCTAGCCTTAGTATTATCCATTGTCTTCCCATCTATGTCGAACAATGTACCAAAAATAGCCTCTCTGATATTCTTTTCAGTGTGCATCATGTCGATATTGTGTGGAAGAAGGAGGTCTTTGAAGTAAGGCAGATCCCAAAAGCATGGCTTGTGACTCCAGGCGTCTTTTGAATTATACCCCTTGAAATACCCTGGACGCTCTGGATCAGGCTCGAGGGCGTTTAACTGATCCAGGATCTGTTGGCCTGTGAACGCAGGTGGTGCCAAGTTTTTGACAACTTTACCTTTGGTAAAGTTCTTCTTGTCTTTTCTGAACTGATGGTCAGGATCCAGGAACTGTTTATGCAAGTCGAAGAAATAATACTTCCGACCCTCCTGCAACCAATGAAACTGAAGAGCTGCCTTGCATTGGGGGCACGGGAACCTTCCATGCACACACCATCCAGAGAATAGCGCATACGCTGGCAAGTCATGCATAGAGTACATGTACCACACATGCATTTTGAAGTTTTCTTTTCTAGCGGCATCATATGTCTTGACCCCATTATCCCAAGCTTCTTCCAATTCATCCTTAAGCGGTTGCAGGTACACATTCATATTCTTCCCCGGATAATTGAGCCATGGAATTATCAACATCAGAAATATGTTCTTTCTTTGCATAATCTGCCCCGGGGGGGAGATTGAGTGGAATGACAAATACAGGCCAACAACTGTATTGGGTTGCCGTCATGCCGAAGGGATTAAAACCATCCGTGGCGGCGCAGACTCGAGGATTCCTTGGATCTGCCGCTTTATCCTGATGCAATCCACCGAAATGTTTCCACGCTTCACCATCCGATGTGTGTACCATCATCTTATTCCCATCCGCATCTAGTTCGGTTCTTTTGCCCAATTTGTGCCATGTCATCTGTCTAGCTGTCTCTTCGACCATGAAAAGACGTTGAAGTCTTGGTACGATTGGCATATACCGAAGAACACTAACTACGATTTTGGTCTGCCTCTTCTCACCCATACCGTTGTCTACCACAAGATACCTGCAAGACTCGCAATTGGGACAATAGTCCAATTGTGCATACTCCTTCCAAAATAAGACACATCCTTACTCACATGCATCTATCTTCTCATAGGGCATCTTAAGTACACGAAGTATTTTGTCCGACTGGTACAGGTTTGTAGGCATGACATGGCCTTTGGGCAGGAAGCGTCCAAATAGTGTCATCATCGCGTCGTAGCATTCTCTTCCCAAGTTGAACTGAGCCTTCAGAGCCATTACTTGTGCAATTGCATCCAGCTGACAGAGCTCAGTGTGCTCATGGAGAGGACGTTTTGAAGACTCCAACATTTCATAAAAGGCCTTTGCAGATTCCTCCATCTCATCTTCCGAATCCCGAGCATCATAAAAGTCTTGCACCATGTCTTCGATCCCGGTACCATGCTCGTCCGTGCGACAACGGACCACCTTAGCTCTTGTGTGTTGTATAGACTCACCATGAAATGTCCACACCGTATAATTAGGCTTAAAACCCCTCCTCTGCAGGTGTTTAATCATTACAGCCTCTGTCGTCTTTTTATAGTTGTCGCATCCAGGACAGGGGCAATAGTTTCTTTCCTGGCCATTTGCGAATGCGGCTTTCACAAATTCCTTTGTTTTTACGAACCATTCTTTCGTCATCTCTTTCTGACTAGGGTGACCGGTATACATCCACGCACGATCACTCATCTTGCGTAACTACTAAAGACAGAAGAAATATATTTATATATAATTTAGCATTTATATTCATCGGTTCATCAGGTTCGCCATTTTTATTACGTCCAGGCAACCTACACGTTAATAGGTAAAGATAGGTCCTAATCCCACCCGAGTATGTGTAGATTGGGTTCGTTTTCCCATGCTCTGCTCTGGATCCAACGCAAAATTTCGGCAGCACCTCCCCGCTGTTCTCCTGATACACGTCTCCGCAATAAACAGAGAGGATGTGCATCCGGAGAACAACAGGGAGGCACTGATGAAATTCCGCATCGGATCCAGAGCACAGCATACGGGAAAACGAACCCAATCTACACATACTCGGGTTGTCCATGGATAATGTTGGACAATTCGAAAGGATGGCGGTTATAAATATGCAAAGACATGCATATTTGTAGATGTCTCCCTTTTGAACGGGAGACGCATACTGGTCACGCATACTGATAAATTAATTTAATTACCTCAATCTAGAAAGTTTCATCCGGAAACCGAGCCACAGTAAATGAAGGGGAGGGGACGAGATGAAATTTGTACTGACCCACGAATGCAGGGGCAGAGCACGTACAACACACGGGCAGGCCTTCGCACAGCAGACCTCACAGCGACGAGACAACTATCACATGTAAATCCACCAGATCAACACAAATATTCTAATTATGTCATTTTAGAGGAAAACATGTTGGGAAAAATAAGGTCAGGAGAATGAGATAGAGGAGAAGAAAGAGGAGGAGGAGAAGAAGAAGAAGAAATCAAGAAGAAGGAGAAGGAGGAGGAGGAGAAGAAGGAGGAGGAGAAGGTATTTTTCTTCTCTTCTTCTTCTTCTTCTTTTCTTCTTGTCCTTCTTATTTTTGTCTTCTCCTCCTTCTCTTCTTCTTATTCTTCTTCTTCTTCTTCTTCTTCTTCTCCTCCTCCTCTTCTCCTCTTCTCCTCCTCCTCCTCCTCTTCTTCTTCCTATTCTTTCTATTAAGCTAACTAACTAACTAACCTAACTAACCAAGCTAACTAAACCTATCGCTAAACCTAGATAGCACTAAGCAGCAAAAAAAGAATCTAGCTACCACTAATTAACAAAACAAAATCTACCACTAAACTACCTACTAAATCTACTAATTAACTAACTAACTCTACCAACTAACTAAACTACCACTAAAACTACTAATTACCTAACCTACCAACTAAACTATATATGCCACTAAGGCCCCATTTGATTGCAAAGTATTTTCTAAGTATTTTATGAATACTGCACTTTCTTTAGATACCACGATTTTATTTACTGCAGCCTGTTTGACTAACTTAAAAACTGTGTTATTAAAACTAGAGTATTTATAAAACTGCGGTAATTTCTCTGCATAATAAAAAGAACCCCGAACCTCTATTTTTAAAACAGAGCAAGCTAAAGAAATGAGTCTGTCGCTAAATATACTCAAAAAACTCATCTCGTCTGGTCATAGAAAGGATCCGATGCAATCCATAGCTATCCTTTATAGATCAACCAAGGTTGGGAGCCTCTCTTAAGGACTACTAATCACTGAACCCAAAACCTTTACAATTTTGAGGAGAAAATGAAGAGCCGTGTTGTGGATGGCCTTTTTCATAACGTACAATCTGGAGTTGTTCGTCCATGTTGTTGTTCTATGCACGCTGATGGCAAGGGCTAACCAGCTACCTAGCTAGATAAACGAATCAAAAATAGAGTTTGCACCACAAAAAGCAATAGTTAACTAGCTAATGCATGCACAGCCAAATGCTAGCTAGTAAATTTTACAACATTTTGTGGCCTAGCCAAACATGTCCTTTGCATTGTGAATACTCCAAATAACATTGTTAAATTAAAACCATGGTATTCTGTACCTATTGGTAAAATAACTGTAGTTTTCAATACTTTAATTTTTTTAGTACTTTGCTATCAAACAGGGCCTAAATCTGTTAATTAGCCAAAAAAGAAAAAAAAGGACTCACCGGAGGGGGCAGCCGGGGAGGAGGAGGGTGCGGCGGTGGAGGAGAGGGCGGTCGTGGTGGTGGTGGAGAAGGGGCGAGCTCCGACGGTGATGGTGGAGGAGGAGGAGGGGGCGTGCTGGAGGAGGGGCGCAGGAAGGAGGGGCGCAGGGAGGCCGAAGGTGGAGGGGGCGGCGGCGGAGGGAGGCCGGAGGCCGGAGGAGGGAGGAGGAGGGGGCGCAGGGAGGCCGGAGGAGGAGGGGGCGGCAGCGCATGGAGGCTGGAGGCCAGAGGAGGAGGAGGCGCAGGGAGGCCGGAGGAGCAGGGGCGGCGGCGCAGGGAGGCCGGAGGAGGGCGCGGCGGCGGTGGTGGTGTCGGGGGTGAGAGAGAGGGGTGTGGGGGTGGCCGTTAGGGGTGAGAGAGAGGCGCGTGGGGGTGGGGCTAACGGCCGTTAGGGCGCACCCTCTTTGTCGTCCGCCTCCCGACGGCACAGAGGAGAAAAGCGGACGGCAAAGAGAGAGGTCGTTAGGGGGGAGAGAGGGGGTGCGGGGTGGGCCAGCCGAGCGCTTTGCCATCTGCCTAAGTGATATTTGTCGTGAGCCCAGCTCTTTGTCGTAAGCCTGAGTGGTGTTTTCCATGAGCCAGCAGACGGCAAAGAAGCAGCAGATGGCAAAGACCCTCTCTGCCATCAGCCTCCTCTTTGCCGTCTGGTTTCTGGTAGCTGATGGCAAAGAGGGTCTTTGCCATCAGCCAGCAGACGGCAAAGAAGCAGCAGATGGCAAAAAACTGTTTTCCAGTAGTGTATGCATTAGAGATAGCTGCATTCACTTTAAATAGGGCACCGTCAAAATCCGTTGAGACGACACCATATGACCTATGGTATGGCAACAGGCCAAAGTTGTCGTTTCTTAAAATTTGAGGATGTGATGCTTATGTCAAAAAGCTTCAGCCTGAAAAGTTGGAACCCAAAGCGGAAAAGTGTGTCTTCATAGGTTACCCAAAGGAGACAATTGGGTACACCTTCTATCTCAGATCCGAGGGCAAAGTGTTTGCTGCTAAGAATGGAGCTTTTCCTGAGAAGGAGTTTCTCTCGAAATAATTGAGTGGGAGGAAGATAGAACTTGATGAGGTTGTGGAACCTCTAGTCCCTCTAGATGGTGGCGCGGGGCAAGGGGAAACCTCTGTCGAAGTGACGCCGGTTGAGGAGGAAGCTAATGATGATGATCATGAAGAATCAAATCAAGTTACTGTCGGACCTCGTAGGTCGACAAGATCACGTACTACTCCTGAGTGGTACGGTAATCCTATCTTATCAATCATGTTGTTAGACAACAATGAACCTGCGAATTATGAAGAAGCAATGGTGGGCCCAGATTCCAACAAATGGCTGGAGTCCATGAAATCCGAGATAGGATCTATGTATGAAAACAAAGTGTGGACTTTGGAAGTATTACCTGAAGGTCGCAAGGCTATTCAAAACAAATGGATCTTTAAGAAGAAGACGGACGCGGACGGTAATGTGACCGTTTATAAAGCTCGACTTGTGGCAAAGGGTTTTTCACAAGTTCAAGGAGTTGACTATGAAGAGACGTTCTCACCGGTAGCGATGCTTAAGTCCGTCCAAATCATGTTAGCAATAGCTGCATTTTTCGATTATGAAATCTCGCAGATGGATGTCAAAATGACATTCCTTAACGGTTTTCTTAAGGAAGAGTTGTATATGATGCAACCCGAAGGTTTTGTCGATCCAAAGAATGCTAACAAAGTATGCATGCTCCAGCGATCCATTTATGGACTGGTGCAAGCATCTCGGAGTTGGAATAAGCGCTTTGATGAGGTGATCAAAGCATTCGGGTTTATACAAGTTGTTGGACAATCTTGTATTTACAAGAAAGTGAGTGGGAGCTCTGTGGTGTTTCTAATATTATATGTGGATGACATATTGCTGATTGGAAACAATGTGGAGTTTTTAGAGAGCGTAAAAGATTACTTGAACAAATGTTTTTCATTGAAGGACCTAGGAGAAGCTGCTTACATTCTAGGCATTAAGATCTATAGGGATAGATCGAGGCGCCTGATAGGACTTTCAAAAAGCACATACCTTGATAAAGTTTTGAAGAAGTTCAAAATGGAATAGTCCAAGAAGGGGTTCTTGCCAGTATTACAAGGTATAAAGTTGAGTAAGACTCAGTGTCCAGTAACTGGGGAAGATAGAGAAAAGATGAGTACCGTCCCCTATGCTTCAGCCATAGGGTCTATCATGTATGCAATGTTGTGCACTAGACGGGACGTCAGCCTGGCCATAAGTATGGCAGGCAGGTTTCAAAGTAATCCAGGAGTGGATCACTAGTCGGAGGTCAAGAATATTCTGAAGTACCTGAAAAGGACTAAGGAAATGTTTCTCATTTATGGAGGGGACGAAGAGCTCGTCGTAAAGGGTTACATTGATGCAAGCTTTGACACTGATACGAATGACTCTTAAGTCTCAAACCGGATACGTGTGACAACCCGATGCCGACGTTCCAGAAGATTCCCCTTCTATTTCGTTTTCGTCGTGTGTCTATTTTCTTTTGTCGCATCATCATCGCATCATTCGCATCATCTGCATTGCATCGGCATCTTTGTTGCCGCCAGTTTTCAAAACTTGCATCCGTTGTTAGTTGCCGGTTCTCGTCGTTGTCTGTTCTGAGCCCGACCGCACTCGCACGCGTCGTGGCATCGTCGAGATCTTGTTTTCAAAGGTGTGCGTAAAACTTTCTCTGATTGGGTTGAGATTTGACGTGCTGTCTTGATATAATTTAGGTAGGCCGCCTGTCAAGTTTCGTCGCAATCGGAGTCCGTCTGGTACCCGAACGGTCGACCGTAGCGGCACCGTATTCGGTCTACCATCGGATGGTTGTCGGTGTTTTAAAAATCATTACCGCGTCGCCCGTTTTCCCTCTCGTCTCCGGATAACTTCACTACACGGCCACTTACCCATTCCCGCGTTTGGAATTACTCGAACCCGACCGCGCGGTTGAAACAGGGGCGGAATTTCGGTAAACCTAGCCCCCCATTTGTTATAAATAGACCCCCGTGCATATTTTAGACAGCCACCACCCTCTCCACCTCGAAATTCGTGCCCCCCATCAAACCCTAGCAGCTCCCTCTCTCTCCTCTCAGATCTGATCCCCTCTCCTCAGATCTCGATCGTCGGATCAAAGATCCAACGGCCGACGCCCCTCCTGCCTCCTCCCTTAGCTCTCCCCTGCTCCCGCTTCGCCTCCCATCGAGCTGCCTCTCGCGTCGGGCCCCGTGCCGCGCCAGGTGCCAGCAGCCGGCCGGATCCCCTCAGGCCCCACCAGTGCCATTCCTCCAGCCGCCGGCTTTGCAACCCCGCCGCCAGATCCCTGCCGCCTCCTCCGATCGAGGGCCTCGGTCCCGCAGCCGGTCGGCGCCGTTCCCGCTCGATCTGGATCGAGCCAGATCCGATAGAGGAGCGTTGACCCAAGGCAGTCGGCCTCCCCATGCCCTATGTCGAGCGCATGTGCCGAGCACCAGCCCCAGATCGGGAGCAGCCCCGTCAACCGCCGCGCCGTACGCGGGCTAGGCCGGCGCCTCCGACCGGCCCAACGCCGACAGTCGCCCTCGGTCGCGCCTGCCTTCTCCCCGCTCCAGCGCCGCTTAGGCCGGCCCAGCCTCCACCGGCCCATCTCTGTTGTAGCCCCTCCAACTGGCCCAAGGTGAGGTTGGCCTATCTCCCGCCTGCGCCATTTTTGGTATATAGCGCCCCAGTTCGGCCCGTTTTGACTATTAGGATTTTTCTGAGAATATATCATTTTCAGGAAATAGACGTAACTATATCTTCCCGTAACTTTTATTCCGTGTGACGGAACGAGGCGTGTAGCATGTGGTTTTGGTGTAGAATTTAGCGTAGAATCCGAATTTATAACTTGCATATTTGTTTGATGTTGTTTGACGTGCCGAATGCATAGATTTACGTGTTGTTCCAATAGGATCCGAACCGTAGTTATTTCTCGTGCGTGTCCGGGTTGCTCGAATGCCGTAGATTAAATGTTCATGTTTTAGGAACCCCTTTGCCCTATATTTTAGCGTAGTCGGTGGTATTTTTGCGAGTAGGGATTTGTCGCTAGTTTTTTCCGTGTTTAGGATTATATCTCGCATTTACGTGTGGCAATATTTTTGTGTTGCAACCTCACATGTTTTATATGTTTTCGGGGTAGAAAAATGCATAGGATTTTTCTGTGCATTTAGTTTTAGCTTTCGAGTAAGTTAGTTCGCGGGATATTTTACCATGTTGCCCTTTTGTGTTTTTCGTAGGATTTATTCCGTGCTTCGTTTGGAGGAGTTGTCAACTAGAGAATTGCCCTATGATGTTTAGTCTAGCCCCTGGTATTTTTGTTTGCAATATAAATCCATGTTTAGGTGTGCTTTGGTTGTTCTTTACTTGCTAGGAAATAGTGATGTTTTAGGGATGCTTAAATATTTCTAAGTCTGAATCTGTTATATTTTGTTGTTGTCTTGTCTTGTTTATATCTTGTGATCTGTAGCTCTTTTGAGGTTGGTGCAATGGAGTAAGTTGTAGACTTTGTGATTCTCTAGCATGCTGTGAATTTTCATGCCATTTGGAGTCCTGTAGCTTATGGTTTTGCTGCTGTCAATATGCCTTCAGATCGAAATCTGCACTTTCATGAAGTGTTATTTTCACTAAGTCTGAAACTGTGTGTGAGAAGCCATTTTGTGCCTTCTTTTCCTAGTGTTCCTTGATGCCATGCTAGGTGTTGTTGGTTGTATTTTGTAGTGCTTATTTCTCTCTATCGTCTCATGCCTTGGTTGAGCATGTTGGGATTTTGTAGCTCGTAGTTGTGGGGCGTAGAAAATGCTATGTGGCTGATTTTGGCAGATTGTAGTGATTTCTTGTTTAGCTCGTAGTTTCTGATCCGTAGCTCCGCTTTGGTCGTGTCCTATATGAAACTTGCTTAGAATCTCGTGTAGTTTCATTTTCTCTTGTTGGTTGTATGTTTTGAGGTGCTCGTGACCGTCGTTGCACACATTTTGCATTCATGCCATCATATCTTGCGGTGCTTGTATCTTTTGATCCATAGCTCCGTTGGAGATGTTCTCTATGTGTGAATTGCTTGTAACGCCGCGTAGAATCACGTGAACATATTTGTTTTTATGTTTAACAACTAATTAAATGTGTTAGTTTAGATCTGGACAGAATTGTAATCTAACATGTGAGGTCGTTTCGGAGGTGCTATATGTCATTTCCGACCTCATTTAAAATGCCTAGATAGGTAGTTTAAATTAAGCTTCACCTCTTGCCATGGTTAACCACATTTTATATTGTCGTGTATCTAATCGGCATAGAACTAAATAAATAAACGTGGAGTTTCGTCAATATGCAACTCGTTGCATATTGAACTTCACTTAATGTGTAGTGTTTGTTGTCGTGATTTGTCATGCCGTGTCTAGCATGTATTCTTTTGTTCATGCATCATTTGTGTTGTGCATCGTGTGGTGAATATCGTGTGTTGATTTGTGTTTCCGGTTTCCCCCGTCTCGATAGAGTTCCGCAAGCGTGTCGGAAAGTGAGGACCCGTTAGACTACATCGGTTCGTCGTCTTCACGGAGTCATTCTTCTTCAGGCAAGATGACCATCTCCCCATATACCATTACTATCATTGCCATGCTAGTTTTAGCGCTTCTATCGATTATGTCTCGTTGCCTACCACATGTTAAATACCAGCCTCTCAACAATGCCATGAAAACCTTCAACCTGTTCAACCTAGCAAACCACTGATTGGCTATGTTACCGCTTGCTTAACCATGTGTTAGCGTTGCTAGTTGCAGGTGTAGTTGCTTCCATGTGATAACATGGGTTCATTGTTATATCACCATATTAAATGATACTTTAATTTAATGCACCTATATACTTGGTAAAAGGTGGAAGTCTCGGCCTTTCTAGCCTGGTGTTTTGTTCCACCTTTGCCCCCTCAGTTTCGGCTACCGGTGTTATGTTCCATAATTGAGCGCTCCTAACACGATCGGGGTTGTTATGGGGACCCCCTTGATAATTTGTTTTAGATTAAAGCTGGCCTGGCAAGGCCCAACATTGGTACTAATTGCCCAACATAATAATTTTGTTAACACTGAAATGCATAGGGAGTTAGCGCAACCCGAGGAGTAATTCCACATAATATAGGGGGGGCAGTACTGATGGTGCTGGTCCAAATAGAGCATCGTACGGGGCCAACCCGGGGCAACTCGGGTGATGTCTATCAGGCCACCGCAGGCTTCGCTTATCCGTCATGTCCTCAGAACGAGATACGCGGCTCCTATCAGGATCGTCGACACGTCGGGTGGCCTTGCTGGATTAGTTTTACCTTTGACGAGATATCTTGTGCATCGGGATTCTGGTGATGCTTTGGGTAATATCAGAGTTGAGGTTTTCCACTAAGGAATCCGACGAGATTGTGAGTGTCGTGATCGAGGATTTCTATGCGGCTTGTGGTAATTTGTGATGAACTAGTTGGAGCACCCCTGCAGGGTTAAATCTTTCGGAAAGCCGTGCCCTCGGTTATGTGGCAACGTGGAAACTTTGTTTAACACTGGTTCTAGATAACTTGAAGTTAACTTAAATAAAACATGCCAACTGTGTGCGTAACCGTGACTATCTCTTTCGTGAGTTCCTTCTCCGATCGAGGACACGGTGGGGTTATGTCTGACGTAGGTAGGTTTTCAGGATCATTCTTTTGATCATCAGTAGTCACGTCCGCTATGCGTAGATCTTCCCCCTCTTATTTTCTTGTACTCGTAAGTTTAGCCACCAAATATATGCTTAGCCGCTGCTGCAACCTCACCACTTAACCATGCCTCACCCAATTAAGCTTTGCTAATCTTGATACCTTTGGAAATGAGATTGCTGAGTCCCCTGTGGCTCACAGATTACTACAACACCAGTTGCAGGTACAGGTAAAGGTTATTTGACGCGAACGCGTTGATTGTTCATTTGGAGTTGCTTCTTCTTCTTCATCATCGATCTAGGATGGGTTCCAGGTCGGCAGCCTGGGATAGCAAGGGTGGACGTCGTTCTTCTTTTCTCGTTTGTTTTCGTCCGTAGTCGGACCTTGCTCTTCTTCATGATGATTATGTATTGTATTGATGTGACTCTGATGTAGCTTGTGGCGAATGTAAGCCAATTCTATATATATATATATGTCTTCTTTTCAGTACATGTACTTGTAACGATATCCATTCTTGCGACACGACGAGATGCGCTTCTATCCCTGACGAGGCCCTTGTGCCAAATTGAGGATAGGGTCGCATCTTGGGCGTGACAAGTTGGTATCAGAGCAGTACCGACCTAGGAGCCCCCTTGAGCGATCGAACTTGGCCGAGTCGAGTCTAGTGAAAAACTATTTGAGTCTTAGTTATATATCGGAGAGTAGGATTATTTTTTCTCCTCTTCTATGCTCTGGTGAGGAATCTTGACATAATATTTTAATTCTACTCCTCTTCTCACTCTAAATTTTTTTAAGATCACGCGGATATTTTTGGAATCTATATGATGCCGATGTGACGGAGTTCTGTCTTGGTGCCTCCTATCTGACTTGATTTCTTCCGGGGAGTTGAGCTCCAGTGGATTCTCGAGCACATCGTTATCATTCAGATTTCTTAGTATCTCAGAACGAAGGATGTTCATAATTGCTTCAATACTAGTAGTGGAGAGATAACCCCGATGTCCCCAGTACTCGTGCAGATTGTTTGGGAGTACTGCCATACTTTGTATCGTTGTGATCACGAGGGTCTGTTGTAGATGAAGGTCCGAGATTCTGGTGGTGTGTTGACAGATGTGATACAGGTGACGGGTTAGTATAGGAGTTGTGTGATTATTACTCCTTGTATCCGTGTATCGGATTGCATGACCAGAAATTTTGGGAATTCTTAGGTGGGAATTCAAGTAGTTACTTATAGAAAAATCTTCCAACAAATGCATGATGTTAGGTTGGGGTTCGACATCTAGTGGATTCGTTTGTTGACGGTCGACTTACAGCGGTTCTCGTTGATTCTAAAAGAGTCCTTGTAGCTTGCTACGACTCGGGGACGCTTCGTATGTCGGGTGCACTGCCTTGCACTTGATGGCTTCTCTAAGGTTCGAGCCCGTGCGATCCTGTCCACGAAAATATCGAACGGAAATCTTTCTCATGAGTTTGTTCTGGTTTGTTTTGAAAGCCTCATCCCTTTGTTTTGTTGAATATGGTAATTCAAGTTGCTTCGATGTCAAGTGATGATTTCAGATCTTTCCTAAGTGGTGTTCTCGTATTTTTTATGAGAGTACTAATCCTTTTGCTCAAATCAGATTGTCATGTCAATTCCTTTTCAACCGGAGTCATCGTATCAATTCCATTCAACCGCTTTGCTTCTCTTCAGTCAATCATATCCTTTCCGAATTTTGCAAGATCGTTCTCTCATTTATTCCGGAGTTCATATCATCTGTTCCAAGTTGCCTTTGTTTTCCCCGCCCTGCCGCCCTTTTTCTTTTGTGATTAGTTTTTTTATCCAAGTGCCTTTTTTTCATCTATGCTTCCGCTCTCTTCTTCCTTTTGTAGCCGGTGATTCTTGTGAAGATTCTCAGGAGCTTATGTTCATATTTATTCAATCTTGTTATCTTTTCCGGTGAATTTAATTCAGTTGTCTGTGTTCATCATATCCTTGCCATCCATTAAATTCTTTCCTGTGTTGGACATTCTTATCAAGTCTTCTGTGGTCATTTATCTCTATTCTATCCGGATCGTTGAAGTTATCTCAGAATTCTTGTTCTCAATTCTTAATTATTGCAAGGTGCTCACCCTCATCTAGTTTTCCTTATACCGGTGCAATATCCCTCTTTCTAGGAATGTTTTCAATGGTGGTTTCTTTGAGTGGGCCCATAACCCACAGGTTTTTCCCAGGATCTTATATGTCTCTTCTAATTTTCCGGAGGTCTCTAAATCTTTTTAACTATGACGTAAGTATGATTTCCATCAGTCATATTATTTCTTCAAGATCTATTTGAATTAATTCTCATATTGGCTCAACCTTTCATTCTTCTTTATTCTGGAGTGTCTCAGTTAATTCTTGGTGGTGTTCTCCTCATCATTTCAGCCTTGAAGACCGAAGGGGTGTTTCTCTCGAATCTTGGTTCATTCTCTTGCAGATTCATCATTTCAGCTTTGTGGCATTATCTTGAATTGTTCCCAATCATGAGTAATCCCTTTCTGGCTATCTGGTACTTCTCTGAGTTGTTTTCATTCTCGATCCTCCGAAGGCCATCATTTTAGAAGACTCTTCGTTCTCAGCTTTCAGCTTTCATCCTCAATTCTTCTCAATTGTTGTCTCTTCGTTCGTCTCTCGGTTATTCCGGTACCTTGTTCAAGTTTTCTCTCAAGTGGCTCATGATCTCTTCATTCTCATGTATCTCCATTAATTATTGGTTTTCCATTCAATTGTGAATTCTTACCGGTGCTTACTTCAATTATGCCTCAAGTGGTGCTTATCTCTCTGTCTCTTCAAGATTCTTTCAAGAAGATTAAGTGGTATGCTAAATCCGTTGCTTGTCACCAATTTAACTTGATGAAGGATAGGCATAACATAATTCTTATTCTTCTCCATAGTGGTTTCAATTCTTCTTCCGGAGGGCTCATGATATCAATTCTTTTCTCGTGTGCTAATCTTTCTTTTCCGGAGTTCCAAGTTCTTTTAAGTATCTCTTTGTGAGGCTTTATCTAAATTTTGGCAAGGTCATAATCTTATTCTTTTTTACATTCATATCTTTGCATCAGTCATTTGTATACGGAGGTCCTTCATGATGGTTCATCTAGGTTTCAATTCATTCTCAAGTGTTCTTCAAGAATCTTATTGGAGAACCTCAAGTTTTCTTCTCTTGCATTTCCAAGTACATTTGCTCTTCTTTTTCCTTTGAGGTGGTATTATAGCATTCTTGTTAGTGTAGGAGCCTCGAAGAGATTGCCTTTCAAGAATCAGATAAATAAACCCACCAATTCTATGATCTTGAGATATTTTCAACCCATGATTTCTTCATTGAGCTATCTTGGTTTGGATTTCACCTAAAGCTTTTCCTATGCATTGTTGCTATTATGGTACTTGTCATTAATCCAAGTTCTCAATGTATCCTCTTGGTGTAAGAAATTGTTCATATCTTGTTTCTCCCAATCAATCCTTGTTTCTGTTAGTGGCTGGTTGTCACTTCATTAGTTTGAAAGGTTTCCATAAGCCCACTACTATCTTGTTCTTTTCGTTGTTTTTTTTCCAACAAATCCGTTCAATTCTTCTTGCAAGGATGCTTGCAAGTTCATTCGCGATATAGTTGTCATTCTTTTCTTTGTTCTCTTCTTCCGTATGAGCTAGTTCATATTCTCTTCTTCCGGAGGCATTGTGATGTTGCTCTTTTGGGTCTATTATGTTGTTCTATCAAGATCGTGGTGTTCTCTTGTTCTATTTACTTGTTTGTTGTGAATCTTGCCTAATTCTCCTACCTTTTCGAATTTTTTGTCCCATTTTCCTACCGAAGTGCTGCCGAATTTTTCCGTGAATTCTTGATTGTTTCTCATATCATTCCTCATCTCTTTGCTACCTTCAAGGATTGTTGGTTTCACTCGTTTGTCAAAGAAGCGACTAAGTTTTTACCTCTTGTTCTTTCTCATCCTCTTCCCCTTTCATTCTTGGATCTCGGGGCGAGATCCTCTTGTAGTGTAGGAGGGTTGTGACAGCCCGATGCCGACGTTCCAGAAGATTCCCCTTCTATTCCGTTTTCGTCGTGTGTCTATTTTCTTTTGTTGCATCATCATCGCATCATTCACATCATCTGCATTGCATCGGCATCTCCGTTGCCGCCAGTTTTCAAAACTTGCATCTGTTGTTAGTTGCCGGATCTCGTCGTTGTCCGTTCTGAGCCCGACCGCACTCGCACGCGCCGCAGCATCGTCGAGATCTTGTTTTCAAAAGTGTGTGTAAAACTTTCTCTGATTGGGTTGTGATTTGACGTGCGGTCTAAATATAATTTAGGTAGGCCGCCTGTCAAGTTTCGTCGCAATCGGAGTCCGTCTGGTACCCAAACGGTCGACCGTGGCGGCACCGTATTCGGTCTACCGTCGGATGGTTGTCGGTGTTTTAAAAATCGTTGCTGCGAAGCCCGTTTTCCCTCTCGTCTCCGGATAACTTCACTACATGTCCACTTACCCGTTCCCGCGTTCGGAATTACTCAAATCCGACCGCGCGGTTGAAACCGGGGCGGAATTTCGGTAAACCTAGCCCCCCATTTGTTATAAATAGACCCCCGTGCATATTTTAGACAGCCACCACCCTCTCCAGCTCGAAATCCGTGCCCCCCATCAAACCCTAGCAGCTCCCTCTCTCTCCTCTCAGATCCGATCACCTCTCCTCAGATCTCGACCGTCGGATCGAAGATCCAACGGCCGGTGCCCCTCCTGCCTCCTCCCTCAGCTCTCCCCTGCTCCCGCTTCGCCTCCCGTCGAGCCGCCTCTCGTGTCGGGCCCCGCGAAGCGCTAGGTGCCAGCAGCCGGCCGGATCCCCTCAGGCCCCGCCAGCGCCATTCCTCCAACCGTCGCCTTCGGCAACCCCGCCAGCAGATCCCTGCCACCTCCTCCGATCGAGGGCCTCGATCCCGCAGCCGATCGGCGCCGTTCCCGCTCGATCTGGATCGAGCCAGATCCGATCGAGGAGCGTTGACCCGAGGTAGTCGGCCTCCCCGTGCCCTGTGCCGAGCACCAGCCCCAGATCGGGAGCAGCCCCATCAACCGCCGCGCCGTACGTGGGCCAGGCCGGCTGTTGGCGAACGTCGCATGGGAAACAAAAAAATTCCTACGCGCACGAAGACCTATCATGGTGATGTCCATCTACGAGAGGGGATTTCCGATCTACGTACCCTTGTAGATCGCACAGCAGAAGTGTTAGTGAACGCGGTTGATGTAGTGGAACGTCCTCACGTCCCTCGATCCTCCCCGCGAACCGTCCCACGAACCTTCCCGCGATCCGTCCCACGATCTAGTGCCGAACGGACGGCACCTCCGCGTTCAGCACACGTACAGCTTGACGATGATCTCGGCCTTCTTGATCCAGCAAGAGAGACGGAGAGGTAGATGAGTTCTCCGGCAGCGTGACGGCGCTCCGGAGGTTGGTGATGATCTAATCTCGGTAGGGCTCCGCCCGAGCTCCGCAGAGACGCGATCTAGAGGTAAAACCGTGGAGGTATGTGGTCGGGCTGCCTTGAAAAAGTTGTCTCAAATCAGCCCTAATTGCTCCATATATATAGGAGGAGGGAGGGGAGGCTTGCCTTGAGGCTCAAGGAGCCCCAAGGGCTGCGCCACCAAGGGAGGAGGAGTCCTCCTCCAATCCTAGTCCAACTAGGATTGGAAAGTGGAGTCCTTCTCTCCTTTCCCACCTCCTTTTTTTCTTTCTCTTTGATTTTCTATCCTTGGCGCATAGGGCCTTCTTGGGCTGTCCCACCAGCCCACCAAGGGCTGGTGCGCCACCCCCAAGGCCTATGGGCTTCCCCGGGGTGGGTTGCCCCCCCCCCCCCCGGTGAACACCCGGAACCCATTCGTCATTCCCGGTAACTCCGAAAACCTTCTGGTAATTAAATGAGGTCATCCTATATATCAATCTTCGTTTCCGGACCATTCCGGAAGCCCTCGTGACGTCCGTGATCTCATCCGGGACTCCGACCAACATTCAGTAACCAACCATACAACTCAAATACGCATAAAACAACGTCGAACCTTAAGTGTGCAGACCCTGCGGGTTCGAGAACTATGTAGACATGACCCGAGTGACTCCTCGGTCAATATCCAATAGCGGGACCTGGATGCCCATATTGGATCCCACATATTCTACGAAGATCTTATCGTTTGAACCTCAGTGTCAAGGATTCATATAATCCCGTATGTCATTCCCTTTGTCCTTCGGTATGTTACTTGCCCGAGATTCGATCGTCAGTATCCGCATACCTATTTCAATCTCGTTTACCGGCAAGTCTCTTTACTCGTTCCGTAATACAAGATCCCGCAACTTACACTAAGTTGCATTGCTTGCAAGGCTTGTGTGTGATGTTGTATTACCGAGTGGGCCCCAAGATACCTCTCCGTCACACGGAGTGACAAATCCCAGTCTCGATCCATACTAACTCAACGAACACCTTCGGAGATACCTGTAGAGCATCTTTATAGTCACCCAGTTACGTTGCGACGTTTGATACACAAAAAGCATTCCTCCGGTGTCAGTGAGTTATATGATCTCATGGTCATAGGAACAAATACTTGACACACATAAAATAGTAGCAACAAAATGACACGATCAACATGCTATGTCTATTAGTTTGGGTCTAGTCCATCACGTGATTCTCCTAATGACGTGATCCAGTTATCAAGCAACAACACCTTGTACATAGTCAGAAGACCCTGACTATCTTTGATCAACTGGCTAGCCAACTAGATGCTTGCTAGGGACAGTGTTTTGTCTATGTATCCACACATGTATATAAGTCTTCATTCAATACAATTATAGCATGGATAATAAACGATTATCTTGATACAGGAATTATAATAATAACTATATTGATTATTGCCTCTAGGGCATAATTCCAACAATGTCCTGTTATATTAATGCTAACCTTTCAAAGCATGAAGAAAAGAAATTATTGAAAACTCTGAGGAAGCACCGTGCTGCTATTGGATATACTCTTGATGATCTTAAGGGCATTAGTCCCACTCTATGCCAGCATAAAATTAAAACTGATCCTGATTCCAAACCAGTTGCCGATCATCAACGAAGATTAAATCCTAAGATGAAAGGGGTGGTAAGAAAAGTAATACTAAAGCTCCTGGAAGCAGGTATTATCTATCATGTTGCTCATAGTGATTGGGTAAGTCTGGTGCATTGTGTCTCTAAGAAGGGAGGTATTACCGTTGTCCCTATGATAAAGATGAATTGATCCCACATAGAATTGTTACTGGCTATAGGATGGTAATTGATTTTAGGAAATTAAATAAAGCTACTAAGAAAGATCATTACCCTTTACCTTTTATCGATCAAATGCTAGAAAGATTGTCTAAACATACACACTTTTGCTTTCTAGATGGTTATTCTGGTTTCTCCCAAATACCTGTTGCACAATCTGATCAGGACAAAACCACTTTTACTTGCCCTTTCGGTACCTTTGCTTATAGATGTATGCCTTTTGGTTTATGTAATGCACCTGCTACCTTTCAAAGATGTATGACGGCTATATTCTCTGACTTTTGTGACAAGATTGTTGAGGTTTTCATGGATGATTTCTCCGTATACGGATCTTCTTTTGATGATTGCTTGAGCAACCTTGATCGAGTTTTGCAGAGATGTAAAGATACTAACCTTGTCTTGAATTGGGAGGAGTGCCACTTTATGGTTAATAAAGGCATCGTCTTAGGACATAAAATTTCTGAAAGAAGTATTGAAGTTGATAAGGCTAAAGTTGATGCGATCGAGAAAATGCCATGCCCTACAGACATTAAAGGTATAAGAAGTTTCCTTGGTCATGCTGGTTTCTACAGAAGGTTCATTAAAGACTTCTCTAAGATTTCTAGCCCTCTCACCAATCTCTTGCAAAAAGATATTCCATTTGTTTTTATGATGATTGCAAAGAAGCATTTGAAATACTTAAGAAGGCCTTGATAACTACACCTATTGTTCAACCACCTGATTGGAACCTACCTTTTAAATTATGTGTGATGCTAGTGATTATGCTGTTGGTGCTGTTCTAGGACAAAGAGTTGATCAGAAATTAAATGTTATTCATTATGCTAGTAAAACTCTAGACAGTGCCCAAAGAAACTATGCTACTGCTGAAAAAGAATTTTTAGCACTTGTGTTTGCATGTGATAAGTTCAGATCGTATATTGTTGATTCCAAAGTTACTATTCACACTGATCATGCTGCTATTAAATATCTCATGGAAAACAGAGATGCTAAACCTAGACTTATTAGATGGGTTCTCTTGCTACAAGAATTTGATTTGCATATTGTTGATAGGAAGCGTGCAGAGAACCTCGTAGAAGATAACTTGTCTAGGTTAGAGAATGTTCTTGATGACCCACAACCTATTGATGATAGCTTTCCTGATGAACAACTGAATGTCATCAATGTTTCACGTAGTACACCATGGTATGCTGATTATCCTAATTATATTGTTGCTAAATATATACCACCTAGTTTCACAGACCAACAAAAGAAAACATTCTTTTATGATTTGAGACATTACTTTTGGGATGATCCTCACCTTTATAAAGAAGGAGTAGATGGTGTTATTAGACGTTGTGTACCTGAGCATGAACAGGGACAGATCCTACAGAAGTGTCACTCTGAGGCTTACGGAGGACACCATGCGGGAGATAGAACTGCACACAATGTATTGCAATCCGGTTTTTATTGGCCTACTCTCTTCAAGGATGCTCATAAGTTTGTCTTGTCTTGTGATGAATGTCAAAGAATAGGTAATATCAGTAAACGCCAGCAAATGCCTATGAATTATTCACTTGTTATTGAACCATTTGATGTTTGGGGTTTTGATTATATGGGACCTTTTCCAAAGTCCAACGGGTATACTCATATTCTAGTTGTTGTTGATTATGTTACTAAGTGGGTAGAAGCTATTCCAACTAGTAGTGCTGATCATAACACCTCTATTAAGATGCTTAAAGAAGTTATTTTTCCTAGATTTGGAGTCCCTAGATATTTAATGACTGATGGTGGTTCACATTTTATTCATGGTGCTTTCCGTAAAATGCTTGCTAAGTATGATGTCAACCATAGAATTGCATCCACTTATCATCCTCAGTCTAGTGGTCAAGTAGAGTTAAGTAATAGAGAAATTAAATTAATTTTGCAAAAGACTATTAATAGATCTAGAAAGAATTGGTCTAAGAAACTTGATGATGCACTCTGGGCTTATAGAACTGCTTATAAGAATCCCATGGGCATGTCTCCGTATAAAATGGTTTACGGTAAAGCATGTCATTTACCTCTTGAGCTAGAGCATAAGGCTTATTGGGCAATCAAAGAGCTCAACTTTGATTTCAAACTTGCTAGTGAGAAGAGGTTATTTGATATTAGCTCACTTGATGAATGGAGAACTGAGGCATATGAAAATGCCAAGTTCTTTAAAGAAAAAGTTAAGATGTGGCATGATAAAAGGATACAAAAACGTGAGTTCAATGTAGGTGATTATGTCTTGCTATACAATTCTCGTTTAAGATTTTTTGTAGGAAGCTTCTCTCTAAATGGGAAGGTCCTTACATTGTTGAGGAAGTATATCGTTCCGATGCTATAAAAATCAACAACGCGGAAGGTAGTTTTCCGAGAGTTGTAAATGGGCAAAGAATCAAGCATTATATCTCAGGTACTCTCATAAATGTTGAAAGCAATATTATTAATACCATAACTCCGGAGGAGTACATAAGGGATATTTACCAGCTTGTTTCAGACTCCAAAAATGAAGAGGTATGTGATACGGTAAGTAAATCAACTCCAAAACTTCTCCAATAGCAATTTTTCTCCGTTTTGGAATATTTAGAAAAATATAAAAATTTAAAGTAGTCCAGAAAGCGCACGAGGAGGTGACAAGCCTACGAGGCGCGCCTGGGGGCTCGTGAGCACCTCGTATGCCTCCCGGACTCTGTTTTCTTGTGGAATACTCCTTATCGTCAGTAAAAATTCATTATATAATCTCCCAAAAGGTCTGACCCTTGTATCACGCAAATATCCTCTGTTTTCGTTTCGAGCTGCTATGCAGACAAATCCAGATCGCTATGGCGTCCCCAAAAGTTCCGAAGGACAAGTTCTTCGAGAAGGTCATCAATCCCTACCTCACGGAGGTGCTGCAACACCCTCAATCTATCGAGATGCATGAGGGGGTGTTGCACATCCGTGATGTTGAGGGGCCCAAGAGGACCGAAAACGTAGAGGCGAGGCTCGAAGCAATGGAGCAGCAAGTCTTCAAGTACCAAGGGATGGTGGAACGCGGACTCAACGCCAACCACATGATGATCACAGAGTTCACCAACAAGCACAAGATCGATTCCAAGGACATCAGGGAGCACCTCTTCAAGCTCTACGACAGAATCGATCATCACCGAGCCCAGATCTACGACCTGCAGAACCAAAACTGTGAGTATGAGTATAGATTTAAAGCAATGCGGTTGGCTGCAGATTTGAGGATTCCGGAGACTCGATCATCTTTCCATGATGGAGAACCTATGCCTTGGAAGACGGAGAATCAACCCCAGACTCCAAGAACTTCACCACCATCACCTTTGAAGGAAGACAATTAAACACATGGGTATGGGCACTCCCCTTGGATTGTGCCAAGCTTGGGGGAGTTGCCCCGGTATCGTATCACCATCACATCTTTTGCCTTTACCTTTATCTTAATTCGATCCTTTTTGGTAACATCTTTATCTAGTAGAATAAAGTTCTTAGTATGATCTAGGCTTGAGTTTTTCTTTATGTTACCCCCAATGTAATCGAGTTCGTGAGTTATATAATAAGGAGTGTTTGAGCTAAGGGCCTTGCTTCATGCCATGATCTAAAGAAAAGAATAATAAAAGAACAAAAGCATGAAAGATCATGTGATGATCTTATGGGAAGTGATGGCTTCACATATAAAAAGAATGTTGATTGAAACTTGTTGTGGGTGGATGCTACTTCTCAAACAACAGCGCCAAAAATTGACACGTTGACAGAGATTGGGCTTGCATTGGTTTTTCCCTTGAAGAGGAAAGGGTGATGCAGCACGGGAGCAGTAAGTATTTCCCTCAGTTTGAGAACCAAGGTTCGATCCAGAAGGAGGGTCGCGTCAAGTCTAGAGTACCTACGCAAACACAAACAAGCATGCACCCAACGCTTCAAAGGGGTTGTCAATCCCTTCAAGATTGTTTGCAAAGTGAGATCTGAAGGCGGAAAGTGCAACGAAGTAAAAAGTGTAAGGCTGAAAATATGGTGTGGAGTAGACCATCGGGCCATAGTGTTCACTAGAGGCTTCTCTCAAAAGAGCAAGTATTACGGTGGGTGAACAAATTACTGTCGAGCAATTGATAGAACCGCGCAAAGTCATGACGATACCTAAGGCAATGATCTAGCATATAGGCATCACGTCCAAGACAAGTAGACCGATACTTTCTGCATCTACTACTATTACTCCACACATCGACCGCTATCCAGCATGCATCTAGTGTATTGAGTTCATGACGAACAGAGTAACGTTTTAAGCAAGATGACATGATGTAGAGGGATAATCTCAAATCAATGATGAAAACCCCATCTTTTTACCCTTGATGGCAACAACATGATACGTGCCTCGCTATCCCTTCTGTCACTGGGTGAGGTCACCGCACGGTATGAACCCAAAACCAAGCACTTCTCCCACTGCAAGAATCATAGATCTAGTTGGCCAGTAAAACCCACAACTCGAAGAGAATTACAAGGATATGAAATCATGCATAAGAGAGATCAGAAGAAACTCAAATAAGATACATAGATAATCTGATCATAAATCCACAATTCATTGGATCTCTACAAACACACCGCAAAAGAAGATTACATCGGATAGATCTCTATGAAGATCAAGGAGAACTTTGTATTGAAGATCCAAGAGAGAGAAGAAGCCATCTAGTTACTAGCTATGGACCCGTAGGTCTATGGTGAACTACTCACGCATCATCGGAGAGGTCATGGTGTTGATGAAGAAGCCCTCCGTGTCTGAATCCCCCCTCTGGCAGGGCACCAGGACGTGCCCCACGTGGGATCTTGCGGAGACCGAAGCTTGCGGTGGCGGAAAAGTGATTACGATGTTCCCCTGATTTTTTTGGGAATATTTGGGAATTCATAGGCGCAAGATCTAGGTCAGGGGACCTCCAGGGGTCCCACAAGCCTGCATGGCACGTCCCCCCTGGCCGCGGGATGGGGGCTTGTCGGGCCCATGGGGCTCTTCTGGCTTGGTTCCCAAGTCCTCCGATCTTCTTCCGTTCCAAAAAAAATCTTTTCGGGGATTTTCTTCCGTTTGGACTCCATTTCAAAATCTCCTCTGAAAGGGGTCAAAAACATGGAAAAAACAGGAACTGGCACTTGGCACTGAGTTAATAAGTTAGTCCCAGAAAATAAATAAAAGACATGCAAAACATCCAAAGTTTGACAAGATAATAGCATGAAACCATCAAAAATTATAGATACGTTGGAGACGTATCAGTGGACAAACGTAGACCTTGGTCATTGTTGCAATTAATAGGAAGTAATAAAGAAAGAGAGGTTCACATATAAATATATCATCTTTGACACCGTCTGTGATTGTGAACACTCATTAAACTATTACATGCTAAGAAGTAGATGTTGGACAAGGAAGACGACATAATGAAATATGTTTCCTTGGTTCTGAACAATGTTATATGACTAGAGATCCCTTAGCATCTGACGCTTGCTTCCACCTCATATCATCCAAAACTTCCCCACTAAGTAGAGATACTACTTGTACATCCATAAATCCTCAACCCAGTTTTGCCATGAGAGTCCACCATACCTACCTATGGATTGAATAAGATCCCTCAAGTAAGTTGTCATCAGTGCAAGCAATAAAAAATTTGCTCCCTAAATATGTATGATCTATTAGTGTGTGGAAAATAAGCTTTGTACGAACCTGTGATGAGTAAGACATAAAAGCGACAGACTGCATAATATTGTTCTTTATCCCAGGAGGCAATATAAAGTGACGTTCCTTCACACTAAGAGATCACACATCCAAACCTCAAAAGCGCATGACAACCTTTGCTTCCCTCTGCGAAGGGCCTATCTTGTACCTTCACTTTTTATCTTTAAAAGAGTCATGGTGATCAACACCAATTCCTTATTTCGCCATTATCATTGGCTAGCGTCATGTGCTAGGGAAAGATCTATATTCATATGTCAACTTGGAAGTAAGTAATCATGAATTATTATTGTTGACATTACCCTTGAGGTAAATAGTTGGGAGGCGAAACTATAAGCCCCTATCTTTCTCTGTGTCCAACTGAAACTTTGATCTTATGAGTACCGCGTGAGTTTTAGAAATTGTAGAAGACTAAAAGTTGATTGAGTATGTGGATTTTCTTTACAAGCTCTTATTTGACTCTTTCCGATGTTATGATAAATTGCAACTGCCTCAATAACTAAAGACTATTGGTTGTTAATTCTCAATAAGGTTCTTGATCCATACTTTACATTGTGAAGAAATTGTCACTTTAGCATAAGAGATTATATGACGATATTGTTGTTCTAAATATGATCATTATGCCTGCATGTCTGTATTTTATTTTATCGACACCTCTATCTCTAAACATGTGGGCATATTTATTGATCTCGGCTTCCGCTTGAGGACAAGCGAGGTCTAAGCTTGGGGGAGTTGATACGTCCATTTTGCATCATGCTTTTATTTGATATTTATCGCATTATGGGCTGTTATTACACATTATGGTACAATATTTATGCCTTTTCTCTCTTATTTTATAAGGTTTATATGAAGAGGGAGAATGCTGGTAGCTGGAATTCTGGGCTAAAAAAGGAGCAAGTTTGAGATACCTATTCTGCACAACTCCAAAAGCCATGAAAATCAGCGAGGAATTATTTTGGAATATATAAAAAATACTGGACGGAAGAAATACTAGAGGGGAGCCACCAGGAGGTCACGAGCCTACCAGGCGTGCCCCACCCCCCTGGGCGTGCCTGGGGGGCTCGTGGGCCCCCTGTTACCCCTCCGGCTCCCATCTTCTGCTATAAGGAGGGTTTCATCCCAGAAAAAATGAGGAGAGAGCTTTCGGGAAGAAACGCCACTCCCACGAGGCGGAACTTGAGCAGAACCAATCTAGAGCTCCGGCAGGGCCGTCCTGCCGGGGAAACTTCCCTCCCGGAGGGGGAAATCGTCGCCATCGTCATCACCAACACTCCTCTCATCGGAGGGGACTCATCTACCTCAACATCTTCATCAGCACCATCTCATCTCCAAACCCTAGTTCATCTCTTGTACCCAATCTCCGTCTCGCGACTCTGATTGGTACTTGTAAGGTTGCTAGTAGTGTTAATTACTCCTTGTAGTTGATGCTAGTTGGTTTACTCGGTGGAAGATCATATGTTCAGATCCTTAATGCTATTCAATACCTCTCTGATCATGAACATAATTATGGTTTGTGAGTAGTTACGTTTGTTCCTGAGGAAATGGGATAAGTCTTGCTATAAGTAGTCATGTGAATTTGGTATTCGTTCGATATTTTGATGCGTTGTATGTTGTCTTTCCTCTAGTGGTGTTATGTGAACGTCGACTACATGACACTTCACCATTATTTGGGCCTAGAGGAAGGCATTGGGAAGTAATAAGTAGATGATGGGTTGCTAGGGTGACAGAAGCTTAAACCCTAGTTTATGCGTTGTTTCGCAAGGGGCTGATTTGGATCCACCATTTTAATGCTACGGTTAGACTTTGTCTTAATTCTTCTTTCTTAGTTGTGGATGCTTGCGAGAGGGGTTAATCATAAGTGGGATGTTTGTCCAAGTAAGGACAGCACCCAAGCACCGGTCCACCCACATATCAAACTATCAAAGTAGCAAACGCGAATCATATGAACATGATGAAAACTAGCTTGACAGAAATTCTCATGTGTCCTCGGGAGCGCTTTACCTTATATAAGAGTTCATCCAGGCTTGTCCCTTGCTACAAAAGGGATTGTGCCATCTTGATGCACCTTTGTTACTATTGTTACTTGCTACCTGTTACGAATTATCTTATCACACAACTATCTGTTACCGATAATTTCAGTGCCTGTAGAGAATATCTTGCTGAAAACCACTTGTCATTTCCTTCTGCTCCTCGTTGGGTTCGACACTCTTACTTATCGAAAGGACTACGATAGATCCCTGACACTTGTGGGTCATCAGGGGCCACCCACCCAAGAGTGAGCCCAGTAACCCTAGGGTGGCGCACCAGCCCTTAGTGGGCTGCTGAGGCCAGCCCAAGAGGGCTATGGCGCCACAAGGAGAAAAAACCAAAGGAAAAAAACAAGGAAAGAGGGACGTGGGAAGGAAGGAGTGGACTCCTTCCCCCAAACCGAATTATGGTGGGAGTCTACCACCTCCCCTCCTCTTATTTATATTGGTGGTTTTAGGGCTTTTGAGACCAACTTTGTCACGTGCAACTCAAACCTATACCACGTAGTTCTTCCTACAGGAGTAGATCATCACCATCACCGGCGCACCGTCACGCTGCTGGAGAACTCATCTAATTCCCCGTCTCTCTTGCTGGATCAAGAAGGCGGAGATCGTCATCGAGCTGTACGTGTGCTGAACGTGGAGGTGTCGTCCGTTCAGCGCTAGATCGGAACAGATCATGGGACGATGGTGATTTGAATCATGAAGCTGTACCACTACATCAACCGCGTTTTTAACGCTTCCCGCTTAGCGATCTACAAGGGTATGTGGATCCAATCTCCCTCTCGTAGATGAACATCACTATGATAGGTCTTCGTGTGCGCAGGAAATTTTGTGTTTCCCATGCAACGTTCCCCTACACATACCTAGTTCAATCTCGTTACCGGCAAGTCTCTTTACGCGTTCCATAATACAAGATACCGTAACTAACTCCTTAGTCACATTGCTTGCAAGGCTTGTTGTGATGTTGAATTACCCAGTGGGCCCCGAGATACCTCTCCGTCACACGGAGTGACAAATCCCAGTTTTGATCCATGCGAACCCAACAGACACCTTTGGAGATACTTGTAGAGCACCTTTATAGTCACCCAGTTACGTTGCGACGTTTGATACACACAAGGATTCCTCCTGTGTCCGGGAGTTGCATGATCTCATGGTCATAGGAATAGATACATTGACATGCAGAAAACAGTAGCAATAAATTGACACAATCATATACTACGTTTATTGTTTGGGTCTTGTCCATCACATCATTATCCCAATGATGTGATCCCGTTATCAAGTGACAACACTTGTCTATGGTCAGGAAACCTTGACCATCTTTGATCAATGAGCTAGTCAACTAGAGGCTTACTAGGGACAATGTTTTGTCTATGTATCCACACATGTAGTTGTGTTTCCAATCAATACAATTATAGCATGGATAATAAACGATTATCATGAACTTGGAAATATAATAGTAACTAATTTATTGCCTCTAGGGCATTTTCCAACAGTCTCCCACTTGCACTAGAGTTAATAATCTAGTTCACATCACTATGTGATTTTAACGAATCCAACACCCATACAGTTCTGGGGTTTGATCACGTCTTGCTTGTTAGAGAGGTTTTAGTCAACGAGTCTGAACCTTTCAAATTTGTGTGTGCTTTACAAATCTCTATGTTATCCTGTAGATGTTGCTACTACGTGCCATTTGGAACTATTCCAAATGACTGCTCCACTATACGAATCCGCTTTACTCCTTAGAGTTATTCGGATTAGTGTCAAAGCTTGCATCGACGTAACCCTTTTTGACGAACTCTTTAATCACCTCCATAATTGAGAAAAATTCCTTAGTCCATTAGTTACTAAGGATAACTTTGACCGCTGTTCAGTGATTGAATCCTGGATCACTCTTTTGTACCCCTTGAAAGACTTATGGCAAGGCACACATCAGGTGCGGTACATAGCATGGCATACTTTAGAGCCTACGACTAAGGCATAGGGGACGACCTTCGTCCTTTCTCTTTCTTCTGCCATGGTCGGGCTTTGAGTCTTACTCAAATTCACACCTTACAACACAACCAAGAACTCCTTCTTTGCTGATCTATTTTGAACTCCTTCAAAAACTTGTCAAGGCATGCATTTCATTGAAAGTTCTATTTAGCGTTTTGATCTATCTTTATAGATCTTGATGCTCAATGTTCAAGTAGCTCTATCCAGGTTTTCCTTTGAAAAACTCCTTTCAAACAACCCTTTATGCTTTCCAAAAATTCTACATTACTTCCAATCAACAATATGTCAACCACATATACTTATCAGAAATTCTATAGTGCTCCCACTCACTTCTTTGGAAATACAAGTTTCTCATAAACCTTGTATAAACCCAAAAGCTTTGATAATCTCATCAAAGCGTATATTCCAACTCCGGGATGCTTGCACCAATCCATAGAAGGATCGCTAGAGTTTGCATACTTGTTAGCATCCTTAGGATCGAAAAAACCTTCTGGTTGTATGACATACAACCTTTCCTCAAGGATGACATGTAGAATCACCTGCTTCACCCCTTGCCATGTTAACAACAATTTAATATTGTCGTGTAAATAAACGGGAGTGAACTAAATAACTAAACGTGGAGTTTCGTTGATATGCAACTCGTTGCATATCGAGCTTCACTTGATGTGTAGTGTTTGCATGAGGTGAATTGCCATGCCATCCCTTGCATTTTTGATCTGTTCATGCATCATATTAGGATGTGCTTCATGTCGTGCATTTGCCGTGGTGAATATCTGTCTTGATGCTTGTTTCCGGTTTGCTCCGTCGCGATAGAGTTCCGCAAGCGTGTCGAAATGTGAGGGCCCGTTTGACTACGTTGGTTCGCCGACTTCACGTAGTTGTTCTTCTTCCAAGCGGGATCTCAGGCAAGATGACCATTTCCCCATATACCATTACTATCATTGCCATGCTAGTTTTATCGCTTCTATCGTTTATGTCTCGTTGCCTACCACATGTTAAATATCAGCCTCTCAACAATGCCATGAAAACCTTCAACCTGTTCACAACCTAGCAAACCACTGATTGGCTATGTTACCGCTTGCTTAACCATGTGTTAGCGTTGCTAGTTGCACGTGCAGTTGCTTCCATGTGAAAAACATGGGATCCTTGTTATATCACCCTATTAAATGTTATTTAATTTAATGCACCTATATACTTGGTAAAAGGTGGAAGGCTTGGCCTTTCTAGCCTGGTGTTTTGTTCCACCTTTGCCCCCTCAGTTTCGGCTACCGGTGTTATGTTCCATAATTGGGCGCTCCTAACACGATCGGGGTTGTTATGGGAACCCCCTTGATAATTCGTTTTAGATTAAAGCTGGTCTGGCAAGGCCCAACTTTGGTACTACATTTGCCCAACATAATAATTCTGTTAAACTGAAATGCATAGGGAGTTAGCGCTACCCAAGGAGTGATTCTACATAATACAGGGAGGGCCAGTGCTGATGGTGTTGGTCCAAAACAGAGCAGCTTACTAACGCTACCCGGGGCAACTCGGCGTTTGGCGTGCTAACCATCGCTCATCCGTCGTGTCCTGAGAACGAGATACGCGGCTCCTATCGGGATCGTCGACACGTCGGGTGGCCTTGCTGGATTAGTTTTACCTTTGACGAGATATCTTGTGCATCGGGATTCCGGTGACGCTTTGGGTAATCTCAGAGTTGAGGTTTTCCACTAAGGAATCCGACGAGATCGCGAGTGTCGTGATCGAGGATTTCTATGCGGCTTGTGGTAATTTGTGATGGACTAGTTGGAGCACCCATGCAGGGTTAAATCTTCTCGAAAAGCCGTGCCCGCGGTTATGTGGCAACGTGGAAACTTTGTTTAACACTGGTTCTAGATAACTTGAAGTTAACTTATTTAAAAATATGCCAACTGTGTGCGTAACCGTGACTATCTCTTTCGTGAGTTCCTTCTCCGATAAAGGACACGGTGGGGTTATGTCTGACGTAGGTAGGCGTTCAGGATCATTCATTTGATCAACCGTAGTTCACGTCCTCTATTGATGACCCACAAGTATAGGGGATCAATCGTAGTCCTTTCGATAAGTAAGAGTGTCGAACCCAACGAGGAGCAGAAGGATCTGACAAGTGGTTCTCAGCAAGGAAATATCTGCAAGCACTGAAATTATTAGTAGCAAGTGATTGTGTGGTGAGATGATTCGTAGCAAGCAACAAGTAACAAAAGTAGCAACACTGCAGCAAAGTGTCCCAATCCCTTTTGTATCAAGGGACAAGCCTGGGCAAAGTCTTATAGGAGGAAAAACGCTCTCGATGACACACGGGAATTTCTGTCATGCTAGTTTCATCATGTTCATATGATTCGCGTTCGTTGCTTTGATAGTTTGATATGTGGGTGGACCGGCGCTTGGGTACTGCCCTTACTTGGACAAGCATCCCACTTAGGATTATCCCCTCTCGCAAGCATACGCAATTACGAAAGAAGAATTAAGATAAATTCTAACCATAGCATTAAACTAGTGGATCCAAATCAGCCCCTTACGAAGCAACGCATAAACTAGGGTTTAAGCTTCTGTCACTCTAGCAACCCATCATCTACTTACTACTTCCCAATGCCTTCCTCTAGGCCCAAATAATGGTGAAGTGTTATGTAGTCGACGTTCACATAACACCACTAGAGGAAAAACAACATACAACACATCAAAATATCGAACGAATACCAAATTCACATGACTACTATTAGCATGACTTATCCCATGTCCTTAGGAACAAAAGTAACTACTCACGGAGCATAATCATATCCATGACCAGAGAGGTAATGAGTAGCATCAAGGATCTGAACATAAACTCTTCCCCCAAGTAATC
Organism: Hordeum vulgare subsp. vulgare; assembly: GCF_904849725.1. Taxonomy (NCBI): domain Eukaryota; kingdom Viridiplantae; phylum Streptophyta; class Magnoliopsida; order Poales; family Poaceae; genus Hordeum; species Hordeum vulgare. The sequence continues at coordinate 32,441,248 of NC_058520.1, read as the reverse complement.
CAACTAGCATCAACTACAAAGAGTAATTGACACTACTAGCAACCTTACAAGTACCAATCGGAGTCGCCAGACGGAGATTGGTTACAAGTGATGAACTAGGGTTTGAAGATGAGATGGTGCTGATGAAGATGTTATTGGTGACGAGTCCCCTCCGATGAGAGGAGCGTTGGTGATGATGATGGCGATGATTTCCCCCTCCGGGAGGGAAGTTTCCCCGGCAGGATCGTCCTGCCGGAGCTCTAGATTGGTTCTGCTCAAATTCCGCCTCGTGGCGGTGGCGAATCCACGAAAAATCTCCGTTGTGATTTTTTTCTGGACAAAACCCTCCATATAGCAAAAGAGGGGGGCTAGTGGGCCAGTAGAGTGCCCACAAGCCCCCATGGCGCGGCCTGGGGGGGTGGTCACGCCGTGCAGGCTTGTGGCCACCCCCTGGCGCCCCTCTGGCACTTCTTCGGCCTAGTATTTTTTATAAATTGGGAAAAAATCCCCATTGATTTTCACGGCGTTTGGAGTTGCGCAGAATAGGTATCTCAACTTTGCTCCACTTTCAAGCCAGAATTCCAGTTGCCAGTGTTCTCCCTCTTCATACAAACCTTGCAAAATAAGAGAGAAAAGGCATAAGAATAGTACCGTGAAGTGAAATAACAGCCAAAGAAGCGATAAATATCAACATGAAAACATGATACAAAATGGATGCATCAACTCCCCCAAGCTTAGACCTCGCTTGTCCTCAAGCGAAAGCCTAGCTCAATAAATATGTCCACACGTTTAGGGAGAGAAGTGTCGACAAAACAAGATACGAACATGCATGCATCATGATCAAGCTTAGAACAGCAATACCAACATATAATCTCTCATGCTAAAGTGATAATTCCTTCACAAAGTAAAGCATGGATCAAGAACCTTACCAAGAAGTAACAACTGATAGCCTTTAGTCATTGAAGCAATTGCAATTTATCACAACATCAGAAAGAGTCAAATAAGAGCTTGTAAAGCAAATCCACATACTCAATCATTCTTTCGTTCTCTACAATTGCTACAACTCACGTGGTACTCATGAGATCAAAGTTTCAGCTGAACACAGAGACAGATAAGGGCTTATAGTTTTGCCTCCCAACTGCTTACCTCAAGGGTAATGTCAACAATAATAATTCATGAATGCCTACCTCCAAGTTGACATATAAATATAGATCTTTCCCAAGCATGTGACGGTAGCCAAGACAAAGGCAGAATAAGGAATTGGTGAAGATCACCATGACTCTTTCAAGGGCAAAAAGTAAAAGTACAAGATAGGCCCTTCGAAGAGGGAAGCAGAGGTTGTCATGCGCTTTTGAGGTTTGGATGCGTGTCCTCTTAGTGCGGAGGAATGTCACTTTATATTGCCCCCTGTGATAAAGAACTTTATTATGCAGTCTGTCGCTTTTATGTCTTCCTGATCACAGGTTCGTATAAAGCTTATTTTCCACACACTAATAGATCATACATATTAGAGAGCAATTTTTGTTGCTTGCACCGATGACAACTTACTTGAGGGATCTTATTCAATCCATAGGTAGGTATGGTGGACTCTCATGGCAAAGCTGGTTTGAAGATTTATGGATGCACAAGTAGTGTCGCTACTTAGTGCGGGAGTTTTGGCTAATATGAGGTGGAAGCAGTCGTCACATGCTAAGGGATCTCTAATCATATAACATTGTTTAGAGCCAAGCAAACACAATTCATTACGTTGTCTTTCTTGTCCAACATCTACTTCTAGGCATGCAATAGTTTAGTGAGTGTTCACAATCATAGATGGTGTCAGAGATGATATATTTATATGTGAACCTCTCCTTCTTTATCACTTCCTATTAATTGCAACAATGACCAAGGTCTACGTTTGCCTACCCTCAACAAGTTTCAATCCTCATTCTTTTTATATGTGAATCCATCACTTCCCATAAGATCGTAACATGATCTTTCATGCTTTTGTTCTATTATCACTCTTTTGATCATGGCAAGAGGCAAAGCCCTTCAACTAAGACACTCTTTATTATAAGGCTCACGAGCAAGAATACATCGGGGGTGACACAAAGCAAAAACTCAAGACTAAAACAGTAAGACTTTTAAACTACTAGAGAAAAAGAAAACTGAAAAAGGAAAACTAAAACAAAGGTAAAGGCAAAAGATGTGATGGTGATACGATACTGGGGCAACTCCCCCAAGCGTGGCAAAAGCCAAAGGGATTGCCCATACCAATGATCAGTTGTCTTCCTTTGGTGGTGATGGTGGTGGAGTTGTTGCAACATGAGTTTGATCCTCCGTCTTCCAAGGCATAGGTGCTCCATCATGGAAAGATGAACGAGTCTCCGGAATCCTCAAATCTGCAGCCAACCTTATTGATTTAAATCTATACTCATACTCACAGTTTTGGTTCTCCAGGTCGTAGATATGGCCCTGGAGTTGATCAACCCTGTCATAGAGCCTGGAGAGGTGCTTCCCAATGTCATTGGCATCAATCCTATGCTTGTTGGTGAACTCCATGATCATCATGTGGTTGGCGTTGAGTCCACGCTCCACCATCCCTTGGCACTTGAAGACTTGTTGCTCCATTGCTTCGAGCCTTGTTTCCATGCTTCCGGTCTTCTTAGGCCCCTCAACATCACGGATGTGCAACATCCCCTCACGCATCTCGATAGATTGAGGGATAGATTGAGGGTGTTGCAGCACTTCCATGAGGTAGGGATTGATGACCTTCTCGAAGATCTTGTCCTTTGGAGCTTTTGGGGAAGTCACGGCGATCTAGGTCTGCAACAGAAACAGGCTCGAAACGAAAAACACAGGAAATCTACGTGATGCAGGGGTCAGACCAAACGGAAGTATATATAATGATTTTTTTCCAGACCAGAAGGAGTACCCTGCACGAAAACAGAGTCCGGGAGGCGCACGAGGTGGCCACGAGCCCTCACGGCGCGGCCAGGGGGTGGGCCCGTGCCGTGCAGGCTTGTCGCCTCCTCGCGCACTTTCCGGACTAATTCCATTTTTTGTATTTTTTCAAATATTCCAAAACGGAGAAAAATTCCTATTGAGAAATTTTGGACTCTGTTTTCTTACCGAATCACATACCTCTTCGTTTTCGGAGTCTGAAACAGGCTGATAAATGTCCCTTAGGTATTCTTCCGGAGTTATGGTATTGATGATATTGCTTTCAACATTTATGGGAGTACCTGAGATATAATGCTTGATTCTCTACCCATTTACCACTCTCGGACAATTACCTTCCGTGTTGTTGATCTTGATAGCACCAGAACGATATACTTCCTCAACAACATAGGGACCTTCCCATTTAGAGAGAAGCTTGCCTGCAAAGAATCTTAAACAAGAGTTATATAGCAAGACATAATCACCTACATTGACCTCACGCTTTTGTATCCTCTTATCATGCCACCTCTTAACCTTCTCTTTGAACAGCTTGGCATTCTCATATGCATGCGTTCTCCACTCATCAAGCGAGCTAATATCAAATAACCTCTTCTCACCGGCAAGTTTGAAATCAAAGTTGAGTCTCTTTGATTGCCCAATAAGCTTTATGCTCTAGCTCAAGAGGTAAGTTACATGCTTTACGTACACCATTTTGTACGGAGACATGCCCATGGGATTGTTATAGGCAGTTCTATCAGCCCACAGTGCATCATCGAGCTTCTTAGACCAATTCTTCCTAGACTAGTTGACAGTCTTTTGCAGAATCATTTTAATCTCTCTATTACTTAGCTCTACTTGACCACTGGACTCAGGGTGGTAGGGAGACGCAATTCTAAGGTTGACATCGTACTTAGCAAGCATTTTACGGAAAGCACCATGAATGAAGTGTGAACCACCATCGGTCATTAGATATCTAGGGACTCCAAATCTAGGGAAGATAACTTCTTTCAGCATCTTGATAGAAGTGTTGTGATCAGCACTACTAGTGGGAATAGCTTCTACCCACTTAATGACGTAATCAACAGCAACTAAGATATGCGTATACCCGTTGGATTTTGGAAAAGGTCCCATATAATCAAAGCCCCAAACATCAAATGGTTCCATGACAAGTGAATAGTTCATAGGCATTTCCTGACGTTTGCTAATATTACCTATTCTTTGACATTCGTCACACGACAAGACAAACTTACGGGCATCCTTGAAGAGAGTGGGCCAATAGAAACCTGATTGCAATACCTTGTGTCCAGTTCTATCTCCCGCATGGTGTCCTCCGTAGGCCTCGGAGTGACACTTCTGTAGGATCTGTCCCTGTTCATGTTCAGGTACACAACGTCTAATAACACTATCTACTCCTTCCTTATAAAGGTGAGGATCATCCCAAAAGTAATGTCTCAAGTCAAAGAAGAATTTCTTCTTTTTCTGGTACGTGAAACTAGGTGGTATGTATTTGGCAACGATATAGTTTGCATAATCAGCATACCATGGTGCACTATGTGAAGCATTGATGACATTCAATTGCTCACCGGGAAAGCTATCATTGATAGGTTGTGGGTCATCAAGAACGTTCTCCAACCTAGACAAGTTATCTGCTACAGGGTTATCAACACCCTTTCTGTCAACGACGTGCAAATCAAATTCTTGTAGCAAGAGAACCCATCTGATAAGTCTAGGTTTAGCATCCTTCTTCTCCATGAGGTACTTAATAGCAGCATGATCAGTGTGAATAGTGACTTTGGAATCAACTATGTAAGACTTGAACTTTTCACATGCAAACACGACTGCTAAAAACTCCTTCTCCGTAGTAGCATAGTTTCTTTGGGCACTGTCTAGAGTTTTACTAGCGTAGTGAATAACATTCAACTTCTTGTCAACTCTTTGCCCTAGAATAGCACCAACAGCATAATCGCTAGCATCACACATGATTTCAAAAGGTAAGTTCCAATCAGGTGGTTGAACAATAGGTGCGGTTATCAAAGCCCTCTTAAGTATTTCGAAGGCTTCCTCACAATCATCGTCAAAGACAAAAGGAATATCCTTTTGCAAGAGATTGGTAAGAGGCCTAGAAATCTTAGAGAAGTCTTTAATGAACCTTCTATAGAAACCAGCATGACCAAGGAAACTTCTTATCCCTTTGATATCTGTGGGGTATGGCATTTTCTCGATTGCATCAACCTTAGCCTTATCGACTTCAATACCTCTTTCGGAAATTTTATGTCCTAAGACGATGCCTTCATTAACCATAAAGTGGCACTTCTCCCAATTCAAGACAAGATTGGTGTCTTTACATCTCTGCAAGACTCGATCAAGGTTGTTGAGGCAATCATCAAAGGAAGACCCATAAACGGAGAAGTCATCCATGAAAACCTCGACAATCCTTTCACGAAAGTCAGAGAATATAGCCATCATACATCTTTGAAAGGTGGCACGTGCATTACATAAGCCAAAATGCATACGTCTATAGGCAAAGTTACCGAAAGGGCAAGTGAAAGTGGTTTTCTCCTGATCAGATTGTGCAACTAGTATTTGGGAGAAACCAGAATAACCGTCTAGAAAGCAAATGTGTGTGTGTTTAGACAGCCTTTCTAGCATTTGGTCGATAAAAGGCAAAGGGTAATGATCTTTCCTAGTGGCTTTATTCAGTTTCCTAAAATCGATCACCATCCTATAGCCAGTAATAATCCTCTGTGGGATCAATTCATCCTTATCATTAGGGATAACGGTAATGCCTCCCTTCTTAGGAACGCAATGCACCAGACTCACCCAATCGCCATGAGCAACAGGATAGATGATACCTGCTTCCAGGAGCTTTAGTATTTATTTTCTTACTACTTCTTTCATCTTAGGATACAATCTCCTTTGATGATCAGCAACAGGTTTGAAGTCAGAATCAGTTTTAATCTTGTGCTGGCATAGAGTAGGACTAATGCTCTTAAGATCATCAAGAGTATATCCAATAGCAGCACGGTGCTTCCTCGGAGTTTTTAGTAACTTCTTTTCTTCATGCTCTGAGAGGCTAACACTAATAATAACAGGATATATCTCTTTTTCATAAATATAGGCATACTTAAGAGTATCAGGCAACTGTTTAAGCTCGAACACAGGATCACCCTTTGGTGGGGGTGGATCCCCAAGCAGTTCAACAGGCAAGTTATTATTAAGGATAGGATATTGTTCTAAGACAACTCTATCTATCTCATCCCTTTCATCCATATGCATATCATTTTCATGCTCAAGCAAGTATTGCTCTAAGTGATCAGTAGGGGGCACGGCAATAGAAGCTAAGGCAATAGTTTCATCCCTACTAGGCAACTCCTTTTCATGAGGTTGTCTACCAAACTTGGAGAAATTGAACTCATGTGACACACCTTCAAAGCCAACAGTGACAGTTTGCTTCTCACAATCAATATGAGCATTGACATTATTGAGAAAAGGTCTACCAAATATGATGGGACAAAAGCTATCTTGTGCGGTAGCAAGAACGAGGAAATCAGCAGGATACTTCGTTTTACCACACAAGACTTCAACATCCCTAACAATTCCCATAGGGCAGATAGTATCTCTATTGGCAAGCTGAATAGTGACATCTATAGGTTCTATCTCAACTGGTGAAATCTCATCTTTGACTTCATCGTATAAGGATTGAGGTATTTCACTAACACTAGCACCCAAGTCACATAAACCATGATAATAATGATCTCCTATCTTAACAGAAACCACAGGCATGCCAACAACAGGCCTATGTTTGTCTCTAGCGTGAGGTTTAGCAATTCTAGCAGCATCTTCACAGAAGTGAATATTATGTCCCTCAACTTCTTCAGACAGAAGATCTTTGATAATAGCAATGCTAGGTTCAACTCTAATTTTCTCAGGGGGTGTAGATGTTCTAATATAGCCTCTACGTATCACAGTTGAAGCTCTAGAATGATCCTTTATCCTAACAGGGAAAGGTGGTTTCTCAATGTAAGCACTGGGAACAACAGGATCACTATAGGCAATGACTTTCTCTTCAACTGGAGTGGGTTTAACTACATTGACTTCTAAAGGAGGATGATATTTAAACCACTTCTCTTTGCGGAGATCAATATGAGCAGCAAAGGATTCACACAATGAAGCTACTATCTCAGAGTCAAGTCCATACTTAGCACTAAAATCACTAAAGGTATTTGTCTCAAAAAAGGATTTAACGCAATCAAACGTGAAATTCATACCTGACTCCTTACCTTCTTCAAGCTCCCAATCTTCAGAGTTGCGTTTAATTCTCTCCAATAAATTCCATTTCAAGTCAACATCTCTCTTCATAAAAGAACCGGTACAAGAAGTGTCAAGCATGGTGCGATCATCATGAGAAAGCCGAGCATAGAAGTTCTGAATGATAATTTCTCTCGAGAGCCCATGATTGGGGCATGAATATAACATTGATTTAAGCCTCCCCCAAGCTTGAGCGATGCTTTCTTTGTCACGAGGCCAAAAATTACAAATATAATTCCGATCACTATGTACTAAATGCATAGGATAAAACTTTTGATGAAATTCCAATTTCAACCGATTGTAGTCCCATGATCCAGTATCATCACATAGCCTATACCATGTCAACGCCTTATCCTTCAAAGATAAAGGAAAGACCTTCTTCTTGACCTCATCGTCAGGCAAACCTGAAATCTTAAATAAACCACAAACTTCATCTACATAGATTAGATGCAAGTTTGGATGTGATGTTCCATCTCCTGTAAAAGGATTAGCCAGCAGTTTCTCAAGCATACCCGAAGGAAATTCAAAGCAAATATTTTCAGTAGGTGCAGAAGGTTGAGGAGAAAATATTTGTGCTTCTGTTCGAGGTGAAGATACCCCGAACAAGCCCCTCAAAGGATTAGTATCCATAGTGACAAATGACAATAAATTTCAGCACACTATATGAATGTTTCCTTACCAAGTTCCACTTACCAAAGGCGCTTCACTCCCCGGCAACGGCGCCAGAAAAGAGTCTTGATGAACCACAAGAATAGGGGATCAATTTTAGTCCTTTCTATAAGTAAGAGTTTCGAACCCAACGAGGAGCCGAAGGATCTCACAAGTGGTTCTCGGCAAGGAAATATCTGCAAGCACTGAAATTATCGGTAATAAGTGATTGTGTGGTGAGATGATTCGTAGCAAGCAACAAGTAACAAAAGTAGTAACGGTGCAGCGAAGTGTCCCAATCCCTTTTGTAGCAAGGGGCAAGCCTGGACAAAGTCTTATAGGAGGAAAAACGCTCCCGAGGACACACGGGAATTTCTGTCATGCTAGTTTCATCATGTTCATATGATTCACGTTCGTTACTTTGATAGTTTGATATGTGGGTGGACCGGTGCTTGGGTACTGCCCTTACTTGGACAAGCATCCCACTTCTGATTATGCCCTCTCGCAAGCATCCGCAACTACGAAAGAAGAATTACGACAAAGTCTAACCATAGCATTAAACTAGTGGATCCAAATCAGCCCCTTACGAAGCAACGCATAAACTAGGGTTTACGCTTCTGTCACTCTAGAAACCCATCATCTACTTACTACTTCCCAATGCCTTCCTCTAGGCCCAAATAATGGTGAAGTGTTATGTAGTCGATGTTCACATAACACCACTAGAGGAAAAACAACGTACAACACATCAAAATATCGAACGAATACCAAATTCACATGACTGCTATTAGCATGACTTATCCCATGTCCTCAGGAACAAAAGTAACTACTCACAAAGCATAATCATATCCATGACCAGAGAGTTAATGAGTAGCATCAAGGATCTGAACATGAACTCTTCCACCAAGTAATCCAACTAGCATCAACTACATAGAGTAATCAACACTACTAGCAACCTTACAATTACCAATCGGAGTCGCGAGATGGATATTGGTTACAAGTGATGAACTAGGGTTTGGAGATGAGATGGTGCCGATGAAGATATTGATGGTGACGAGTCCCCTCCGATGAGAGGAGTGTTGGTGATGACGATGGCGATGATTTCCCCCTCCGGGAGGGAAGTTTCCCCGACAGGATCGTCCTGCCGGAGCTCTAGATTGGTTCTGCTCAAGTTCCGCCTCGTGGCGGCGGCGAGTCCACGAAAAAGCTCCCCTGTGATTTTTTTCTGGACGAAACCCTCCATATAAGAAAAGAGGGGGCCAGTGGGCCAGCAGGGTGCCCACAAGCCCCCATGGCGCGGCCTGGGGGGTGGCTGCACCGTGCAGGCTTGTGGCCACCCCCTGGCGCCCCTCTGGCGCTTCTTCGGCCCAGTATTTTTTATAAATTGGGAAAAAACCCGTTGATTTTCACGGTGTTTGGAGTTGCGCAGAATAGGTATCTCAACTTTGCTCCACTTTCAGGCCAGAATTCCAGTTGTCGGTATTCTCCCTCTTCATGCAAACCTTGCAAAATAAGAGAGAAAAGGCATAAGAATAGTACCATGAAGTGAAATAACAGCCAAAGAAGCGATAAATATCAACATGAAAACATGATGCAAAATGGACGTATCAGCTATGCGTAGATCTTTCCCCTCTTATTTCTTGTACTCGTAAGTTTAGCCACCAAATATATGCTTAGCCGCTGCTGCAACCTCACCACTTAACCTTACCTCACCCATTAAGCTTTTCTAGTCTTGATACCTTTGGAAATGAGATTGTTGAGTCCCCTGTGGCTCACAGATTACTACAACACCAGTTGCAGGTATAGGTAAAGGTTACTTGACGCGAGCACGTTGATTGTTCATTTGTAGTTGCTTCTTCTTCTTCTTCATCGATCTAGGATGGGTTGGAGGCCGGCAGCCTGGGATAGCAAGGATGGACGTCGTTCTTATTTTCTCGTTTGTTTTCGTCCATAGTCGGACCCTGCTCTTCTTCATGATGATTATGTATTGTACTGCTGTGACTCTGATGTAGCTTGTGGCGAGTGTAAGCCAATTCTATATATATATATATAGATATATCATCTTTTCAGTACATGTACTTGTAACGATATCCATTCTTGCGAAATGACGAGATGCGCTTCTATCCCTGACGAGGCCCTCGTGCCAAATTGAGGATAGGGTCGCATCTTGGGCGTGACACCGAGCCTGGTGGGCTTGTGACCCACTTGCGCATCTCCCAGACTAGCTGTTCGTCTCAGTATTTTTCAAAAATTCCAGAAAAAATCATACTTGATTTTCAGGAGGTTCGGAGAACTTTTATTTTCGGGGTACTTTTCCACGGGACGCTAAAGCAGAAAACAGGGAAAACTAAACTAAACCTATCATTTTTCTTCTAAGCAACCGAAGGTGAAAGCTTGGAACAGAGGTTTGTTACTCCTTGATTCATCCGTCTCATGGTCATCGAAAGAAATCCGTCAATTAGGTTGATCAAGTCTCCTCAACAAACCTTTTCGAATCGCAAAAGAGAACGGAGAATTTTTCGAATAGTCACTAGGTCACCTCAATGGGGATGTGTATCTCCCCAACAAGAAAATCATGCTTCATCTTGTCAGGAGGTATAGGGCATTCAAAGCTCCCAATAAGAATCGATGAAGTTTTTTTGATAGCATTGATGCAATGTACTCAATATTGTTTCTTAAGAAAGTGCACCGTATTCTCATTACCGTTGACATGGAAAGTGACATTGCCTTTGTTGCAATCTATAACAGCCCCTGCAGTGTTTAAAAAGGGTCTTCCGAGGATGACCTGTTGGAATTATGCCCTAGAGGCAATAATAAAAGTATAGTTATTATTATAATTCCTGTATCAAGATAATAGTTTATTATCCATGCTATAATTGTATTGAATGAAGACTCATTTACATGTGTGGATACATAGACAAAAACACCGTCCCTAGCATGCCTCTAGTTGGCTAGCCAGTTGATCAATGATAGTCAGTGTCTTCTGATTATGAACAAGGTGTTGTTGCTTGATAACTGGATCACGTCATTGGGATAATCACGTGATGGACTAGACCCAAACTAATAGACGTAGCATGTTGATCGTGTCATTTTGTTGCTACTGTTTTCTGCGTGTCAAGTATTTATTCCTATGACCATGAGATCATATAACTCACTGACACCGGAGGAATGCTTTGTGTGTATCAAACGTCGCAACGTAACTGGGTGACTATAAAGATGCTCTACAGGTATCTCCGAAGGTGTTAGTTGAGTTAGTATGGATCAAGACTGGGATTTGTCACTCCGTGTGACGGAGAGGTATCTCGGGGCCCACTCGGTAATACAACATCAAACACAAGCCTTGCAAGCAATGTAACTTAGTGTAAGTTGCGGGATCTTGTATTACGGAACGAGTAAAGAGACTTGCCGGTAAAACGAGATTGAAATAGGTATGCGGATACTGACGATCGAATCTCGGGCAAGTAACATACCGAAGGACAAAGGGAATGACATACGGGATTATACGAATCCTTGGCACTGAGGTTCAAACGATAAGATCTTCGTAGAATATGTAGGATCCAATATGGGCATCCAGGTCCCGCTATTGGATATTGACCGAGGAGTCTCTCGGGTCATGTCTACATAGTTCTCGAACCCGCAGGGTCTGCACACTTAAGGTTCGACGTTGTTTTATGTGTATTTGAGTTATATGGTTGGTTACCGAATGTTGTTCGGAGTCCCGGATGAGATCACGGACGTCACGAGGGTTTCCGGAATGGTCCGGAAACGAAGATTGATATATAGGATGACCTCATTTGATTACCGGAAGGTTTTCGGAGTTACCGGGAATGTACCGGGAATGACGAATGGGTTCCGGGGGTTCACCGGAGGGGGGCAACCCACTCCGGCGAAGCCCATAGGTATTTGGGGGGGTCACACCAGCCCTTAGTGGGCTGGTGGGACAGCCCACCAATCCCCTATGCGCCAAGAAAGAAAATATCAAAGGAAAGAAAAAAAAGGGGAGAGGTGGGAAGGGGGAAGGACTCCCTCCCACCAAACCAAGTAGGACTCGGTTTGGGGGGGGAGAGTCCTCCCCCCTGGCTCGGCCGACCCCTTGGGGGTCTCTTGGACCCCAAGGCAAGGTCCCCCTCCCTCCTCCTATATATATGGGGCTTTTAGGGCAGATTTGAGACGACTTTCTCACGGCTGCCCGACCACATACCTCCATAGTTTTTCCTCTAGATCGCGTTTCTGCGGAGCTCGGGCGGAGCCCTGCTGAGACAAGATCATCACCAACCTCCGGAGCGCCGTCACGCTGCCGGAGAACTCTTCTACCTCTCCGTCTCTCTTGCTGGATCAAGAAGGCCGAGATCATCGTCGAGCTGTACGTGTGCTGAACGCGGAGGTGCCGTCCGTTCGGTACTAGATCGTGGGACTGATCGCGGGATTGTTCGCGGGGCGGATCGAGGGACGTGAGGACGTTCCACTACATCAACCGCGATCTCACATCGCTTCTGCTGTACGATCTACAAGGGTACGTAGATCACTCATCCCCTCTCGTAGATGGACATCACCATGATAGGTCTTCGTGCGCGTAGGAAAATTTTTGTTTCCCATGCGACGTTCCCCAAGAGTGGCATCATGAGCTAGGTTCATGCGTAGATGTCTTCTCGAGTAGAACACAAAAGGTTTTGTGGGCGGTGATGTGCGTTTTGCTGCCCTCCTTAGTCTTTTCTTGATTCCGCGGTATTGTTGGATCGAAGCGGCTTGGACCGACATTACTCGTACGCTTACGAGAGACTGGTTTCATCGTTACGAGTAACCCCCTTTGCTCAAAGATGACTGGCAAGTGACGGTTTCTCCAACTTTAGTTGAATCGGATTTGACCGAGGAGGTCCTTGGATGAGGTTAAATAGCAACTCATATATCTCCGTTGTGGTGTTTACGTAAGTAAGATGCGATCCTACTAGATACCCTTGGTCACCACGTAAAACATGCAACAACAAAATTAGAGAACGTCTAACTTGTTTTTGCAGGGTATGATTGTGATGTGATATGGCCAATGATGTGATGTGATATATTGGATGTATGAGATGATCATGTTGTAATAGAAATATCGACTTGCACGTCGATGGTACGGCAACCGGCAGGAGCCATAGGGTTGTCTTTATACTAACATATGTGCTTGCAGATGCGTTTACTATTTTGCTAGGATGTAGCTTTAGTAGTGATAGCATAAGTAGCACGACAACCCCGATGGCGACACGTTGATGGAGATCATGATGATGGAGATCATGGTGTGGCGCCGGTGACAAGAAGATCGTGCCGGTGCTTTGGTGATGGAGATCAAGAAGCACGTGATGATGGCCATATCATGTCACTTATGAATTGCATGTGATGTTAATCCTTTTATGCACCTTATTTTGCTTAGAACGACGGTAGCATTATGAGGTGATCTCTCACTAAAATTTCAAGACGAAATTGTGTTCTCCCCGACTGTGCACCGTTGCTACAGTTCGTCGTTTCGAGACACCACGTGATGATCGGGTGTGATAGACTCAACGTTCACATACAACGGGTGCAAAACAGTTGCGCACGCGGAACACTCGGGTTAAGCTTGACGAGCCTAGCATGTGCAGACATGGCCCCGGAACACATGAGACCGAAAGGTCGATCATGAACCATATAGTTGATATGATTAGCATAGGGATGCTTACCACTGAAACTACTCTCGACTCACGTGATGATCGGACTTGGGATAGCGTAGGTGGATCATGAACCACTCAAATGACTAGAGAGATGTACTTTTTGAGTGGGAGTTTAGCATATAATTTGATTAAGTTGAACTCTAATTATCTTGAACATAGTCTAAAGTCCACTTTGAATATATTTGTGTTGTAGATCATGGCTCACGCAAGTGTCATCCTCAATTTTAATACGTTCCTAGAGAAAGCTAAGTTGAAAGATGATGGAAGCAACTTTGTAGACTGGGCTCGTAATCTTAGGCTAATCTTACAAGCTGGAAAGAAGGATTATGTCCTTAATGCTGCGCTAGGAGATGAACCACCCGCTACGGCTGATCAGGATGTTAAGAACGCTTGGCTAGCACGTAAGGAGGACTACTCAATAGTTCAATGTGCAGTCTTGTATGGCTTAGAGCCGGGACTTCAACGTCGCTTTGAGCGTCATGGAGCATTTGAGATGTTCCAGGAGTTGAAGTTTATCTTTCAGAAGAACGCCCGGATCGAGAGGTATGAGACCTCCGATAAATTCTATGCTTGCAAGATGGAGGAAAGCTCGTCTGTCAGTGAACATGTGCTCAAGATGTCTGGGTACTCAAACCGTCTAGCTGAACTAGGGATTGAACTCCCGCAAGAAGCTATCACTGACAGAATCCTCCAATCACTGCCGCCAAGCTATAAAGGCTTTGTGTTGAACTACAACATGCAAGGGATGAACAAGTCTCCCGGCGAGTTGTTTGCGATGCTGAAAGTTGCAGAGTCTGAACTCCGTAAAGAACATCAAGTGTTGATGGTGAGCAAGACCACTAGTTTCAAGAGAAACGGCAAAGGCAAGAAGGGCAATTCGAAGAAGAGCGGCAAGCCTGTTGCCAATCCGCCGAAGAAACCCAAGGCTGGACCTAAGCCTGAAACAGAGTGCTTCTATTGCAAGGGTATGGGTCACTGGAAGCGCAATTGCCCCAAGTATCTGGCAGATAAGAAGGCGGGCAAAGAAAAATCAGGTATATTTGATATACATGTTATTGATGTGTACTTAACCGGCTCTCGTAGTAGTGCCTGGGTATTCGATACCGGTTCTGTTGCTCACATTTGCAACTCGAAACAGGAACTGCGGAATAGACGGAGGCTGGCGAAAGACGAAGTGACGATGCGCGTAGGAAACGGTTCCAAGGTTGATGCAATCGCCGTCGGCACCGTGTCACTTCAACTACCATCGGGATTAGTGATGAATTTAAATCATTGTTATTTAGTGCCTGCGTTGAGCATGAACATTATATCCGGATCTTGTTTATTGCGAGACGGTTACTCTTTTAAGTCTGAGAATAATGGTTGTTCGATTTCTATGAGTAACATCTTTTATGGTCATGCACCGAATGTGAGAGGATTGTTCATATTGAATCTCGATAGAGATACGCATATACATAACATTGAGACCAAAAGAGTTAGAGTAAACAATGATAGCGCCATATTTTTGTGGCACTGCCGCTTAGGTCATATTGGTGTAAAGCGCATGAAGAAACTCCATGCCGATGGACTTTTGGAGTCACTTGACTTTGATTCACTTGACACGTGCGAACCATGCCTCATGGGCAAGATGACTAAAACTCCGTTCTCCGGAACAATGGAGCGTGCAAGTGACTTGTTGGAAATCATACATACCGATGTGTGTGGTCCGATGAGCGTGGAGGCACGCGGCGGATATCGTTATTTTCTCACCTTCACTGACGATTTAAGTAGATATGGTTATGTCTACTTGATGAAGCACAAGTCTGAAACATTTGAAAAGTTCAAGCAATTTCAGAGTGAAGTGGAAAATCATCGTAACAAGAAGATCAAATTCCTGCGGTCTGATCGTGGGGGTGAATATCTGAGTTTCGAGTTTGGTACTCACTTAAGACAATGTGGAATTGTTTCGCAGTTAACACCGCCTGGAACACCACAGCGTAATGGTGTGTCCGAACGTCGTAATCGTACTTTGTTAGAGATGGTGCGATCTATGATGTCTCTTACTGATTTGCCGTTATCGTTTTGGGGTTATGCATTAGAAACAGCTGCATTCACTTTAAATAGGGCACCATCGAAATCCGTTGAGACGACACCATACGAACTGTGGTATGGCAAAAGGCCAAAGTTGTCGTTTCTTAAAGTTTGGGGATGTGATGCTTATGTCAAAAAGCTTCAGCCTGAAAAGCTGGAACCCAAAGCGGAAAAGTGCGTCTTCATAGGTTACCCAAAAGAGACAGTTGGGTACACCTTCTATCTCAAATCCGAGGGCAAAGTGTTTGTTGCTAAGAACGGAACTTTTCTCGAGAAGGAGTTTCTCTCGAGAGAATTGAGTGGGAGGAAGATAGAACTTGACGAGGTTGTCGAACCTCTCATCCCTCTGGATGGTGGCGCAGGGCAAGGGGAAACCTCTGTCATTGCAAAGCCGGTTGAGGAGGAAGTTAATGATGATGATCATGAAACTCCAGTTCAAGTTTCTGTTGAACCACGCAGGTCGACGAGATCACGCGCTGCTCCAGAGTGGTACGGTAATCCCGTCTTATCAATCATGTTGTTAGACAACAATGAACCTGCAAATTATGAAGAAGCAATGGTGAGCCCAGATTCCAACAAATGGCTAGAAGCCATGAAATCCGAGATAGGATCCATGTATGAGAACAAAGTGTGGACTTTGGAGATACTGCCTGAGGGCCGCAAGGCTATTCAGAACAAATGGATCTTTAAGAAGAAGACGGACGCTGATGGTAATGTGACCGTTTATAAAGCTCGACTTGTGGCAAAGGGTTTTTCACAAGTTCCAGGAATTGACTACGATGAGACTTTCTCTCCCGTAGCGATGCTTAAGTCCGTCAGAATCATGTTAGCAATAGCTGCATTTTTCGATTATGAAATCTGGCAGATGGATGTCAAAACGGCGTTCCTTAACGGTTTCCTTAAGGAAGAGTTGTATATGATGCAACCCGAAGGTTTTGTCGATCCTAAAAATGCTGACAAGGTGTGCAAGCTCCAACGATCCATTTATGGACTGGTGCAAGCATCTCGGAGTTGGAACAAACGCTTTGATGAGGTGATCAAAGCATTTGGGTTTATACAAGTGGTTGGAGAATCTTGTATTTACAAGAAAGTGAGTGGGAGCTCTGTGGCGTTTCTAATATTATATGTGGATGACATATTACTGATTGGAAACAACGTAGAGCTTTTGGAGAGCATAAAAGGTTACTTGAATAAAAGTTTCTCTATGAAGGACCTAGGAGAAGCTGCTTACATTCTAGGCATTAAGATCTATAGGGATAGATCAAAACGCCTGATAGGACTTTCACAAAGCACATACCTTGATAAAGTTTTGAAGAGGTTCAAAATGGAACAGTCCAAGAAAGGGTTCTTGCCAGTGTTACAAGGTACGAGATTGAGTAAGACTCAGTGCCCAGCAACTGATGAAGATAGAGAGCATATGCGCTCCGTCCCCTATGCTTCAGCCATAGGCTCTATCATGTATGCGATGTTGTGCACTAGACCGGATGTTAGCCTGGCCATAAGTATGGCAGGCAGGTTCCAGAGTAATCCAGGAGTGGATCACTGGACAGCGGTCAAGAATATCCTAAAGTACCTGAAAAGGACTAAGGAGATGTTTCTCGTGTATGGAGGTGACGAAGAGCTCGCCGTAAAAGGTTACGTTGATGCAAGCTTTGACACATATCCGGACGACTCTAAGTCGCAAACCGGATACGTATTTATTCTTAATGGGGGTGCAGTAAGCTGGTGCAGTTCCAAGCAAAGCGTCGTAGCAGATTCTACATGTGAAGCGGAGTACATGGCTGCCTCGGAGGCGGCTAAGGAGGGTGTCTGGATGAAGCAGTTCATGACGGATCTTGGAGTGGTGCCAAGTGCACTGGATCCAATAACCTTGTTCTGTGACAACACTGGTGCCATTGCCTTAGCAAAGGAACCAAGGTTTCACAAGAAGACCAGACACATCAAACGACGCTTCAACCTCATCCGCGACTACGTCGAGGAGGAGGACGTAAATATATGCAAAGTGCACACGAATCTGAATGTAGCAGACCCGCTGACTAAACCTCTTCCACGGCCAAAACATGATCGACACCAGAACTGTATGGGTGTTAGATTTATTACAATGTAATTCACATGGTGATGTGAGGACTAGATTATTGACTCTAGTGCAAGTGGGAGACTGTTGGAATTATGCCCTAGAGGCAATAATAAAAGTATAGTTATTATTATAATTCCTGTATCAAGATAATAGTTTATTATCCATGCTATAATTGTATTGAATGAAGACTCATTTACATGTGTGGATACATAGACAAAAACACCGTCCCTAGCATGCCTCTAGTTGGCTAGCCAGTTGATCAATGATAGTCAGTGTCTTCTGATTATGAACAAGGTGTTGTTGCTTGATAACTGGATCACGTCATTGGGATAATCACGTGATGGACTAGACCCAAACTAATAGACGTAGCATGTTGATCGTGTCATTTTGTTGCTACTGTTTTCTGCGTGTCAAGTATTTATTCCTATGACCATGAGATCATATAACTCACTGACACCGGAGGAATGCTTTGTGTGTATCAAATGTCGCAACGTAACTGGGTGACTATAAAGATGCTCTACAGGTATCTCCGAAGGTGTTAGTTGAGTTAGTATGGATCAAGACTGGGATTTGTCACTCCGTGTGACGGAGAGGTATCTCGGGGCCCACTCGGTAATACAACATCACACACAAGCCTTGCAAGCAATGTAACTTAGTGTAAGTTGCGGGATCTTGTATTACGGAACGAGTAAAGAGACTTGCCGGTAAAACGAGATTGAAATAGGTATGCGGATACTGACGATCGAATCTCGGGCAAGTAACATACCGAAGGACAAAGGGAATGACATACGGGATTATACGAATCCTTGGCACTGAGGTTCAAACGATAAGATCTTCGTAGAATATGTAGGATCCAATATGGGCATCCAGGTCCCGCTATTGGATATTGACCGAGGAGTCTCTCGGGTCATGTCTACATAGTTCTCGAACCCGCAGGGTCTGCACACTTAAGGTTCGACGTTGTTTTATGTGTATTTGAGTTATATGGTTGGTTACCGAATGTTGTTCGGAGTCCCGGATGAGATCACGAACGTCACGAGGGTTTCCGGAATGGTCCGGAAACGAAGATTGATATATAGGATGACCTCATTTGATTACCGGAAGGTTTTCGGAGTTACCGGGAATGTACCGGGAATGACGAATGGGTTCCGGGGGTTCACCGGAGGGGGGCAACCCACTCCGGGGAAGCCCATAGGTATTTGGGGGGGTCACACCAGCCCTTAGTGGGCTGGTGGGACAGCCCACCAATCCCCTATGCGCCAAGAAAGAAAATATCAAAGGAAAGAAAAAAAAAAGGGGAGAGGTGGGAAGGGGGAAGGACTCCCTCCCACCAAACCAAGTAGGACTCGGTTTGGGGGGGAGAGTCCTCCCCCCTGGCTCGGCCGACCCCTTGGGGGTCTCTTGGACCCCAAGGCAAGGTCCCCCTCCCTCCTCCTATATATATGGGGCTTTTAGGGCAGATTTGAGACGACTTTCTCACGGCTGCCCGACCACATACCTCCATAGTTTTTCCTCTAGATCGCGTTTCTGCGGAGCTCGGGCGGAGCCCTGCTGAGACAAGATCATCACCAACCTCCGGAGCGCTGTCACGCTGCCGGAGAACTCTTCTACCTCTCCGTCTCTCTTGCTGGATCAAGAAGGCCGAGATCATCGTCGAGCTGTACGTGTGCTGAACGCGGAGGTGCCGTCCGTTCGGTACTAGATCGTGGGACTGATCGCGGGATTGTTCGCGGGGCGGATCGAGGGACGTGAGGACGTTCCACTACATCAACCGCGATCTCACATCGCTTCTGCTGTACGATCTACAAGGGTACGTAGATCACTCATCCCCTCTCGTAGATGGACATCACCATGATAGGTCTTCGTGCGCGTAGGAAAATTTTTGTTTCCCATGCGACGTTCCCCAACATGACCGCCATGGCATCGTCCATGGGAATATCCAAGATAACAAAGTCTCTCAAGATAGTGACATTGGCAACCACGACAGGCACATCCTCGCAAATGCCGATAGGGAAAGCAGTTGATTTGTCGGCCATTTGCAGAGAAATTTCAGTGGGTATCAACTTATCTAGTTCAAGTCTACAATAAAGAGAGAGAGGCATAACACTAACACCGGCTCCAATGTCGCATAAAGCAGTTCTAACGTAGTTGCCTTTAATGGAGCAAGGTATAGTGGGCACACCGAGATCACGTAGTTTCTTAGGAGTTCCACCCTTGAAGGTATAGTTAGCAAGCATGGTGGAAATCTCAACCTCAGGTATCCTCCTCTTATTAGTCACAATATATTTCATGTACTTAGCATACGGAGACATTTTGAGCATATCCGTCAAACGCATTTGCAGAAAGACAGGTCTAATCATTTCAATGAATTGCTCAAAATCCTCATCATCCTTTTTCTTGGATGGTTTGGGAGGAAAGGGCATGGGTTTCTGAACCCAAGGTTCCCTTTCTTTACCATGATTCCTAGCAGTGAAGTAGTTCTTATCGTATCTTCTAGTCTTAGGTTGTGGGTTATCAGGATCAACAAGTTCAATCTCCACATCCTTATCACTGCTAGGTTGAGCATCAATATGAACATCACTATTGATATTATCATTAGGCTCATGTTCATCACCAGATTGTGTTTCAGCATCAGAAATAGAGGCATCGTTTGGACTCTCAGGTGTAGCAGCAACAGGGTTGCTAGCGTGCAGGTTCCTATCATCTTTCTTCTTCTTTCTAGGATGACTAGGTGCATCGGTGCTAACTCCTTGAGAATCTTGTTCAATTCTCTTCGGATGACCCTCAGGATATAAAGGTTCCTGGGTCATTCTACCGCCTCTAGTGACGACTCTGATAGAATTGTCATTCAACTCATTGAGCAAGTCATTTTGAGCTTTAAGTACTTGTTCTACTTGAGTAGTAACCATAGAGGCATGTTTACTCAGAAGCTTAAGATCATTGACGTTTTTGTCCACAGAAGCACTTAAATGACTAAGCATATGAGCATTTTGTTCCAATTGTCTGCTAACATAATCATTGAAACTCTGTTGTTTGGCAACAAAGTTATCAAATTCATCCAGGCATAGGCTAGCAGGTTTATCAAAAGGAATATCACTCTCATAAAACCTACGCAGAGAATTTACTTCTACTACATGTATCGGGTTATCGAGACCATGGATCTCTTCAATAGGTGGTAGATTTTTGACATCCTCAGATTTAATGCCTTTCTCTTTCATAGATTTCTTAGCTTCTTGCATATCTTCGGGACTGATAATAGAATACCTCATTTCTTCGGAGTTGGATTAGGAGGTGGTTCGGGAATAGTCCAAGCATTCTCATTGCACAAGATGTTATTCAATAGGACCTCAGCTTGTTCTACGGTTCGTTCCCTAAAAACACAACCAACGCAACTATCTAGGTGCTCTCTAGAAGCATCGGTAAGTCCATTATAGAATATATCAAGTATTTCATTCTTCTCTAGAGGGTGATCAGGCAAAGCATTCAGCAGCTGGATGAGCCTCCCCCAAGCTTGTGGGAGACTCTCTTCTTCAGCTTGAGCAAAGTTGTATATTGAGTGCAAGGCAGCTTGCTTCTTATGGGTAGGGAAATATTTTTCAGAGAAGTAGTAGACCATATCCTGGGGGCTACGCACACATCTAGGAGCAAGAGAAGTGAACCAAGTCTTAGCATCATCCTTTAGCGAGAAAGGAAACAACTTGAGGATATAGTAGTGGCGGATCTTTTCCTCACTAGTGAATAGGGTGGCTATATCGTGCAGTTTGGTAAGATGGGCTACAACCGTTTCAGACTCATAACCGTGAAAAGGATCAGATTTGACCAGAGTGATTAACTCAGGGTCGACAGAGAATTCATAATCCTTATCGGTCACAAAGATAGGCGAAGTAGCAAACTTCGGGTCATATTTCATCCTAGCGTTCAGAGATTTTTCTTTCCACTTGAGCAATAGTTTCTCAACATCATAGCTATCCTTACACGCAAGAAATTCCTCAGGTATCTCTCCCTCCATAACATAACGTTCAGGCATATCAGGCAATTTAGGCATAGGAGAGCTAGTTCTAGCAGGCAAAATAGCAGGTTCTACTTCAATAGTATCAGCAGTTTCAGAAGTATCATCACATCTAGCAGCAACTCTAGCAATTTGTGCATCAAGGAATGCACCTAGTGGCAAAGCAGTATCAGGCATAGCATCATCAGGCAAAGTAGTATCAAGCATAGCATCATCATAAGCATCATGGGCAGCAGAAGTAGCATCATCAAGCACAGGCGACATATCAAGATTTCTAGCAGGAGGTGATGTCGCAACCTTACTCATAACTGAAGGTGAATCAAGTGCAGAGCTAGATGGTAGTTCCTTACCTGTCCTCGTAGTTGAGGGCAAGACTTTAGTTCTTGGATCTATCGGATTCCTCATAGTGACCAGCTGACGTAAATCCCAAGTGACTCAGAGAATATAGCTGTGCTTCCCCGGCAACTGCGCCAGAAAAAGGTCTTGATAATCCACAAGTATAGGGGATCGCAACAGTTTTCGAGGGTAGAGTACCCAAATTTATTGATTCGACTCAAGGGGAAGCGAAAGAATATTCTCAAGTATTAGCAGTTGAGTTGTCAATTCAACCACACCTGAAAGATTTAGTGTCTGCAGCAAAGTATCAGTAGCAAGGTAGTATGATAGCAGCAGTAGCAACAGTAACCAGTAGCAGCAAAGTAACAGCAGTAGCAACAGAGTAACAGCAGTAGCGGCAAAGTAACGTAGAAAGGACCAGTAGGAAAAACTCGTAGGCATTGGATCGGTGATGGATGATTATGCCGAATGTGATTCATCATGTAACAGCTATAACACGGAGAGATATGTAACTAGCTCCCGTTCGTCAATCTAATGTAGGCATGTATTCTGTATGTAGTTATACGTGCTTAGGGAAAAGAACTTGCATGACATCTATTGTCCATCCCTCCCGTGGCAGCAGGGTCCTAATGGAAACAACGGGATATTAAGGTTCTCCTTTTAATAAAGAATCGGACCAACGCATTAACACTTGGTGAATACATGAACTCCTCATACTATGGTCATCTCCGAGAGTGGTTCCGGCTATTGTCACTCCGGGGTTGTCGGGTCATAACACATAGTAGGTGACTACAACTTGCAAGATAGGATCTAAAACACACATATATTGGCGACAACATAATAGGTTCAGATCTGAAATCATGGCACTCGGGCCCTAGTGACAAGAATTAAGCATGGCAAAGTAGTAGCAACATCAATCTCAGAACATAGTGGATACTAGGGATCAATCCCCATCAAAAATAACTCGATTACATGATAGATCTCATCCAACCCATCACCGTCCAGCAAGCCTACGATAAGATTACTCACGAATGGTGAAGAGCATCATGGAATTGGCGATGAAGGAAGGTTGATGATGACGATGGCGACGATTTCCCCTCTCCGGAGCCAGTGGCGGAGCCAGCTTTGTCAGCTAGCCGGGGCAAAGTACACGGCATTCTTGACTCTCAGTTTTTTGCCCCAATAAAATAATGGTTAGCTCCACCATTTCTGCTACTGTTTGAACAAGAATGCAAGGCTGAGCCCGGGCAGCTGCCCCGGGTAGCCGGGAGGTGGCTCCTGTTGGGGAACGTCGCATGGGAAACAAAAAATTTCCTACGCGCACGAAAACCTATCATGGTGATGTCCATCTACGAGAGGGGATGAGTGATCTACGTACCCTTGTAGATCGTACAGCAGAAGCGTTAGTGAACGCGGTTGATGTAGTGGAACGTCCTCACGTCCCTCGATCCGCCCCGTGAACAATCCCGCGATCAGTCCCACGATCTCGTACCGAACGGACGGCACCTCCGCGTTCAGCACACGTACAGCTCGACGATGATCTCGGCCTTCTTGATCCAGCAAGAGAGACGGAGAGGTAGAAGAGTTCTCCGGCAGCGTGACGGCGCTCCGAAGGTTGGTGATGACCTTGTCTCAGCAGGGCTCCGCCCGAGCTCCGCAGAAACGCGATTTAGAGGAAAAACCGTGGAGGTATGTGGTCGGGCTGCCGTGGAAAAGTCGTCTCAAATCAGCCCTAATACCTCAGTATATATAGGAGGGAGGGGGAGGCAAGAGGCAGCCTCAAACCCTCAAGGTTTGGCCGAAATTGGAGGTGGAGGAGTCCTACTCCAATCCTACTTGGAGTAGGATTCCACCTTCCCACTTGGAAACTCTTTCCACCTTGTGTTTTTTCCTTCTCAAACCTTATGGGCCTTAGTGGGAACTTATTCCAGCCCACTAGGGGCTGGTTTATCTCTTCCCATAGCCCATGAGACCCCTTGGGGCGTGACACCCCTCCCGATGGTCCCCGGCACCCCTCCCAGCACTCCCGGTACACTACCGATGAGCCCGAAACTTTTCCGGTAATGCACGAAAACCTTCCGGTAACCAAATGAGGTCATCCTATATATCAATCTTCGTTTCCGGACCATTCCGGAAACCCTCGTGAAGTCCGTGATCTCATCCGGGACTCCGAACAACATTCGGTAACCAACCATATAACTCAAATACGCATAAAACAACGTCGAACCTTAAGTGTGCAGACCCTGCGGGTTCGAGAACTATGTAGACATGACCCGAGAGACTCCTCAGTCAATATCCAATAGCGGGACCTGGATTCCCATATTGGATCCTACATATTCTACGAAGATCTTATCGTTTGAACCTGAGTGCCAAGGATTCATATAATCCCGTATGTCATTCCCTTTGTCCTTCGGTATGTTACTTGCCCGAGATTCGATCGTCAGTATCCGCATACCTATTTTAATCTCGTTTACCGGCAAGTCTCTTTACTCGTTCCGTAATACAAGATCCCGTAACTTACACTAAGTCACATTGCTTGCAAGGCTTGTGTGTGATGTTGTATTACCGAGTGGGCCCCGAGATACCTCTCCGTCACACGGAGTGACAAATCCCAGTCTCGATCCATACTAACTCAACGAACACCTTTGGAGATACCTGTAGAGCATCTTTATAGTCACCCAGTTACGTTGCGACGTTTGATACACACAAAGCATTCCTCCGGTGTTCGTGAGTTATATGATCTCATGGTCATAGGAACAAATACTTGACACGTAGAAAACAGTAGCAACAAAATGACACGATCAACATGCTACGTCTATTAGTTTGGGTCTAGTCCATCACATGATTCTCCTAATGATGTGATTCCGTTATCAAGTGACAACACTTGCCTATGGCCAGGAAACCTTGACCATCTTTGATCAACGAGCTAGTCAACTAGAGGCTTACTAGGGAAAGTGTTTTGTCTATGTATCCACACAAGTATTGTGTTTCCAATCAATACAATTATAGCATGGATAATAAACGATTATCATGAACTAAGAAATATAATAATAACTAATTTATTATTGCCTCTAGGGCATATTTCCAACAGTCTCCCACTTGCACTAGAGTCAATAATCTAGTTCACATCACCATGTGATTCCAATGAATCCAACACCCATATAGTTATGGGGTCTGATCACGTCTTGGTCATGAGAGAGGTTTTAGTCAACGGTTCTGAAACTTTCAGATCCGTGTGTTCTTTACAAATCTTTATGTCATCTTATAGATGCTGCTACTATGTGCTATTCGGAAATACTCAGAATATCTACTCTACTATACAAATCCGTTTCACTACTCATAGTTATTCGGATTAGTGTCAAAGCTTGCATTGACGTAACCCTTTACGACGAACTCTTTAACCACCTCCATAATCGAGAAAAATTCCTTAGTCCATTAGTTACTAAGGATAAATTTTGACCGCTGCTAGTGATTCAATCATGGATCACTCTCTGTACCTCTCAACAGACTTTGAGTCAAGGCACACATCAGGTGCGGTACACAGCATGGCATACTTCAGATTCTACGGCTAAGGCATAGAAGACGACCTTCGTCTATTCTCTTTATTCTGCCGGGGTCGGGTTTTGAGTCTTACTCAAATTCACACCTCACAACGCAACCAAGAACTCCTTCTTTGCTGATCTATTTTGAACCCTTTCAAAAACTTGTCAAGGCATGCATCTTGTTGAAACTTCTATTAAGCGCTTTCGATCTATCTCCATAGATCTTTGATGCTCAACGTTCAAGTAGCGTAATCCAGGTACTCCTTTGAAAACATCTTTCAAACAACCTAGTATGCTTTACAGAAATTCTACATTACTTCTGATCCACAATATGTCAACCACATATACTTATCAGAAATTCTATAGTGCTCCCACTCACTTCTTTGGAAATACAAGTTTCTCATAAACCTTGTACAAACCAAAAATCTTTGATCATCTCATCAAAGTGTATATTCCAACTCCGAGATGCTTGCACCAGTCCATTGAAGGATCACTGGAGCTTGCATACTTGCTAGTATCTTTAGGATCGACAAAACCTTCTGGTTGTATCACATACAATGTTTGCTCAAGGAAACCGTCGAGAAAACAATGTTTTGACATCCTACGTGCAATATTTCATAAATAATGCATCAACAACTAACATAATTCTAACAGACCTTTAGCATCGCTACGAGTGAGAAAGTCTCATCATAGTCAACTATTTGATCTTGTCGAAAACATCTTTGCGACAAGTCGAGCTTTTCTTAATAGTGACTTATCACCATCATCGTCTGTCTTCTTTTAAAGATCCATCTTTACTCAATATTCTTATGACCATCAAGTAGTTCTTTCAAAGTCTACACTTTGTTTTCATACATGGATCCTCTCTCGGATTTCATGGCTTCCAGCCATTTGTCGGAATCTGGGCCCACCATCGCTTTCTCCATAACTCGTAGGTTCACTGTTGCTCAAACAACATGACCTCCAAGACAGGGCTACCGTACTACTCTGCAGCAGTACGCGACCTTGTCGACCTACAAGGTTTGTAGTAACTTGATTCGAAGCTTGATGATCACCATCATCAGCCTCCACTTCAATTGGTGTAGGCGCCACAGGAACAACTTCCTGCGTCCTGCTACACACTGGTCGAAGTGATGGTTCACTAACCTCATCAAGTTTTACCACCCTCCCACTCAATTCTTTCGAGAGAAACCTTTCCTCGAGAAAGGATCCGTTTCTAGAAACAAACACTTTGCTTTCGGATCTGAGATAGGAGATGTACCCAACTGTTTTGGATATCCTATGAAGATGCATTTATCCGCTTTGGGTTCGAGCTTATCAGACTGAAACTTTTTCACATAAGTGTGAAACCCCAAACTTTCAAGAAACGACAGTTTAGATTTCTCTAAACCTCAGTCTATACTGTGTCATCTCAACGGAAATACGCGATGCCCTATTTAAAGTGAGTGCGGTTGTCTCTAATGCATAACCCATAAACGATAGTGGTAATACGATAAGAGACATCATAGTATGCACCATACCAAATAGTGCGTGGCTATGACGTTCAGACACATCATCACACTATGATGTTCCAGGTGGCATGAACTGCGAAACAATTTCCACATTGTCTTAACTGTGTACCAAAACTCGTAACTCAGATATTCATTTCCATGATCATATCATAGACAGTTTATCCTCTTGTTACGACGAACTTCACTCTGAAACGGATTTGAACTTTTCAACATTTCAGACTTGTGATTCATTAAGTAAATACTCCTGTATCTACTCAAATCGTCGGTGAAGTAAGAACATAATGATATCCACTGCGTGCCTCAGCACCCATTGGACTGCATACATCAAAATGTATCACTTCCAACAAGTTACTATCTTATTTCATCTCAATGAAAACAAGGCCTTGCTCATGTGGTATGATTTGCATGTCACTAGTGATTCGAAATCAGGTGAGTACAAAGATCCATCAGCATGGAGCCTCTTCATGCAATTTATACTAACATGACTCAAGCGGCAGTGCCACAAGTAAGTGGTACTATCATCATCAACTCGTATCTTTTGGCACCAATATCATGAACATGTGTAACACTACGATCGAGATTCAATAAACCATTGAAGGTGATTATTCAAGAAAATAGAGTAACCATTATTCTCTTTAAATGAATAATCGTATTGCAATAAACACGATCCAATCATGTTCATGCTTAACGCAAGCACCAAATAACAATTATTTAGGTTTAACACCAATCCCGATGGTAGAGGGAGCGCGCGACGTTTGATCATATCAACCTTGGAAACACTTCCAACACGTATCGTCACCTCGCCTTTAGCTAGTCTCCGTTTATGCCGTAGCTTTCATTTCGTGTTACTAATCACTTAGCAACCGAACCGGTATCCAATACCCTTATGCTACTAGGAGTACTAGTAAAGTACACATCAACATTATGTATATCAAATATATTTCTCTCGACTTTTGCCAGCCTTCTTATCTACCAAGTATCTAGAGTTGCTCCACCTCAGTGACTGTTCCTCTCATTACAGAAGCACTTAGTCTCGGGTTTGGGTTTAGTCTTGGTTCTCTTCATTAGCGTAGCAACTGTTTTGCCGTTTCACGAAGTATCCCTTCTAGCCCTCGCCTTTCTTGAAACTTAGTGGTTTTACTAACCATCAACTATTGATGCTCCTTTTGATTTCTACTTTCGCAGTGTCAGAACATCACGAATCGCTCAAGGATCATTGTATCTATCCTTGATATGTTATAGTTCATCACGAAGCTCTCACAGCTTGGTGGCAGTGAATTTGGAGAACCATCACTATCTCATCTGGAAGATTAACTCCCACTTGATTCAAGTTATTGTTGTACTCAGACAATCTGAGCACATGCTCAACGATTGAGCTTTTCTCCTTTACTTTGTGGACAAAGAATCTTGTTTGGAGGTCTCGTACCTCTTAACAAGGGCACAAGCATGAAATCACAATTTCATCTCTTTGGAACATCACTTATGTTCCGTGACGTTCTTACAACGTTTTCGGCGCCTTGCTTCTAAGCCATTAAGTATTTTGTACTGAACTATCGTGTAGTCGTCAGAAACGTGTATGTCGGATGTTCACAGCATCCACAGACGACGCTCGAGGTGCAGCACACCGAGTGGTGCATTAAGGACATAAGCCTTCTGTGCAGCAACGAGGACAATCCTTGGTTTTACAGACTCAGTCTGCAAATTTTGCTACTTTCAACTTTCAACTAAATTTTCTCTAGGAACATACAAAAACAGTAGAGCTATAGCGCAAGCTACATCGTAATTCGCAAAGACCATTAGACTATGTTCATGACAATTAGTTCAATTAATCATATTACTCAAGAACTCCCACTCAAAAAGTACATCTCTCTAGTCATTTGAGTGGTACATGATCCAAATCCACTATCTCAAGTCCGATCATCACGTGAGTCGAGAATAGTTTCAGTGGTAAGCATCTCTATGCTAATCATATCAACTATACGATTCATGCTCGACCTTTCGGTTTCATGTGTTCCGAGGCCATGTCTGCACATGCTAGGCTCGTCAAGCTTAACCCGAGTGTTCCGCGTGCGCAACTGTTTTGCACCCGTTGTATGTGAACGTTGAGTCTATCACACCCGATCATCACGTGGTGTCTCGAAACGACGAACTGTAGCAACGGTGCACAATCGGGGAGAACACAATTTCATCTTGAAATTTTAGTGAGAGATCACCTCATAATTCTACCGACGTCCTAAGCAAAATAAGGTGCATAAAAGGATTAACATCACATGCAATTCATAAGTGACATGATATGGCCATCATCACGTGCTTCTTGATCTCCATCACCAAAGCACCGGCACGATCTTCTTGTCACCGGCGTCACACCATGATCTCCATCATCATGATCTCCATCAACGTGTCGCCAACGGGGTTGTCGTGCTACTCATGCTATTACTACTAAAGCTACGTCCTAGCAAAATAGTAAACGCATCTGCAAGCACAAACGTTAGTTATAAAGACAACCCTATGGCTCCTGCCGGTTGCCGTACCATCGACGTGCAAGTCAACATTATCTATTACAACATGATCATCTCATACATCCAATATATCACATCACATCGTTGGCCATATCACATCACAAGCATACCCTGCAAAAACAAGTTAGGTGTCCTCTAATTTTGTTGTTGCATGTTTTACGTGGTGACCAAGGGTATCTAGTAGGATCGCATCTTACTTACGCAAACACCACAACGGAGATATATGAGTTGCTATTTAACCTCATCCAAGGACCTCCTCGGTCAAATCCGATTCAACTAAAGTTGGAGAAACCGTCACTTGCCAGTCATCTTTGAGCAAAGGGGGTTACTCGTAACGATGAAACCAGTCTCTCGTAAGCGTACGAGTAATGCCGGTCCAAGCCGCTTCAATCCAACAATACCGCGGAATCAAGAAAAGACTAAGGAGGGCAGCAAAACGCACATCACCGCCCACAAAAACTTTTGTGTTCTACTCGAGAAGACATCTACGCATGAACCTAGCTCATGATGCCACTGTTGGGGAACGTCGCATGGGAAACAAAAAATTTCCTACGCGCACGAAGACCTATCATGGTGATGTCCATCTACGAGAGGGGATGAGTGATCTACGTACCCTTGTAGATCGTACAGCAGAAGCGTTAGTGAACGCGGTTGATGTAGTGGAACGTCCTCACGTCCCTCGATCCGCCCCGCGAACAATCCCGCGATCAGTCCCACGATCTAGTACCGAACGGACGGCACCTCCGCGTTCAGCACACGTACAGCTCGACGATGATCTCGGCCTTCTTGATCCAGCAAGAGAGACGGAGAGGTAGAAGAGTTCTCCGGCAGCGTGACGGCGCTCCGGAGGTTGGTGATGACCTTGTCTCAGCAGGGCTCCGCCCGAGCTCCGCAGAAACGCGATCTAGAGGAAAAACCGTGGAGGTATGTGGTCGGGCTGCCGTGGAAAAGTCGTCTCAAATCAGCCCTAATACCTCAGTATATGTAGGAGGGAGGGGGAGGCAAGAGGCAGCCTCAAACCCTCAAGGTTTGGCCGAAATTGGAGGTGGAGGAGTCCTACTCCAATGGAGTAGGATTCCACCTTCCCACTTGGAAACTCTTTCCACCTTGTGTTTTTTCCTTCTCAAACCTTATGGGCCTTAGTGGGAACTTATTCCAGCCCACTAGGGGCTGGTTTATCTCTTCCCATAGCCCATGAGACCCCTTGGGGCGTGACACCCCTCCCGATGGTCCCCGGCACCCCTCCCGGCACTCCCGGTACACTACCGATGAGCCCGAAACTTTTCCGGTAATGCACGAAAACCTTCCGGTAACCAAATGAGGTCATCCTATATATCAATCTTCGTTTCCGGACCATTCTGGAAACCCTCGTGACGTCCGTGATCTCATCCGGGACTCCGAACAACATTCGGTAACCAACCATATAACTCAAATACGCATAAAACAACGTCGAACCTTAAGTGTGCAGACCCTGCGGGTTCGAGAACTATGTAGACATGACCCGAGAGACTCCTCGGTCAATATCCAATAGCGGGACCTGGATGCCCATATTGGATCCTACATATTCTACGAAGATCTTATCGTTTGAACCTGAGTGCCAAGGATTCATATAATCCCGTATGTCATTCCCTTTGTCCTTTGGTATGTTACTTGCCCGAGATTCGATCGTCAGTATCCGCATACCTATTTTAATCTCGTTTACCGGCAAGTCTCTTTACTCGTTCCGTAATACAAGATCCCGTAACTTACACTAAGTCACATTGCTTGCAAGGCTTGTGTGTGATGTTGTATTACCGAGTGGGCCCCGAGATACCTCTCCGTCACACGGAGTGACAAATCCCAGTCTCGAACCATACTAACTCAATGAACACCTTTGGAGATACCTGTAGAGCATCTTTATAGTCACCCAGTTACGTTGCGACGTTTGATACACACAAAGCATTCCTCCGGTGTCCGTGAGTTATATGATCTCATGGTCATAGGAACAAATACTTGACACGTAGAAAACAGTAGCAACAAAATGACACGATCAACATGCTACGTCTATTAGTTTGGGTCTAGTCCATCACATGATTCTCCTAATGATGTGATTCCGTTATCAAGTGACAACACTTGCCTATGGCCAGGAAACCTTGACCATCTTTGATCAACGAGCTAGTCAACTAGAGGCTTACTAGGGAAAGTGTTTTGTCTATGTATCCACACAAGTATTGTGTTTCCAATCAATACAATTATAGCATGGATAATAAACGATTATCATGAACTAAGAAATATAATAATAACTAATTTATTATTGCCTCTAGGGCATATTTCCAACAGCTCCGCCACTGTCCGGAGCCCAAAACGGACTCCAGATCTGCCCTCCAGAGGAAGAACACGAGGTGGCGGCGCCTCCGTATCGTAAAACGCGATGAACTCTTCTCCTTGATTTTTTTCGGATGAAAGAGGTTATATAGAGCTGGGATTGGGGGCGGCGAAGCTCCGAGGAGCTCACAAGCCTGCCAGCCCTGGCCAGGGGGGCAGGGCCTGGTGGGCTTGTGGACTCCTGGCTCCGTCCCTCCAGTTGATTCTTGCGCCAGTATTTTTTATATATTCCAGAAAATTCCACGTAGATTTCCAGGTCATTCCGAGAACTTTTATTTCTGTGCAAAAACAACACCATGGCAATTTTGCTGAAAACATCGTCAGTCCAGGTTAGTTCCATTCAAATCGTGCAAATTGGAGTCCAAAACAAGGGCAAAAGAGTTTGGAAAAGTAGATACGACGGAGACGTATCAGAGATGTACCCAACTGTTTTGGATATCCTATGAAGATGCATTTATCCGCTTTGGGTTCGAGCTTATCAGACTGAAATTTTTTCACATAAGCGTCGTAGCCCCAAACTTTCAAGAAACGACGGCTTAGGTTAC
The DNA here is from genome assembly GCF_904849725.1 of Hordeum vulgare subsp. vulgare. Taxonomy (NCBI): domain Eukaryota; kingdom Viridiplantae; phylum Streptophyta; class Magnoliopsida; order Poales; family Poaceae; genus Hordeum; species Hordeum vulgare. The sequence goes on along the minus strand of NC_058520.1, from coordinate 32,408,737 downwards.
TCCAAACAATAGTTCATACGGTCTCATCTCAACGGAATTACGTGGTGCCCTATTTAACGTGAATGCAGTTGTCTCTAATGCCTAACCCGAAACGATAGTGGTATTTCGATAAGAGACATCATAGTATGCGCTATATCCAATAGGGCGCGGCTATGACGTTGATGACCCACAAGTATAGAGGATCAATTGTAGTCCTTTCGATAAGTAAGAGTGTCGAACCCAACGAGGAGCAGAAGGATGTGACAAGTGGTTTTCAGCAAGGTAAAATCTGTAGCCACTGAAATTGTCGGTAACAAGTGATTGTATGGTGAGATGATTCATAGCAAGCAACAAGTAACAAAAGTAGCAACGGTACAGCAAAGTGGCCCAATCCCTTTTGTAGCAAGGGACAAGCCTGGACAAAGTCTTATAGGAGGAAAAACGCTCCCGAGGACACACGGGAATTTTTGTCATGCTAGTTTCATCATGTTCATATGATTTGTGTTCGTTACTTTGATAGATTGATATGTGTGTGGACCGGCGCTTGGGTACTGCCCTTACTTGGACAAGCATACTACTTATGATAAACCCCTCTCGCAAGCATCCACAACTACGAAAGAAGAATTAAGACAAAGTCTAACCATAACATTAAACTAGTGGATCCAAATCAGCCCCTTACGAAGCAATGCATAAACTAGGGTTTAAGCTTCTGTCACTCTAGCAACCCATCATCTACTTACTACTTCCCAATGCCTTCCTCTAGGCCCAAATAATGGTGAAGTGTTATGTAGTCGACGTTCACATAACACCACTAGAGGAAAAACAACATACAACACATCAAAATATCCAACGAATACCAAATTCCTGTGACTACTATTAGCATGACTTATCCCATGTCCTCGGGAACAAAAGTAACTACTCACAAAGCATAATCATATTCATGATCAGAGAGGTAATGAGTAGCATCAAGGATCTGAACATGAACTCTTCCACCAAGTAATCCAACTAGCATCAACTACATAGAGTAATCAACACTACTAGCAACCTTACAAGTACCAATCGGAGTCGCGAGATGGAGATTGGTTACAAGTGATGAACTAGGGTTTGGAGATGAGATGGTCCCGATGAAGATGTTGATGGTGACGAGTCCCCTCCGATGAGAGGAGTGTTGGTGATGACGATGGCGACGATTTCCCCCTCCGGGAGGGAAGTTTCTCCGGCAGGATCGTCCTGTCGGAGCTCTAGATTGCTTCTCCTCAAGTTCCGCCTCGTGGCGGTGGCGAATCCACGAAAAAGCTCCTCCTTCATTTTTTCCTGGACGAAACCCTTCATATAGCAAAAGGAGGGGGCCAGTGGGCTAGCATGCTGCCCACAAGCCCTCATGGCGCGGCCTGGGGGGTGGTCGCGCTGTGCAGGCTTGTGGCCACCTGCACGCGCCCCTCTGGCACTGCTTCAGCCCAGTATTTTTTATAAATCCGGAAAAAAAATCCTCGTTGATTTTTACGGTGTTTGGAGTTGCGCACAATAGGTATCGCAACTTTGCTCCACTTTCAGGCCAGAATTCCAACTGCCGGCATTTTCCCTCTTCATGTAAACCTTGCAAAATAAGAGAGAAAAGGCATAAGAATTGTACCATGAAATGAAATAACAGCCAAAGAAGCGATAAATATCAACATGAAAACATGATGCAAAATGGACGTATCAGACGTTCGGACACACCATCACACTATGGTGTTCTAGGTGGCATGAATTGCGAAACAATTTCCACATTGTCTTAACTGTGTACCAAAACTCGCAAATCAGATATTCATCTCTATGATCATATCGTAGACAGCTTATCCTCTTGTCACTACGATCTTCACTATGAAATGGCTTTGAACTTTTCAATATTTCAGACTTGTGATTCATCAAGTAAATACTCATGTATCTACTCAAATCGTCAGTGAAGTAAGAACATAACGATATCAACTGTGTGCCTCAGCACTCATTGGACTGCACACATCAAAATGTATTACTTCTAAGAAGTTACTTTCTTGTTCCATCTCACTGGAAAATGAGGCCTTCAGTCATCCTACCCATGTGGTATGATATGCATGTCTCAAGTGATTCAAAATCAAGTGAGTCTAAACGATCCATCTGCATGGAGTTTCTTCATGCGTTTATACAAATAGGTATGTTTTGCATGTCTCAAACGTTCCAAAAATGAGTAAGTACAAAGATCCATCAGCATGGAGCTTCTTCATGCATTTTATACCAACATGACTCAAGTGGCAGTGCCACAAGTAAGTGGTACTATCATTACTACTTTGTATCTTTTGGCATCAATATTATGAACATGTGTGGCACTACGATCGAGATTCGATAAACCATTGAAGGTAATTATTCAAGAAAATGGAATAACCATTATTCTCTCTAAATGAATAATCGTATTGCAATAAACACGATCCAATCGTGTTCATGCTCAACGCAAACACCAAATAACAATTATTTAGGTTTAACACCTATCCCGATGGTAGAGGGAGCGTGCGATGTTTGATCACATCAACCTTAGAATTACTTCCAACACACACCGTCACCTCACCCTTGCTAGTATCCTTTTAGTCCGTAGCTATAACTTCTAGTTACTAACACTTAGCAACTGAACCGGTATCTAATACCCTGTTGCTACTAGGAATACTAGTAAGGTACACATCAATATCAGGTATATCCAATATACTTCTGTCGACTTTGCGAGCCTTCTCATCTACCAAGTATCTAGGGTAGTTCCGCCTCAGTGACCGTTTCCCTCATAACAGAAGCCCTTAGTCTCGGGTTTAGGTTCAACCCTGGGTTTCTTCACTAGAGCAGCAACTGTTTTGCCGTTTCATAAAGTATCCCTTATTACCCTTGCCCTTTCTTGAAACTAGTGGTTTTACTAACCATCAAAAATTGTGCTCCTACTTGATTTCTACTCTCGCAGTGTCAAACATTGTGAATAGCTCAAGGATCATCATATGTATCCTTGATATGTTATAGTTCATCACGAAGCTCTAGTAGCTTCGTGGGAGTGACTTTGGCGAACCATCACTATCTCATCTCGAAGATCAACTCCCACTCGATTCAACTGATTGTAGCACTCAGACAATCTGAGCACATGCTCAACAATTGAGCTTTTCTCCCTTACTTTGTAGACAAATAATCTTGTCGGAGGTCTCATACCTCTTAACAAGGGGACGAGCATGAAATCCCAATTTCATCTCTTGGAACATCTCATATGTTCCGTGACGTTTCAAAACGTCTTCGGCTCCCCAATTTTAAGTCGTTAACCATTACGCACTGAACTATCACGTAGTCATCAAAAACGTGTATGTCAGATGTTCGCAGCATCCACAAACGACGCTCGAGGTTCAGCACACCGAGCGGTGCATTAAGGACATAAGCCTTCTGCGCAGCAATGAGGTCAATCCTCAGTTTACGGACTCAGTCCGCAAAATTGCTACTATCATCTTTCAACTAAATTTTCTCTAGGAAAATATAAAAACAGTAGACCTACAACGCAAGCTACAACATAATTTGCAAAGACCTTTTTTACTATGTTCGTGAAATTGAGTTTAGCTAATCATATTACTAATAACTCCCACTCAAAATAGACATCCCTCTAGTCATTTGAGTGGCGCATGATCCAAACCCACTAACTCAAGTCCGATCATCACGTGAGTTGACTATAGTTCCAGTGGTGAACATCTCCATGTTGATCATATCAACTATATGATTCATGCTCGACCTTTCGGTCTCTTGTGTTCCGAGACCATGTCTGTACATGCTAGGCTCATCAAGTTTAACCCGAGTGTTCCGCGTGTGCAACTATTTTGCACCCGTTGTATGTGAACGTTGAGTCTATCACGCCCGATCATCACGTGGTGTCTCGAAACGATGAACTGTCGCAACGGTGCACAGTCGGGGAGAACACAATTTTATCTTGAAATTTTAGCGAGGGATCACCTTATAATGCTACCGTCGTTCTAAGCAAGATAAGGTGCATAAAAGGATTAACATCACATGCAATTCATAAGTGGCATGATATGGCCATGATCTTGTGCTTCTTGATCTCCATCACCAAAGCACCGGCATGATCTTCATCGTCACAGGCGCCACACCATGATCTCCATCATTGTGCCGCCATCGAGGTTGTCGTGCTATCTATGCTATTACTACTAAAGCTACAACCTAGCAATATAGTAAACGCATCTGCAAACACAAACGTTAGTTTAAAGACAACCCTATGGCTCCTGCCGGTTGCCGCAACATCGACGTGCAAGTCGATATTTAACTATTACAACATGATCATCTCATACATCCAATATATCACATCATGTCTTTGGCCATATCACATCACATGCATACCCTGCAAAAACAAGTTAGACGTCCTCTAATTTGTTGTTGCATGTTTTACGTCGCTGCTATGGGTATCTAGTATGATCGCATCTTACTTACGCAAAACCACAACGGAGATGTGCAAATTGCTATTTAACTCCAAGGACCGCCTCGGTCAAATCCAATTCAACTAAAGTTGAAGAAACATGCATCCGTCAGTCATCTTTATGCAACAAGTTGCATGTTAGTTGATGAAACCGGTCTCTCGTAAGCGTACGAGTAATGTTGGTCCGGCCCGCTTCAATCCAAAAATATCGCCGAATCGAGAAAAGACTAAGGAGGGCAGCAAATCGAACATCAACGCCCACAAAAACTTTTGTGTTCTACTCGAGATTACATCTACGCATGAACCTAGCTCATGATGCCGCTGTTGGGGAACGTTGCATGGGAAACAAAAAAATCCTACGCACACGAAGACTTATCATGGTGATGTTCATCTATGAGAGGGAGATCAGATCCACATACCCTTGTAGATCGCTAAGCGGAAGCGTTAATAAATGCGGTTGATGTAGTGGTACGTCTTCACGATCCGTCCCACAAACCGTCCCACGATCCGTCCCACGAACCGTCCCACGATCCATCCCACGAACCGTCTCGTGATCCATCCCGATCAAGTGCCAAACAGACGGCACCTCCGCGTTCCGCACACGTACAGCTCGATGATGATCTCCGCCTTCTTGAACTAGCAAGAGAGACAAATATGTAGACGAGTTCCCTGGCAGCGGGACGACACTCCGGCGGTGGTGGTGATCTTATTCCTGCAGGGCTCCGCCCGAGCTCCGTAGAAAACCGATCTAGAGGAAGAACTACGATCTAGAGGAGAGGGCAGCACGTGGCAAAGTTGTGTCTCAAAAGCCCTAAACCTCTAGTATATGTAGGAGGATGGAGGAGGCATCCCTGGCGCACCAAGGGAGTCTCCCTTGGGTCGGCCGAAGTGGAGGAGGGAGGAGTCCTCCTCCAATCCCACTTGGATTAGGACTCCTTCCTTAATTTCCCACCTCTTTTGGATTTTCCACCTTTTCCTCATGGGATTTCCTTGGATGACTTTGTCAGCCCATTATGCTTTATTGCACATCCAATAAACCCACGTGGACCCCTTGGGGCGTGGTGGGCCCACCCAGTGAGCCCCCCGGAACCCATTCGTCACTCAAGGTACACTGCCGGCAGTGCCCGAAAACCATCCGGAATCCAAATACCAACTTCCTAAATATCAATCTTCGTTTCTGCACCATTTCGGAACACCTCGTGATGTCCGGCATCTCATCCGGGACTCCGTACAAAACTTCGGTGATTAACACATATAACTCAACTATACCGAAACGTCACCAAACCTTAAGTGTGCAGACCCTGCGGGTTCGAGAACTATGCAGACATGACCTAAGACACTCTCTGGTCAATAACCAATAGCGGGACCTAGATGCCCATATTGGCTCCCACATATTCTACGAAGATCGCTATCGGATGAACCGCTATGTCAAGGATTCGGTTAATCTCGTATGTTGTTCCCTTTGTCCTTCGGTATGTTACTTGCTCGAGATTCGATCGTCGGTATCACCATACCTAGTTCAATCTCGTTACCGGCAAGTCTCTCTACTCGTTTTGTAATACAAGATCCCGTAACTAACTCCTTAGTCACATTGCTTGCAAGGCTTGTTGTGATGTTGTATTACCGAGTGGGCCCCGAGATACCTCTCCGTCACACGGAGTGACAAATCCCAGTCTTCATACATGCCAACCCAACAAACACCTTTGGCGATACCTGTAGAGCACATTTATAGTCACCCAGTTACGTTGCGATGTTTGATACACACAAGGTATTCCTCCGATGTCCGGGAGTTGCATGATCTCATGGTCATAGGAACAGATACATTGACATGCAGAAAATAGTAGCAATAAACTGACACAATCATATACTATGTTTGAAGTTTGGGTCTTGTCCATCACATCATTCTCCCAATGATGTGATCTCATTATCAAGTGACAACACTTGTCTATGGTCAGGAAACCTTGACCATCTTTGATCAATGAGCTAGTCAACTAGAGGCTTACTAGGGACAGTGTTTTGTCTATGTATCCACACATGTATTTGTGTTTCCAATCAATAAAATTATAGCATGGATAATAAACGACTATCATGAACATAGAAATATAATAATAATTAATTTATTATTGCCTCTAGGGCATATTTCCAAGAGAGTATGTGTTTCTCACCGACATTACATTCATGTTCACACATTTCGTATCAATTGTCGGAGTTCATCCTTTTTCACTGCATATCTATCTTTAATTTTATTTCCACCTTCTTCTTGACTATTTAAAAAGCCTTGAAAATCCAAAAATATTTCTCGCTTCTTTTCGGACTTCCTTTCTTGTTTAGTTGGTTTGCAGCATAAAAAGAAGACCCAAAAAGATTCCTCTTGCTTGTTGGGAGCTTTCTTGTGTAAATAATTTTTCTTGTTCTTATTTTACTTTGTTTTTTTGCTTTTGTCAGAAAAATCTAAAACTCCAAAAATATTCGAGTGAGTTTCTCTTAATTTCTTTCCCTTTTATTGAGTCATTGAAACGAGAGCACCATGATGAAAATGTTTAGAGGCTCTCATATGCATTATTGTTGATCTAACAAAAGAGCCAATATTACCTTGTCTTCTCCTTTGTATATACTATTTCACAGATTCCAGCTTAGTCCATGGCACACTTTTACTATTATTATTTTCACATTATTTGGTCGTGCAAGTGAAAGGCAATAATGACGAAATTGGATGGAGTGATCATGGTAAAGGAAGCCGGTATGAACTACTTTTGCTTTATATTTTTGTAAATATGTTTAGCTCGTTCAATCTTGATTCAACATGTTATGAGTAAACATGTTTATGATGACAATTAGAGATTATAGTTGCATGATTATGATATTGAAATTAGAAGTGTTCATATCCTACTCATGCTAATGTTCAATATTTATTATTCTCAATGCATGATTATGACTGTTTTTGCTCTCTAGCTAGTCGCTTCTTATGACATTCTCGGATTAGGCTATAGTAACCCCTGTAATCAAGCTACAGTAATCACACGCTAATGGTGCCATGTCATCAAGATTTGCTAAGCCAAATTGCCACTTGACAAAAACCAAAACTAAATTCAAATTAAAATTAAGTCAAATAAATTATTTCTCCAAACTATAAAATAAAAATCATGATTGGGTTGAAAATATTCCATAAGTAATTGTCAATATGAAACCAACATTTTACCAAGTATTTAAACGCCCTAAATTATTTAAAACAAATGCCAATTCAATTATTAAATGCCCTTTCAAATTTTGGTATTTCCAAAACAGATTCAAATGCCCCCAAACATTGTGTGGCAGTGTATAAAAATGCTATGGGAGTAAAAGGCCTTGCGCCATATTTTTACAAAAGATTGTTGTTACAAATATAAATAAAATAGAACTATAAAAAGAAAGCACAAAAGGAAAAGACTTACTCGGCATTCAGGCCCGTGTGTTATAGGCTGGCCCTGCCCATTTAGGCCAACCTTCTCCTTCCCCTCGCAAGCGACAGGAGAAGGCCGACGCTCGCCATGGCCACCAATGCGCGCGCCTCACCATCGAGAGACGCTAGTGGATAAGAACGAGCCCCAGTGTCCCCCCTCCCGCCCAACCGTAGATCACCAATTCCCCCTCCATGCTCACCCTCTTCCTCTCGCGCATCGGCCGAGCACTGCCGCCGCCATGACCATTGGCTAGCCGCGCCCACGGTGTCTCCCACGCCATGCCTCCGTGCCCAGAAGGATCGTCGTGCTCTCCTGCGTCGACTGTGCACAACCATTGGATATTGGAGCACCTACACCGTCGTCCCTGTGCCTTCTTCCTCCTCGGGACGCCGCCGCACTCCGGCAATGATTCCGACTGCCCCGAGCCTCCCCCGCGCCCACTTAGCTCACCTACACGATCAAGATGAGCTCCTCGATTTCCCCCCTTTTATCTCCTTGGATACAAGCTCGTGGTGCCCGATTCCACCGAAGCCGAGGCTCGACTCCACTCAAGCTCAATGCTGGCGAGTCTCCGATGACCATTTGGTCATGCACTCGTGCTCATCTGTTTCCCCGTATCGCATCGAGCCTCCCCCAGCTACTCCATTTCCTCGTTAGCTCGCCGTATCCTCGATACATCATCATCGAACTCCGGTCGCCACAGACCTCGACGTTGGCGACGCTAGCTACCCCTCGCTTCCCTGATGGTCGTTCCGACCGCGCATGAGCTCCAGCTTCCGAATGCACCTGGCCACTCTCAAAATGGTGATCTCTATGCGTTTTACGATCGATGGTCGAGCCGCGCCGCCGCATTCTTTTGGTCGCCGGTGGCAGAACGCCGACCGCCGTTGACCTGGACAGGTTAGGGCCACCCACAAGGGCCACTAACGCTCGGCCCTGCCCTCTAATTAAGTGGCTAACAGTCATTGACATCGGACCCCACCACCTCTAATTAATCCCCTAATTAAACTTAGTTGGGTAATTTAAAATTAATTAATAAATGCGGTCACTCACGACTGGGTCCTGCTGGACCCAATTGACCATCAACCTCCCGACTGGGCTAAACTCACTCACTCAGAGCATCTCCAACAGCCGCGCTTCGCGCCGCGCCCAAAAAATGTTTTTACAGCGCGCGTGCCGGCTGGTTTAGCGCAGGGATAGGCGCTGGCTCCAACAGTCGCGCTATAATGCAGCGCGCGCACCGCGCTCCAGCGGTGCCCAAAAATGCAGCGCGCGCAGCAGGCACAAACCACATATACATTTCAAAAAAATAGTGAGAAAAACGATCAAACAAACAAAATAAATCAACAATAAATAGTTATTACAACTCAAACAAATAGTTTCTCATTCAGTACAACAAATAATGCAATAAACACAACCAATAGTTCATGAACAATACAATACAAATAATGCAATCAAATCATGCTCTTTGTCGTCCATGCCATGCCCACCACTCTTCAATCAAATCCTTCTGAAGATCATTGTGTGTTGCGGGACACCGAATGGCATGATACGAGGCAACAAAACGGGCAACCCTTTCAGCCCTCCGTCGCACTCGCACGGGATGTCCCAAGAGCTCATACTGTGAGTAGCCTACATCTTGGCCACGCTCATTCTCGATGATCATGTTGTGCATGATCACACAAGCGTGCATGATGTACCAAAGCATTTTTTGATCCCAAAATCTAGCCGGTCCTCTCACAATAGAAAATTGGGCTTGTAAAATCCCAAATGCTCTCTCCACATCTTTCCTAGCAGCCGCCTGAGCATTGTGAAAATCAAGATTTTTCTTACCTTCTGGCTTTTTCAACGGCTTCACGAAGGTTTGCCACTTTGGATAGATGCCATCCGCTAGATAATAGCCATAGTTGTACGTACGACCATTTGCTACAAACTGCACCGGTGGCAACTCACCATTCGCAATCTTATTCATCAGTGGTGACCGGTTGACAACATTGATGTCATTCAAAGATCCAGGCATTCCAAAGAATGCATGCCAAATCCAAGTCTCATGATCGGCCACCGCTTCAAGGATTATAGTGGAACCCTTTTTAGGCCGTGGAATTGTCCATGCCATGCCTTTGGACAATTTTTCCAACACCAATGCATGCAATCTATTGAGCCAAGCATGCCAGGAAAGCCGCGAGATTTGTTCATCGCCAATAGCCTTGCGGCGTCTTCAGCAGTGGGAGATCTCAAATACTCCTCGCCAAACACTTGCACAATTCCCACTGCAAAGCGCTTGACACACATGATGGCTTGGCTCTCTGTGACATCCTCGACTTTTGCTACAGTAATGATTGTAATTAAGCGACACTGATCCCGCGCTAATGATGCCACGTTATCGCAAGTGATATCAATGATCTCGTGTTGGTTGAAACCGAATCAAATTCGGAGCTTTAAATAAAATAAATAAAGGAAATATAGTAAATGAAAATAAATAAATAAAGGAAAGAATTAAAAGTATGTATAATAAATTGTAAAAGAAAGTATGAAAAAGTATTTAAAAAGAAAGTTAAATAGTATATTAAATAATAAAAGATAGAAAAGAAATTAAAAAAAAACAAAGCTAACCTCCCCCCTGGCCGAGCTAGGCCAAGTGGCCCAGCTGGCCAGGCCCTCCCGCATCGGCCCCCCACTCCCGTGAAACCCTAGGCAACCACCACGCCAGCCCCTCCCACTGCCTCCTCCCGATTTCCCCCACCCCGCCGCCACCTCTCCCTCCCCTCTCGCAATCTCTCTCTCTCCCTGCCTACGAGAGCCCCACTCCCCACCCCCTTCCCCACGACACCAGATCCCCTCTCACCTCTCGTTCGCCTCCCCACCCGAAGCCTCTCCCTCCCCTCGCTCTCGGTCCCAACCGAGACCGAGCCCCCCCAGATCCCCTCTCCCTCCTCCCACCGGCCAGCACCTCCCCACCCCGACCTCCTCCTCCCCACCTCGGTCGGCACCTCCCCACCCCGGCCTCCTTACTCACCTCGCCTCCACCGCCGGCCTCCCTCTCCTCTTCCCACTCGGCCCCCACCAGATCTGGCCGGACCACCTCGCCGGCCTACACCCCCATCCCGGCAACCACCATCCCTCCGGCCGCCCCCAAGCACCCTCGGCCGGCCCCTTCTTCACCGGAGGGCCTCACCTCGCTGGCCATCCAGCCGGCCCCGACCTCCAGGAGGCCCTCTCCGGCGACCGTCCTCACTGGCACCACCGTCACCACCGTCACCATCGTCACCGCATCGTCCTCCTCCTCGCCGTCACCTCCGCCTCACGAGAACTCCGGCTTCATCGGGCCGTCTCATCAACGTTGGTGAGCCCCTCCTCGGGCTCCTCCCCACCGTCGCGTTCCCCTCACCGTCCCGGTTCCGTTCCGGCAAACGGGACCCCGATCCGTCGACGGTAGTGACCGGTAGGAGGATTTGAAGAAGGTGTTCTCCTATGTTGAGTTAGCAGAGAGTTGTGTTCTCTGTTGTCTGTTGACAGAGAGAGATGTGAGTGTGAGAGTTAAATAAAATAAAAACAAATGATGTATTCCGTGTATATGAATGTATGTATGTATGAAGTGCGATGTATGTATTGCGTATATAGGTATTTGGAGGAATACGATATTTGCATGTTTATATCTATGGATAAAATCGAGTATTTTGGCCTAAGGTCACTTACCGGTGGGGCCAACGCACCCGCTGTCTATGACAGGGAGGCCCCATGCGATAGTTAAAATAAAAAATAAAAATAATGTTTTTATTAAATAAATAAATAGATATATTAGTTAAATTAATTAATTAGAATAATTATAGTATGTCACGTGGGTCCCCCTCTAAATTAATCTGATTAATTAATATTTAATCTTAATTAAAACTTGTGCCTATGACATTCGGGACCCGCTGGTCAGTTGACCAGTCAACTTCTGATGTCAGCATGACATCGCGATGATGTCATAATAGGATTTTATTAAAATAATTAAATCTGTTTTTAATTCCTAATTATTAAATAAAACTTTAAAAAATAATATTAAATAATCCGTAAGTCAGATCAAAATATTTTCAACATGAAAGTTGATCAGCAAAACGAGACGAACCCGGATACACGGTCCATTCGTCTGTCACGCGTCCCTAGCATAGCAAACATGGAACTTTTTCATCGTTTCCAGTATATCCGGTAGTAGCCCCAGACCCGGAAAATATCGTCAGATATTCTTCCGACCCGTCTATGACGGATGTTGTTGCGTTAGCTCATGTCGAGCCTGCATCTTACCATGTCATGCTTTGTGTTGCATCGGTGCTATTATTTATTGTTTCTTCCCCCTCTTCTTACCGGTAGACCCCGAGACTGACGTTGCTGCCGGGTACATCTACGACCCTGCCGATCAGTCCTTTGCCGCAGAGCAGCAAGGCAAGCAAACCCCCCTTGATCATTCCTATATCGCCTATGTCTTTCTTCCTACTGCTTGCATTAGTATTTTGCTACTGTTGTAGTTAGCTCCTATATCTGATGCATAGCCTACTTTTGATGAACTGTTACTTTCAGTCCTGTACTTTAAATATGCTTAGTATAGGTGGAGCAGTCATCCCCTCTGACCCCGTAGTTCAGTTGCCCCGCTTGTTTTTCAAATCTCGATCTCTGATCGACGAGCCAGACCCGACACAACACATACACCCCCTTCGTTGTACGATAGGGATGCTATCGGGTACCGAGGGTGACACCTCGCTAAGTACTCCTGATGTTATCTCTGTAGTATAGCTAGTCGGTCGTGGTTATCGAGGGTGATTCCTCTTTCACCATTCCCGATGACGCCTCTGTCGTGCAACCCCGCAAGTGTGGGACCCCCGAGGGTGATTCCTCTAAGCCCACCTTGACGGGTACATCATTCGGAATCCAACGAGGGTGATACCTCGGATTCCCCCCGATGTTACAACCACACAGTTACTCGACCATGTTACTGGGATCTTTGGTGATTAGTTGTAAGACGGGTGGATTCCCATGAGACTGTGTTGATGGCCTAATTAAAATGCTAATGGATTTGGGTATTTGATCTAGGTTGGTCGGAGACCTTTTCGCACTAACCGGCTACGCGGGAAGAATTATGGGTACTCGGCGTCGCGGTATCAGCCGAAGCTTTTCAGATGCCAGCAATGTAGCAGCGCGCGCCCGAGTGGTCCCGAGATGCATCGCGCTTGTGATTAAGGGATGCTAGGACTGACGTCGGCCGCCCACGCCACGTGCAGGAGTGCGAAGGGGAACTGGGCCCACGAACCCTTTGTGCTTAGGAGTTAGACCGGCGGGCTGGCCTCTTTGATTAGTCTTAGGTGGGGCTGCAACGTATCGATATTCCGAGGCCGGGCAGGACCCAGAAAAGTATGTCCGGCCAGAGTGTTATCGAGCGTGACGGGACATGTGGTGCACCCCTGCAGGGATGAAAATTAACTATTCGGATAGCCGTGTCCACGGTTACAGGACGACTTGGAGTTGTGCCCCGATCTTTTACAACTACAATTGTTACTTAACTGGAATTAGTTTGCCTCGGGATTGCTTCCTCGCAGGGAGTCGAGGGAGGATCTTTAGGCGTGACCTCACTTTAATTTTGCTGCAACAATATGACTATTAATGTTTTACCTCTGTTCTACTCTCGTCTATTGCTGCAAGACCCTAAAGATGCTAGCCTTCAATAGGACTAGGCCTTCTCTCTATTCTCGCATTGCTGCAGTCAGTCCACATATAACCCCCCCCCCCTTCTTTGATACTGGTGCATAATTAGAATAGTTCTGGTGTAAGACTTGCGAGTACTTTGGATGAGTACTCACCGCTGCTTTGCTCCCCCTTGTCCCCTCGATCCGTTTGCTGCGACCAGATGATGGAGCCCAGGAGATGGAGGTCCCCGCCACCGACGACTGCTACCCCGACGGTGCCTACTACTACGTGGAGGCCGCTGATGATCAGGAGTAGTTAGGAGGTTCCCAGGCAGGAGGCCTCGCCTCGTTCGATCGTTGTATCTTTTGTGTTAGCCTTCTCTAAGGAACCCCATGTTTTATGTCTGTACTCAGGTATTGTTGCTTCCGCTGACTCGTGTGTTTATCGAGCTTTCGTATTCTAGCCCTCGAGGCCCCTGGCTTGTAATATGAAGCTGATGTTTTTTTTATTTGTGTCTAGAGTTGTGTTGTGATATCTTCCCGTGAGTCCTTGGGTTTGGTCGTACGCATTTGCGTGTATGATTAGCGTACGATTAAATCGAGGGCGTCACACTCTCACCCATAGCCAAGTGATCATCAACTAAATCAGCCGGGATACTGTATGCCAACATACGCAAAGCGGCTGTCACCTTCACAAAGGTGCTATGCCCGAGCTCTCCGGCGGCATTCCTCCTTTGCTGGAAAAACCGGTCATGGCTCGCAAGTTTCTCTGCAATGCGCTTGAACAAGTCTGTGCTCATCCTAAACCGGCGACGAAAATACGACTCCGGGTATGTGGGATTCTCCACGAAATAGTTCTTCATCAATCTGTTATGGGCATCAATCATATCTCTCCAAAAAATTTCCCGGCCCATAACCGAACCACCGTGCTTCGGTTTTTTATTGATATGCATAGCTATGATCATTGCAAGATCCTCCTCCTCTTCCATATCAAATTCTTCTTCGGAAGAATCATACGACGAACTCATCTACAATGTTCAATACTATACTATAAAAAACTACAATTCAAAACATGCACCAAATTTATGAATTTGAAGCAATACATACCTTGTAGGCGTTTTGTCGAACACCTTGCGGGCGCGGCGCGGCAGCGAGCGGTGGGGCGCTGTTCCTCGGACGTCGGAGGGGCGCGAGGGCCGGCCGGACTAGGAGGGGTGGGGCGGAAGCGCGGCGGCGCGGGGAGGCCGGGGAAGCGCCTGAACGGGGGGCGCGGGCGGTGACGGCGGCTCGGGGATAGGCCGGGGCAGCGCCGAACGGTGGCCCGAGCGGCGGCGGCGGCGCGGTCGGATGGGGGCGGTGGCGCGGTCGGATGGGGGCGGTCGCGAGAGTGCAGAGCGAGCGCAGAGAGTGCACAGCCAGCGCAGGAGAGAGCAGGAGAGAGCGCAGAAGAAAGAACGAGCGAGCGCGGGAGAGTCGCGCGCGCGGGAGCTGGCGCAGCAAATAATGGGCGCGCGGTTGCGTTTCGGCCAGCGCGCTCAATTGGAAATGGCGCGCGCGCCGTTTTTGCGCGCCCGCTGGAGCTGCCGCCGCGTCGCGCGCACGCTAAATACAGCCTTTTTTACGGCGCGGCGCTTGTATGTTGCGGCTGTTGGAGATGCTCTCAGAGGTGGGTCGAGTCTCCCCCTTTTTTGCCGAGTCAGCATAGTCAAGTTGCGTGCTGGGTCAGTTTTGACTGACCCCACCTGTCATTCACTTTGGCTAGCCCACAGTGTGTATAAAAAGTATTTAGTGTTTTATTTTTGAATTAAAATAAATAAATAATAATTTTAGAATATTAATAAAACTTAAAAATTAATATAAAATAATTCGTAAGTCGGATGAAAATATTTTGTACATCAAATTTGATTAAAAACCGAGACGAACCCACATACGTTGTCCGTTCGTCTGTCGTGTGCCTCTTTCATAGCGAGCATGGAACTTTTCCATCGTTTCCGCCTCTATGATAGTAACCAGAGACCCGGGAAATATCATCAGATATTTTCCCGATCTGTTTATAACGTGTAGTACTGTGATAGATCATGGCTAACGCTGCATATTGCCATGCCGAGCATCGCGACGCACCCGTTTTCTATTATTTATTGTTTCTTCCCCCTCTTCTCTCCCGTAGACTCCAAGACCGACCCTACTGCCGGGTACGACTACACCACTAACGACCAGCCCTTTGCTGCAAAGTAACAAGGCAAGCAAACCCCCCTTGATCATTCCTATATCGTCTATTCTTTCTCCCTCATGCTTGCATTAGAATTTTGATATTGTTGTAGATAGTTCATATTTTGATGCATAGTCTGTTTTTGATGAACTGCTACTTTACTCTACCGCACTTTAAACTATTTAGTATAGGTGGAGTAGTGGTCCCCTTTGACCCCACTTAGTCCAGTTGCCCCGCTTTATCATCGAAGTCTCGATCTTTTTATCGACGAGCCAAGACTCGTCACATCACTCACACCCCCCCTTAGTTGTACGGCGGTGCCATGCTACTATCGAGTACCAAGGGTGACACCTCGATACGTACTCATGATGTTAGCTATGTAGTGTGGTTAACTGACGATGGTTTACGGAGGGTGATTCCTCCTTCACCACCTCCGATAACTACTCTGTTGTACAACCCATCAAGCATGGTCCATCGAGGGGATTCCTCCCTAGCCACCTTGACGGTTACATCATTCGAAATCCATCAAGGGTTATACCTCGGATCCCTGTGATGTTACAGCCACACAGTTGCTTGACCTTGCCACTGGGTTCATGAGGTGTGTTGCGGGTGGATTCCCGTGTGAATGTGACAAGGCGTGGTCGGGCATTTTGGGCCCTTGCCACAAATCCTCGAGATGGGGTGACGGGACCACATATCGTGGATTGCTAATCGTCGCTGCATTGTTAACTAAAATGCTAATGGGATTTGCATATTTGATCTGGGTTGGTCAGAGACCTTCTCGAACCAACCTTCACGTGGGAGGAGTTATGGGTTCTCAACATCGTAGTATCAGCCGAAGCTCTTCAAACGTCAGTAATGGAGCGGCGCACGCCCGAGTGGTTCGGATAAGCATCGTTCTTGTATATGTTTCCAACGTATCTATAATTTTTTATTGTTTCATGCTATTATATTATCTGTTTTGGATGTTTTATCTGTATTAATATGCTATTTTATATTATTTTTGAGACTAACCTATTAACCTAGAGCCAGGTGCTAGTTTTTTTTCATGTTTTTTAGTATTGCAGATAGGGAATATTAAACGGAGTCCAAATGGAATAAAATCTCCGGAATGATTTCTCTTGGACCACAAGAAACCTGCCACACTTGGAGAAGGGGGCACGAGACCTGTCGGGAGACGACAAGCCTGCAGGGCACGCCCTAAGAGGGGGGCGCCCCCGGGCTTGTGGCCCCGCTGCAGGCCTCCGAACCCTAATCTTCGTCCTATAAATTCCCAAATATTCCCCCAATGCCAGAACGACACCAAAAAATACTTTTCCGCCGCCAGGAGCCTCTGTTCCCATGAGGTCCAATCTGGGAGCCTTTTCCCGTAATCTGTCAGAGGGGGAATCGATCACGGAGAGCACCTACATCAACTCCATTGCCTCTCCAATGATGCGTGAGTAGTTTAATACAGACCTACGGGTCCATAGCTAGTAGCTAGATGGCTTCTTCTCTCTCTTTGTTCTTCAATACCATGTTCTTCATGATCTTCATGGAGATCTATCCGATGTAATACTCTTTTGCGGTATGTTTATCAAGATCTGATGAATTATGGCTTTATATTTAGATTATCTATGAATATTATTTGAATCTTCTCTGAATTTTTATATGCATGATTTCATATCTTAGAAAGTCTCTTCGAGTTATTGGTTTGGTTTGGCCAACTAGATTGGTAATTCTTGCAATGGGAGAAGTGCTTAGTTTTGGGTTCAATCTTGCGGTGTCCTCACCTAGTGAAAAAGTAGGGGTAGCGAGGCACGTATTGCATTGTTGCCATCGAGGATAAAAAGATGGGGTTTTCATCATATTGCTTGAGTTTATCCATCTACATCATGTCATCTTACCTAATGCGTTACTCTATTCTTCATGAACTTAATACTCTAGATGCACGCAGGAGTCAGTCGATGTGTGGAGTAATAGTAGTAGATGCAGAATCATTTCAGTCAACTTGACACACACGTGATGCCTATATGCATAATCATTGCCTTGGATATCTTCATAATTAATCACTTTTCTATCAATTGCTCGACAATAATTTGTTCACCCACCGTATTATTTTCCTTCATGAGAGAAGCCTCTAGTGAAACCTATTAACCCAGGGGCCATAGGATTCACTAAAGGCTTCTCTCATGAAGGGAAATAATACGGTGGGTGAACAAATTACTGTCGAGCAATTGATACAAAAGCGAATAATTATGAAGATATCTAAGGAAATGATTATGCATATAGGCATCACATCCGTGTCAAGTAGACCAAAACAATTATGCATCTACTACTATTACTCCACACATCGACTGACTCTTGTCTGCATCTAGAGTATTAAGTTCATGAAGAATAGAGTAACGCATTAGGTAAGATGACATGATGTAGAGGGATAAACTCAAGAAATATGATGAAAACGATGGCAACAATGCAATACGTGCCTCGCTACCCCTACTTTGTCACTGGGTGAGGACATCGCAATATTGAACCCCAAACTAAGCACCTCCCCCATTGCACGAATTACCAATCTAGTTGGCCAAACCAAACTAATAACTCGAAGAGACTTGCTAAGATATGAAATCATGCATATAAGAATTCAGAGAATATT
Source organism: Hordeum vulgare subsp. vulgare (assembly GCF_904849725.1). NCBI lineage: Eukaryota > Viridiplantae > Streptophyta > Magnoliopsida > Poales > Poaceae > Hordeum > Hordeum vulgare. The sequence goes on along the minus strand of NC_058520.1, from coordinate 32,390,358 downwards.
CAAATAATGTTAATAGATAATCTGAACATAAACCCACAATTCATCGGATCTCGACAAACACACCGCAAAAGAGTATTACATCGGATAGATCTCCATGAAGAACATGGTATTGAAGAACAAAGAGAGAGAAGAAGCCATGTAGCTACTAGCTATGGACCCGTAGGTCTGTGGTGAACTACTCACGCACCATAGGAGGGGCAATGGAGTTGATGTAAATGCCCTCCGTGATTGATTCCGTCTCTGCCAGCTTACCGGAAAAGGCTCCAGATTGGATTTCACAGGAACAGAGGCTCCCGGCGACAGAAAAGTATTTTTTGGTCTTGTTTCGGTATACGGGGAATAGTTGGGAATTTATAGGACGAAGATTAGGGTTAGGAGGCCTGTAGTGGTTCCACAAACCAGGGGGCCCCTAGGGCGTGCCCTGCAGGCTTGTCGCCTCCAGGCAGGTGTCCTGCCCCCTTCTCTAAGTCTGGCAGGTTTCTTCTGGTCCAAGAAAAATCATTCCGGGGGTGTTATTTTGTTTGGGCTCTGTTTAATATTCCTTATCTGCAATACTCAAAAACATGGAAAAATAAAAACTAGCACTAGGCTCTAGATTAATAGGTTAGTCTCAAAAATAATACAAAATAACATATTAATGCATATAAAACATCCAAAACAGATAATATAATAACATGGAACAATTAAAAATTATAGATACGTTGGAGACATATCACTACACAACATGCTTGATAAACTCTCACCCGGCACACTTTCCTGGGTCATGCCCGGCCGCGGAACATTAACACATCACAGCCCTACCTAGGCTCAACAAAGAGGCCAGCCTGCCGGTCTAAATCCTAAGCGCGTAGGGGTCATGGTCCCATCACCCTTTGCGCTCCTGCATGATGCGTGGGAGGCCGATGTCAGTCCTGGCACCTCTTATACAAAAACAATGCTTATCAGGACCATTGAGGCGTGCGCCGCTCCATTGCTGACGCCTTAAGACCTTCGGCTGATACTACGACGTCGAGAACCCGTAACTCCTCCCACGTGAAGGTTAGTGCGGAAAGGTCTCTGACCAACCCAGATCAAATACCCAAGTCTCATTAGCATTTTATTTAACAATGCAACGACGATCAACAATCCATGATATATGGTCCCGTCGCCCCGTCTCAAGGATGTGTGGCAAGGGCCCAGAATGCCCGGCCACACCTCGTCACATTCACGCGGGAATCCACTCGTAACACACCTCATGAACCAAGTGGCATGGTCAAGTAAGTGTGTGGCTGTAACATCAGAGGGATCTGAGGTATCACCTCGATGGATTCCGAACGATGTAACCGTCAAGGTGGCCATGGAGTAATCACCCTCGATGGACCACGCTTGATGGATTGTACGACAGAGTCGTTATCGGAGGTGGTGAAGGAGTAATCACCCTCCGTAAACCTCCGCCAGTTAACCACACTACAGAGCTAACATCAGGAGTATGTATCAAGGTGTCAGCCCCGGTACTCGATAGTAGCACTGCAGTGTCGTACAACTAAGGGGGTGTGAGTGATGTGAAGGGTCTTGGCTCGTCAATCAAAAGATCGAGACTTCGATGATAAAGCGGGGCAACTGGAATAAGGGGGTCAAAGGGGACCACTGCTCCACCTATATTGAACAGTTTAAAGTGCGGTAGAGTAAAGTAGCAGTTCATCAAAAACAGGCTATGCATCAGAATAGGAACTATCTACAACAGTAGCAAAGTTTTATTGCAAGCATGAGGGAGAAAGAATAGGCGGTATAGGAATGATCAAGGGGGTTTGCTTGCCTTTTTGCTCTTCGGCAAAGGGCTGGTCGTCAGTGGTGTAGTCGTACCCGACAACACATCAATCTCGGAGTCTATCGGAGAGAAGAGGGGGAATAAACGGTAAATATTAGCAAACAAGTGCATCACGATGCCTGGCATGGCAATATGCAGTGTTAGGCATAAACTATCGCAATACTACACGTTATAGACGGATCGGGAAAATAACTGACGATATTTCCCGGGTCTCTGGCTACTACCGGACAAGAAAAACTAATGGAAAAGTTCCACGTTTGCTATGAAAGAGGCACGTGATAGACGAACGGAAAGCGTATCCGGGTTCGTCTCGTTTTTCTGATCAACTTTCATGTGCAAAATATTTCCATCCGGATTACGGATTATTTTATATTATTTTTTAAAGTTTAATTAATATTCTGAAAATATTATTTATTTATTTTAATTCTAAAATAAAACACTAAATACTTTTTATACCCGGTGTGGGCTAGCCAAAGTGGATGAGACGTGGGGTCAGTCAAAACTGATCGAGTAGTCAACTTGACCATGCTGACTCGTCAAAAAGGGGGGGGCTCGACCCACCTCTCAGTGACTGGGTTTAGCCGAGTCGGCGGGTTGACCGATCAATTGCGTCCAGCGGGACCCAGTCGTTAGTGATGACAGTTATTTATTAATTTTAAATAATCCAACTGAGTTTAATTAGGAGATTAATTAGAGGGTGGTGGGGTCCAATGTCAGTGACTGTTAGCCACTTAATTAGAGGGCGGGACCGAGCGTTAGTGGACCTGGGGGGTGGCCTTGACCTGGCCAGGTCAGCGGCGGACGACGTTATGCCACCGGCGACTAAAAGAACGCAGTGGCGCGGCTCGTCCATCGATCATAAAATGCGTAGAGAGCACCATTTTGAGTGTGGTCAGGTGTGTTCAGGAGCTAGAGCTCGTGCGCGGTTGTTCCGACCATCAGGGGAAGCCAGGGGGTAGCTAGCATCGCCGACATCGAGGTCTGCGGCGACAGAAGTTCGATGATGACGTATCGAGGCTATGGCGAGCTAACGAGCAAATGGAGCAGCTCAGGAGGCTCTATGCCATATGGGGAAACAGATGAGCACAGGTGCATGACAAAATGGTCATCGGAGACTCGCCGGCATTGAGCTCGAGCGGAGTCGAGCCTTTGATCCAGTGGAATCGGAAACCACAAGCTCGTATCCAAGGAGATAAAAGGGGGAAAGATCGAGGATCTCACCGTGATCGTGTAGGTGAGCTAAGTGGGCGCGGGGGAGGCTCGGGGCGGCCGAAATCATTGCCCGCGTGCGGCGTCGTCCCGAGGAGGAAGAAGGCACGGGGACGGCGGTGTAGGCGCTCCAATCTCCAATGGTTTTGCACAGTCGACGCAGGAGAGCATGGCGGTCCTTCTGGGCACGGAGGCATGGTGTGGGAGACACCGTGGGCGCAGCTAGCCGACGGCCATGGTGGCGACAGTGCTCGGCCAATGCGCAGGAGGAAGAGGGTGAGCACGGAGGGGGGAATTGACGATCTAGGGTTGCGCGAGGGGGGACACTAGGGCTCGTTCTTATCCACCAGCGGCTCTCGATGGCTGGGCGCGCGCGTTGGTGGCCATGGCGAGCGTCGGCCTTCTCGTGTCGCTAGCGAGGGGAAGGAGAAGGCTGGCCTAAATGGCAGGGCCACCCTATAGCACTTGGGTGTGAATGCCAAGTAAGACTTTTCCTTTTATTACCTTTTCCTTTTCTCCTTTCTTTTTATAGTTTTATTTATTTATTTTTGTAACAACAATCTTTTATAATAATATGGTGCAAGGCCTTTTATTCCCTTAACATTTTTATACACTGCCATACAATGTTTGGGGGCATTTGAATCTGTTTTGAAAATACCAAAGTTTAAAAGGGCATTCAATAATTGAATTGGCCTTTGCTTTCAATAACTTAGGGCATTTAAATACTTGGTAAAATGTTGTTTTCATATTGACAATTACTTAGGGAATATTTTCAAGCCAATAATGATTTTTATTTTATAGTTTGAAGAAATAATTTATTTGACTTTAATTTTAATTTTAATTTAGTTTTGGTTTTTGTCAAGTGGCAATTTGGCTTAGCAAATCTTTATGACATGGCACCATTAGCGTGTGATTACTGTAGCTTGATTACAGGGGTTACTCTAGCCTAATCCGGTGATGTCACAACTCTCCACCACTAAAATAAATTCTCTTCCCAGGAATTAAGAGGTAGAGGTAAGGAGGAAATGTTTGGTTACAAAATTCTAACGAGTCTTCTCGGTCTTGGTTGTTCTCATCGACGGGGTTGGTCCTTCTTGTTGGTGTATTCATTACTCTTACTAATGTCAACCTGATGGAGTTGTCATCCTTCATTCAATATCTTCATCGTCCTACGAATGCGATAATAGGGAAAACTTTGAAAGAACGCAACTACACAAAGTTGGGCATGTGACAGCAAACTCACAACACAGTACATGAATTATTCCTCAAGTTGTAACTCATGGAATTCATTGAGAGTAAAAAGTGATGGTACAAAGGTTTCAAACGGTTAGGCAATCCTTTGATGCCTAAATATATATGAAAGGGGATTTCGAGCAATGGAAATAAGTATTATGTTCGATACAAGAATAAATCGTCCCATTGGACGGTGGCTCGGGAATTTCACATGAACCCAAGTGCAAGGGATACTTTGGAGTCAAAGATGTACATGAGAGTCAGATTTTGATCCTGTGGAACTTTGTGTTATGGGACTACCATGTGGATTGAGAGTAGGAAGAACGGTGATATCTTGTACGGTCTTAGCACCAAGACATGTCAGAGGATTGCCAGACAGTTATGTTGGAAACAACGTTGGTACCAAGGGCGAGGGACGAATAGAACCATTTTCCTGCTCGTTGAAACGAGGCGGACCAATAGGCAAAGTTCTCGTCCACCGGCAGCTACCGGAATGTTATCCACAATAGTAACAAGGTCTTACTGACAGATTTGCACACTGAGGTTTTTACCTAAGCACGGAATTACCACTGCTCGCATAAGTTTAGATTTCAAGAAAGGTTAAACAGACCAATGGAAGGGGAAATGTGTTCTTACACAAGTATTAGAGTATAACTTTCCCAAGGAAAACATAGCATGGTATACATGATAGGTCATCAAGTACATAACCATTTAGATAAAGGGGCAAGGAGAATAATGATGCTTATCCATACAATATTGTTTGGATAGTTGTTCAGGAACAATTTAGCATTGCTTCCAACGTTCTAGTTGACATTTGAAGTACCACATATGTGCTTTTAAGTAGCATCGACATGGTCATCATATAAAGGTCGAACCTTGGGTACACAAAGGATCCATCAGAAACAACTTATACAAATAAGGCATACCATTTTCTCATGGAAGAATGGTTAACCTTACCAAGGAAGATAATATAACTATAGGTCATTCTGCCAAGTGTGTTGGACAAGACAGCATCGTACCAGTTTACATAAAGACCAAAGTTGTGATTATTGGGAAAAGTTCTAACCAACATATCTGATCGAGATTCAGATCTCATTGGTGTCAGGATACCTCGGGCTCAGGATGCCTGATAAGAAAAGATGACGATGCAAGATTTTCGGGATATGAACTATGGAAGCAAGTCTTGAATCATGAATTGAATTGTAAGACACATGAACAGAATGACAATACATTCGTGTCCACATGGAATTCTTACAATGATATGCATCTAAGTTATGATTTGGTAACCATCATCGAGGATATTAAGGTCCTTGTGTAAGCCTGGATTAGCTCTTATGAAGGAACTTAATTTCCTTGATCAAATCAGTGAGTGGCTTGGGATGCTAAGAGAAGTTATATGAGGTGAAGATAGCAAATCTTCAGAACATATAACACCTCACACATGTGTGAATGATTTGGGATAACCTGAGAGGCAGCGAAACAAAACTTTCTTGTATTCACGGCAATAAGAATGCACATGAACTTTGGGAAAACACTTCTTCCATCAAACATATTCTTCATGAGCTAGGCACAAAGGTAGTGCTTTGAAAATCTTCACGTGAATATGGATAAGTTGGGGGTGTGGCCGATGGGCTCAACAACAATCCCTCAAGATTTCGATAGGGATGAATTTCCAAAATTATAAGATCAAGGAGATAGTATTTGTCATCTCAAATGATATAATGACGTATGCTCGAGGGAACAACAACAATTAAACATTGGTCGAAGGGTGCACTCAGAGATACCGAATGAGTAGCACGACCAATGATAGAATGGCGAGTCAACAACCAACACACAAAGAATGAAACTATCAAATATTAACTCCAAAGCAATAAGGTTGCTAGAAGTATTGGAAATCACACATCATAGTTCACTTGTTGGTATTCTTGTTAGAAACAACGTGGGGACCAAGAAGTGAATGGTGATGGCGAGAAGCATCTCTATATCAAGAATTCTTAAGACGTGTGCAATGCTCACGACATTCTTGACATAAAGGGAGTAGTAATACTCCAAGGTAGAATATAACATAAACTGAACAACAAGGAACTAAAGGGGCAACACAAAACATGAACAAGTTTGTGTTGGAGGGAAGGTAATAAGGTTGTCAATGATAACACAGATCATCGAGGGGAAAGGATGGTATTTCTCATCATGAATCTGATTGATACCCTAGAATATCTCAGAATGTTGATGACGATCATGACACATTTTTCGAGAAGTTTCATGAAGAATTAATCGTTCGGCGACGACATCAAGCAAGGGAATGATGAAGCGAAAGGTTGTCGAAAACACAAATAAGATTGCTAGCTCAGAATCAAAATTGCCTTTCAAGACAACCAACATGACGTTGAACACTCAACGTAACCCATAGGTCCCATGATTGAAACCTAGCTCTGATACCAACTTGTGACGCCCTCAATATGATTGTACGCTAAGCATACACACAAATGCGTACGACCAAGCTCAAGGATTCACGAGAAGATATCACAACACAACTCTAAACAAAAATAAAAACATACAAGCTTCATATTACAAGCCAAGGGCCTCGACGGATAGAATATAGACGCTCGAGAAACACACGAGTCAGCGGAAGCAACAAATATCTAAGTATAGATATAAAACAAGGAGATGCCTTAGAGAAGGCTAGCAGAAAGATACATCGATCGAAGGAGGTGAGGCCTCCTGCCTGGGAACCTCCTAAATTGCTCCTGGTCATCAACGCCTCCACATAGTAGTAGGCACCGTCGGGATAGCAGTCGCCATCGGGGGAACACCATCTATTGGGCTCCATCATCTGGTCGTAGCAATCGTATCAAGGGGGAAAAGGGAGCAAAGCAAAAGTGAGTACTCATCCAAAGTACTCGCAAGACTGACATCAGAACTATACTAATTATGCATTAGCATCAAAGGAATGTGGTTATATGTGGACCGACTGCAGCAATGCGAGAATAGAGAGAGGGGTCTAGTCCTATCGAAGACTAGCATATTCAGCGTCTTGCAGCAATAGACGAGATTAGAGCAAGTAACACAATTAAATAGTCATATTGTTGCAACAATATTAATTAAGGTCATGCCTAGAGATTCTTCCTTGACTCCCTATGAGAAAGCAATCCTGGAGGAAACATTCCAGTTAAGTAACAGTTGTAGTTGTATAAGATTGGGGCACAACTCCAAGTCGTCCTGTAACCGTGTACACGGCTATTTGAATAGTTAATTTTCATCCCTGCACGGGGGCACCACAGTACCCAACACGCTTGATAAACTCTGGCGTGACACACTTTCCTGGGTCATGCCCGATCGAGGAACATCAACATGTTGTAGTGCTACCTAGGCTCAACAGAGATGCCAACTCGTCGGTCTAAATCCTAAGCGCATAGGGGTCATGAGCCCATCACCCTTTGCGCTCCTCCATGATGCGCGGGTGCTACTTCTTGAGCTTGTGTTGGTTTTCCCTTGAAGAGGAAAGGGTGATGTAGCAAAGTAGATAAGTATGTCCCTCAGTTTGTTGAGAACCAAGGTATCAATCCAGTAGGAGGAACAAGCAAGGCCCCAATCTTCGCACCTACACAAACAATCAAACACTTGCACCCAACACTAAAAAGGGGTTGTCAATCCCTTCACGGTTATTTGCAATGATGAGATCTGATAGAGATAGATACAAAAGATTGCTAGAACTAAAAGTAAAACAAAAGTAAATAAATGGCAGTAATATATTTTTTGGTATTTTTGGTTTATAGATCTGAAAGTATAATATGGAAAATAGACCCGGGGGCATAGGTTTCACTAGAGGCTTCTCTCATGAAGGAAAACAATACGGTGGGTGAACAAATTACTGTTGAGCGATTGATAGAAAAGCGAATAATTATGAAGATATCCAAAGCAATGATTATGCATATAGGCATCACGTCCGTGTCAAGTAGACCGAGACGATTCTGCATCTACAACTATAACTCCACACATCGACCGACTCCTGCCTGCATCTAGAGTATTAAGTTCATCAAGAACAGAGTAACGCATTAGGTAAGATGACATGATGTAGAGGGATAAACTCAAGCAATGTGATGAAAACCCCACCTTTTTATCCTCGATGGCAACAATGCAATACGTGCCTAGCTACCCCTACTTTGTCACTGGGTGAGGACACCGCAAGATTGAACCAAAAACTAAGCACTTCTGACATTGCAAGAATTACCAATCTAGTTGGCCAAACCAAACCAATAACTCGAAGAGACTTGCTAAGATATGAAATCATGCATATAAGAATTCAAAGAAGATACAAATAATATTCATAGATAATTTGAACATAAACCTACAATTCATCGAATCTCAACAAACACACCGCAAAAGAGTATTACATCAGATAGATCTCCATGAAGATCATGAAGAACATGGTATTGAAGAACAAAGAGAGAGAAGAAGCCAGCTAGCTACTAGCTATGGACCCGTAGGTGTGTGGTGAACTACTCACACATCATCGGAGAGGCAATGGAGTTGATGTAGATGTTCTGTGTGATCGATTCCCCCTCCGGCAGATTACCGGAAAAGGCTCCCAGATTGGATCTCACGGGAACAGAGGCTCCCGGCGGCGGAAATGTATTTTTTTGGTGTCGTTCTGGCATTGGGGGAATATTTGGGAATTTATAGGATGAAGATTAGGGTTAGGAGGCCTGCAGGGGGCCCACAAGCCAGGGGGCTCCCCCCTCGGGCGTGCCCTGCAGGCTTGTTGTCTCCAGACAGGTCTCCTACCCCCTTCTCCAAGTGTGGAGGTTTCTTCTGGTCCAAGAAAAATTATTCCAGAGATTTTATTCCGTTTGGACTCCATTTAATATTCCTTATGTGCAATACTGAAAAACATGGAAAAAACAGAAACTGACACTAGGCTCTAGGTTAATAGGTTAGTCCCCAAAATAATATAAAATAGCATATTAATGCATATAAAACATCCAAAACAGATAATATAATAGCATGCAACAATTAAAAATTATAGATACATTGGAGACGTATCAAGCATCCCCAAGCTTAATTCTTGCTCGTCCTCGAGTAGGTAAATGATAAAAACAGATTTTTTGATGTGGAATGCTACCTAACATATTTATCCATGTAATATTATTTATTGTGGCGTGAATACTCAGATCCATAAGATTCAAAACAGAAGTCTAATATTGACATAAAAACAATAATACTTCAAGCATACTAACAAGGCAATTGCGTCCTTTTGAAATAACATGGCCTTAGAAAGTTATCCCTACAAAATCGTATGGTCTCGCTATGCTCCAAATTATTCACGCCAATAAACTTTCATACCTGTCCACGGGGACTCACACATGATCTCTTGACCTTTCACCTTCAGCAAGTGGCAAGCCGCCAGTCTTCATGATTCGCCTGAATCGCCAGGTCTTTATTGGTGATATCATCTTCTCCACTATTCCAGGGATCTCGATGATGTCATTTCCAACAGATCTTTTGTCTTATCCTGTCATCCCGAGAATCTAGGCGCCATCATTTCCGATTTTTAATGCGCCTCCTTGACTCCCATGCCTGTCGTTTCAATTCTTGGCCTAGGCCTTTAAATAGCCGCAGGGAGGAAAGGGGTATCCTCACCTACCTCTATTCCATCGCCCCCACTGCGTCTTCTTCCTCGAGCCCGTGCCACGAACACTGCACCGTCGTCAAACCTCTGCTTCGGACCAGCTGCTTCTCAAGACTGATTCGGGCATGGTCTTCGACGCAAACCTCCGCGTCCTGCTTCCATCGTCTCCTCCGCTCAACAGGTAACTTTTTCCCCTCTGGTAGATCCAGATCTCGAACCTCTCCAGATCTTAGGGCAGCATCGGAGCTTCTTGAGCATTTGCATGTCGCGCCATCGATCCGCATATGCATCATTTTTAGATCTCGCACTCTAGCAAAGAAACGCGGTAGTCCATCAACACTCCTGAGTAGATCTGTTGTTCCCTCCATTGTTTCAAAGGATTTCCACACAGCTCCACAGTGTCCCTATGCTCTTAGCGTTTTTATTTTAGCAAGTTATTTTCTTCAATAAAATCACCCGTAGATCCGTGAACTCTGTCATGGTATTGGAAACGTGTTTATCCTCGATTAGAAATCTTCTAAGGAAATTTTGGAAACGTAACCCGCCCTTAGTGTTGTGGCGAGTCACAATGCCCTTTTAGATATTTTCCCAACTGTTGGCTGGCGAGTCACCATTTTGTAGGTCCTTACGACCCGCCAATCCTTCTTATGCAGATCTTCGTCCCCATCCTTTAAGCTTGCAGTCATGGGTTCCATCTCTAAGTGCAACTGGTTACCAACAGAAGTGCAACTGGTTACCAACTTCGTAAAGGTGGGCAATCTTGCACTGAACAAAATGATCGGCTGGCGAACCGCCCTAGGAGAGCAACGCCTGCAACCCGCCGAAGGGGAGGTATCGTTTTTGCTGATCACCTCGAGCGAGGCTTTACACCACCCGGCTCAAAGTTCTCCCTGCATTTCTTCAACCTCCATCCCCAAGACTTAGGCCCAAACTCCATCAGCAACCTTTGCCAGTTCCAAGTGTTCTGCGAGGCGTATTTGCAGATAGAGCCTACTATACTTTTGTTCAGGAAGTTCTTTTATTTGAACCGCCATACGGAGTTTGCCAATGGGCCCTGCCTAGATCTTGGAGGAGTTAATATCCAGAGGCGACGAGAATGCGGGTTCCCAGCTGCTGCACTGCCCAGTCATCCCAAGGGTTGGGCGAAAACTTGGTTCTACTACCGTGACACTTCTCCATCCAATGAGAACCCCTTACCAGGCTTTAGGCAGGATCATCTACCCATGGACTTCAAGCTGCCTGAAGAGCTAACTGAGGACTAAGAAGCTTCATTCGTCCCTGTCTTTGCAAAGCTCACGGCCTTAACCGCCAATGGTCTCACTGGCATTGATCTGATCCGTTGTTGGGTGGAGTGGAGAATCATGCCCTTGAGCCGCCGGGACGACTTAATGTGTGAGTTCAACGACGACTTAAACCATCCACAATGCTTCTACAACATGAGACTTGAAGAAGAATACATTGTTGAAATTGCGAAGAGGTCAAGTGGCGAGCCTGTTGAAAACTGCTCCAAGATCAGGTTAAAACCTTTATGAGTTTCTAATCCGACTCCAGAGGTAAAACATCCCAACTCGCCCTTCTAGTTTTTAATATACTCAAGCTTGTCTCTTGATTCGGGCTTTAATTATGTCCATCAAAGGGGTTCGGCCTTCTAGAGCCGAAGACCCAAAACTGTCGTTAAGGAAGCACCGAAACCCGCCCCCCAAAGAAGAAGAAAACCAGGGGCAAGGCCACCACAAAGGAGTCATCCGTTGTGGGCCAGTCTCGGATCACCGAGGAACATTCAGAGGTAACTGCTCTTTGTCTTTATTATTTTAATCTGACTTGTACTCATGCTTTGCCGCTTCAATTTATAGGGCGATGACATTGAGAGCCAAGATGAAGACGTCGAGGTAATTTCCATTTCTTCTGACTCAAACTCTTCTCCTCCCAAGCCGGCAAGGCGAATCTGTAGGAAAGTTCCCCTGTCTCATCTGGATGCTTATTTGGATCCCGGTTTCCTTTTGAAGAAGGCGAGTTTTACGCCCAAACGTCATGCTCGAAGCTACTCTGGGGACCTCTTGTCCGTCTTGCCCGAGAAAACGGCTGGTCGTAAACGACATAACGAGGTATCAATACTTTTTAAACGCCCTTTCTTCCTGTGTAAATCATTCTCGCGATGTACTCAATCCTCAAATCCTACATCCAACAGGTTTCACCTCCTTCATCTGGCGACTCAGCTGCCTCAGCTCTCCCCCCATTGATCCGCCTTCAGGGGTAAGTTCTTTCATTAACATGCTCCTTTGGGTGCCAATGTTTCTATTTCAACATTTTTATCATCGTTCCATAGGGTTCAAGCGAAGAAGAGGAAAACCGGCGAGTCATCATCTGCTCCCAAGGCGGCTGAAATATTTGGAATGAGTACTTCCATCCCAAAAACTCAAGACAAGCCGGCTGAGACTCATGCCGAGGCCTTTGATGATTTCCCTAACATCCGGGACAAGCTTCCAAGTCCCCAGAAGGAGTTAACTGAAGACGTCAATCCGCCCAGTTCTCACAAGGCGTCTGAAGACGTGATACCTGACCCAGATCCAGTTGTTGTCACTGATACCGGTTTTCCAAACCTGCATCCGCGGTTTTAACCAAGCATGCACCCAAAGATGCCCTGGTCTTTGCAGAGAAGGACATTACGAAACTGAAGCTTCCCAATTATGAGAAACTGGAGTTTGATGAACTGTACTCTGGTTTGTGAGCCGCCTGGAGACGAGCCATGAAATGGAAAAAAGCTTGGTTAACATGATGCGAAGAAAATATGAGGTATGATACCTGTTAACCTTCTTGACATGTCCTCCCATTAGCCCTCCAAAGGGCGAGTCATCATTGACGAATCGTGCTTTGTACAATCTTGCAACGTGTAGCCCCCAAAGGCCGGGCCATCTTTTTAAAGATGAGCCGGATCTTTTAGTTTGTACTTGAAGAAGGGTCGGGTCATCTTTTTAAAGATGAGCCGAGTATTTAGCATATATTTGAAGAAAGCTTCGACCTGTACCCCCCAAGGGCCGGACCATGTTTTTAAAGATGAGCCGAGTCTTTAACATATATTTGAAGAAAGCTTCAACCTGTAGCCCCCGAGGGTCGGGTCATCTTTTTGAAGATGAGCCGGGTCTTTAGCATATATTTGAAGAAAGCTTCAACCTGTAGCCCCCGAGGGCCGGGTCATCTTTTTTAAGATGAACCGGGTCTTTAGCATATATTTGAAGAAAGCTTCGACCTGTAGCCCCCAAGGGCCGGGTCATCTTTTTAAAGATGAGTCGGGTCTTGCTTGAAGGTATTACCTTAGAAAAAATGAATCATACATTAGCCCCCAAGTGTCAGGGATGTTGCTTGCAATGTGCATGAAACTTGCTTTCCCTGGTGTTTTGCAGGAATCATTGACTCGGGCCGACTCAATTGTGGCCGGCTTGAATCAAAGTCTGGTTGAGCAGCAAGACGCTCGAGCTAAATTTGAAGAGAAGCTTCGCCTTGCACTGGCTGACATGGAAAAAATGAAGGCAGAGCACAGAGAGCTTGAGAACAAGGCCAACACTGAGCAAGCCGCCTTACTGAAAAGGGCGGAACAGGCCGAAGAGAAGATGAAAGCCGCCGTGTAAGAACTGTCCGGATTAAAACATCATATCTCTTTAGATGGCCCATGCTGTGTTTGGTAAGTATCCACTTTTTCCTTCTAAAGTCATGTTGTAAGATCTTCGAGCGACTTATGATCGTGCATCTTTACTGCAGGTCCTCGAGCCGCCACTCTTGAGGATGATTGCATTTTAAAATTGAAGGCAATCTATACCTTGACAGAGCAACTGTACACTGGTGGCGTGATGACTATGAAGGCCATCATGGGCGACAAAGAGCCCATAAATTCAATCAAGCATATGTTGGGATGCTTGTCCATGCTGCCACCCCAGATAGAGGAGCTGAAGAGGTCAGCCGCCCGTAAAGGAGCATTGACCACCTTGAGCCGGTGCTTGGCCTATGCTCCAGAGCTTAAGCCGGAGGAAATAACTGGGGGATTTCTAGAGCTTAAAAATGACGGGTCAGAGTTTACTGAAGAAGATTACCATCATTGTGTGAAAGAATCTCGCTTCGCGGCGACTCAACTGACAGCCGGACTGGATTTAACCAAATATCAGGCAGCTTATGATGAGCACAACAAACGGATTACTTCTCCTTCATACGAAATCACCGTTCTGGCTCTGCAACGCCGTGAGCATCCCTTTGGCTCTGATCCCGATCTGTCCACCATCTTGACTGACGGGGATGAGTTCCATGCCTTGACCAATTGCAATTGGAAATTGGGCGACTTACAGATCCAAGATGGCGAAAGCTCGAGGCAGGATAATCCGGAGGCGGCTTGAGCCAGGAGTTACTTGAAGATCACCCGCGGAAATTAGTTTAAACATCCAATGCCGGGTTATGTCACCTGTTATGGCCTTCTGAGCCATGTAATAGACTAGAGACGGAAACAATATTATGATACAACTGTACCTTTTGCTGATTTTGAAGTCTCACCCTTTCATTAATATGAATCGCCTTACCGGGCGCTTTTGCCATGTCTGACAGATAATCACTTCCCCTGTTTGTCAGAGAAGAAGTGATAAGCCGGCTCAGTGAGTCGCGGCGGTTTAGAATGGAGTTTTTATAAAACTCTTAGCTATGCTACAAAGATACTTTGTAGTCATAAAGGTTGCCGGCTCAATGAGTCACGACAGGGTAGGACGAGTTTGCAAGACTCTAGTGCTACCCCAGGAAGGCTTTTGCAACAGCATGAGTTGTTCAGACCGGCTAATCAGGCGCGAGTCAAGCTTCAATGAAGCAGGTTCAGTGAATCCATGGTTTGTCTATTTTCCATATGCTGGCTCCCGCTAGCACCCTTCATGTTTTAACCTAGGCAAGTTCAGGGTCCAAAAAGTGGATTGACTCGCAAGAGTACATGGGACCATAGGGCGAGTCGCCAAACACACAGTCCAGTATAACCATTGTAATGCGTTAATTTTTCGCTAGTCAAGAGGGTATTCAGGCTGAACTCAATGAGTAGAAGCCCCCAAATGACTTATGATTAGGGAAAAGCCAGACGCAGGATTACAGAAGCGTTTACGCTCTTACTGCAAAACGACTTGGGAGCTAGTAGCCCCCCAAGTAAGCCGGCTTGATTCTCAAAACCATATAGGGTGCCTATGTTTGAACCGTGCAACGTGGCAACTTTGGTCCTCTTTGGCGTACCCGCATCCAGTTTTGAAATAAGCGCAACATGGCGACTTATGCTCTTTGATAATGATAGCGTCCATGCTTGGACGACTTATGAAACAATAAAGACTCATGCTCTCAAGAAGCTAAAACGGCAGAGACCCCGAAGTTCGTGGGCGTCGACTTTATTGCTATATATATAGAAAGAGATTAAAATGACTAAACTTTGTACACTGATAAGGAGCCAGTGGCTCTAAGTATAATAAAGCTGCAAGTGGGCAATGTTCCAAGGCCGGGTTGTTTCAACCTCTGTTGTCGGCCTATCTGGACGAAGATCCACCAGGTAGTAGGAACCATTATGAAGGCTCTTGCTGATGACAAACGGCCCTTCCCACGGAGGGGATAACTTGTGCATACCAGTATGATCCTGAATCAAACGGAGCACTAAGTCGCCCTCCTGGAAAACTCGACTTTTGATTCGGCGGCTATGATAGCGTCACAAGTCTTGTTGGTAAATCGCCGACCGTGATGCCGCCAAGTCACACTCCTCCTCCAGAGCATCCAACGAATCTTGACACGCCAGCTCGTTATCTTCCTCCACATAAGCGGCGACTCGTGGCGAGTCGTGCCTGGTATCATTTGGCAACACCGCCTCAGCTCCGTAACCCAAGAAGAAAGGCGTGTAACCAGTGGATCGATTAGGGGTAGTCCTGATGCTCCATAGAACAGAAGGAAGTTTTTCAACCCAACATCCCGGGGTACGTTCCACAGGAACCATAAGTCGGGGCTTGATCCCCCGCAAAATTTATTGATTCGCCCTCTCCGACTGTCCATTGGATTGGGGGTGTGCAACTGCAGAGACATCAAGCCGGATGTGCTCTTTTTCACAAAATTCTTGCATGGCACCTTTGAATAGATTAGCACCATTGTTAGTAATGATACTATGAGGATATCCGAAGCGAAAAATCAACTTCTTGAGGAACTTGACAGCCGTGTCTGCATCGCAACTACTGACCGGCTCTGCTTCCACCCACTTGGTAAATTTGTCGACCGCCACTAGTAAGTGAGTCTTTTTGTTGGAGGACATTTTGAAAGGACCAACCATATCCAGCCCCCAGACCGCAAAAGGTCATGTAATTTGGATCATCCGCAATTCCTGAGTCGGCACATGCATCTGACGCCCAAACTTCTCGCATCCATCACATCTGCGCACTATGTCCTCAGCGTCGGCGTGAGTCGTTAACCAGTAGAATCCATGCCTAAAGGCTTTGGACAACAAAGAGCGCGACCCGGCGTGATGACCATAATCTCTAGTGTGGATCTCATTAAGAATCGCACACCCTTCTTCAGACGAGACCCACCTTTGAAAAACTCCAGAAGTGCTTCGTTTGTGCAACTCGCCTTTATGTATAAACATGGATTTGCATTGCCAGATAATTTGGCAGGCGAGCAACTCATCGAAGGTAACTCGCCTTTATGTATAACCATGGATTTGCATTGGAATATTTCTTTTTGAATTATTGACGCATTGTGGTATCAATCTTTGATTGTTTGAATATTCATCCGAGTATAAACAAATGGATAAGACGGATATTTGAGGGATAGTGTGGATGGTGTTCACCCGGACGGATGTCCGTGGACAGCCCGAAATGGTTCAAGGACATTTGAGGGATAGTCTTGGAGATGCTGCCCAGAGAACATAGAGTTGTCAAAAGAAATCATAGTGTTTTTACTTCATTTTTGGGCATCCTTTCATGGGAAAATGGAGAAAAGAAATTCTCAGAAACCTTTGTTATATGGGTTGTTTAATTTGTGCAATTGAATATTAAAAGGACATATTTTTGTAAATGTTGCTTTTCATTGCTTATGGAAAACTTCTATCACTCGAATCTTTTGGAGATTCCTTTGCTTTTCATAGTGTTCATTCAAACAACCTTTCTATTTCGGGGTTTTCTAGGTTTTCTGAATAAGTGACAGTACGATGCAAGTGCCGTTTTGAAAAAAAGAATACTAACAAGATCTTCTGTCCCAACTGAAACAAAACAGGCCAAGAGCAGGCGTTGTTCCTAGGTACAGCCTAACAAAACTTGGACAACTCAATGGAATGTTGATTTATGTGCAGGCCAACAAATTTTGAGAATCATGTGTAAGCATAACAAATATCACGAGAAAAATATGTAGAAGTACACAAGTCTCCACAATCACTTTTTTAAGCTTACCACATAACTACTTCTGCAATATCAGTTTCACAAAGTTCGCTAATTTGGGCAGCAAAAACCTTACAGCCCAACGACGTAGGTAACTGAATTTCGGAAATATCAAGCAGAGGAAAATTAACTGCAAGAGCAAGAAATGTGCACCGGTAGATAGTTCGAAATCCCCTGCAGATGCTCTCGTACTAAGACAAAGCAAAAGGTCTAACAATAAAATTAAGTTCAGAAAGATAAGGAGAAGATGGAAAAACATAACGCAGTTGATGACAGGGACATCCAACTGATGCAGAGCCAGCACTCAGCAACACCTTGATCAATTCAGAAGAGGGTTTTGAACTGACAAATTTTGGAGGACACTTCATCAATCGCACGAACTTGTGAACAATTTTTCTAGCTCGCTGAGTGGTACAGACTCGGAGTATTGAACTGATCTGGCAGCTCCACGCATAGCCTGCTCAGAGACCCGGGAACAGCGTTCAATGATCAGAGACTCTAACTTCTGTGAACGTGCCAGCTTCGATACTCCAGCATTAGTCACACGGTCACAGACCCGGAGCGTGAGATTAATCAAGCATGGGGCACGCACAATGAACCGCAGCCCAGCATTACTTATGGCCTTGCAATCCACAAGCTCAAGTGTCTCCAGTAATAGAGCAGATGAGAGTGCCTTCATCCCCTTGTCATTAAAGAAGTTGGCACCCCTTAGCACGAGAACACGGATCGGGCAAGATTTAATGAGAGACACTAGGCCCTTCCGTGTGAAGCCTATTTCTGACGGGTACATGGAAGAACAACCTGAAAATGTGAGATCAACACTCTCAAGCATAGGGCAACTGAGAGATAGAGCCTTAAGGCTGTTGTTGGTAAATGCCGTCCTGAAAGTATCGTAATAATTCTGAGGATCCAGCCAAAGTGAGATGCTTTTAAGATGGTTGCAGCTCTGGGATAATGCAATCATGTCGTTGTCATTCAGACCCCGAACATACTCCAAGCGAAGCTTCTCCAGTGCTTTGCACCTCCCAAGCAGAAAACGAAGTCCTTTTCCTGTCGCGATTTCGATACCTGCCAACCTCAAGTCCTTCATGTTCTCACAACTGAAATCATACATATTCAGGCTATGAGGGTCGTATGAGGGATCATAGCCCTCACCAGGCCCAGCTCCATCATTACGAAAGAATCTTTTCTTGATTTCAAACACAAACTTCTGTAGATTTACCCATCCCGAGCCAAACTTCAGGAGGTCATCCTGGCTGATGCCCTCGCACTTCTTTACGACAAGCTCTTCCAATGATCCTACAGAGCCAAGGTACTCCAACCAGTCTTTGCTACCCACTTTATGGCAGTCAATAAGGTGGAGAGAAGAAAGACTCTTGCAACGAACAGCCACGGTGAGAAGCCCTCTTGAAGTTATGTTTGGTGTGGAGGTCAACCTGAGGGACGCTAGTTTCTTGGAACAGGCTAGATAACCAAGACCAGAGTCATCGATGTATGAGCAGCAGCTTAAACCGAGACTGCTCAGCGAGGGGCAGTGAGATGATAACACAGAGAGGCCATGGTTGCCCAACTGATTGGCATGGCCTGCCGTCCAACCGGAGTAGTCGATTTCCACTTTACACAAATTAGGGACCGGACGCACGGCACAGCGATGCCAAGGCTTGTGTAGCAGGGAAGAGGCCGCATCCAACACGGATAGCACCCCTCTGATCTGCCTCAATCTTGTGGAGCCGCTTCGACACAAGGGAAAGAGAATTCAGATCACTTGTCCTGGTGATCCTTTTGAGAAACTCTGCAAACAGTTCCTCCGGGAGATCCTCCATTGAGAAATGCATGGTAATCCTGTCCTGAGGTTCAATAGGCAAGCAGCACTGGACAGAAATTAATGAGATCAGAGTTAAGCGTAGCAGGGCTATAAATAAATATTATACCGGTGAAAATTCATGTTTTACTAATAAGGAACAACACTGAAGTAATTATCACCCCAAGTATCTGAAACTGTTAAATTAGTACTAACAAATAAAGAAGGGAACCAGAAACAACCAATCAGAAATATGAGTCTACGAGATAACACTGATCTGACAGATCGCTTGAAAACATCCTCCATGTGAGGACTGAGACCTAGGTGCCCCTGAGCAAGTTGCATCAATAGGACTGAAACTAGTATATAGTTTTTCTATCATGCTCCTTTAGATAGTAAGTCGTCAATACAAGATCGAAATTCTGAAAACAAGGCTAAAAACTAGGAATTCCATCTGTAGATCAACCATTCCAAATCGAAAGAAAGGAAGACATGATCCATATAAGCATCTCAAGTTGAGGAACCAACGAACCGAGGTTTGGAGCTGTTTTCTTCAGACGGAAATAGAGGAAAGGGCGCCGCCGTCAGCACGAACGGGAGAGAAGAAAGCCATGAGCAGTCGGCTTTATAGGCCCAAAAACCCTAACAGCCCGAACAGCCCAAAACCACTAATAGCCCACACGGCCCAAAGCCCGGCGAGACGGAACGGGAATCGGCAGCGGGGACGGCGCAAGCGGAAGCTCCCCGTTCTCGCCCCGCCGTCTCCGGAGTTCTCCTCCTCTTCCTCTCCTCGACGAAGCCAAGCTACCAGTGCTAGGGAGGAGGCTGACAATGGCGTGGAGGCGGCTGGCGAGCGAGGCCGCGATGGCGGCGCATCTCCGGCGAGGCGTACCCACTCCCCACTTCGCCCCCGCCCGCGCCTTCTCCGCCTCCTGCGGCCCTGCCGCCGCCAACCCTGCCCGTGAGTCCCTCCCTTCTCTGGCGGCCTCGTTCGTTTGATCCACGCGCTGACGCCCTCGGGTGACTCCCCACCAGTTCCCGCCAGGCACGCGTTGCAGGGCATCTGGTCGCGGTGTTCGGGCTCGGCCCCCGCGTTGCAGGCTCGCGCCCCCATGTTCCGACCTCTGCTGGCCGCGCGGGTGTCCACCGGAGTTCGTCCGAAGCTTCCAGGTAGCCTAATGGGTTAGGATCGTGCGCTACGGCTCAGCGTTTGTCAGTGCGCCCGTGACCATCCTTCAAGCTCTCCTTGTATCTGTCTCAAAAAACCATGTTTTGGTCTACAATGTCAGTTGACCAGGATTATTATGTTCATTGATTTAACCATTATTCTAGGTGTGGTGAGGGGATTTGGGACCGGCGGCACCGCAATTGCTGTCATGCTTTATCCTACAAAGGTCGCTGAGGCACAAGGTAATTTCTTGCCACAGACACCAGGCACATTAGAACGTGTGTGTATGTTTTTCCCTTCTAGTGCCTGCTCTCATGGAGAAAAACATTTAGTGCATTTCCCTGTTATGATTGTTCTTTTTCCTGGGCATACTTAGATATGATCTGGTAATTTGGTATGTATAGGACAGAGTTTACTGAAGTTCATACATGTCCTATAGTCCAATTTCATTCAGTTTTCCCCTTGAAAAACTTCATTTAAGTTGTTATACTACATGCTTAGACCTAGGTACAGATAATCCAAAATCCAAATGCTAGTCACTATTATTATCCTAATGCACTTTTTTCCTGTGTGTAATTGCTTGCATCGCAGAGCGACCAGCAAAGAGCCCATCAGAAGATATCACTGTGCTCTCACCATATGCGAAACAAGTTCTTAGGAAATTCTGGAATTTGGTCAGAAAATTTCAGCTGCCTATCGGTTTGATTCTTTTGATTGTGTATGGTTGGCGGAAACCGATGGTTCTTGCCATCAATACATTGCTTCTTCTCTACTCCACAAGGCCGGACCCCTACTCCATATACTTGTTTCTGCAGGAGGTTAGTTAAATGATCATGCCACCTTAGAGTTAAACATATTCACATTTACAGTTTGATGGTGCTCAATGTGGCATGATTGTAGCATCGTTTGAGGTTTATTTATGCTACCCAAAATAACAAAGTTATGAAAGGATGCTCTACGTTTTTCCTTCTTCTGTTAGCTGATATAACTTTCACTGTTTCAGATTCATCAAGGGAAGATGCATCAGAATCCTGCATTGTGGAAGGAGGAGGTGAGCTATGCTTTCCCCCCTAAGAGAGCTAGATTAGATATACCTGCATTTTGTAACACATTTTGGAGTAGTTTAATAGTTCTACATCACATTACATATGGAAGTGCTTTCCATATGGTCATGAACTTTCACTGACATTATTTTTAGCTTTTGCACAACTGAAAGGATACCCCTTTTTGGAACCAGTTCGACAGATGATCTTGTTTAGATCCTGTATCTGAAATACTATATTTGCTCTTATACCAAACCAGAATCCAGCATTAATGATATGTCTACCTTAGGTAAAGGTGATTTAGAACATTGACCAGAGGTTCATGCTTGTAGGTTTCAAGTTTTGGACCACTCATCTATCTGTAGTGTAAAATCTTTGAAGTGGTCTGATTTGTGTGCATTGTACTCCTTCCATCACTAAATACGAGACCAATTTTTTTTTAATCCCGGGAGGGTAGCTACCACCGTTAGATCCAGCATGAGTTCGGGCTTCAAGTTTCACATATTTTGTGTCTCAACAGTATGCAGCCTTCTACTCTCTGTAATGAACTAATCCGTAGGACCATATCTAGCTTTTACTAATTCATCAGTTCCATGCACGTGCATGATGTGCGCTGAAATGAATTCATGATTACTCCCTCCGTTCCTAAATATAAGTCTTTTAAGATATTTCACTAAGAGTCTACATACGGAGCAAAACGAGTGAATCTACACTCTAAAGTATGTCTATATACATCCGTATGTAGTCAACTAATGAAACCTCTTTAAAGACTTATATTTAGGAACAGAGGGAGTAGATGATAGTAATATCCATATCACATTAACCATGTCCTATGCATGACAACATTATACATTTGACTTTCTTAAGGTGTGAAATGAAGGTGTTTTACAGTGATGATGATTGGGGTGGTAGGTCCCTAGGGGGTACAACCATACTTATGCTTGCGTACATCTGGCCTTCATAATGTCATTGAACTTGACTCGCAAAGTCTGATAATGGAACATTGTATTTTAGGAAAATAGCACCCCCCCTGATTCCGTTTTAAATGCAACCGATAACATCATTCTGGTACAGTTTTAGGAAGCTGATAGAAACAGCGAAACAACGAGCCAAGCAACAATGGGTAGGACTCGGCCATGATCAGAACAACAAGCAACGTTCCTCCGGTGAACGACCTCATGCCCTTTCCATTCCCTTTTAATTTGTTCTTCTGGTCATAGTTTTCCAGAAGATCCCAGTTTCCTGGTAATTCCACGCGATGTTCCTGTAAACGCAGGCATATAAGTTAGCACCAGGCGTCTATTAGCGAGGCTGAAATCCAGCTAACTAAATTTCTCGTGCTAGAAAGATGGATATACCGGATCAGGTTTGATCTTAGCTCCTTCTACAGTTCCCCTGCCCTGGCTGAGTACAGGCCATCCTCTACAGGGCAGCGCTGTGTTAAGATCGTTATGCATACACTGAAATTCATGAGGCACCGATGGCAAATCTAAGATGAGTCAAGGCGACAGGCAGAAAATATTGGAGCATTTACGTCCTCTTGAACCAGATGATCACAGGCTTCAGCCTGTTTCCTTGTGCAATCTGTTGGCAATGGAGAGCAACTGCAGAGTTTGTCGAAGGGGGCGAATCCACGCTCAGCTCTCTCCTCATCCTCTCCAGGAGCAACAGGTTGTGGTCGAGCCGTCTTGAGTGAACATCTTTCCAAAGCACCTTCCATCTTCCAATGTGCGCCATCATCAGTTTCCAGAGCATTGTCGTACTGTGCCAGCTTTTGCCCTGAAAACAGAGTTGATTCTGTAGAGACCATATTTACCAGAGAGTTGATTCTGTAATATAGTTTTGGCAAGGTCAATCCATATGCATGGCAATATTTAGCTTCTCGGCGTTCTTTTCATGTACTAATTTAATACCTAAACCCTTCTTAATTTGTCTTCAGGTCATCCAGACAAGAAAAGTTGATACCGAAGACTACAAGTTCTTTTCTATTGGGACGGTCGAACTAAAGGACAGAACAGTACTGCATATGATTGGAATTCTGGGCAATTGGTGGATCTATCACGTGTCGTATGACAAGAGGGTGGAGCAGTTGTATCTGTAACTTCTCATTCCAAAGAGCTGGTTAATAACAGTAACTACGTGGAGTTGCTGACATCTGTAGGACTGTAGTAGGGGGATATTGACTCTGAATGTTTCGGAGCACTGCTTTTGCATGTAATGCTAAGAATGCTTTAACATCACTAGTTTGTCTGGAAGATCTAGCTTGACTGGTCATCCGCGGGATTTGTTTGATGGATGCATCGATTAACTTGTACTTCCTCCGTCCCGAAATAAGTGTCTCAAGCTTAGTATAACTTTGTACTAAATCTAGTACAAAATTAAGACACTTATTTTGGGACGGAGGGAGTATCTGCTTGCAGTGTGAAGTTACATCCACTTGAGCTGCATTTCTCTGCAGTTGTTATCTTAAGAAATAACATGTCACTGAGTTTATTTGGGATATGAGATCATGCTGTTGTTACCTAAATATAACAAGGTCTGTTGTCTCTTATTTTCTTCATTCTGCATGCCAGGTTGGGATATGAGTATATTATTATCTGTCTTGAACATAAGTGCTTATATTGTTATTGGTAATTTTCTTGCAAAGAATAGCTGAATGATGCATTTTATTTTACCAAAGGCCAAACTACTATGCTGCATCTAATTGGATTCCCCATATTGAAACACTTTATTGTCCTTTCATCTGTATTGGAAGCATCTGGTAGTATCTTATTCCTGATCAACCTGGCTTTTCTTTGCTTGCTGCTTTGGTGAGAATAAGTAAACATCAGAATTTCTATCCTCTTGTCCATTACCCGATGGTGCTACTTTAGTTAACCGATGAAGTAGAATCTGCATTCCAGTGCCAGTGGCATGAAAGAAACTGGAGTAAAAATTCTTTTTTGCTCCCTTTTGCTTTGCATCATGAATCTTGATTTGTCAGGCCTTTTGTACCCATAGGCTTCTCTAGCAGCGGTAAGCAAGTGGAACATGTCTGTCTCCTGGGGGAGGTAAAGTGGTGATAAGGAATCAGGCAAAGTAACAAGAGGAGAAAGATCATCGGCTCAGCCTATGTTTCCCCCCTCTTTCGTTTAGTATTTCGACTAATAACACTAGTTCTTGTTGTTATCTATTTAAGGACCTGACCGCAGCTGAAACCTCATTGCCATTGTTAGACAGACCGGTCTGGAAATCGAAAACCTGTTTGTGTTCATCTGAGCTTTGCAGGGACATGGGTGGGAGGAATGTTGGAGTTGCTGTGGACTTCTCCTCCTGCAGCAAAGCGGCTCTGCGATGGGCATCAACCAACCTTACCAGGAGGGGTGATCAACTCGTGCTTATCCATGTCAACAACTCCTACCAGAATGAGCAAGGAGCGATGCATCTCTGGGAACAGAGTGGTTCACGTAAGTCCAACCCCGGACGACTATTCTCGTTTTCTTTATCTTCAAATCCGTAGGAAATCCATAGTGATTGCTGCAGCATGATCGGTATCTCCTGTATTTGCTTCTGTTGGTCTGGGACCGATGAACAAAGTCTGTATGTCGGTGCTCTCCGTTGTGCCAGCATCAAATTACCATGCTTCTGAAATGGCAATTTCTTGTGGATTTCAGCGCTCATCCCTCTGGTAGAGTTCTCGGACCCCCATGTCACCAAGAAGTACGGCCTGTCACCGGACAAGGAGACGCTGGAGATCCTGGCCCAAGTGGCGCATCAGAGCGGGGTACCAGTTTTTTCATCTTTCATCCGCAGAATTTGTAGCAATCAGTACTCCTGATCAAATTCCTATGCTAGAAATTATTCCTGTCTGCTGACTTTCTTGTCGTCGAAACTATGTGGTTCGCAGGTTGAGGTCTTTGTGAAGATATTCTATGGCGACCCGACCAAGAAGCTGTGCGAGGCAGTTGATCTGGTTCCTCTCGGCTGCCTGGTCATCGGAAGCAGAGGTCTGAGCACGCTCAAGAGGTATGCATACACACAGATTCAGTTTCATGATCTTAAAAGTTGAAAAACGCCCGCTGCTCCCATGATCGTGCTCGACATTTAGGGCACGTTCGGTCCATTTAAAACCGCGTATGAGACAACATTGTATGTGACAATATTGCTTTTTTTTTTCTCGCTCTTGTTTGGGATTCATGTGACCTTTGTTGTTTGTTCGCGGCAGGGCTCTGATGGGGAGCGTGAGCACCTACGTTGTGAACCACGCGGCCTGCCCGGTCACGGTCGTGAAGGAGAACATGTAGCTGCAGCTTGCTACCGATGTATGATGATACATACAAGAAGATAATACCGTCTGCAAGAACAGTAGTAGTAGCAAAGCAACGTGTAACCAGTAACAATAACATGACAAAAAAAGTGTGCTCGGACGGTGGTGTGTTAAGGGCCGAGTGTGCTTTGTACTTCGCTTCTAGTAACAGATACTCCCTCCGTCCTAAAATTCTTGTCTTAGATTTGTCTAGATATGAATATCAAGTATTTAGATACATTTATTTCTAGATAAACCTAATACAAGAATTTTAAGACGGAGAAAGTATTATATTTTATAGCAGTACCGTGGAATTGGACTCTGAAAACTATTTGGAAGTTATGATGAAATTACATGAAATGTCCCTAAAAAGCTTGTGATGAAATTACACGAAATGTTTCTTAAATACTCCCTCCGTCCCAAAATAAGTGTCTCAAGCTTAGTACAACTTTGTACTGAAGCTAGTATAAAGTTGAGACACTTATTTTGGGACGGAGGGAGTAGGAAATTACATCGAGTGTGGGGTACAGGGTTATTTCGGTGTGGCAATCAATACCAAGATATATAGCAAATTGTACATGGTAGAGATACATGAGCTGACTACGACGATTGCAAAATAAAATCGTTGAGATTTCTTTTTTCTTCCATGACACAATCTTGTACCGTGGAATATAGTTCATCGTAGCACACCGTGGAATTTGAGGGACAGTTTGCCGTTTCTCATCTTGACCGTCCATTACTTTGATCGGACGGCGGACGAGGACCTTCGAGCCCCGATAGCCGCCGCTTCGTCACTGACGAGGTGCGTCTACCACGGCGGCGTCTCATTCGATGGCCACATGAACGCAGCCAAGTCCGGCGGCCGCATGCTCGCGCGGCGCGTCGTCCCGCCCCCCTGCCGCGGTGCCGCCTCCGCGGTGCCCGCGGCGACGTCGACGCCCCAGCACATCTCCCACTACCTCGCGCACAGCCCGAGGGTGACCTGGGAGGCGCTCTCCGCATCGTTCCCCGCCGCCCCGGCGCCCGAGGGGCACGTCGACGCCGTGCTCCTCTCCCTCGCCAGGAACCCCAGCCCCTCCTCCCCCGCCTCCGCCGAGACCGTCGCCAAGAACGCGCACAGCTTCTTCCACTGGTCCGCCGCCGCGTCGCCGTCCCCACACTCGCTCCGCTCCTACTGCCTCCTCGTCCACCTCCTCGCCCGCGCGGCCCTCATCAGCCACGCCTCCGTCCTCCTCCAAGCCGCCATCACCAGGCACTCCTCCTCGCCCGCCTCTTCTTTCCTGGACGCCTTCTTCTCGGCCTACGAGGACAGCGGCACCGCCGCCACGACCCGCGGCCTCCACCTCCTGGTGCACGCCTACGCGCAGCTCCGCCTCCCGGAGGAGGCCCTCGAGGCCTGCCGGTACCTGGCGCTCCGCCGCGTGCTCCCCTCCCTCTCCGCCTTCAACGCCGTGCTGCACGCCGCGCAGCGCACCGGCCGGTTCCGGGTCGCCTGGGAGGTGTTCGAGCTAATGACGCTCAAGCGGGTGTACGCCAGCCAGGCCACCGTCGAGCTTGTCGTCGGCGTGCTGAGCCGGGAAGGCACACTTGCCAGGACGGTGGCCCTCGTGGAGAGGATCCACGGCAAGAAGTGCGCGCCGGGCGTTGTGGCGCATGTCGCGCTGGCGCTGTGGATCTTCGAGGAAGGGAGGGCCGAGAAAGGGATCTTGCTGCTCAGGAGGATGCTGCAGAGGAACATGGTTTTCGACGACGTTGCTTACTCGCTGATGGTGCATGCCCACTGTCGTATTGGTGATCTGGAGTCGGCACGCGAGCAGTGGGACGACATGGTTCGACGAGGCTGTCGCCTGAACCCATTTGTGTATACTTGCCTCGTCGGAGTACATTGTCGTGAAGGTAATGTCAGTGAGGCCATGCAGTTGCTGCAAGAAATGCTGTCCAGGGGGTTGAAGCCGTATGATGCTACATACAGTCACCTCGTCACTGGGTGTTTTAGACATGAGAGGACAGGTGAGGGCTTGGAGTACTTCGACAAGATGCTCCATGAAGGCCTTGTGCCGGACATTGGCACTTGCAATGAGATCTTAGAGGCGATGTGTGGTGCTGGAGAGGTCGGCAAGGCGAACGAGTTGGTGACGGCAATGATCGACAAAGGAATTATTCCTGGTCAGGATACATACCATAAGCTCATTGATGGATTCGGAAAAGTTGGTGATGTGGAAGGTGTTGTCAAGATTTATTATGAGATGGAGCACAGGGGACTTAACCATGGCTCCGATTTTTTTACCTCCCTGATCAGTGCCCTGTGCCAGTGCGGGAATCCAAAGGAAGCTGAGAAGTTTGTGTATGTGATGGAAAGGAAATCACTGGCTCTGACAAGTGACATAAGCGATATGTTGATCAGCAGTTACTGCAAGAAGGGGAACACTAAGAGGGCACTTCGGTTATACGACAAGATGATTACACGAAGCGAGAAGCTAATCCCCTCTGCAGACACATTTATGATGTTGGTGAGAAGAGTCATCAAAGTAAAGACATAGTTCCCATAATACCTGATCTCGCAGCTAGATTATTGTGCTTGATGGGAGAAAAGCTAAAGGGGGTTGAGAGCTGCAAAGGTAAAGGAGGAGAAGGTTGCTATTACAAGATTCGTCTATGTATGGCACTTATTGTCACTTTTGAAAAGGCAGTGGTAACTGAGAACAGGAAAACTGCCCTACAAGTGAGGAGAGGGATTACAAGAGAATCCATTTTTTTTTCTTGCCTTGCAAGGCGAAGAATCTGAGATTCTAGTTGGATACATGTTATTTTCTGCTTGTGTGCAAGTGGATGAGGCCAACTTACCATGCAAATCACAATCAAATGGCGCAGCCCTTATGAGTCCAGACTAGATTATTCTCAACATAACTACTCTATGAGTGTTCCTAGGACCTTTTCCATGCAAACTGGATCACTGGATTTCTGTCTGTCTGTTATTTTAAGGGTTGGTTCTTCTGCGGAGAACTAATCCACTGGGCAGAAACCAATAAATTGGTAATCTTTTCCAGTATTAAACTGTTTATGATGATATACTGTATGATAACATTGTTAATGGGCTGAACAATTACAATGTCATTCACATGTCTAGCATCGTACAGTATCAACTATCAAACTGACTTTGAATTCACTTATTGATTCACATCTTGCTGATGTTCAGTGTTTTTATGCTTGTTACTCCCCCCGTCCCATATTAATTGACGCTCAAACGGATGTATCTAGATGTATTTCAGTGCTAGATACATCTGTTTGAGCGTCGATTAATATGGGATGGAGGAAGTAGTATGCAAAACCATATCTTTGCATGCCACTCAGTTGCTCTCATTCTTTAGGACGTTGAATAGCCTGCATTTTCATATTCTGACCGGAAGGCCTCATTTCAGTCCACAGTTAACTTCCTATATTTCTGCCTGACCTAATTATAGCTTGCCCTCTTGCTTTTGGCATGTTATATCTGTGTCTGTATTTATGCATGCATGCAGTCAACTTCTAAAATCCCCTTGTATTCTACTCCCTCCGTTCCTAAATATAAGTCTTTTTAGGGATTTCACTAAAAGACTACATACGGAGCAAAATGAATGAATCTACGTTCTAAAGTATGTCTATATACATCCGTATATAGTCTTGTAGTGAAACATCTACAAGGACTTATATTTAGGAACGGAGGGAGTAGTTCTCTACTTAAATACGTGCAGCCTGCAAGTGATATGGGGCTGCATGACTGTTGAAGGTTGGCAGTAGGATTCTGTACGGCATATGACCGATAGCATCTGTGTATCTTTCGGCGATGGAACATTAGCTAGTTTTGTTTGCTTGACTGGTTATTGAAAACTGGGGGCTTCTTGTTTTCAAAATCAGGCTGTTTGTAATAATGAACATGCTGCTGTCATGTGATATCTCTTAAAAAGATATTTGTCCTTGTTCAAGAAATACAAAGTCTGCTGCAATTTAGTTTGCAGTTCTTGGGTCTCTTGTCTAATTGCACATGTGTGTAGGTTCTGGGATATGACCCGGCATCACACCTCAGCGGCACACAGTTTTTACCGCGTTGGTTTCTACTGCAACAACCAATGTATCTCCTGCAGGTTTGTCACCAGCCAGACTAGTGCTTGATTTTCCACTTATGCTGCCACTCTGTGCTAGATGGCCACGAATCTTGGCTCTTAACCACTTAAACAGTTGGTGTGTGAAGAAAATTAAGCTGATCGTGCTCCGGTAGCGCTCGGCGCCGAGAGAGGGGGATTGAGCCGAGCAGGGGAGCGCCTTGTGGGAACTTGCACGCAGGAGGCGATGGCAGGCTGTGGCATATGCAAGGACACGTGGCGGCTGATGGATTCAGGTACGAAGTGGTCAGCATAACCAAAACCTATATAGGAATAAAAGTCTTCATTAACTTGCCTGCTTTTCATGTTACCTGTTACTAGCAAAAGGGCCCGTGCGTTGCAACGGGAGAAAAATAACTATAATCTTCAAGGATGCTGATCATATTATGTCCTTAAAATTTTAGGACATTTCTTGAAATGCATGAACATTTTTTAAATTAGCAAACATTTTTTTCAATTGCACTCAAAAAATAATACACAAACTTTTTCCTCAAAATCATGGACTTTTATTGTTTTCACCAACATTGTTCTCAAAATTATGAACATTTTTCTGAATATGGGAATACTTTTACAAATATCCCGAGCATTTTTTGAATTCACAAACATTTTATGTTTTCTTCAAAATTCTATTTCAAAATTCTCAGTTTTATAAGTTGCAAAAGTTTTTCAAAAGTCGATATTATTTAAATTTTAAAAAATGGAACAGAAAATGAAAATAAAAAATGAGACTATAAACAGAGGCACGAACTGTTTTTAAGATTTTTACACGGACTTTTGTTTAAAATTATTGACTTTTTTCATTTCACAGATATTTTCTAAAAATTTAAACATTTTTGTATGTGCAAACATTTTTCAAAACTCCTGAGTAGTTTTTATTTTATTATTATTATTTTATTTCAAAATTCTCAGTTTCTTAAATTTAAGAAAATTTATTTGAAGTTCTAAATTATTTAAAGTAGAAAAAAAGGAACTGAAAAGTAAAATAAAAAAACTAAACTAAAAGAACAGGCGGCCACGCATGGGCCGGCCCAAATAGGTGTGCTGCATCTTTTTCCAATGCCCAGAGCGTAATATAGGAGGTGCCTACATGGGCCGGCCCAGTCCGGAGATAACGTTTTCTATGACTTATAAGTGGCAATTGTGGGTAATTTTCATCAACTTTATGGGCAATGTTAATGACGGACGACAGAAACACTAATTGCTTTATTAATAGGTAAAGATAAAGATTTGGATCACCAATACTGGTTTACTTCTATCGTTGGGACTTTTAGAAGGCCAAGATGAAATTTCATCCTAGCTAAAAAAAAGACTTTCACCAGTGGTCCAGCGCCGATGGTGTTTGGCTAGACACCTTGGTTGGCAACTTGGCATGGTCCAGCAACGCGTCATCTCTTTGATCCAGATTTAGAGACTTCAACCTGGTCGCGACGACCATCTTCTTAGCGGCTAGCTAGGGCTTATGGGATAGTGAATGTTCATTGTAAGATAGTCATGAGCCGAGCTAAAGCTCAACCTGGTGTACGTCGCCACCGACTACCCCAATGGGTATCGCTCCCACCTCGGTTTGGCTCCACCCCTTGACCCCTTCAGGCTCCGGGTGAAAGTTTTGATCTGCAGCAGCGTTCAGGATATGTTTTTGTAATAAGATTTTATCAACACCTTGTACTGACCTCGACTGCTTTGGCATTTATAGTCGTGATGTAAAGCCATTCATCTAGAAAATGATTGCACTCTAGGAAATCTGAATTCTAGTAGTAGTGACTGGGCACTCATAATTAACAAACTCTCATTTATAAAAATAAAAATAAAAATGTACGTCCATTGTATCGAAGCACTCTTATTATCATCCATGGTATGGCATAAAGAGATCCCCAACAATTAATGGGCATGTGCCAAACATGGGCCATGGTCATATGAAAATGCACAAGGAAACTGATAATACAGTGGAATTGGTTGGTGCAGATACCAGCAGCATGCGTGCTTAGGTGTCAAACTGAATTTCCGATAAGGACACGTCTCAGCAAAATGTGACTTTAAAAAAAAAAAAACCCCATCTCATCTCTCCATTTTTATCCCTTTCTCTTTCACAGTGGGTCCACATGCCATCTACTCCCTCTGTTCCTAAATATAAGTCTTTAAAGAGGTTTCATTAATGGACTACATACGGATGTATATAGACATGCTTATAGTATAGATTCACTCATTTTGCTTCGTATGTAGACTCCTAGTGAAATATCTTAAAAGACTTATATTTTGGAACGGAGGGAGTATGCCACATGACCTGAGTGATGATGGGGACCATTCATTGAATGTATTTGAGTCAACATGGTCTGTAGAGGCGGCTAGCTCGATTACGACTTACTACAAATTTCCAAGAAGAGCTGCCAGCTCTCATTGACCGACTCTAGCAACCAGATGCATGACCGGTAACATTGTGGCGGAGGATTGCCACACCATACATACGATATCTCAAGCCTAGTCTGCTCTTCCCATCACCACATGTATGAGCAGTCTAATATTCTCTCACGAGCATCGCGTCCAAAACCATGTTCCAGATGTGCGTCATGGTGGTCTCCCTTCTCATCGCCTCAGGGTATGTTGCGGCTGCTAGACAACAACATGCTCGAATGAGAGGTATTGCTATGAACTTTCCAGTGCTAAGTTATGCAGTTCAAGCATGCATCGATCTGGAAATAACCTTGATGGAATGCTAGATGTTTGTGTTACTGCATGCCTGCATCTAATATGAATAGGTTGTTCAACAGGCTTTGTTTTGCCTTGGATGCTTGTGATAGCCAACCTCTGGATAATATGCAGCAGCAGTGTTCAGGAACAAGTTCTTCTGCCAGGGTTCAGTGGCTCTGAAGAAGAATACGTCGATAATAATGGAATTTTTCTGCTGTCCAATGGCTCTGTATATGGCTTCGGCTTTGTGACCAGTGGTGTGTCTGAGAGCCGCTCCTATCTTCTCACGGTGTTGCACCTAGCCTCCACTTCTGTCGCCTGGACTGCCAATGCTAACTCTCCTGTTTCTCACACGGATACCTTTGTGTTCGACAAGGATGGTAATGCCTACCTGCTGTCTCAAGGCTCCACTGTCTGGACCGCCAATCTCTCTGGCAAGGGCGCCTCTATTCGGCTGTTGGACTCCGGCAATCTTATAGTGCTCGGCAAAGACGGCTCTTCTCTTGTATGGCAGAGTTTCAGCTATCCAACGAACACACTTTTGTCTGGCCAGAGCTTCACTGTTGGGATGACCCTTGTGAGCCAGTCCAGCACGCACAACATTAGTTATACACTTGGATCACAGCAGGGGACATGATGTTGTACGCGGGCACCCAGAACCCCCAACCTTACTGGTCTGCGCTGCAGGATAGAAGGTTCATCGTGAACAATGATGGCGGCATCTACTCTGCAAACTTCAGTTCAACTTCGTGGTGCTTCTATGATAAATCAGGGTCTCTTTTATCAGAGTTTCTCGTTGTGCAGGATGATGCCCATGGCACGTTGACTGTTGTCCTCAGCAACGATGGATCCCTTTCCTTCCGCGTCCTTGTTCAGACTGCCTATGGCACGGACCCGATTACTGCCCCAACCGCAATTCCGGAGGACTCATGTGACATGCCAGCCCAGTGCAGCCCCTACTCCGTTTGCATTAGTGGAACAGGATGCCAGTGCCTGTCAGCATTTAGCACAGCACTTAGCACCTTTCCAAACTGCAACCCCGGTCTCATATCACCATGTAACTCAAAAGCGGACTTTCAGCTAGCTCAAGTGGATAGTGGAGTTGGGTACATTGGCACTAGGTTCACCCCACCCTTGGCTGGAACAAACATCACAGGATGCAAGAACGCATCCATGGGCAACTGCTCGTGCATTGCCATGTTCTTTGAGCAAAAGTCGGGCAATTGCTTCCTTTTCAACTAGATCGGTAGTTTGCACATGAAAGATAGAGGGGAGCCTGCTTCTGTATCTTTCATCAAGGTATCTAGCACTAACCATGGCTCAAGGAATGGCGGCGGGAGTCACACCGTCATCACTTTTGTCATTGTGGTCGGACCGTTGGCTGCCATAGGGGTCCTTGTTTATGTTGGCTTCGGCATTTACCGTCGTCGCTGGAAGCAACCTTCACCATCGCAAGAACAAGACGATGGGTTTCTACAGACGATATCTGGAGCACCAACGCGGTTTACATACACGGAGCTCCGAGGAGCTACAAACAACTTCGCTCACAAGCTTGGTCAGGGAGGATTTGGATCAGTCTATCTCGGAACACTGCCAGATGGGAGCAGCATTGCTGTGAAGAAGCTAGAGGGCCTAGGCCAAGGGGAGAAAGAATTCCGCTCTGAGATGACAACAATTGGCAACATCCACCATGTCCATCTAGTTAAACTCCGAGGATTTTGCGTCGAGGGGTCACAAAGGCTTCTTGCGTACGAGTACATGCCCAAGGGGTCTCTAAACAGGTGGATTTTCAGTACTACAGTGGATGCCCCCCTTCTAGACTGGGATACAAGATTTCACATTGCACTTGGAACAGCAAAGGGGCTGGCGTACCTCCATCAGGACTGCGAGTCCAAGATCATACATTGCGACATCAAGCCTGAGAACGTTCTACTTGGCGACAACTTCCATGCAAAGGTAGCTGACTTCGGCCTTGCCAAGTTGATGAGCAGGGAGCAAAGCCATGTTTTCACCAGGCTCAGAGGCACACGGGGCTATGTTGCGCCCGAGTGGATCACCAACTACGCCATCTCAGATAAGAGCAACGTGTACAGCTACGGGATAGTTCTGCTCGAGATAATCAGTGGAAGGAGGAGCTTCGATCCTTTGGAAGCCTCGGAGAAGGCCCATTTCCCACCCTTCGCTTTCAGGAAGCTGGAGGAAGGCGATCTTTGCAACATTGTCGACGCCAAGTTGGCGTATGATGATGAAGATGACCGGGTGGAGATAGCTATCAGGGTCGCTCTGTGGTGCATTCAGCAGGATTTCTCGTGGAGGCCTTCCATGTCGAAAGTTGTCCAGATGCTCGAAGGCGTCTGTGATGTGCCACAGCCACCGACGTCCTTGCATGTTGTGGACAGGCTCCATCCGAATGCTTTCGAGCCGACTGATAGTCTACTTTCAGCTGTGCGGCTGTCTAGTCCCAGATGACATACTGGAATAGATGACCGGTTGCGCCCCCGGTATGCAAGTCGGCTATCCCTTGTTTTGGCAGCATACTGTATTTATTTTTTGTTGTGGAAAAGACTTCCCATATATTCGTCAATTGTCATGGCACTACAAAGAACATCAGAAGTATCAAAAATTACATTCAGGTTCATAGATCACCTAGCGACCAGGGACGGAGCTGCCTTGTAAGGATTGGGGTCAATTGACCCCAATGAAATTAGCAAATCCTTCACAAACTAAGTACTAATCACTATTCATTTATAGAAGATGGCCCTATTAAACTTTGTTTCTAGCTTCATCTCTGCTAGCGACGATTACAATCACAGCGAGCTGAAGAAATCATTGACAAGACACTGTATCTATCAGTAATATAGTACTAGGCCACTCACATCATCTTGTTGTCGGAAGAAATCACGTTATTGAGTTAAATTTCATGCATAAAGTTGGATGTATCAACTTTACTCTGTTGGGAAAAAAAATGTACGTGCATCTTTATTTGTTACTCTTCTTTTATTCTTGATAAAGGGCACTTTTTATTGACTCATAACACAATATTCATGGGATACAAACATAATGAGCACGCACCCGGTCCTTGCATTATTACGATGCAAATAACTGACACCAAGGATCACACCTGCAAAGGGCAAAGTAATACTGGAGTTATGCCTAGGCGGAGGAAATTACAAAAGGGAAAGAAAAAAAAGGAGCAACGATGATGCATGCCGAGTAGTTGCTGACCCAAGCTATGCCTGAAAAATGGTTCAGTGGCAAGGGCTTTTCTGCTTGCAAAATGTAACAGCGCATTCTACTGAGATCAACTATACATTGCAGGCAACTTGGGTGATTTGCACCCAGCAGGCATCAGAATTCACAGCAGAAACCCACACTTGGACCCCGCTCATGTAGGACATTTTACCTCGTTTCTTTTGTTTGCCACCCAATCTTCAATGCGTTTCCAGTAACCCTTCCACCGGCTGTGATGCATTTCAAAATGAAATCCGAAACAAAACAAAAAAGAAAGGAAAAGGACAGGATGTGTTTAAGGTAAGCGTATAAAAGAACATGCCTCTACTTTGTTGCAATCAACGGCGTAGTGGTCAGAGCCGTCACCCGGCATAGAGTCCGTCCCAGGTCGGTGTTTTCTGTTTATTTCATTTCTCTGCCCCATTCTCGGCGGAAACTAGTGAAAAAGTCCAATTCAATGGAAACATGAAAAAGAAAAACATCTCTCGCAGGAGCCTTTTCCCGGCAATAAAAGACATTTATGCAATTAAGTATTCCCTTCGTTCCAAAATAAGTGTCGTTGATCTAGTATAAAATTTGTACTAATTTAATATAAATATTGTGACACTTATTTTGGAACGGACGAAGTATAAAGTAAGGAGGTTTTCTATAAAAATACATGCCATGTCGTCTCCTGACAGGCGGGCCTCGCCGATCAAATACACCATTAATACGTGTTTATACATAACTTAGACCGTTTTGTTGTGGCTTGCCCCAAACATGATAGTGACATGAGAAAATTTTGAATAGCGGCACTAATTTGTAACAACTGCCATAGCAAATCACGAGTCCCTCCCGATAGAAAGCAAGCCTACAGATCACATCTTTGCGAAGACGGGAGTCGTGCTGCGATCTCGACAAAGGCTGCATCCAGGTGCCTGTGGTGAACTTAGAAACGGGTGGGATGATCATGGGGCTCCCCTAACCAGGGACGAATTTATAGGGGGGGGGGGGGGGGGGCTAGACACCTCCCCCTAACAAATTGATTCTTCTATTATGATTGTGGTTGTTGCAATCAATTTTTTTACTTCATATGAACTTTGCCTCCTTCATGAACAAACTTGCCCCCTATGTTGCCTTCGTCCCTGTCCTTAACGGATGCTACTGCCTGAAATCGGTGGAAGAGGGGACTAAAGGGACCTGACGAGGCGGCTCTAGTTTCGCTTGTGATCGTTGTCGCGTGCCAGGAAGCGACGGGACAACCTGCTGGTCATGGGGAAGGCCAGTGGTAATCCAAAAAAGCAGAAAACTAGTGACGCTTAAACTGAAGCCCATGACATGAAGGTGGTGGTTGTGGCTAATGAGGCGGCAAGGCTGGAGCGCTGGATGGCATGATTTTGGGGGCGACTAGTCTAGGGGCCATCGGCAACCTGACGGGGCTAATTGTGGAGCCTCATCAGACAATTTGTGATCTCTCGACCTTTATGCAAGC
This sequence comes from Hordeum vulgare subsp. vulgare, assembly GCF_904849725.1. Classification (NCBI taxonomy): domain Eukaryota; kingdom Viridiplantae; phylum Streptophyta; class Magnoliopsida; order Poales; family Poaceae; genus Hordeum; species Hordeum vulgare. The sequence continues at coordinate 32,353,239 of NC_058520.1, read as the reverse complement.
TCACTCCACTAGTATCGCTTTCCTTTGTGAAACTAGAAAAATCTAAGGTTAAGATGAAAAGATACCATTCTCAATTAGGTTTATTTTTTATTTATTTTTTGGAACGGAGGTAAAAGCTTTGCCTCATCGCATTAATAAATAAGGGGTTTGAAACATAGTTACGAGGTCCATTACTCCTCCACAAATGACCGACAACCAACAACCTACTCTCGCGGCATGATCGAACTCAGTTTTTTTTTGCTCCGGCAACTATACAAATCCTCACATCGCTCTTAATCGATGTAACCATCATATTTGGCATGGATGCTTTGTTCTGAAAAACCCTCGCGTTCCTCTCTTTTTAAATATCCCATACCACCAACAGAAGTAGAGAGGCCGTCGCCTTGTGTCTATGCCCCGTGTGTAGGACAGTTCGCTTCCACCACTCGTCAACGGAACTCATCCCGGCCGAGGTGTCGATCTCCAGCTCGTACAAGCCAAGCCATAGCTTGATCTCACGCCAATTAGGTTTAGAAGGCTTTGCAGCAGTTGATAGTGTTGGTCTTAGTGGAGGTCTGGCGCTCTATTGGCACGAGCGTGTATCTCGATGTAAAAGCTATGGAAAAAAGATATATTGACGCTTATGTGACTTGTTACAATGGTGAGCCCCCATGGAGACCGAAGCTGATGATGCCGGAGACGCAACACTCACAGTAGAACTGTTTCTCCTCCTTGACGTGGAGGGTGTCCTCATAGCCCGTGATGGTGCAGCGGTACACGACTGAGTAGTCGAAGGAGGATTTCAGCGCCACCTCTTGGTGGTTGACTGCTCCTACGGTGTTCCCTATCGTCTTGTCACGGGCAACAAAATCACAACCATTGATGGACCATCATTAGACACATATATGTGCGTAGCTAGTGCATATATGGATCATCACTAGCATGCATGCACTTACTTTTGAAAGTCAATACAAGGGCATCACATCGGAAAAGAATGTTCTTTCATTAGCAGCTAAGATCTTTGGCACCATGTTCATGTGATTAGATCAACTCCAACGGAGCTGTCCATTTCGTCCGTCGCCGTCCGTTTGGGTCCACGCAGACAAAAAGTTGGTCCAACACACCGACCCGAATAGACGCGCGTTCGTTTTTTGTCCGTCTGCCGACCCATTTCCGGTTCAATTTTGAGCCTGATTTGCGTCGGCGCGGACACGAAGCGGACGTGCGCGGCGCACGCATACTTCCCTCCCTGGACCGCAAGTCGACGACAAAGCGGCCACTTTTCCCTCCATTTTCCCCCAAACTCTCCCGCTCGCTCCCGCGCCCGCTCCCACCGTCATGGACGACGACTTCGAGGCTGCCGCCGCCATCGCCTCGTCCGTCGCCGCCGCCGAAGCCAGAGGCAAGGCCCGCACCCCCGCAAGGTCGCCGCGCCGCCCAAGAAGAAGAAGGAGTTGGCGCCCGAGGAGTGGGTCATGGAGTCGGCCAAGCGGAAGGGCTGGAGGCACGCGCAGGATGCAAAGGGAGAGGCAGCTGCCGCCATCGCCATCGCCGCCGTCGCGCGGTAGGAAGATACCAATGCCCGAGTGAAGGCGGCAACGAGGGAGGCCTTGTTGTACCTAGGGGTAAACCCTAGCCAGCACGGGCTTGTCAACGCCGTTGTTGCCGCGGCCGTGGCAAGTACAGGCTCGCCAGCATATCGTCGGATGATGTTGCCGGAGTCGCCGCGCGTGTCTTGCATGCAACCGATTCCCGGCTTCCATGTCTACCCACAAGGCAGCCGCTTCTCTGGGGAATGCTCACCGAAGGTGGGCATTGTGGCCCCTTCTACGCCTACGCCGGTGACCATCGACCTCAACGCCGCACCGGTGGCAGGCGGATCATCGTCCGGAGGCATGAGGAAACGCTAACATGAGATGCCAGCCGACATGCTCACCGGCACCTGCAATCTGTTCGACGAAATGCCGGCAGTGGTCGACGATGACACGGCCAACTGTTCCTTGAGAACATGATCTTCGAAGGCATTGCGCCGACGGCTGGTGCGTACAATTCCGATGAGACCCAAAGCCAGGACGGTCGAGCGCCATTCACACAAGCCACCAATGATCCACATGATGCCTTCATGCAAGATCAAGTCAGCCTAGACGGCTTCCCGCTCGACCATGAGTTCTCGGAGGACTACGGCCTTGAGGAGGAGGACGAGGACATGGACATCGATGGGGAGCCTTTGTTCGAGGACGAGCTCACCAACCAAACTGTTGTCGGGGCTTCGCCAAAGCGCAAGAGCAAGCAGACGAAGGTATACAGCCGGACGAGGACAAGTTCCTTTGTGAGTGTTGGAGGGACATTGGGCAAGACCTGAAGATCTGCGCCGAACAAAAGTTGTCAGCCTTATGGACTCGTGTACATCGTGAGTTCCATGAGCGCAAGAAGTTTCCCCCGTACCAAATGCAAACCAAGCTTGGATGGGTGTCACTTTCAAAGCGTTGGAGGGTGATTCAACAAGAGTGCAACAAGTTTTGTGCCACCTATGAGAGCATCAAGGCACGCTCCGTGAGCGGACTCGACATGCAAGACATGGTATGCATGCCCTCTCATTCCCTTTTGGTGCCACACACTTTACCCAGGGATTGCGTGTCCATTTGCTCAAATATGCTTGCTTGGTTTGAATTGTAGGTGTTCCAAGCTTTGGAGGCATTCAAGGTTCAGCACGACGGCAAAGCCTTCCATCTCGCCCATTGTTGGACTATCATCAACGGGGAGGAGAAGTTCAAGGCGCAATAGGCCGCCCTCTTGGCGCGTTGGGGGAAAGAAGCCGTGCAGGACCATGGTGGCGAGAAGGCCCGGCCACGGGGGAAGACCAACTCGAAGAAGGAGGACAGGCGGGACACGGCGTCGATCGCCTTGCTTGAAAGGGTGGAGGGCATGATAAGCAAGAAGGACTTGAGGGAGGAGAAGCACCGTCAAGAAAAGGAAGAGAAAATGCACGCCTTCATGGAAATCCAAAGGAGGAGGCTCGAGATGGACGCGGAGAGGCAAGCCAAGATGCTTGAGTTGGAGGAAGCGAAGCAAGCCAAGATGCTGGAGATCGAGGCCACCAATGCCAGGACCAAGGCGAAGAAGTGGCCCTCGCAAGTGTTGGGGAACGTCGCATGGGAAACAAAAAATTTCTACGCGCACGAAGACCTATCATGGTAATGTCCATCTACGAGGGGGGTTTCAGATCTACGTACCCACAGCAGAAGCGTTAATAAACGCAGTTGATGTAGTGGAACGTCCTCACGTCCCTCGATCCGCCCTGCGAACCGTCCCACGAACGGTCCCGCGATCCGTCCCACGATCCGCTCCGATCTAGTGTCGAACGGACGGCACCTCCGTGTTCAGCACACGTACAGCTCGACGATGATCTCGGCCTTCTTGATCCAGCAAGAGAGACGGAGAGGTAGATGAGTTCTCCGGCAGCGTGACGGCGCTCCGGAGGTTGGTGGTGATCTAATCTCAGCAGGGCTCCGCCCAAGCTCCGCAGAAACGCGATCTAGAGGAAAAACCGTGGAGGTATGTGGTCGGGCTGCCGTGGAAAAGTTGTCTCAAATCAGCCCTAAAACCTCCGTATATATACGTGGGAGGGGAGGGGCCTTGCCTTGGGGTTCGGCCGAAGGGGGGGGAGGAGGATTCCTCCTCCAATCCTAGTCCAACTAGGATTGGAAGGTGGAGTCCTTCCCTTCCTTCCCACTTCCCTTTTTTTCTTTCTCTTTGATTTTCTTATCTCCTTGCGCAGGGGCCTTCTTGGGCTTTCCCACCAGCCCACTAAGGGCTGGTGCGGCACCCCTAAGGCCTATGGGCATCCCCGGGGTAGGCTACCCCCCTCCTCCGTGAACATCCAAAACTCATTCGTCATTCCGGGTACATTCCCGGTAATTCCGAAAACCTTCCGGTAATCAAATGAGGTCATCCTATATATCAATCTTCGTCTCCGGACCATTCCGGAAACCCTCGTGACGTCTGTGATCTCATCCGGGACTCCGAACAACATTCGGTAACCAACCATATAACTCAAATACGCATAAAACAACGTCGAACCTTAAGTGTGCAGACCCTGCGGGTTCGAGAACTATGTAGACATGACCCGAGGGACTCCTCGGTCAATATCCAATAGCGGGACCTGGATGCCCATATTGGATCCTACATATTCTACGAAGATCTTATCGTTTGAACCTCAGTGCCAAGGATTCATATAATCCCGTATGTCATTCCCTTTGTCCTTCGGTATGTTACTTGCCCGAGATTCGATCGTCAGTATCCGCATACCTATTTCAATCTCGTTTACCGGCAAGTCTCTCTACTCGTTCCGTAATACAAGATCCCGCAACTTACACTAAGTCACATTGCTTGCAAGGCTTGTGTGTGATGTTGTATTACCGAGTGGGCCCCGAGATACCTCTCAGTCACGCGGAGTGACAATTCCCAGTCTCGATCCATACTAACTCAACGAACACCTTCGGAGATACCTGTAGAGCATCCTTATAGTCACCCAGTTACGTTGCAACGTTTGATACACACAAAGCATTCCTCCGGTGTCAGTGAGTTATATGATCTCATGGTCATAGGAACAAATACTTGACACGCAGAAAACAGTAGCAACAAAATGACACGATCAACATGCTACGTCTATTAGTTTGGGTCTAGTCCATCACATGATTCTCCTAATGATGTGATCCAGTTATCAAGCAACAACACCTTGTACATAGTCAGAAGACCCTGACTATCCTTGATCAGCTGGCTAGCCAACTAGAGGCTTGCTAGGGATAGTGTTTTGTCTATGTATCCACACATGTATCTAAGTCTTCATTCAATACAATTATAGCATGGATAATAAACGATTATCTTGATACAGGAATTATAATAATAACTTATTTATCATTGCCTCTAGGGCATAATTTCAACAGTCTCCCACTTGCACTAGAGTCAATAATCTAGCCCTCACATCACCATGCGAATTACATTGTAATAAATCTAACACCCATACAGTTCTGTTGTTGATCATGCTTTGCCCGTGGAAGAGGTTAGTCAGCGGGTCTTCGACATTCAGATTCGTGTGCACTTTGCATATATTTACGTCCTCCCCTTCGACGTAGTCGCGGATGAGGTTGAAGCATCGTTTGATGTGTCTGGTCTTCTTGTGAAACCGTGGTTCCTTTGCTAAGGCAATGGCACCCGTGTTGTCACAAAACAGGGTTATTGGATTCAGTGCGCTCAGCACCACTCCAAGATCCGTCATGAACTGCTTCATCCAGACACCCTCCTTAGCCGCCTCCGAGGCAGCCATGTACTCCGCTTCAGATGTAGAATCAGCTACGATGCTTTGCTTGGAACTGCGCCAGCTTACCGCACCCCCATTAAGAATAAATACTTATCCGGTCTGCGACTTAGAGTCGTCCGGATCTGTGTCAAAGCTTGCATCGACGTAACCTTTTACGGCGAGCTCTTCGTCACATCCATACACGAGAAACATCTCCTTAGTCCTTTTCAGGTACTTCAGGATATTCTTGACCGCCGTCCAGTGATCCACTCCTGGATTACTCTGGAACCTGCCTGCCATACTTGTGGCCAGGCTAACGTCCGGTCTAGTGCACAACATCGCATACATGATAGAACCTATGGCTGAAGCATAGGGGACGATGCTCATATGCTCTCTATCTTTATCAGTTGTTGGGCACTGAGTCTTACTCAATCTCGTACCTTGTAAAACTGGCAAGAACCCCTTCTTGGACTGTTCCATTTTGACTTCTTCAAAACTTTATCAAGGTATGTACTTTGTGAAAGTCCTATCAGGCGTTTCGATCTATCCCTATAGATCTTAATGCCTAGAATGTAAGCAACTTCTCCTAGGTCCTTCATAGAGAAACTTTTATTCAAGTAATCCTTTATGCTTCCCAAAAACTCCACGTTGTTTTCCAATCAACAATATGTCATCCACATATAATATTGGAAACGCCACAGAGCTCCCACTCACTTTCTTGTAAATACAAGATTCTCCAACCACTTGTATAAACCCAAATGCTTTGATCACCTCATCAAAGCGTTTATTCCAACTCCGAGATGCTTGCGCCAGTCCATAAATGGATCGCTGGAGCTTGCACACTTTGTTAGCATTTTTAGGATCGACAAAACCTTCGGGTTGCATCATATACAACTCTTCCTTAAGGAAACCGTTAAGGAACGCCGTTTTGACATCCATGTGCCAGACTTCATAATCGAAAAATGCAGCTATTGCTAACATGATTCTGACGGACTTAAGCATCGCTACGGGTGAGAACGTCTCATCGTAGTCAACTCCTTGAACTTGTGAAAAACCCTTTGCCACAAGTCGAGCTTTATAAACGGTCACATTACCGTCAGCGTCCGTCTTCTTCTTAAAGATCCATTTGTTCTGAATAGCCTTGCGGCCTTCAGGTAGTACTTCCAAAGTTCACACTTTGTTTTCATACATAGATCCTATCTCGGACTTCATGGCCTTCACCCATTTGTTGGAATTCAGGCCCACCATTGCTTCTTCATAATTCGCAGGCTCATTGTTGTCCAACAACATTATCGATAAGACGGGATTGTCGTACCACTCTGGAGTAGTACGCGGTCTCGTCGACCTGCGAGGTTCGACAGGAACTTGATCCGGAGTTTCATGATCATCATCATTAACTTCCTCCTCAACCGGCATCGCAACAACAGGGGTTTCCCTAGCCCTGCGCCACCATCCAGAGGGATGAGAGGTTCGACAACCTCATCAAGTTCTATCTTCCTCCCACTCAATTCTCTCGAGAGAAACTCCTTCTCGAGAAAAGCTCCGTTCTTAGCAACAAACACTTTGCCCTCGGATTTGAGATAGGCGGTGTACCCAACTGTCTCCTTTGGGTAACCTATGAAGACGCACTTTTCCGCTTTGGGTTCCAGCTTTTCAGGCTGAAGCTTTTTGACATAAGCATCACATCCCCAAACTTTAAGAAACGACAACTTTGGTCTTTTCCCACACCACAGTTCTCATCGTGTCGTCTCAACGGATTTTGATGGTGCCCTATTTAAAGTGAATGCAGATGTTTCTAATGCATAACCCCAAAACGATATCGGCAAATCGGTAAGAGACGTCATAGATCGCACCATATCTAATAAAGTACGATAACGACGTTCGGACACACCATTACGCTGTGGTGTTCCAGGCGGTGTCAACTGTGAAACAATTCCACATTGTCTTAAGTGAGTACCAAACTCGAAACTCAGATACTCACCCCCACGATCAGACCGTAGGAACTTGATCTTCTTGTTACGATGATTTTCAACTTCACTCTGAAATTGCTTGAACTTTTCAAATGTTTCAGACTTATGCTTCATCAAGTAGACATAACCATATCTACTCAAATCGTCAGTGAAGGTGAGAAAATAGCGATATCTGCCGCGTGCCTCCACACTCATCGGACCACACACATCGGTATGTATGATTTCCAACAAGTCACTTGCACGCTCCATTGTTCCGGAGAACGGAGTTTTAGTCATCTTGCCCATGAGGCATGGTTCGCACGTGTCAAGTGAACCAAAGCCAAGTGACTCCAAAAGTCCATCGGTATGGAGTTTCTTCATGCGCTTTACTCCAATATGACCTAAGCGGCAGTGCCATAAAACATGGCACTATCATTGTTAACTCTAACTCTTTTGGTCTCAATGTTATGTATATGTGTATTATCACTATCAAGATTCAATATGAACAATCCTCTCACATTGGGTGCATGACCATAAAATATATTACTCATAGAAATAGAACAACCATTATTCTCTGACTTAAACGAGTAACCGTCTCGCAATAAACAAGATCCAGATATAATGTTCATGCTTAACGCATGCACTAAATAACAATTATTGAAGTTCATAACTAATCCTGATGGTAACTGAAGTGAAACTGTGCCGACGGCGATTGCATCAACCTTGGAACCATTTCCCACGCGCATCATCACTTCATCCTTTGCCAGCCTTCGCTTATTCCACAGTTTCTATTTCGAGTTGCAAATATGAGCAACAGAACCGGTATCGAATACCCAGGCACTACTACGAGAGCTGGTTAAGTACACATCAATAACATGTATATCAAATATACCTGATTTTTCTTTGGCCGCCTTCTTATCAGCCAGATACTTGGGGCAGTTGCGCTTCCAGTGACCCATACCCTTGCAATAATAGCACTCTGTTTCAGGCTTAGGTCCAGCTTTGGGTTTCTTCGTCAGATTGGCAACACGTTTGCCGCTCTTCTTTGAATTACCCTTCTTTCCTTTGCCGTTTCTCTTGAAACTAGTGGTCTTATTCACCATCAACACTTGATGCTCTTTACGGAGTTCTGACTCTGCGACTTTCAGCATCGCGAACAACTCGCCGGGTGACTTGGTCATCCCTTGCATGTTGTAGTTCAACACAAAGCCCTTATAGCTTGGCGGCAGTGATTGAAGAATTTTGTCAGTGATAGCCTCTTGCGGGAGTTCAATCGCCAGCTCAGCTAGACGGTTTGAGTACCCAGACATTTTGAGCACATGTTCACTGACAGATGAATTCTCCTCCATCTTGCAAGCATAGAATTTATCGGAGGTCTCATACCTCTCGATCCGGGCGTTCTTCTGAAAGATAAACTTCAACTCCTGGAACATCTCATATGCTCCATGACGCTCAAAGCGACGTTGAAGTCCCGGCTCTAACCATACAAGACTGCACATTGAACTACTGAGTAGTCCTCCTTACGTGTTAACCAAGCGTTCTTAACATCTTGGTCAGCCGTAGCGGGTGGTTCATCTCCTAGCACAGCATTAAGGACATAATCCTTCTTCCCAGCTTGCAGGAGCAACTTAAGATTACGAGCCCAGTCTACAAAGTTGCTTCCATCATCTTTCAACTTAGCTTTCTCTAGGAACGTATTAAAATTCAGGGTGACTATCGCGTGAGCCATGATCTACAACACAAATATATTCAAAGTGGACTTAGACTATGTTCAAGATAATTAGAGTTTAACTTAATCAAATTACTTGCTAAACTCCCACTCAAAAAGTACATCTCTCCAGTCATTTGAGTGGTTCATGATCCAATTCCACTAGCTCAAGTCCGATCATCACGTGAGTTGAGGATAGTTTCACTGGTAAGCATCCCTATGCTAATCATATCAATTATATGATTCATGATCGACCTTTCGGTCTCATGTGTTCCGAGGCCATGTCTGCACATGCTAGGCTCGTCAAGCTTAACCCGAGTGTTCCACGTGTGTAACTGTTTTGCACCCGTTGTATGTGAACGTTGAGTCTATCACACCCGATCATCACGTGGTGTCTCGAAATGACGAACTGTAGCAACGGTGCATAGTCGGAGAGAACACAATTTCGTCTTGAAATTTTAGTGAGAGATCACCTCATAATGCTACCGTCATTCTAAGCAAAATAAGGTGCATAAAAGGATTAACATCACATGCAATTCATAAAGTGACATGATATGGCCATCATCACGTGCTTCTTGATCTCCATCACCAAAGCACCGGCACGATCTTCTTGTCACCGGCGCCACACCATGATCTCCATCAACGTGTTGTCATCGGGGTTGTCGTGCTACTCATGCTATTACTACTAAAACTACATCCTAGCAATATAGTAAACGCATCTGCAAGCACAAATGTTAGTTTAAAGACAACCCTATGGCTCCTGCCGGTTGTCGTACCATCGACGTGCAAGTCGATATTAACTATTACAACATGATCATCTCATACATCCAATATATCACATCACATCGTTGGCCATATCACATCACAAGCATACCCTGCAAAAATAAGTTAGACGTCCTCTAATTGTTGTTGCATGTTTTACGTGGTGACCATGGGTATCTAGTAGGATCGCATCTTACTTATGCAAACACCACAACGGAGATATATGAATAGCTATTTAACTTCATCCAAGGACCTCCTCGGTCAAATCTGATTCAACTAAAGTTGGAGAAACCGACACTCGCCAGTCATCTTTGAGCAACGGAGTTGCTCGTAGCGATGAAACCAGTCTCTCGTAAGCGTACGAGTAATGTCGGTCCGAGCCGCTTCGATCCAACAACACCGCGGAATTAAGAAAAGACTAAGGAGGGCAGCAAATCGCACATCACCGCCCACAAAAACTTTTGTGTTCTACTCGAGATGACATCTACGCATGAACCTAGCTCATGATGCCATTGTTGGGGAACGTCGCATGGGAAACGAAAAATTTCCTACGCGCACGAAGACCTATCATGGTGATGTCCATCTACGAGGGGAATTTCAGATCTACGTACCCTTGTAGATCGCACAGCAGAAGCATTAATAAACACGGTTGATGTAGTGGAACGTCCTCACGTCCCTCGATCCGCCCCGCGAACCGTCCCACGAACCGTCCCGCGATCCGTCCCGCGATCCGCTCCGATCTAGTGCCGAACGGACGGCACCTCCGCGTTCAGCACACGTACAGCTCGACGATGATCTCGACCTTCTTGATCCAGCAAGAGAGACGGAGAGGTAGATGAGTTCCCCGGCAGCGTGACGACGCTCCGGAGGTTGGTCGTGATCTAATCTCAGCACGGCTCCGCCCGAGCTCCGCAGAAACGCGATTTAGAGGAAAAACCGTGGAGGTATGTGGTCGGGCTGCCGTGGAAAAGTTGTCTCAAATCAGCCCTAAAACCTCCGTATATATAGGTGGGAGGGGAGGGGCCTTGCCTTGGGGCTCAAGGGGTTCGGCCGAAGGGGGGAGGAGGATTCCTCCTCCAATCCTAGTCGAACTAGGATTGGAAGGTGGAGTCCTTCCCTTCCTTCCCACTTCCCTTTTTTTTCTTTCTCTTTGATTTTCTTATCTCCTTGCGCAGGGACCTTCTTGGGCTTGCCCACCAGCCCACTAAGGGCTGGTGCGACACCCCTTAGGCCTATGGGCTTCCCCGGGGTGGGCTGCCCCCCCCCCCCCCCCCGTGAACATCCGGAACCCATTCGTCATTCCCGGTAATTCCGAAAACCTTCCAGTAATCAAATGAGGTCATCCTATATATCAATCTTCGTCTCCGGACCATTCCGAAAACCCTCGTGACGTCCGTGATCTCATCCGGGACTCCGAACAATATTCAGTAACCAACCATATAACTCAAATACGCATAAAACAACGTCGAACCTTAAGTGTGCAGACCCTGCGGGTTCGAGGACTATGTAGACATGACCCGAGGGACTCCTCGGTCAATATCCAATAGCGGGACCTGGATGCCCATATTGGATCCTACATATTCTACGAAGATCTTATCGTTTGAACCTCAGTGCCAAGGATTCATATAATCCCGTATGTCATTCCCTTTGTCCTTCGGTATGTTACTTGCCCGAGATTCGATCGTCAGTATCCGCATACCTATTTCAATCTCGTTTACCGGCAAGTCTCTTTACTCGTTCCGTAATACAAGATCCCGCAACTTACACTAAGTCACATTGCTTGCAAGGCTTGTGTGTGATGTTGTATTACCGAGTGGGCCCCGAGATACCTCTCAGTCACGCGGAGTGACAAATCCCAGTCTCGATCCATACTAACTCAACGAACACCTTCGGAGATACCTGTAGAGCATCTTTATAGTCACCCAGTTACGTTGCAACGTTTGATACACACAAAGCATTCCTCCGATGTCAGTGAGTTATATGATCTCATGGTCATAGGAACAAATACTTGACACGCAGAAAACAGTAGCAACAAAATGACACGATCAACATCTACGTCTATTAGTTTGGGTCTAGTCCATCACATGATTCTCCTAATGATGTGATCCAGTTATCAAGCAACAACACCTTGTGCATAGTCAGAAGACCCTGACTATCATTGATCAACTGGCTAGCCAACTAGAGGCTTGCTAGGGACAGTGTTTTGTCTATGTATCCACACATGTATCTAAGTCTTCATTCAATACAATTATAGCATGGATAATAAACGATTATCTTGATACAGGAATTATAATAATAACTTATTTATCATTGCCTCTAGGGTATAATTCCAACAGCAAGCATGAAGATGGGCGCGGAGATCATGAAGGTTGATCTGAACACCGTTATGGTTCGAGAAGATGCAGGCCGAAATGTTCAAGTTCGACCAACTGTGATCTACGACGGAGATCACATACCCCTTTTTTGGATGACGGTAATTGTGCTGGCATGACCACGGGCACACATGTCGTGCTGGCATGACCGGTGGCACGGACAAGACGGAGGGGATCGTTTGTAGGCGTAGTGATTTTAAGGAGGCAGAGGAACGGCGGGGTGGAGCGGACTGACGGCCGACTATGGACGAGGAGGCGGAGGGGGTGTGGGGAGCACGTGAAGGGGATCCGACCGGTAAGGCAATATGATGTCGGTGGGGGACGAGCGGTATCGAGGATAAACATGACGGGACTTGTTTACGATGGGAGTCGATTACGATGCAGCGTTACCAAACACATGCAACGTTTTGGGATTAAGCTGTAACTAGCAAAGGAGCCCGTGCGTTGCAACGGGAGAAAAAATAACACACATTCTTAACCTAATGGCTATAACTCTTTAATAGGTCCATGTCCGTTATTTTCACATGGCATTACATTCGTGTTGTTGACAATTACCTCAATGCTCATACAATAAAAACGTGTTTGAATGTGATTTGTCTTTAGGTGTTTCTCTCTCGTCTCCCTCCCACTCGCACGAAATAAATGAGAAATATGTGAGGTTTCTCAAAGATGTGCATGCATGGTTGTCGATTAATTAGTGAAAGCAGAGTCAGGAGTTATCGGGTAAGCACCACTATTATAAATTATGCAGCATATGCATGCTTGTCTTCGTTAAATAGACCAGCGGTCAATTAGGTTCTATCTCTTTGCTTCCATATTAGCCTCTCTTTTTGCTTCCTGATTTCCTCAGGAATTCAGCATCTCTTTCCTTTGACTTCCTAACACCCAACAAAGGTAAAGTTGTATATAAATCAAAGGGATTGTATCTAAGAGGCCGATGTGGGACAATTTAGCAACTTAATTGATCTTTGTATATACCTAATAAAAAATACAACGTAGCTTAGCTGGCCACTTCATCCTATAGAGAACTGGAGGTAAAAAAAAAGTAACCTGGGATCGAACCCATGCCTAACAGCCGTAAGGGCGACACCCCAGCTATTGGGCTAGTTAGATGGTTATAGCAGGTACGTGGCCCGCCTTGTCTTAAACCATGATTGGTGTAGCGTTTTTTTTAAAACAAAATCGTTTTTATCACTTATGAATGGCATTGATGGGATAATTTTTGCTAACTTCAAGAGCAAATTTAATGACGTATGATCAGAAACACTAATTGATTTATTATTAGGTAGAGATCGGGTGACGGACTAAAATCACCCAACCAAGCACCTCCATAGATACATACATCAGACTAGCAAATATGTTCGTGCGTTCAATGGGAAATAAAAATATTACGTCGTAGCCAAATAAATATGGCTCGATACCCTGACATTTGAGCGTATGCATGGACAGTTTTTTACTCAGTGAACATTCTTTGAATCGATGAACTTTTTTTTAAATGCAGTATAAATTTTGAAATTCGCATTTTTCTTGAGTTTCTGTGAACATTTTTTAAAATTTCACATGCATTTTCTTTGAATTCATGGATATGTTTTGAATGTTTTATATTTGTTGAATTTTTTTTGAAAATGTGAATTCTTTTATGATATCAGAACAGTTCTTTAAAGTCATCAACATTTTTTAGTCCGTGAACATTTTATGATTTCCTGAAACTTTATTTAAATTACCAAACATTTTATGATTTCATGATTTGTTTTTCCTAAACTCAAAACTTTTAAAATACAAACTTTTGAAAAATCCCGAAGTAATTTATAAAACAAATTGAAATAAGATTTTTTTTTCTATTTTTCAGAATATATTTGTTGAAATTGTGAATTCTTTTAGAATATGCAAACAGTTTTTTGAAAATCATAAACAATTTTGTATTCTGCAAACATTTTATGATTCCCTGATCCTTCTTTTGAATTCCTAGACATTTTATGATTTCATGAACATTTTTTCTATGTTTTGAATACATGATCATTTTAAAATCATGAATGTTTTATATTTTCTGAATATATTTTCGGAAATTGTGAAATCTTTTATAATATGCAAACAGTTTTTTAAAATCATCAACATTTTTGAATCCGTGAATATTTTATAATTTTCTGAAACTTTTAATTCCCAAACATTTTATAATTTCATGAGGATTTTTTTTCAAAACTCGAAAGCTTTTTGAAATCATCAACAATTTTTGAATCCGTGAACATTTTATGATTTCCTGAACCTTTTTTTGAGTTCCCAAACATTTTCTAATTTCATGGACATTTTCTCTCAAAACTCAAAACTTTTGAAATTCGGAATTTTAGAAAATTCCCAACTAATGAAAAGAAGGCAAAAACCAAATTGAAAGAATAAAACAGAAAATCGAATGAAAAAGGTGTAGGTTCAGGGATCGAACCTGGGACTCCTCGATGTTGCAGGGGCGCTCTAGCGAGTAGGCCAAGCTAGCCCTCGTTGCTCTCTAAGAGCATCTCCAAAAGGCGCGCTTCAACTGATGCCTAAAAAACGGATTTACAGCACGTGTTTGGCTTTTTTTAGGGCGTCGACGAATGCCGGCTTCAACGGTCGCAACATACTTTAACGCGCGCGATGCTCCAGCAGCCGCTGCAAATACACACCCAAAACTTGTCCAACACGCTAAATATATAGTCATTGTCGTCAACACCAACACGATAAAACATATAGATAATATAGATAATATAACATATAGATAATAAAACTAGTCCAACACATAGATAATAAACTAGTCCAACATGATAAAAAAAAACTATCATAGATAGATAAAACTACTCCGAGTCGTCACTGTGGGTGCTGTCCGAGGTAGATAGTCATGCGTCCTCCCAACGTCCATCGTCAGAAGTGAAGATGGACGTCCCACTGTTTTTGACGGCCACACACTGCGATATATCGAGTAACTTGCGTCGACGCCTGTCCTGCCGCTCCTCCCGACGCCTTGCCGTCCTCTCCGCCCAGAAGGTATTCTCGGTGACGACGTCCTCCGGGTGGCGCCGGCGCCACTCCGCCATGGTTCGCTCGTCCTCCTCAGCGACGAGGAGCCGGCGCTGCTGCCGACGGTGCTCCTGACGGTCCTGGTCTGATATCAGACGAGGCGGAGGGGCGAGGGTCTGCGCCTGCTCGCGCGTGTAGACATCGTGGAAGTTCATCTGCACATGAGGCCTCCCTAGGCGCCTCGCCGCCGCGTCGTACGCGCGAGCGGCCTCGTGTGAGGTTTCGAAGGTGCCGAGGCCGAGGCGGACGTCGCCGGACCTGATCTCGACATAGTAGACGCCCGATGGGCGCTCGCGGACGCCGCGGCAGCCCGAAGATCCACGGCGGCGTGGCGGCATGGTGGCAGAGGGAGCGGCAGAGACAACGGCGAGGAAGCGGTAGAGGGTGCGTGGCTATGGGCAGCCTCGTGGCGGGCGCGGCATTTTATAGGCGTGCTGAAAGCGGTGCGTCAAATCTGACGCGCGGCCGCCCGCTTTCTCCCGTGCGCGCAATAGTTTACCGCGCGCGTTTTTTGACGCCCCTGTCGGAGATGCTCTAAGGTCTCACCTTATAAGTAACGATCCGGACAATGACTTTGACAGAAAATAAAATCGAATCGTTTTCTTCACTTACGGGTGGCATAGTGGGTAATTTAATACAACAATAGGAACAATTTTAATGACGTACGATGAGAAGCACTATTTACTTTATTATTAGATTAGATACAGATATAGAACATATGTGCTTCAATATAAATTACTATTAAAATAATGCACTTCGCGAGATGAAGGAGGGCTACATATATCGGATATATGACATATGTAGTTCAATATAAATTACTATTGAAATAATATAGTTTGGGAGATGTAGGGGGGCTATAACCCCTGCCTAACATATCGTGTGGAGAGGGGGCCCTAGATCAATGAGTTACGCCTGGAACTGTTGTGGGCTTGGGAAACGGTGCATTTATTTTGATCATGTTTATGCATGTCCAAATAATTAATCTTCAAGTAACAAAACAAAATAAATTAATAAAAACTAAATAAAAATAAAAGTTGTGCTACGAACTTGGTAAAATGAGTAAATGCCGAAAACAATGCATTGAGAACATGTATAAGTGCTAGATGAATATGTTATGAGGTATTTTTGCACTAGAATATATTCTAAAAAGTATGTATAAAATTCACTTATCATGTACACAAGACTTCTACTATGCAGACCTCATATCCGGGAGGTTTGTCTAGTCGAAGCTTAGTACGATGACTTTTCAACGACTATAAAATACGATCACAAGCCGTCACTGGCGATGGTTGAGGCTGTTTGGCTATCCGAGAACATGATTGTAATTTTATTATTTTTTGAGATGTATTATTATACCCTCAAATGATAAAGTGTTAGACGTGTCGCACGAAGCAATCCGGCCTTAATTTTTTTACAGCTAAATTGTCATCTAAAAAAATGACATTTGAACATAAAGTTGCTATGCTTGATAACTAAAGCTGCGATCCTCATGCCACTAAACTCATCAAGGGACACCACACGCGCACGCTCAAGACTATCACCTTCGTTTTTCGTCCATCCATCTTCAAAACAGATACTAATAACGAAAAAAAATAACTAAAGACTCGGTGCGCTTTTTCGCGTCAAACAACGTGCGGTTTACCAAGAGATGGTGATGCCATCCACTGCAAAAACCAGGGGACGTGCAACTTGTTTCTCCAACGGGGATGTCATGCCATCACTCCAACCAAACAAAATCAAACCGTGGTACGTCGCAAAGTCCACCGAAAGTGCCGCCTCCAGTTTCACTGCAAGCCGAAGAAAAACCCATTCCCCTTTTGGAACACTCGTGCGACGCGGCTCCGTGGTACCGGGCCGGGGGTGCCGCTGCTGCAGGCTGCAGTGGACATCTCCCATTGTTTAGTCGGCATCTCCCGTTGTTTTGGCAGCGGCGCCGAACCCGCCCTCCCAAAACCATGGGCGCCCACCCAACCTATAAAACACAGATCATCATCATCATCCTCACCAATTCACCATCGCACACCAATATTCCAAAGAAGCAAAGAAGATCATCGATCGACCGACCCATCTCCAACAACTCCGGCGCCGACCGATCTCCAAAGGAGGGAGGAAGAAGAGGAGGAGGAGGATGCGGATGAGCTGCAACGGGTGCCGGGTGCTGCGGAAGGGGTGCGGCGAGGGCTGCACCATCCGGCCCTGCCTGGAGTGGATCCGGAGCCCCGACGCGCAGGCCAACGCCACCGTCTTCCTCGCCAAGTTCTACGGCCGCGCCGGGCTGCTCAACCTCCTCGCCGCCGTCCCCGACGCCGGCCTCCGCCCGCCGCTCTTCCGCTCGCTGCTCTACGAGGCGTGCGGCCGTATGGTCAACCCCGTCTACGGCTCCGTCGGCCTGCTCTGGTCCGCCCAGTGGGAGGCCTGCCAGGCCGCCGTCGAGGCCGTGCTCAAGGGCCGCCCCATCGTCCGGGTCTCCTCCGACGCCCCCCTCGCGCCGTGCGACATCCGCCACGTCGCCAAGCCCGACCGCCCTGCCGCGGCCGGCACGCTCCCCGGCGTCTCGCGCGCCGGCCGCACCAGGTTCAAGCGCGCGTCCTCCTCCACGGCCAAGACCAAGAGCAGCTTCTCCGACGCCAACAAGCACGACGATGGGCTCGACCAAGCGCCGAGCCACGAGGAGTCGGCCGGCAGCCACGTCGAAGACGGCGGCATGGCAGTCGAGCAGGCGAGGGAAGAAGAGTCGTCCGAGGGCACGGAGGTCGACGCGGGCTCGCACGTGAGCCAAGCAGAGCACAGCCCCGCGCCGCCGGTGGCCAAGGACGAGGAGGCACATGGCGACGAAATCGGGCTGGAGCTGACGTTGGGGATCCAGACGGTCGCACCGCGGCTGGTGGTGAGGTCGCCGCCGGCATGCTTCGGCGCCAGCAGCTCGAACGCCCAGTCCAGCCACATCGGCCTGCTGCTTGAGCTGCCGGTGTCATAGAGACGCGGCCGGCGGCAGCGCCGTCCTTCATACTAGCTGAGATATAGAGTCATAAGTTTTGGGATCGTGTCGATGTCGTGCTCCTTCGGTGGTTTTCGTTTCTCTTTCCCCATTTTAGAATAGAGAAGAATGAAGATAGCAGTAGAATCTTGTACCATGTACATCTGCTAAGTGCCTTGTTATCAGGGCCTCTCTAGATACATCTCATCCCCCCTGTTTCTTATACTCTAGAGCAATTTGAATGAAGCGACCCATTTCGTCCACCTGCGAGCGATTGAATCGGCGTGGATAAAGGTGAAGGCCCAACTTGTCGATCCAAACGCAAATCGCATCCGTGCCGACCTATTTTCGTTTCAAAATTACGTCTGGAATGCGTCGGCGCAGACGCAAAGCGCGTCTCCTTGGAGTCCGTCGCGTCCCAACTTGTAGGCCACCCAACCGTCACCTGTCGTCTTATTTATGACGACCATCGACAGCGGGCCCACTTGCCAGCCTCAAGAAGCGTCCTTTTTTAAGCACGCATGCGGTGGGGGGCGGCCTCATCCACTTCTCCCGTCCACATCTGCCCCCCCCCCCCTCCCCACCACTCCTTTTGCTTCCTCGTCGGCGACAGGAAACCCTAGCCCGCCATGGGCATCTTCGGCAGCAACAAGGGCAAGGGCAATGGCAAGGACACCCCCGGCGCCTCGTCCTCCCGTGCTCCCCTCCCCCTCCTCCTCCACCGCCGGCACATTTCCGCCCTGAACGTCGGCGCCTGCACATCCCGCTGCACCAAGCGCGGTGGCACTGAGAGTATATGCAGCCCCTCCCCTACCCCGACGTCATGCTACCGCACCATTGGCACCTGGATCCGCAGCGGATCCCGATGCCGGCGGTTCCGCGGAGCCAGCGGGCGCACGACGACGAGGTGCGTCGGCGCCGAACGCAGCTCATGCCGGAGCAGCCTCGACTGCCTGAGTACACCGCCGACTCTCCCAACTGGGAGGCTTGGTTCGCCCTCGAAAACGAGGAACACGAGGTGTCGACGTCGTCCCGCCGCCGTTCCCACTGCCGCCCCCGCAGGTACAGCCGGAGGACATGGAGGCGGAGGCGGAGTACCAGGCCGCCCTCAAGGAGCCCTGCAGCAATGCCGACGCCCCAGCAGACGCCGGAGAAGGCTGCCCTGGCAGCGTACCAGACGGCGTTCGGGTGGGCTGGCCCTGCTCCCGCCTTCATCGACCTCACCGGCGATGGTGACGCGGCGCCGACGCCAAGGGCAAGGGCAAGGCCGACGACGTCTACGGCAGTGTGCGAGGCGGCAGAAGGCGGGCGTAGACTTTTTTTTAATGTTTTAATTACGTTTAAGTGGACTTTGGCCGACGTTTGACCGGCCACTTATGTTTAATTATGTTTATTTTAAGTTCATTCCATGCGAGCATTTCTTTTTCATGCCGACACATTTGGGCCAGCCTTCCCGTTAGACGGTCAAGCCGACCAATTTCAGAATGCACACGCACACATCCGTTTGGCCGACCCAAACAGACAAAAAACGGATAAAGCGCGCGTCCGTTTGGGTCGCCCCGTTGAAGTTGTTCTAACTTGCCAATAGGTTAGACTTAGTTTCTAAGTGGTGACTAACCTTAAACTAACAGGGTTAAATGCATTTTTCAGCTCTTGTGTGGCCGGATTCAATGTAGCTGGTTCTTGCATGGCCGGGGGAGAAAAGTAATTTTTTGATAGGCCCCATCACAACTAGCTCAAATTAGCATCTCTTGAATGGGATAGTTTTTTCGATGGATTAGATGTAACTAACTTTAATCTAGCTCTGATGTTTTGATATTTCAGAAATATTTAAGTTTAACTAGCTTAAACTAACTTTAATCTCTCATGTTTTGATAGGCCCCACCACAACTAGCTCAGGAGCATGGTATGTTACTCACAGGAACGAGAGTAATTAATAACTATGATGTGCTGATTTCAAGTCCTTAGAGCAGGTTTCTGGATATACCTCATGGCGGGTGAGGCAGGTACGACACCATACCCGTCTCCTCTCGACAAACCGACACTCTTCAAATCCCGTCCTTATCTACAGTGGTAGATTCAAAAATTGAACTTAGTCGAGCGAAATATTTAAGATATACATTTTCTAATTGACAAATACAAATCCAGAGCGAGCAGCCTGAGCGCCTTGACGTTCTTTTGTCGGAGGTGACGAGTGTTCGTTTTTGCCTTCATGAGGGACCGGCGATACACCTAGACAAGGAGTCATTCGTCCTCGTCGAGCTCCGCCGGCATCCCGCGCCGGCGGTGCGCGACTGCTCCACCGTTTTCCTCTCCCTTGCTCGCTGCCTCTCATGATAGGCGAGCGCGCCTTTGATTCCGGAGTGCGCGTGTGGGCCGTCGAGGAAAGAAGGCGGCGAGAGGGCGGTGCAGACTGCGTAGTCCTGATGGAGTTGTGCGTGGGTTCGAAGGGTCCAACTCCTGCGTCCGCACTTCACCGGCGTGGGAGCTGCGACAACGCTCCGGAGTCAAAGAGGGCGGAGTGAGGGTTTTGTGGGACAACGGTGGGGTCGGTGGTGGGTCAAGCCTGTCAGCTAGGACGTGGCGGACGTGCCGAACGTGACTGGGTCGCGCCTTAGATTTGAGTTGGATATTAGGGGTGCCAAACAGCCCACGCGTTTGAGGTGACTTTGAAAGGTCCGGTTGGGCCGCGTTTTTATGACCGGTTATTGACCGGACGGCCCGACCAAACGTTTGAAACGGATACGAGGGGTCCGATAGTTTCATTATCTATACCTATTAATAAAAGAAATAGATATTCTTAGTCTGTCATGCTATTTATTTATAGAAAATCCTTGATGTTTCTGACATTAAACCCATAGTATATATTAAATGTTTTTAAAAATACTCATATCTTCTAAACCGTAACTCCAAATTTAACATATTATATATGGAATTTGATTAAAAAATATATAGAATTTAAATATGATGTTATTTTACCTGCTAAATATTTAATAAAAATACTATCTAGGGTCAAATCTTAATAAATAAGTTATTATTCGTCTTTCTTTCATACCGGTACTCATCGGGATTGGGGATGAACACGTCAACAAAATGAGGACCGGAGATGAAACCGAAGGTCACTTACCCGTTTCTTTGTATGTATTAAATCTACATGCAAACCGTGTTAAAATAGAAGACCTGTGAAATTATGAACTGCATTTTTTAGGATAAGACCATCTTTGTTTGTGCCAGAACTACAAATTCTCAGATTATAGACCATTTTTTATAAATTAAGAGCATGTTGTACTTTTTTCTTCCATTGCAACGCACGGGCCTTTTGCTAGTGTACTATATACGGGATGTATGACATATATATATTTTAATAAAGCAAATACGGTTTCTGGTCGTCCGTCTTGGAAATTACCCTTAAAGTTTGCATAAATTACCCGCCATACCACCGGTAAGTAATAGAAAACGTTTCACAAAGCGAAAAATCTTGGACTGGGCCGACCTATGTAAAAATCTCCTATATTACGCTCTCCACGCTGGGAGAATATCCAGCACACCGTACGGGCCGGTCCATGCACAGGCGCCTGCTTTTAGTTCCGTTTATTTATTTATTTTCAGTTTCGTTTTATTTTTTTATTTTAAATAATTTAGAACTTCAAATAATCTTTAAAATTTTAATAAATTGAAAATTATAAAGCAACATATTTAAAAAATTAAATGTGTGTGACTTCAAAAACTGCTCGGAGTATTGTAAAATATACTCGCATATACAATAAAATATTTGTAATTTTAGAAAAATGTTTATACAATAAGAATAGTCCATGATCTCAAATACAATTCCATGTATTAAAAATTATTAAAGGCATTTAACAAAATGCTTTCTAATTCAAAATATATTAATGCATTTAAAAAAATGTGGTCATAAATGCATTTAACAAAATGCTTTCTAAATCAAACGATGATATGTGAACATAATGTGGTCACCATCATTGGAGATTATGTTTTTTTTCTTCCGTGACAACGCACGGGCCATTTTGCTAGTCTATAAAGAGACTTGAAGAGGGAGTAGTTTGGTGCCATGGGGGCCTTCGTATGGCCGCTCTATCCATTACAAATGCCACGTGTATTGGCCTTTATACAAAACGAACTGTATTTTCTGTATACACTGATTTCGTTGGCCAATACTGGCCACACCGTCACTGCTTAACAGGGACAAATATGAGGAGGGCCGGACGCGTCCAGGCACCGTTCTAGCCCACCCCACCCCACCATCATCCTCACAAAAACCCAACCCTCTCTGAAACTGTAGTCACTCTAGTCTCACCTTCTGTCTTCTTCACTTCTCTACCAAATCTCTCCCGCCTGATCCGCCATGGTCTAAGTCCGAACATGGCTCCGATAGTGAGACCGATCCCATGGATTGGGACAGTCTCGTGAGGGAGGAGGATGTCGGCTCTGGCAGTGATGCGTCGGACAGCGACGAGCTCGCGCTCTAGATCCGGAGCAGGACAGGCGTCTTCCCGTTCCCTCCCGCTCCAACACTGCCGGAGCAGCGTTTTTTATACTCATTCCATTTCTAAATATAAATATTTTTAGATATTTTATTAAAACTACACACAGAGTAAAATAAATGAATCTACATTTTAAATATATCCATATACATCCATATATAATTTTTATTTAGGAAGGAAGGGAGTAGTACGTATTTTATATTCTGTTACACTCAAATAGATAATCAAAGTTTGACCCAAAATACGAGTGGGCCTAATAAAAAATCCGGACTAAGTTACTACTGTATATTATTTTTTTCCTAGCTCTGCTCAATACGGGGAACTACTACTCTCTTACCATGTGCATTGGTGTTCTATACTACACCATAAATTCACAAATTCTGACATACCGGGGTCGTCTGGCTGTAACGATCAAATCAAAACTAGAACACCTGGCATTTCAGAATTTATGGATCTTTTGGAGGACATCACGAGATGTTTTCAGGCCTAAGAAAAAAGAAATGGTACGAGCCACCACCACGACACACTGACACTGCACAAATGCAAAATAAAAAGTGGCCATCTTGCAGCCCATCGATGGTACAAAAGCAATACAAGGAAAGGGACCAAGCATTGCCGCTTGAGAAATCAAAAAATGATTCTACCTTGTAGCGACCCAACTTCTGCTTGATCGCATAGCAATAGTAAGTTGGCAACAACAAGACAGCGCGGTGTAACGCTGATAACGGGAAGCGGGGCGCAGTTATCAAGGCTTGTCCGAAGGCTGGCAGGTAGCAAAGGGTGCCAAAGCTTGAAGCACAGCAGAATGATGAACTTCTTTTGTCAAATCCCCGTCCCAAATGTAACACTTTAGCCTGTCACATTACACGGTAAGAACAAAAGCTTCTTGGAGATGTTGCGGTGAGGAGATTGCCCCTAAACAAGTATTTATAAGTAAACTATACATGAGCATGCATGCAGGCATTTGTTCGCAAATTTTGCGGAAGTGAATAAACATATTTATCAAATTGATTGGAACAGAGAGTCAGAAATTACCTTGATGCTAGATGACTATCACACTCAGCCAGTCAGCCGCACCGATCTTCAAAGGCCAAACTCTTAATGTGCTACTTAAGTTGCCACTCAACTACACGTTGCTGACTTAGCTTTGACTCTTGCTCTGCGTTCCTCGTAAGAAGCTGGAACATGAAAGTATTAGGAAATGCATTTTCACATATATGATACAAGAGGGTTGAAATCAAATGTGTTGAAATAAAGAGGACATCAAGCGTTGATGCCAAAGAAGATAATTATGCGTAAAGTATCGGAGCTATTATACCCAAAGTTGAAGAGTGTTGATTCTCGACAGAGACTGGTGTAAAGGCAGAGCATTTGTTCGCTCATAACAGATGTAAAGACAAAAAATGCTTTGCAGATTCACACGATAAAAAAACTTACGTTCTGTTTCCCGTGACAGGAGAGGGATATGTTTTCTCTTCTTCTTAGGGGATTCAGATGGATTAGCCTCTGCATTGACATCTAACTCCTTTCAGATCAATAAGATATTACATCAACTTTACACAAAGATCTAAATGTATGTACCTGGAATACACAAACAGGTCAAAGCCTCATCAAATATGGCAGCTTGGAGCATATACTGATGGTATTCATCCTTCAAGTGTTCAATCAAAGCCTGACTGGCATCTAAGCAGGAATAATAGTGCACTGGAATTAGTTACATCACACAAAAACTAGAATTATTGCATGTAGATAACAAAAAACCCAGATGATCTTCACTTTACTCAATATAACAGAACTGACATCAAGTATTTCCGAAATGAAGGTTTGGTTTTTGTGAAAATGTCATTACCATGCTCATAAGTTATATGAGATGAGTATATTTCATTTACTGTCAAGCAAATGGTATCCGAATGCTGACAAGTCTTATTTAATTCTTAAGCATGCATAATTAGCCAAAAAAGGATGATATAATGCTCACTGTGATCTAAAATCTCATTATTTTTACAATATAACCAATATATTGGAAGCAGCAGGAAAATCAGAATTCACTGAGCAAGGAATGAAGACCCGATGTTAGCAGATCATAGTACAACAATATTTCAAGGCTGAAAATGCTCCCTGAAAGGTATATGGTCAAACGCCAAATTTTCAGAGACATACCTGATGAACACATGAAATTGACTCTATCGAATAGACAAGATCGTAGAATCAATGGGAGCTCTGGTGCCATTGTATATTGAGGTTTTCTAGGTGTCTTGGTAATATCCAGCAATGAATCAACTACCTGTACCAAAATAAACGAGCTGTCGAATGTAAATAATCCAAACAAATGACAAAAGGGAACTTTTGCGCCAAGTTCAATTGTGTAATTCATTTCACTGTTCGAGAAAACAAAAGGATGCTTCAGAAAGAGGGGAAAAAATACTCACACAAGGTGATTCAAGGCCTTGACCTACAAGAAAAAGAACAGCTACCATGCAACGAACTTGATGCCACAGAAAGGCGCTACCCCTGATATTCATGGACCATAGCTCATCATGGTTGGACCTTGAAAATACAGAGCACTTCCATTATTTAGTCCAGGTATTACATGCATCACATGTTTGTAACTAGAAAGAAAGGAGTGTTTGAGAGAAATGCAATTTAACCTTTGGTCACACGCAGAAATAGTAAAATCTGTAATGCATCGCTTGTAGTTGCTCACGTTTGCTGCGTCCATCTTACAGAAATTCCTTAAGTCATGTTCCCCGATGAATTTAAATGCAGCTTCCTGCATTTTCTGTTGACAATTAAAAGTCAATGGCTCGGTAAAAATGGCAAATGTAGCAAAGTACAGAAATCGAGGATAACATAGTTACCGATACATCCAAGCCCCCCTTCCAAAACAAGTACTTATATTCCCTACCCAAGCAGGAGAATCTGCAAAAAAAGAAGTGGGTCAAGAAATAAATTTCCAATTACCCAGGAACAGAGTACAACTAGGCAATAAATAGCATGATCAAAAAGAGAGATAAGAGAAAAGGAAAGAAGCAAGGAAGAAACATCTAATCTTTTGTCGAATCCATTTGGGGAAGAGTGCCTCTTACACTCAGCAACCAAAAAAGTACTAAACATAGAATTCAAGCTAACCTTGCGAGAAAGTCTGCTGAAACTGGACACCAACCTATTACACGTATATCTCGTGGAAGATTTCTATTCAATACACTTACATAATCGATTTCTGAAAGGAAAAATAGAAGACAATTTTTAGTCTGGCAGAGGATGATTGCATGGATGGGCAAGATGCTAGTGAGATGTCTGACTTTGAATGATGAAAACGACGACGAAAATAGCATATTACAACTGCATTTGGTATTCTGGTGGACTATGATAATCCCATTTGTCCAACCAGCTTTTTCTTATTCTAGTGTTTATTTGATCGCTTTTGCGTACTTTTGTGGCTAACTTTCCAAAATAGATTACAAAATAAGCACAGTTTAGCAACGCAAACTGAGCTTACAATTTATTATAACAGGAGAATGCTAGAGACTTATCCCAGTATCAAGATAACAATTTGATTGAGCAACAAAGATTATGCCATTGCTTTATTTTTTGCTTTATGGAGAGCTACAAGAAGGCAGAAGCATACCAGATCTTTCACCCAATACATTCCCTCCTGCTTCTTTAAAATTTGATCGCAAATATAAGGAGATTACCTGCATGTTGCAACATGGTGTCTTGGTTCATAGACAAAGTTGTATTTCCAAAAAACCACTAATTTCTGCACAACTCCAAAACAACACTCTCCCCGCACCTAAAAGAATGTGCCATGAGGGTTGCATAATAACAAAGCCTCTCAGTCCCAAAAAAGTTCAGGTAGGCTAGAGTTATAACCCATAAGATTTTGAAACCTAGTCATGGTTCTAGGCTTCTAGCATGTGGATAGCTAACTTCCACGCCCCTGTCCATGGCTAGTTCTTCGATGATATTTCAGTCCTTCAGGTCTCTCCTTATGGACTCCTCCCATGTCAAGTTTGGTCTACCCCAACCTCTCTTGACATTATCAGCACGCTTTATCCTTCCACTATGCACCGGCGCTTTTGAAGGACTGTGTTGTATATGCCCAAACCATAATAGACGATGTTGGACAAGCTTCTATTCAATTGGTGCCACCCCAACTCTATCACGTATATGATCATGTGCGATGCATGCATAAACCTTTTACATCTTTCACCAATTATGTCTTTAGAAGTTTATGGATCAGTCACATGGAAATAACATAACTAATTGGCCTTGAATAGTACTTCCGCACTATTATACTGGTAAGGGTCAGCTCTTACCTACGCATAGGGTACCCACTCTATCGCTAGTTTATTTGTGCATGGACATTGTAAGTTTGTAACATGACATGCTCATTTTGTTTCAGAGATGTACTATGTAATTAACGCATTGTTTAAACCATCAATGTGCTTAGTAAAAAAACATGAATGGATATGCTAGCACATGATGCTTCATTTCTCTATAAATCACCCACATTGAGTGTAACATGCAGGGTATTGTATGCACACGTTACTTCTTTACATATTAGATATTACATTACGGTCTTCTGTAGCAATGTTTTTGCTAAAAAAACGATGATGATAATTGCATCATGGAGACAACGGAACACTAGTTATTTTCCCCAAGATTCCTTGACAGAAAAATTGAGCAAGGAGTCTGATAAATTTGTTTCTATCCGGAGGTTCCTGCTCACAAGAGTGACTGCTTCTGTGTTATGGAGGGCTGTAGGATAGGTGCCACAGTAGGAACAGCAGAGCTTTGACAAGGAGACCATGAATAAGATTGGTTTATGCTCTGCTTAATTCGTTCCTCATAAAGGACCCCCTTTATATAGAGGCCTAACAACCGAAAGAAAACAACAGTCATAGATCTTATCTCTAATTAGCTTAAGGCCCGAGCTAAAAGATATCTTCCTTGTTTCTTAAAAAAAAGTCCTAATTTCAAGATGTCAAGTACATAGTTGTGACATTACAGCGATCTTATCACATAGGTGCTCATGTACTTCTACATAATATTCTATAAACAGTACCCATACCAGTTTAAAAGGCACGATTTCAGTTATAGAGACTTGAAACTTTGAAAGTGCTACTTAAACATAACAAGAAGAGACAGAAATAACTCTAGAACATATATGAGCTAGTACTATCAGTAATTTATAAGCATATACGAGACAAGAACTGAATAATACATAAATTATCATCTGTGAGCTGGCAGTCCAACATTGAGCTACCTGCACATATGCAGTTACCTGTCCAGTAGCAGAAACTCCTTTGTCAGTTCTTCCACACCTAGAATAGCATGCATCTTTAATACTTCCAACCAGTAATCTTGCTCTTTCAAGTGCTTTGAATATCTCAGACTGAGAGGACCAAGATAGAATCCCTTAAGAAAACCTTAGATGCCTTTGGAAAAAGCAAAGAAATAGTTCATAGGAGAATTACCTCGACCGTTGGCTCTGTGTGGGCTTCTGAAGCAAAGCCATAGAATCTGCACAACGACGACAGTAGTTGAAGAAAAGCATGAAGAAGGGACTAAGCACAACCAAAAGGGTTACAGACAAAAATAAACAAAGAAGGAACTGAGAGCAGATGCAGGTGTCAGTACAATTCCAAGTAATAGTAAAAAATACAGTGCAAACTAAGCATTGACTTCCTGTGAAATACAATCACACCTCTGGCCAAAGTACATGATTTTCAGAGCAATTAGTCGCTTTTGGCAGTGGCTTACATTCCCTACTTGGTGACCTGTCAGGTAAACAAATAATCACTGATTATGAAATAGTTGGAGCGGGGAATATATCCCGTTAATATCAATAGATACATCCTGAACTTAATTTATATCTAATCGAGTGGCAAACAAAAAAACTGACAGAGTTCATCAATAAAAAAAGTGCCTTATAATTAATGCAATTAACATGTCTTTTATACCTGTTCTTTTAGAATGCTTCCTTCGAATTTTAGATAAATCATCATGCCCTTCCCCTTTAACATCACACTACAAGTCAGATGCATATCCAAGAGTTAGATCAGATAGAAAGCAAAGTGATGTACTCCCTCCGTCCGGAATTACTTGTCGCAAAAATGAATAGAAATGGATGTATCTAAAACTAAAATGCATCTAGATACATTCATTCCCCCAACAAGTATTTCGGGACAGAGGGAGTATATGATAGCTAGTTTCAGAATGTGTACCAGTACTTGATTTTCAGTAGATATCATCATGTGATCGAACGGAAGGCTTACGTCATAGTCTGAGATTCTACTTTTCTGTGATTTCACATTCTTCTGTACTTGCTGATCACGGTTCTCAACTAAAGAAGGCGGTATATTGTCCTCCTATAAAAGTGGAAAGTTAAGAAAGCATCGACAAATCAATAACTTGATGTTACGCAACAAGCATCAACACCATTCAAACTCGTAACGTTATGCAAGTATTGCTGCATAATAATTAACAGTGCTTAACTTTAAATTTATGTGCATGATGTAGTCACATTTATATTATTGCCACTAACTATACTTATTGAGTACGCATATGTGAAGACATTATGAGTCCTGATGACATAGAGATCTACTAAATTTA
This sequence comes from Hordeum vulgare subsp. vulgare, assembly GCF_904849725.1. NCBI lineage: Eukaryota > Viridiplantae > Streptophyta > Magnoliopsida > Poales > Poaceae > Hordeum > Hordeum vulgare. Next base: position 32,324,025 of record NC_058520.1, on the reverse strand, counting down.
CTTGGCAAAGAGCTCATATACAGTACAAAAGCAATTAGCAATATCATCCGCATAAAATCCAGGACTTTAGAATTACTCTCCAGAGCTCATGCTTAGCATACGCAGAGCTCTCCCTTAATCTCTACCCTCCAGCAACACTAGTGACTGAATAGAACAGACATAAGTGGCATGGCAATCACCGTTCATAGCAATGGCCAAGGTGAAATCTATCAAGGCTGCCATCTATGTAAAAGAATGAAACCGCTCGAAGCTTCTTGTCTTACCTTGGAGCCGCAGCTACAGGTGGAAGCAATCTGGGCCAGCCTCTGGTTCTCCCTCTCCAACTCCTAACCACATCGAATTCACCAAAACATAGCAATTAACCACATGCGCGAGAGAGGGGGGGGGGGGGGGGGGGGGCGAGATAGCGCAGTAACAGCTAGTACTCCGCACCAGTACGCGCAGCCGGAGCGCGGCGATTTCCGTTGGCACAGCCACCGTGTCGCCGCCGTCACCCGCCGCCATGGCGCCCGACTATCGGAGCCCTAGCCTCGCCGGGCAAGAGATGGGCCTGGATTGATTAGTTTGGGGGCGGGAGACGCGTGCCGATAGCACCAACCCCGGCCCGTTAAGGACCGCGCACTAGGCAAGGCCCGAGGGGCGCATACAAAAAAAAAAAAAAAACCGGCAAGGGGCACATGACAATTTTTTTTTTTTTGACATTTACATGGAAACCATTACCGGAGGTGCACAGCCGACTCGCTGGCCACCAACTCAACAAGGAAATCAGGAGGAGCATCTTCCCAACCCACACAGGATGCATCGGCGTGCAGGCCATGTTGGGCAAGTCGAGGCACATTACATATTTTAGTACTCCCTCCGTTCCTAGATATAACTCTTTTAAGCGATTTCACTAAGGGACTACATACGGAAGAAAATGAATGAATCTACATTTTAAAGTATGTCTATATACGTCCCTATGTAGTCCTCTATTGAAATCTTTAAAAAACTTATATTATGAAACGGAGGGAGTACATGACAGCGCGTAAGTGATGTGCCGAGTCATCGTCATGTGTTTTGTGTTGAACGCTTTATTTAGGTTTTGAATTTTCTTTCATACGAGTTTCCGGTGTTTGAGCGGGTTTTTTGGGTTTTGTTTTTTCTGTTTTCACCTTAGCCCCTCTTTGGTTGACATGGTAGGAATATTGTTGGAATAGAAACTAGTAGGAAATGAGATGTCATATATCTCAAAGGTAAACGTTTGGGACCGGAGCGTCGGCCGAATCTTGGGCCGGTTTGCTCCTCGCGTGTGCCATCGCTTTTGCGATCAGTGGCTACGATTCGTGGGATCCAACAAAAAAATATAGCTCAACCTTATCTCTTCTTGCATCGAACGGTTTCCATGGCCCTAATCATATGGTTGCGGGCCGACTGACCCCAATTTGGTGACAAGCACAGTTCTCCTCTTAAAAAGGAAAAAATGTGTGCTTCCTTAAAAAGTACATATTACTTCCGTGAAAAGAACAATATGCACTTTCACAAGAAATAGAGATTTGCTTCCGCAAAAAGCACATATTAACTTGTCCAAAAAGGGTAAAGAGGTAAAGAAACGAAATCGTGCTTCGAGACTCACATTTTTTCTTTCTTTTCTCTATTCATTTTTCTCAGTTGCGGGGTTTCTTGTTATCTTTTTTGTATTTTGTATATTTCCGGTATTTGATTTTTGTCTCTAGGTTGTTTTGGGTTTTTTCATGAAAAAGTTTGTTAAAATCTAGTAATTTTGAAGACCTCAATGCGAAAAATTCAACAATGAAATCGATTTGAGATTTGGACGCACGTTCAACATACAAAATGTTTTAAATAAATGAACCTAGAAAGAAAAGGAAAATGCGACAAGTGACACACATACAGAACATCACTTGTAAGCGTCTCAAAAGGTGAAAAGTGATTTTTACAAAGGGTAGTCCTTAACTAATGATTTTGATATTATATAGTGTTCGATTCAACCTGCACGGATCAAGATGGTGTGTTATCCGATTGAACCTTGTTGGCATACCCCAGTTCACTAGGATAATCGTTGCTCTCTAAATTCACCATCTTGTACCCTAAGAAAACACCTTTTTTTGTGAGGAATGCCACACGTCGGCCGGTGGATTTTTTTAAAGGATTCGTTGCCTCGCGTACCGTCAGATATATAACACAATCAATCAGCTATATCTTCCTCTACTTTGCAACATAGGTCTTGTTACGAATTTTTTTGCAACACAGGTTATGTTGCTTTTTTAAATATAGATTGTGTTACGGAATTATTTTTTACAGCATGGGCTGTGTTGTAGAAAAAAAATAATTGCAATAGGTCATCTTACAGAAATAAAAAAATTATAACATCAACCACTGCAGAATCTAGTCTCAGATCGGTTTGCAACAAGAGGCTAGTTATGAAACCTCTTCTGAAATAATAGACAAAAGTGAACATGTAGGGGTTGGCTCCCGACCATCTGATTAACAGCCCATGTAACGGACATGAAGGCGACGGACGCTCGTACAAAGATCGCTCGGCCAAAGGAAATCATTTATCCTCTTCTATAAATAAGTAAAGTATATGTATTCTCGTTAATTATGATTTTTAAAACATTTACAACTAGCCAAACAAATAGTCTAGATTGGACACATACCGAAAAGAGAAAGAAAAAAGTCTACCCAACTAAGCTTATGTCTAGTTTGTCTGACCCCCATAGAAACCCACGTCCACCACATCATCCTAAATTTCACCCAATCCACCAAGGTCCCACATGCAGCCACATTTATTTTCCCCTTTCTCCTCTCTCATTTTTTGGACAAGGTGTGTGTGTGTCACCATTGTGTCAGGGACCGAGTCTCGACCACTCACCATGCGACTATGCGTTGCGTCGACCCATCGTCAAGTATAGCTTACATTGCTTTGGGCTTGCTTACATATAGGTTATGTTTAACTAGTTGTATATCTAAAAAAAAACTATTTTATTAGCAAATCCTTGAAATAGGCAACTAAGCTTAAAATTTGTTGTCTCCTATCCTCCCTTTCTAGCCGATTGGGTCGATTCTTTTAACCAACAAAGCGAGTGTTAGTCTTGCGGTTCCTCATGTTTAGCATTAGGAGCGTGAACACTTGTGGTGCGGAGGTCAATCGTTGCTAGAAGGGAAGGCGTGATGTGTCACGCAGTCTTTTTTATTATAATGTAAAAATAATTTTCTCTTTCTTTGTTGTGTACTACCGGTGCAAAGAAGCTTTGTATGTTTTATCGCCTAGAAAGAAAGTATAGTACTAGTCATCAATCATACACTTGCATGCGCTAAATATTCTATTTTCCATTTAAGGGGGATTCATCTATCTACGACGACGAGCCATCAAATAGGACATGTAAATCTATCAGACCATTTATAAACATCTACACAAGAATATGAAGGTAGCACACAAAAAAATGAGCACGATATACGAGTATACTTTGTGCTTTCTCTTACTAATAAGCCACGGCGCACACCAATGATATTTTTGTTACTATATATCTTTGCATACATGGAGACTTTGGAGGTGTGACCCCAACCGGAGACTTGGGGGGGGGGGGGGGGGGGGGTTGCAGACTGTATGTCGTTGCTTGGAATCTTTGTAACTAAATTGTTTTTCCCATCTAAAGGATTGGTAGAGTGGAGAAACTCCATACAAGAATGACCTTGTCTTATTGAACATTTTAGTTACTTCTTGACGCCAAACTAGAACCACAAATACAAAATGTGTCAAGATGAGGAAGTGTTATACAATTTTTATATCTCTAAATTCTCACGGGTAGTAGTGGTTCAAATGAAAGAACATGGTCAGCATACAAAGTGCTCACAAGTCATAGGGCTCCATTTGTTAAAACTTCAAATTGTTAACTCAGCTCCGGTAAAGTCCATTTGCTCACTTTTTAGTCCTGGATAAAATGACAGTGGATAAGATACAAGTGATATGGATATCCAAATGTACATGCAATTATTTGTCAAGTCAAACTTTGAAGCATGTCTAATAGAAATTGTATATGTAACACTATACAAGCTAACATAGTATACCTCATCATTATCGTCATCATCATCTCCCTTCTTTAGGCGAGTTGTTCCACCCTCTCTGCTTATAGGTATCTTCATGTGCCCAAAGGGAGTATTCACATCAATATGCCCCTTTATGGTGTAACCAGTGCCCTTTCCCCTTATCATATCCCACATAGCAGACCCAAAATCCTTAGGCCTGAAGCTGATCGGCAAGTTCATGGTGGTTACTTCCTGCTTCTTGATATTTGTAGATTCTTTCGTCTCAGCAGAAGCAATGCTCACATTGGAGAGCCAGATCTCATAATCCAGGGCATTAAGTCCTAGGTCAAAGTCATTCTTGTTGTCGAGATTCAAATGTAGAGTCGCGGTCGCCTCCTCAAAAGAGAACTTCTCAAACTTGATCTTGCTAATATCAACATCTGGTTTGTAAGGCACCGGAATCTCACCAGCTTTCTCAAGAGGTAAGGAGATCCTGCCGATGACTGGAACATCAACATGGAGAATAACTTTGATCAAGTAAGGGATGATGCTCCCGGGCTTTATGTCACCGTATGTGCTCTTGATGTCATCATATATGAGTAGCACAGGGATTTTGACAGTCTCCGAGCCATGAGCATGGATGGTTCCAGCATCTGGGATTGTTCCAGACATGAGCTTTCTCCCTTCGCTTTCAATAAGGTATTCAATGTCGACAAGAGGGATGGGTACCGGGTTTGGGTTTGTAATCATAACATCAGCGATGAGCTCTACCTTCTCAAGACTGATTTGAGGTATGTGGATTCCAGTGACGTCGGCAGTAGGCTTTCCAAAGCTGACAACTTCTTCAATCTTTTCACCGATGTCTTGGATGAAATCCTTAACTTTGTCGAAGAATCCTCCTTCTCCGTCATCCTGGTCTTTGTCAACTTTCTTTTCTGTCACTTTTGGGCTACCCGAGGATGACATGCTATATATGATAAAGATAATAGTTAGCTTACCAGTTATAACAAATGTAAAATTTGGAGAACATATATTAAGTATAACTACATGACAATGCATTGAGAAAGAAAATAATACTGACAAGATAGCTTGAGAATCAACATGAAAAAATAGAAACAATAAAACGACCTAGCGCTTGGCAGTACACAAAAATAGCATATTTAGAACAGAAATGACTATTCCAGTGCTACATCCATATATTGTCTTGCGTCTAAGAGAAACTCTTGTAACAATGTCTAGCTCTAGGAAAATAAGGGATGACATTAGACATTCACGGTATCGAGGCTCCATGTTTTCTTATCATTTGCATTCAACATATTTATTGATTTGGAAGAATAAATACAAATGATATGACAAAAGCTTGACATCCCTTTGATAATAAGGGGTATGCTACAATTAAGTGATAGGATCGTGACAACAAATTTGAACTGGTGTCAATTATGTACATAGGTATCATTCAATGTTCAACGTTAATATGGGTTATGACAATGCAACTTTTCAAAAGAGTGATGCTATACATACGACGTTTTACGTCCGATTTTTGTACGACGCTGGGTCACGCACGCAGCACACAGGCATCGATGACCTTGGTTGTCCGACCAGATTCAGATTTAACGTCATTAGCTTTGGCCACGTCGTGTCGTACCAATATCGGACACCAAACGTCGTACGCAAATCACTTCTCTTTTCAAAACCAGCCTTTGCCAATTTTATTTTGGTTGGCTAACTAACATTTTCTATCTTTGTGGTTATTTTTCAGAGGAGATCATAAAACAAGTTCAACACAACACAGTTCAACAATAGCAAATTGAGCTATGCTTGGCCTTGGTGTTAATAAATGGTTAGGTACTTATGTTTAGGTTGAAACGTGTGGTCCGAGTTTAATATAACAATGAACTATACAATATAACTGAAAAAGACTAGACATAACATTTAGTCTTGAGACACGAGATCATCCGAGGGGCAATCCGATTACGCGGCAGGGCTAGCCTTAAACAACAAACTCCAACTTCATGCGAAAAACATACACACATGTCGGACACAAATTTCAGCAAACTCCACGTTGTGAAATACAACCTTCGCCATCATGAATCTGCCTTTGCTAGAACCTCCGCGCATGTCGGGCTTGGAGGACGCCATCATGAATCCGCCTTTGCTAGAACCTCCGCGCATGTCGGGCTTGGATCCTCCCCGCGGTTCATTAACCAAAGCCAACCAACAAGGTCCATATGCATGGGTCTTCGGATTTGTTGATCGAAAACATCGGCACGTATTTCTCCCCACGAACGTGATCAATCGATGCCGGATCAAATAGATGGTACAACGGAATGAGGAAATCGAACCGACAAAGTAACGCGGTAAGGGAAGGCAAGAATGGGAATGGCCTCTAAGTAGATTTTTCGATGAAAAACTCGCGAGCGAAGTGTATGGCAAGGATAACGGTGGCGACGGATTCGAGCAAAGAATGAAAAAGAAGAAGAAGGCAATCACATCTTCCTTACGACAATCGATTTAAAAATCTTAAAAAGAAAAGAGAAAAAAGGCAATGCATTAACATCGGGACGATGTCGTCAGTTATAGGTAGGATGATGGAAGGTCTGTTTGTTACCTGATGAGGAGGGGGGACGCAGGGAGAGAGCGAGCCGAGCAGCGTCCTATGGGAGAGGAGGGAGCGAGGCGAGAGAGAGGTGGATGGATCAGTTTGCGGAGGTGAGGAGGCGAATTGGCGACCAGAGGAGAGGAGGAGGAAACGGCGGGGAAGAGTGAGGGCGCCGGAGCAGTTTGCGGGGGAACGCATGCACAGTAAACCCGGCCGGGCCGGAAACTTTCCGCGGTTTATTTATTATTAATCCACGGCGCACACACGCAGCCCAAAAAGAAAAGAAAAACCAAACGAACGAACTAGCTAGGCGTACACGTAAGCTGATCCAATTCCAATTCCTTCTCGTCTCCCCTTTTCCCCTTTCTCTTCTTTCCCCCACACCACGACGACGCCGCCGCCCAGCTTCTTCCCCGCCGGTTCTTCGTCTTCGTCGCGCTCCGGCTCTCCTCCGCCCCCGCGTCGCAGGTGCGCCGTCCATCCACGACGCCTCCCCCCCCCCCCCCCCCCCCCCCGCGCGCGCGTTCCCTCCCTCTCTGTGTCCGCCGTGCCTGCCGGGGGGTTCTTTCTAGGGTTCGTCGACTCGCGCTGCCGACGTTATCGCTGGATTATTCGGTAGCCTAATAATAAGTAAATAAATCAGTAGCTGGTACGAACCGAGTTCATTTTGATTCGCCTTGTTTGCGCTCGTGCCTGTTCTTGCCTTAGCTGGCCATGGCCCTACAAAGGGCGAACCTTTGTCCTTACATCTTTATTGATCCTCTGTATCAGCTGCGGTGGTTGGGTGCATCCGTCACATTGAAATTTCCCGGCGGCGATGGTTGCCAATTGTTGTTGTTGTTCAACACAATTAGTTGTGGAAGATTGTGTGGCTTCAGCAGACCAGTACAGCCTTTTCTTATGTAACATAGCTGGTAAATTAGTTTAATTTTTACCAATGCTAAATTAGGTGATATTAGTCGAGTCTTTCGCTCATGCCTTGTGTGGAATCAAAAGCTGGCTTTGCCCACAAAAGATTTTGGACGAGAGTGGCCATACAACGTTCGCCATTTCTAGTAAGTAGTAACTGCAGTACCACCTGTCGAGTCACACATCACACTGTAGAACATCCATATAGTAATGACTCCCCCCCTCTCTCAGTCTAGCAATTTACCTGTATTTATTGTTCATCTGGTTATTGTGATTGTCTATGCTGATAACTGTGGTACTGTTTTTCTCTTTTCAGGAAATTATATTTAGTCACTGGTGACCATGACCAACTCTAGTGAGGTTCCCTTTTATCACTCGTTGCCCGTAAAAGGAGCTGAAAGCAGTCTCAAGGATCAGATCCACTCCAAGGTTATGGGCACGATAGGCAATGTCATCAACTCAATTGATCCAAAGTCGTTGCCTCAGCAAGCATGGGAAACAGCTGGAAATGCCGTTAACTCCCTTGAGTCAAAGTTATCCGGGCAAAAGCCGTTTGATTTTGATGGTGGAAATGATTTCCTTGATGGATATGAATGCCCTGATGATTATTGGGACCCGGAACTGCAGAGGGCAGAAAAGCCAGTAAACATTAGAAACCTGCTGGGTGGCATAGTTGCTATCATTGGTCGCACTTGCAAAAATGATGAAATTCAACAATCAAAGGACACTAAGAGTAGCGTCTCATTCTTGGGGTCAAGTAGTGATGGAGATACATTCTTGCATACCTCAGTCTACGCACCAAGTGCTCCTCCATTGCTTGATGAAGAAGCCTTGAGTTACAATATTTATAGGGTTGTTTTAGAGGCAGAACCACCAGAATGGCTGCCCGATAGTTATGCTGACTCGTGCATGCAGTGTTCTGCTTCTTTCACTGCCATTACTTGTGGAAGGCATCATTGTCGGTTTTGTGGAGGGATATTTTGCAGGGCATGTTCAAAAGGCAGATGTCTTTTGCCAGCCAAGTTTCGTGAGCGAAACCCACAAAGGGTCTGCGATGCATGTTATGATAGGCTTGATCCATTGCAGAACTTACTGATAAATTCTGTCAGCAACGCGACACAAACTGCAAAGCATGATGTTATGGATTGGACTTCTGCCAGAGGGTGGTTGAATTTGCCAATTGGATTAACATTGGAACACGAGATATACAAGGCGGCAGTGTCCCTTAGGAGCTACAGTCAGGTGTCCAAATTATGTCTCCATTTTCTCTGCCATATTTACATGTTTAATGGCAATACCTACTTAATAATTAAATAAATACTGCAATGCAGGTTTCAAGGATAAACCCGGGAAAATCTATTCCGCATGCAGTCCTTAGTGGAGCAAGTGGACTTGCTATCTTGACAGTTGTAAAAGCTGGTGCATTTCTTACATACAAACTTGGAACTGGCTTAGTAGTTGCTCGTAGATCAGATGGATCATGGTCTCCACCGTCTGCTATAGCTTCAGCTGGATTAGGATGGGGAGCACAGGTTAGTAACTTGGTTGTAGAATTCTTCTATGTAACTTTCATGTGGTCAACATCTAATCCATCAATTGATTAGATACAACATCTTTTACTGTTAGACTGATTCCCTTTTATGTGGGGATAATTGCACCCATGACCTACTACTTGCATGGCATAGGGCGAATGGTGCAAGATAAAAACTCGCGAGCCTGCATTTTCTATCCAAACCACACACTTGTTGCATGTCTTAGGATGGAATGATGCATACATTATTTCCATCAGTGTTCTTTCCTAAGTGAAACACTGAAACTGTATTTGCATTTAGGTAGATTTCGACCTGTTTTCCCCTTGTTTTAGATAAATCATCAGGTGGAAGTTTCTTCGTTTGTGTAGAACATTGTCTGGGGGTTCTACTGAGCAAAAACATGTTGGACAGTGACTGTTGCCTAAAATTGATAATTTATGATTTCATACATGGTTCTTTGTACTTCCCTAGTAATTTCAATATTACGTGTTCAAATCTCTTGCATGTTACATGTTTTATCTTAACATACAGGTTGGCGGTGAGTTGATGGATTTCGTCATAGTGCTTCATGGTCCTGAAGCTGTGAAGACCTTCAGCAGCCGAATGCATTTTTCAATCGGTGCAGGTTTAAGTGCTGCAGCAGGACCTGTTGGCAGAGTATTAGAAGCTGATGTGAGAGCTGGTAATAAAGGCTCCGGAGTTTGCTATACATATAGTTGCAGCAAAGGTAATGTTCTTGTTCAATTCTATTTTTAGGCTCCTTGTATCATGTGAAGTCCAGCTCTGTTTGTATTGGCGCATTTTTTTTTTTGAGAAAATGCAAAAGCCTACAGCTAATTATGAAGAACTATGTACAAGTGTCAATCTTCGTAATAGTCCATCCCGCTCATGCACCGGTGCTGCCAAGCCTACAACTAATTTGTTATGGTTTTCGATGACTTCACAGGCGCATTTATCGGGGTTTCACTAGAAGGGAACATTGTTTCCACTAGGATGGACGCCAACCTGCGGTTCTACGGCGATCCGTATCTGACAACCAGTGATATACTTATGGGGAATCTGGATCAACCAAACGCTGCTAAGTTTCTGTACAAAGCGTTGGATGACCTATACTCGGGTCTGGATTGTTAGCACGACGAAAAAAAATCACAATCTGTACATATTTGATTTGATTCCGAGTGTAGCTAGTTGTGTTGATTCTCTTGGCAAAAAAAGTTATGTTGATTCTCAAAATGCTTCAGTCATTTTGGTGGGGAGGGTTTGCTCCATCGGTGTGAATCAAATGCCAGATAAACAAGGACGAACTGTTGCCCTAGGATGTAAGTATGTAAAGTTAATGCTTTCTTTTGAATTTGATCAATAAAATATGTATTGTACTACCTCTACCAAAATATAAGATGTTTTTGCTGTTCAATTTGAACAGTAAAACGTCTTATATTTTGGTACAGAAGAGTATTAAATAACGGGTTTGCTAATCCTCAATCGATTGAGAATTAACTCAACACGATAACAGTCCCATCTGTGCGCCAAGATCCATGCAATTACACATTGCATCTTTTTGAGGAAAAACTTTCATGGCGGGTTAGATTATATTTATTCGGGCATAATAGGTACATCACATCATAGCAAATATTAACCAAAAAAAGGAGGAGGATACCCATTCGAAACAGTAGTTTGGGAATGGACAGCAGCAATAGCTATTCTATCAGCACCATTATTTCCTTCTCTAGGGCAATGTTGTTAGATGATTAAAATTGCAAGAAAAATGTTACATTCTTCAAAAATGGCAGTGGCCGGACCAATGGAGTTCGTCCTGATGCATTCCACAACTTTTTTTTAGTATAATAAAATGGGTTTTCCCTTGATTTCCATTAAAAGAAACCATTAGAGATTCTTATTTCCCCTGCTGCATTACACAGCTATCTACTGCATTTCTTATTTTCTCCGTGCAAGTTATTTTTGAGACCTTTTCCTCTCTGTTAGTTTTTCTCTTTTGGAGAAATTTTCTCTGTGTAAGTATGTAATGTAGGAATCTCCTATCGCCGCTCTTTGCGGCAGGGAGTCGGACAAACACACAGGGGAGGGGAGGCCAGGGATTTTAATGGCCTGACCCGTTAACCCTTCACTGATCTCGGTTTTGGCACCTTCTAGAGCTTTCTAGCCGGGTTTTCAAGGTTTGGAAAACTTCTACAAGGTTCCCGAACCATTTTTTTTTAATTCCTGTTTCAAAAAATGTTTTAAATTTTCATTTTTTTTCAAATAAAAAAATATTTTGATTTTTAAAAAAATGTTCTAAATTTCAAATAGTTGCCGTTTTTAAAAAATAACCATAAATTCAAAAAATGTTTTTTTTTAAAATAATGTTTAGTATTTTAGGTAAATGTTCGCTATTTTTAAAAAATGTTCGAAATATTAAACTTTTGTTCAAATTATAAACTAAGTTAATGTTCGAAAATTGTTCTTAAATTTCGAAAAATGTTCTTGATTTTAAAAAATGTTACAAATTTAAAAAGTTGTCGTTTTTCAAACATTGTTTAATAATTTAAAAAATGTTCTGGATTTTCGAAAAATGTTATTGTTTTACAGAAAATCTTGACTTTAAAAAATTGTTGGTGTTTTAAAAAATGGTTCGCTTTTATGAATTTGTTTAGGGTTTTTAAAATCGTTCTCATTTTCAGAAATTCTGAAGATTAAAAAAATGTTTGTGCTTTAAAAAATTGTTCATGCTTCCAAATTTTTTTGGGTTTTTTTCAAAATTGTTCTCCGTTTCAAAATTTTGTTCTCAAGATTCAAAAAATGTTCTTGCTTTAAAAAATATTGTTCGTACTTCCAAATTTGTTCAGGATTTTTCAAAAAAAATCTCAGTTTCAAAATTTATTTTCAAGATTCAAAAAATGTTAGTGCTTTAGAATTTTGTTCGCGCTTTCAAATTTGTTTTCTGTTTAAAAAAATATTCATGTTTTGAAAAAATGATGGGGAAATTCAACATTTGCTCATTATGAAAAAATGAAAAGAATGAAAAATCAAACCAAAAAAGAAAAAAGAAAGGAAGTAAGCAGAAAAGGAAAAAAGAAACAGAGAAAAGAAAAAGAAAAGACTGGGTCGGCACAATCGGGCAACCACCTTGTGCGCGTGGGGGACTTCGTGCCGTAGAATGCGGCAGGTAGGAGCGCCTTTTTATTTTTTGTGTTCTTTTTGCGGTCCGTGGCTTTACTTTTGTACACAGGGCTTGTCCAACGCCAGGAATTTGTGTTTTTGATAATAGAAAAAACGCTGTGACAGAAACTAAGAGCTTAAACTTGATACTGATCAATTAAACATACTCATAAACTTAATAAGAGTTTAAAATTTAGTATCGATCAACTAAACATACTCATAAACTTCATAGTTTAATACTTTGCAAAAGGCAGTGAAATAATGAAACTACTTTTCATCAAGGATTATCCTCACTTGACAAATCTTCTTCCGATTGCTCTCTCTATCGTTTTTAAAGTGAGCAACGTTTGTTTGTAGGTCAATCATATGTGTCCTGAGTTGTTTTTTCTCCAGCTTTAGTTTATCCCTCTCCTCCATGAACTTACTTCTCAGTTTCTTCAGTTTGTTTGACTTAGCAAGGACATTAGCACCCTCTGTGAGCAGACTATCCCTTTCATTCTTCACCGCGACATTGTTTTCTGCCAGTTTTTTGATGCTCCACTCTGACTCCTCTAAGAGTCACTAATTCCATTTCACATCGTACACCGATTCATTGTTGCTTGACGAATTGTCCATATGTGTTGTTTTAAATTATGTACACAAGGCAAATAAAAACTTGTAATGAAAGCTCACCATCTTAGAATGAAGAATTTTAAAATAACCTCGAGAATTTTGAAAGCTCATATGTGTGCTATGAATCATTGCATAGTGGATCCTAACATGCATGATCTAAACTTTTTGGTTCTTTGCTTTCAAATTTACTAAGAATTAAACATTAGTTTAATCCCTTGCTTTCAGATTTGTTAGCAAGAACTAAAACATAATTAAGCACTGTGTTTCACAAGCATATGATAGGCTTAATTACTGGGCATTATGAATTACAGTAAATTTGGAAGTGTGCTCTTTTGAATAGGTTGTCATCCATTCCATAGGTTTGTACTTAGTGTTTAGCACTGCAAGCCCATTTTTCATAGATCAAATAATTCTTTTCCTAAAAAAACCTAAGTCTATGAGATAGATCCTACCAAAATCCACTAGCAAGTTCTCTATTTTGACCAACCAACCCCACTACCTTCTGTGACTACAAAAGAGGTAGATCTCAACTGCTGCAGGTGGCGGCGGCTGCGCTAGTCCGGCAGCAACGCGCGACAGGGTCGAGAGGTAGAGGCGCGCGCTGGTCCGGAGGCGACGTGCGGTAGGGTCGGGAGGTGGCGATGACGGCGGGCGAGAGAGAGGGGCCGGGGGCGGGGGGAGACGAGAGAGTGAAATGTGACCTAATTTTTCTTTGACTGAGCCAGAGGGCTGTTAAAATGGACTAATGCTGGCGTGGAATAATGGACGACGACAACACAATCTATACGAGAAAAAATATATGCAGTTACATGTGTGATGAGATATAAGCGCAACGCCAGCACTATGATTGTATCACTGTTGTACAAAATTTTCCAACTACGACACTATCTTAAAAATACAGTGTCGACATTGCTTAGAAATGACGTGCAACCAACATAAGTTATGGTAGCCGTTTCTTCGCTAGTGCTATAACCCACATTCCTCGACCCTCAATAGGTTTCACCCTTTGAGGCTGCATAGATTTTCTCCCCCCTTTCCCTTTTCTCTCCATTCGCACCCTTCTTCCAGTAGCGATGGCCGGCGATACAACCATGGCTGCCAGGACGCCGTCACCCAGATCCTTCGCCGGCAAGCGGACGATTTTGGGAACACATACCAAAATTATCAAAGTTGTCGAATTTTGTACTACGTGTGTACCTGTATTCGCCTAGTTTTACATCGCATTGACCCCACATTTTGCATTTAGTATTTTTTTGGTAAAACAACATCTGCTTCAGTGTTTGAAGATGTTGGGAAGCAATAATGGTGGTGATGAGCCCGCAAGAAGCTCAAAGAGGAATGAACGAACCGACGAGGATCTCGTAAGAAGCCCGACAAAGGAATTTTTTTTTTGCAGTGGGGGAGAGTCAACTGAGACATCGGTTTCAGGTTTGCTACTCCTCCTTTTCTGCACATGTTTCTTATATGAGCACTCATAGTTGTGTTGCTATCATGTTTTTTTTATATCTAGTCAACTTGCATAAGAACTCAAATCAAGGTGCCTGGAGTGAGCTCAGTGAAGATGTAGCATCAAATTTTCCTAAAAGTGTCGTTTTACTCGCTCTGTCCGATGGTGATTATATGTGCTCTTATACTCTTCTTGCTTGTCCAAATATACACCCAAGCATTGTTAGTTACATCCAAGTGAAGATAAGCATTGCCGTTTTACAATTTCCCAAGTCTCTATAGGGGACAAAAATCCAATTCATGTGCTTCTTGTTGGACCGACACTGTTACTCAAAAAGGATTACTAAACCATGTGCACTTGCATGTCATCAACTACTTCCAAAGCTTATTCCGCCTGCCCTAATGTTTACAAGGCAAGTTCAATCTCTACTTGTATGCACAACCTTCGTTTGTAGAATAGAAAGAGCCTTTGTATACACCAAATCAAATCAAGGCATTCTAGATGTGCATATCGAATAATCCTAGTGGGCAGGAGACACGACCAAGAGAAAACAGTACTCCATCGTGTCGCTCCCGCGAGAGACCGAGGGGGAACCCTAGCCGTCTGGGCTAGTCCGCCGCCTCGAGCTCCCTCCCTCACCGCCGTCGGTGTGCGCAGCCGATCCGATCGGCGTAGGCGGCGGCGGGGATTTCCCTTCTCCTCGTTCGATGTCGTGCGGCACGGGACGATGGGTTCGGCGACGGTGTCATGCGGATTCAAGGCACGGCGGCGCAACAGCTCCCGGCGGCGGCGCGTGGCGGCGCGGGTGGAGATTGGCTGGGCGTGGCGTGTTGGTCGGCTGGACGTGCTAGAAGATGAAGGTGGGGCTGGGCGTGGCCGGTGGCGGTGGCAGTGGCGGCGTTCAGCCTGGATCCGGTCTTGGCGGTGGTGACGGCGACGACTAACCCGAATTTGACCATGGTGGTGGCGGCGTCTGCTCCGCCGGGGATGACGGGCCAGGCGGTGGGTCTTTGTGACGGCACCGGTGACGGCGGATCTTGGGATCCCTTGACCGGGCTCGTCGCAGGATCTGGTACTAGCTGCGAGTCGGGGAGACATAGTTGCCGGTGAACACGAGCCGACGGCGGACGATGGCGGCGTTCTGCGTCGTTACCTTGATGAAGGCTTCGTCCTGTAACTACTGACGATCCACTCGTGTTGCTCGAGGGGAAACCCTAGGATCTGGTTTTCCAGATCGGACGATGGCGGCATTGCGGTGTCGTTTCTCTCTAGGGAGCATCGTTTGTGGAGCAGCGCTGGAAGACACAAGCAGGAGGTGCAACGTCTTCGTCCTGCACGGAGCTTCGGTGGTGATGTCAGGTCATGCCTGGCCGACAGGTGTTACGCATGACAGATCTTACAGAGTCTTCGCGTCTAGATGGACGAGCGCAGGGAGGTGGCGCTGTTGGGCGTCGACGGATGGCCGGACTTGCTAGGATATGCGGATTTCTCTCCTGAAGATGGGTAGCTTCTAAAATGTGTGCATGTGGTGTACGCTTTAGGTCTGCTGCACCGGCTGTTAGTTCCGATACGTTATGTGGATGGATCGGCGAAGACACCGGTTTTAGATGTGGGGAGTGAGTGCACTCCACATTATCGCGTTTTGTAGGTGTGAGTGGGGGCTTCGGATGGCTCGATGTATGTTCTTATGAGATCTTTGTTGGATAAGTAATAAAGATGGCTGTATGCATCGATTGATGACCTCCTTTTCTTAAAAAAAACTCTTGAGTTTGCAAAATCGGGATCAATGAAATCTTCATGTTTGCCAACAATTGGAGAAGTGATATTATGTCAACAGAAATTATATAGCATGCACATGTCACCAATGTATTACGAACACAACTTGCAAGACACATTTGATAACTGTTAAAATTATATTTCTACATGTGTGCTTCCTTAATACTAATACACTGGAAACAACTATTATGAGATAAGTTGCATCATACAGATCTCTATCATGATATTTAATTGTAATAAAATATCACACACAACTATAAATGTGTACACAATATAATTTGTGCAGTTGTCAATATTAAATAAAAAGACAGTTTTAACACGTAGTTTAATTTAGCAGGAGCAAAAAAATCTAGTGATATATATTATGAATGTATAACAACCAACATTATAATTAAAATTTAGCAACAATATCATGTGTTAACTATGTCTGCTAAGTAATACAAAATATACTCGTTAAAGTTTAGTATGATATTCTTAAAGAATTATAAAAGTTTAATACAAAAACAATTATTTTAATTTCCTCTAGAACGAAAATGTGTAACTATATCATAATAGTTCACAGTCAATGATTTTGGATGGTGTTGTGCAACTAGATCATAATGGTGTAGAGGCCCTCCTTGTTGTTATTTATGCTCTCACGGAGTTGTCACAAGATCTTGAGATTTGTGCTAGTTTTGAAGATCGCCAAGGCGGAGTTCGACACAACAAGAAAAAACCATGCTATTCTTAACAAATAGTCTGCTTGTTATGGAGGAGGTCAATCTTCGAGTCTCTATGTAGTGGCACATCCATGCGAGCTCACACGTCTAGAGAACCGAGGTGCTTCGGCGGTGGTCTTCGCACGAGCCCTGCAAAACCTCTTTTTGAGGAACTTGTGAGGAACCTCAGATTGCTGATTGTGAGGAATTTCTTAGGAAAATTTCTTGGGGAGAAACTAGAGAGGTAACACATGCTAGCGTTGGAAGCATACATTTTCCTGTCATTCATTACTTTGCATTATTTATAAGAAGATGTTTAACTAGTAAACATGACCTCTGTATTACTTGTGCTCCTGATTTAAGCATCCCGAAATCTGTTGTGCTGATGAGTCCAAATTTTCTGACTATTTTACTAGAATTTTTGTGCCTACTCTGTATGCTTTGTGAAATTTTATCATGTTCGCGTACTTCTTTTGTTATTTTCCTTGGGAGTTACTTTTGGGATCAAATATTGGTTTATGGAAGAAATCTCTGAAAATGGTAGTGGAATCACGAAATTAAAGTGATAATCACCTATCATAAAGAGAAGTAAATTGGGAAAAGGAACAACCGCTACAGGACATCCAAAACAGAAGGCAACATTCCATACGACCGCGCACGCCTGTATGAGCGGTCATATGGAGTGCCTTTGCCGCCGCCTCATCAACTATTTTCACCCCGTGAAGACGGATCGGGGATTAGATGCCTAGAGACACCAGAAACTGGCCAAAAGCAGGAATCCTAGCCGCCGAGATGATTTGGAAGGAGGGACTGGCCAAGGGAGGCGTTACCTCCACCTATCCATCAAGAGGGTTGCATCATCATCTCCATCATCATCCTCATCACCGCCATCTCACTTTTCCCCCTTGTAACCTCAAGAACCCTAGAGGAATGACTTGTATATTACATGTGTGATCTATTCATGTTCCCCATCATAGGTGAGATGATGTTTATTGCCTCCATGAGTGAGTAGTCCCCTTTGTTCTCGGGGTATGAATGAACCCTATTGTGTAATAGGTTGTTTGGTATTAGGATTAGATATCTTCTTTGCATGTTTATGTTGATAATCTTCTTGATGTTGGGTGAAGTCGACCATCCAACGTATGCCAACTTTGGATGGAAGGTTATTACTGTTGGCTTGTTGGGGAACGTAGCATGGGAAACAAAATCTTTCCTACGCACACGCAATACCTATGCATGGTTATGATCATCTACGAGAGGGGAGAGTGAATCTACATACCCTTGTAGATCGCTAAGCGGAAGCGTATATAACGCGGTTGATGTAGTGGAACATATTCGCGATTCAAATCGCAGCCCGTCCCGCGATCTCATCATGATCCATCCCGCGATCCCATCACGATCCATCCCGATCTAGTGCCGAATGGACGACACCTCCGCGTTCAGCACACGTACAAATCGAGGACGATCCCCGCCTTCTTGATCCAGAAAGAGGGGCATAGAGGTAGATGAGTTCTCCAGCACAGTGGCGTGGTGGTGATGGTGGTGGATCTATTCCAGCAGGGCTTCGCCTAAGCGCTGCTGAAAACCGATCTAGAGGAAGAACTATGATCTAGAGGAGAGGGTAGCACGTGGCTGAAAATTCTGTGCAAAAACCCTAAAAAACTCTAGTATATATAGGAGGGAGGAGGCTTGCCCACCAAGGGAAGCCTCCCTTGTCTTGGCCGAAGCAAGGAGGGAAGAGTCCTCCTCCAATTCCACTTAGAGGAGGACTCCTCTTCCACTTGTCCACCTCTTTTGGATTTTCCTCCTTTTTCCTCATGGGACTTCTTTGGTTGATTGGCCAGCCCACCAGGGGATATTGCGGCACCCTAAATTCCATGTGGCCCTCTCAGGGAGAAGTGCTCCCACTAGGTGGACCCCCGGAACCCATTCGTCACTCCCGGCACACTGCCGGTAATGCCCGAAACCTTTCCGGAATCCAAATACCAACTTCCTATATATCAATCTTCGTTTCCGGACCATTCCAGAACTCCTCGTGACGTCCTGGATCTCATCTGGGACTCCGAACAACATTTGGTTACCAACATCAGTAATTCAACTATACCGAAAACGTCACCGAACCTTAAGTGTGCAGACCCTGCGGGTTCGAGAACTATGTAGACATGACCTGAGACATTCTCTGGTCAATAACTAATAGTGAGACCTGGATGTCCATATTGGCTCCTACATATTCTATGACGATCTCTATCGGTTGGACCTCTGTGTCAAGGATTCAGTTAATCCAGTATGTTGTTCCCTTTGTCTTTCGGTATGTCACTTGCCCGAGATTCGATCGTCGGTATCTGTATACTGTTGGGGAACGTCGCATGGGAAACAAAAATTTTCCTACGCGCACGAAGACCTATCATGGTGATGTCCATCTACGAGAGGGGATGAGTGATCTACGTACCCTTGTAGATCGTACAGCAGAAGCGTTAGTGAACGCGGTTGATGTAGTGGAACGTCCTCACGTCCCTCGATCCGCCCCGCGAACAATCCCGCGATCAGTCCCACGATCTAGTACCGAACGGACGGCACCTCCGCGTTCAGCACACGTACAGCTCGACGATGATCTCGTCCTTCTTGATCCAGCAAGAGAGACGGAGAGGTAGAAGAGTTCTCCGGCAGCGTGACGGCGCTCCGGAAGTTGGTGATGACCTTGTCTCAGCAGGGCTCCGCCCGAGCTCCGCAGAAACGCGATCTAGAGGAAAAACCGTGGAGGTATGTGGTCGGGCTGTCGTGGAAAAGTCGTCTCAAATCAGCCCTAAAACCTCCGTATATATAGGTGGGAGGGAGGGGACCTTGCCTTGGGGCTCAAGGAGCCCCAAGGGGGTCGGCCGACTCCAAGGGGGGAGGACTCCCCCCCCAAACCGAGTTGGACTTGGTTTGGTGGGAGGGAGTCCCCCTTCCTTCCCACCTCCTCCCTTTTTTTTCTTTTCTCTTGATTTTCTATTCTTGGCGCATAGAGCCCTTTTGGGTTGTCCCACCAGCCCACTAAGGGCTGGTGTTCCATCCTCAAGGCCTATGGGCTTCCCCGGGGTGGGTTGCCCCCCCGGTGAACTCCCGGAACCCATTCGTCATTCCCGGTACATTCCCGGTAACTCCGAAAACCTTCCGGTAATCAAATGAGGTCATCCTATATATCAATCTTCGTTTCCGGACTATTCCGGAAACCCTCGTGACGTATGTGATCTCATCCGGGACTCCGAACAACATTCGGTAACCAACCATATAACTCAAATACGCATAAAACAACGTCGAACCTTAAGTGTGCAGACCCTGCGGGTTCGAGAACTATGTAGACATGACCCGAGAGATTCCTCGGTCAATATCCAATAGCGGGACCTGGATGCCGTATGTCATTCCCTTTGTCCTTCGGCATGTTACTTGCCCGAGATTCGATCGTCAGTATCCGTATACCTATTTCAATCTCGTTTACCGGCAAGTCTCTCTACTCGTTCCGTAATACAAGATCCCGCAACTTACACTAAGTTACATTGCTTGCAAGGCTTGTGTGTGATGTTGTATTACCGAGTGGGCCCCGAGATACCTCTCCGTTCACACGGAGTGACAAATCCCAGTCTTGATCCATACTAACTCAACTAACACCTTCGGAGATACTTGTAGAGCATCTTTATAGTCACCCAGTTACGTTGCGACGTTTGATACACACAAAGCATTCCTCCGGTGTCAGTGAGTTATATGATCTCATGGTCATAGGAATAAATACTTGACACGCAGAAAACAGTAGCAACAAAATGACACGATCAACATGCTACGTCTATTAGTTTGGGTCTAGTCCATCACGTGATTCTCCTAATGACGTGATCCAGTTATCAAGCAACAACACCTTGTTCATAATCAGAAGACACTGACTATCTTTGATCAACTGGCTAGCCAACTAGAGGCTTGGTAGGGACGGTGTTTTGTCTATGTATCCACACATGTAAATGAGTCTTCATTCAATACAATTATAGCATGGATAATAAACGATTATCTTGATACAGGAATTATAATAATAACTATATTTATTATTGCCTCTAGGGCATAATTCCAACAGTCTCCCACTTGCACTAGAGTCAATAATCTAGCCCTCACATCACCATGTGAATTACATTGTAATAAATCTAACACCCATACAGTTCTGGTGTTGATCATGCTTTGGCCGTGGAAGAGGTTTAGTCAGCGGGTCCGCTACATTCAGATCCGTGTGCACTTTGCATATATTCACGTCCTCTCCCTCGACGTAGTCGCGGATGAGGTTGAAGCGTCGTTTGATGTGTCTGGTCTTCTTGTGAAACCGTGGTTCCTTTGCTAAGGCAATGGCACCAGTGTTGTCACAGAACAAGGTTATTGGATGCAGTGCGCTTGGCACCACTCCAAGATCCGTCATGAACTGCTTCATCCAGACACCCTCCTTAGCCGCCTCCGAGGCAGCCATGTACTCCGCTTCACATGTAGAATCTGCTACGACGCTTTGCTTGGAACTGCACCAGCTTACTGCACCTCCATTAAGAATAAATACGTATCCGGTTTGCGACTTAGAGTCGTCCGGATCTGTGTCAAAGCTTGCATCGACGTAACCTTTTACTGCGAGCTCTTCGTCACCTCCATACACGAGAAACATCTCCTTAGTCCTTTTCAGGTACTTCAGGATATTCTTGACCGCTGTCCAGTGATCCACTCCTGGATTACTCTGGAACCTACCTGCCATACTTATGGCCAGGCTAACATCCGGTCTAGTGCACAGCATCGCATACATGATAGAACCTATGGCTGAAGCATAGGGGACGGAGCGCATATGCTCTCTATCTTCATCAGTTGCTGGGCACTGAGTCTTACTCAATCTCGTACCTTGTAGAACTGGCAAGAACCCTTTCTTGGACTGTTCCATTTTGAACCTCTTCAAAACTTTATCAAGGTATGTGCTTTGTGAAAGTCCTATCAGGCGTTTTGATCTATCCCTATAGATCTTAATGCCTAGAATGTAAGCAGCTTCTCCTAGGTCCTTCATAGAGAAACTTTTATTCAAGTAATCCTTTATGCTCTCTAAAAACTCTACGTTGTTTCCAATCAGTAATATGTCATCCACATATAATACTAGAAACGTCACAGAGCTCCCACTCACTTTATTGTAAATACAAGATTCTCCAACCACTTGTATAAACCCAAATGCTTTGATCACCTCATCAAAGCGTTTGTTCCAACTCCGAGATGCTTGCACCAGTCCATAAATGGATCGCTGGAGCTTGCACACCTTGTTAGCATTCTTAGGATCGACAAAACCTTCGGGTTGTATCATATACAATTCTTCCTTAAGGAAACCGTCAAGGAACGCCGTTTTGACATCCATCTGCCAGATTTCATAATCAAAAAATGCAGCTATTGCTAACATGATTCTGACGGACTTAAGCATCGCTACGGGTGAGAAAGTCTCATCGTAGTCAACTCCTTGAACTTGTGAAAAACCCTTTGCCACAAGTCGAGCTTTATAAACGGTCACATTACCATGAGCGTCCGTCTTCCTCTTAAAGATCCATTTGTTCTGAATGGCCTTGTGACCCTCAGGCAGTACCTCCAAAGTCCACACTTTGTTCTTATACATGGATCCTATCTCGGACTTCATGGCTTCCAGCCATTTGTTGGAATCTGGGCCCACCATTGCTTCTTCATAATTCGCAGGTTCATTGTTGTCTAACAACATGATTGATAAGACAGGATTACCGTACCACTCTGGAGCAGCACGTGGTCTCGTCGACCTGCGTGGTTCGACAGAAACTTGAACTGGAGTTTCATGATCATCATCATTAACTTCCTCCTCAACCGGCGTCGCAATGACAGAGGTTTCCCCTTGCCCTGCGCCACCATCCAGAGGGATGAGAGGTTCGACAACCTCGTCAAGTTCTATCTTCCTCCCACTCAATTCTCTCGAGAGAAACTCCTTCTCGAGAAAAGCTCCGTTTTTAGCAACAAACACTTTGCCCTCGGATTTGAGATAGAAGGTGTACCCAACTATCTCTTTTGGGTAACCTATGAAGACGCACTTTTCCGCTTTGGGTTCCAGCTTTTCAGGCTGAAGCTTTTTTACATAAGCATCACATCCCCAAACTTTAAGAAATGACAACTTTGGCCTCTTGCCATACCACAGTTCGTATGGTGTCGTCTCAACGGATTTTGATGGTGCCCTATTTAAAGTGAATGCAGCTGTTTCTAATGCATAGCCCCAAAATGATAACGGCAAATCAGTAAGAGACATCATAGATCGCACCATCTCTAATAGAGTACGATTACGACGTTCGGACACACCATTACACTGTGGTGTTCCAGGCGGTGTTAACTGTGAAACAATTCCACATTGTCTTCAGTGAGCACCAAACTCGAAACTCAGATATTCACCCCCACGATCAGACCGTAGGAACTTGATCTTCTTGTTACGATGATTTTCCACTTCACTCTGAAATTGCTTGAACTTTTCAAATGTTTCAGACTTGTGCTTCATCAAGTAGACATAACCATATCTACTTAAATCGTTAGTGAAGGTGAGAAAATAACGATATCCGCCGCGTGCTTCCACGCTCATCGGACCACACACATCGGTATGTATGATTTCCAACAATTCACTTGCACGCTCCATTGTTCCTGAGAACGGAGTCTTAGTCATCTTGCCCATGAGGCATGGTTCGCACGTGTCAAGTGAATCAAAGTCAAGTGACTCCAAAAGTCCATCAGCATGGAGTTTCTTCATGCGCTTTACACCAATATGACCTAAGCGGCAGTGCCACAAAAATATGGCGCTATCATTGTTAACTCTAACTCTTTTGGTCTCAATGTTATGTATATGCGTATCGTTATCAAGATTCAATATGAACAATCCTCTCACATTCGGTGCAATGACCATAAAAGATGTTACTCATAGAAATAGAACAACCATTATTCTCTGACTTAAAAGAGTAACCGTCTCGCAATAAACAAGATCCAGATATAATGTTCATGCTCAACGCAGGCACTAAATAACAATGATTTAAGTTCATCACTAATCCTGATGGTAACTGAAGTGACACTGTGCCGACGGCGATTGCATCAACCTTGGAACCATTTCCTACGCGCATCGTCACTTCATCTTTCGCCAGCCTTCGCCTATTCCGCAGTTCCTGTTTCGAGTTGCAAATATGAGCAACAGAACCGGTATCGAATACCCAGGTACTACTACGAGAGCCGGTTAAGTACACATCAATAACATGTATATCAAATATACCTGATTTTTCTTTGCCCGCCTTCTTATCTGCCACATACTTGGGGCAATTGCGCTTCCAGTGACCCATACCCTTGCAATAGTAACACTCCATTTCCGGCTTAGGTCCAGCTTTGGGTTTCTTCGTCGGATGGGCAACAGGCTTGCCGCTCTTCTTCGAATTGCCCTTCTTGCCTTTGCCGTTTCTCTTGAAACTAGTGGTCTTATTCACCATCAACACTTGATGCTCTTTACGGAGTTCTGACTCTGCGACTTTCAGCATCGCAAACAACTCGCCGGGAGACTTGTTCATCCCTTGCATGTTGTAGTTCAACACAAAGCCTTCATAGCTTGGCGGCAGTGATTGAAGGATTCTGTCAGTGATAGCTTCTTGCGGGAGTTCAATCCCCAGCTCAGCTAGACGGTTTGAGTACCCAGACATTTTGAGCACATGTTCACTGACAGATGAGTTTTCCTCCATCTTGCAAGCATAGAATTTATCGGAGGTCTCATACCTCTCGATCCGGGCGTTCTTCTGAAAGATAAACTCCAACTCCTGGAACATCTCAAATGCTCCATGACGCTCAAAGAGACGTTGAAGTCCCGGTTCTAAGCCATACAAGACTGCACATTGAACTATTGAGTAGTCCTCCTTACGTGCTAACCAAGCGTTCTTAACATCCTGATCAGCCGTAGCGGGTGGTTCATCTCCTAACGCAGCATTAAGGACATAATCCTTCTTCCCAGCTTGTAAGATTAGCTTAAGATTACGAGCCCAGTCTACAAAGTTGCTTCCATCATCTTTCAACTTAGCTTTCTCTAGGAACGTATTAAAATTCAGGATGACTGTCGCGTGAGCCATGATCTACAACACAAATATATTCAAAGTGGACTTAGACTATGTTCAAGATAATTAGAGTTTAACTTAATCAAATTATTCGCTAAACTCCCACTCAAAAAGTACATCTCTCTAGTCATTTGAGTGGTTCATGATCCACTTACACTAGCTCAAGTCCGATCATCACGTGAGTTGAGTATAGTTTCAGTGGTAAGCATCCCTATGCTAATCATATCATCTATATGATTCATGATCGACCTTTCGGTCTCATGTGTTCCGAGGCCATGTCTGCACATGCTAGGCTCGTCAAGCTTAACCCGAGTGTTCCGCGTGCGCAACTGTTTTGCACCCGTTGTATGTGAACGTTGAGTCTATCACACCCGATCATCACGTGGTGTCTCGAAACGACGAACTGTAGCAACGGTGCACAGTCGGGGAGAACACAATTTCGTCTTGAAATTTTAGTGAGAGATCACCTCATAATGCTACCGTCGTTCTAAGCAAAATAAGGTGAATAAAAGGATTAACATCACATGCAATTCATAAGTGACATGATATGGCCATCATCACGTGCTTCTTGATCTCCATCACCAAAGCACCGGTACGATCTTCTTGTCACCGGCGCCACACCATGATCTCCATCAACGTGTTGCCATCGGGGTTGTCGTGCTACTCGTGCTATTACTACTAAAGCTACATCCTAGCAAAATAGTAAACGCATCTGCAAGCACACACGTTAGTATAAAGACAACCCTATGGCTCCTGCCGGTTGCCGTACGATCGACGTGCAAGTCGATATTTCTATTACAACATGATCATCTCATACATCCAATATGTCACATCACATCATTGGCCATATCACATCACAAGCATACCCTGCAAAAACAAGTTAGACGTCCTCTAATTTTGTTGTTGCATGTTTTACGTGGTGACCATGGGTATCTAGTAGGATCGCATCTTACTTACGCAAACACCACAACGGAGATATATGAGTTGCTATTTAACCTCATCCAAGGACCTCCTCGGTCAAATCCGATTCAACTAAAGTTGGAGAAACCGACACTTGCCAGTCATCTTTGAGCAACGGAGTTACTCGTAACGATGAAACCAGTCTCTCGTAAGCGTACGAGTAATGTCGGTCCAAGCCGCTTTAATCCAACAATACCGCGGAATCAAGAAAAGACTAAGGAGGGCAGAAAAATGCACATCACCGCCCACAAAAACTTTTGTGTTCTACTCGAGAAGACATCTACGCATGAACCTAGCTCATCATGCCACTGTTGGGGAACGTCGCATGGGAAACAAAAAATTTCCTACGCGCACGAAGACCTATCATGGCGATGTCCATCTACGAGAGGGGATGAGTGATCTACGTACCCTTGTAGATCGTACAGCAGAAGCGTTAGTGAACACGGTTGATGTAGTGGAACGTCCTCACGTCCCTCGATCCGCCCCGCGAACAATCCCGCGATCAGTCCCACGATCTAGTACCGAACGGACGGCACCTCCGCGTTCAGCACACGTACAGCTCGACGATGATCTCGGCCTTCTTGATCCAGCAAGAGAGACGGAGAGGTAGAAGAGTTCTCCGGCAGCGTGACGGCGCTCCGGAGGTTGGTGATGACCTTGTCTCAGCAGGGCTCCGTCCGAGCTCCGCAGAAACGCGATCTAGAGGAAAAACCGTGGAGGTATGTGGTCGGGCTGTCGTGGAAAAGTCGTCTCAAATCAGACCTAAAACCTCCGTATATATAGGTGGGAGGGAGGGGACCTTGCCTTGGGGCTCAAGGAGCCCCAAGGGGGTCGGCCGAGTCCAAGGGGGGAGGACTCCCCCCCAAACCGAGTTGGACTTGGTTTGGTGGGAGGGAGTCCCCCTTCCTTCCCACCTCCTCCCTTTTTTTTTCTTGATTTTCTCTTCTTGGCGCATAGAGCCCTTTTGGGCTGTCCCACCAGCCCACTAAGGGCTGGTGTGCCATCCTCAAGGCCTATGGGCTTCCCCGGGGTGGGTTGCCCCCCCGGTGAACTCCCGGAACCCATTCGTCATTCCCGGTACATTCCGGGTAACTCCGAAAACCTTCCGGTAATCAAATGAGGTCATCCTATATATCAATCTTCGTTTCCGGACTATTCCAGAAACCCTCGTGACGTCCATGATCTCATTCGGGACTCCGAACAACATTCGGTAACCAACCATATAACTCAAATACGCATAAAACAACGTCGAACCTTAAGTGTGCAGACCCTGCGGGTTCGAGAACTCTGTAGACATGACCCGAGAGACTCCTCGGTCAATATCCAATAGCGGGACCTGGATGCCCATATTGGATCCTACATATTCTACGAAGATCTTATCGTTTGAACCTCAGTGCCAAGGATTCATATAATCCCGTATGTCATTCCCTTTGTCCTTCGGTATGTTACTTGCCCGAGATTCGATCGTCAGTATCCGTATACCTATTTCAATCTCGTTTACCGGCAAGTCTCTCTACTCGTTCCGTAATACAAGATCCCGCAACTTACACTAAGTTACATTGCTTGCAAGGCTTGTGTGTGATGTTGTATTACCGAGTGGGCCCCGAGATACCTCTCCGTTCACACGGAGTGACAAATCCCAGTCTTGATCCATACTAACTCAACTAGCACCTTCGGAGATACCTGTAGAGCATATTTATAGTCACCCAGTTACGTTGCGACGTTTGATACACACAAAGCATTCCTCCGGTGTCAGTGAGTTATATGATCTCATGGTCATAGGAATAAATACTTGACACGCAGAAAACAGTAGCAACAAAATGACACGATCAACATGCTACGTCTATTAGTTTGGGTCTAGTCCATACCGTGATTCTCCTAATGACGTGATCCAGTTATCAAGCAACAACACCTTGTTCATAATCAGAAGACACTGACTATCTTTGATCAACTGGCTAGCCAACTAGAGGCTTGCTAGGGACGGTGTTTTGTCTATGTATCCACACATGTAAATGAGTCTTCATTCAATACAATTATAGCATGGATAATAAACGATTATCTTGATACAGGAATTATAATAATAACTATATTTATTATTGCCTCTAGGGCATAATTCCAACATATACCTAGTTCAATCTCGTTACCGGCAAGTCTCTTTACTCGTTCTGTAATACAAGATCATGTAACTAACTCCTTATACACATTGCTTGCAAGGCTTGTTGTGATGTTGTATTACCGAGTGTGCCCTGAGATACCTCTCCGTCAAACGGAGTGACAAATCCCAGTCTTGATCCATGCCAACCCAACAGACACCTTTGGAGATACCTGTAGAGCACCTATATAGTCACACAGTTACGTTGCGACGTTTGATAACACACACGGTATTACTCCGGTGCCCGGGAGTTACATGATCTCATGGTCATAGGAACATATACATTGACATGCATAAAATAGTAGCAATAAACTGACATGATCATATGCTATGTTCATAGTTTGGGTCTTGTCCATCAATGATGTGATCCCGTTGTCAAGTGACAACACTTGTCTATGGCCTTGGAAACCTTGGCTATCTTTGATAAACGAGCTAGCCAACTAGAGGCTCACTAGGGATAGTGTGTTGTCTATGTATCCACACATGTATTTGAGTTTCGAATCAATACAATTCTAGCATGGATAATAAATGATTATCATGAACAAGGAAATATAATAATAACCAATTTATTATTACCTCTAGGGCTTATTTCCAACAGTCTCCCACTTGCACTAGAGTAAATAATCTAGTTCACATCACTGTGTGATTGTAATGAATCTAACACCCATATAGTGTTGGGGAACGTCGCATGGGAAACAAAAATTTTCCTACGCGCACGAAGACCTATCATGGTGATGTCCATCTACGAGAGGGGATGAGTGATCTACGTACCCTTGTAGACCGTACATCAGAAGCGTTTAGAGAACGCGGTTGATGTAGTGGAACGTCCTCACGTCCCTCGATCCGCCCCGCGAACAATCCCGCGATCAGTCCCACGATCTAGTACCGAACGGACGACACCTCCGCGTTCAGCACACGTACAGCTCGACGATGATCTCGGCCTTCTTGATCCAGCAAGAGTGACGGAGAGGTAGAAGAGTTCTCCGGCAGCGTGACGGCGCTCCGGAGGTTGGTGATGACCTTGTCTCAGCAGGGCTCCGCCCGAGCTCCGCAGAAACGCGATCTAGAGGAAAAACCGTGGAGGTATGTGGTCGGGCTGCCGTGGAAAAAGTTGTCTCAAATCAGCCATAATACCTCAGTATATATAGGAGGGAGGGGGAGGGAAGAGGCAGCCTCAAACCCTCAAGGGTTGGCCGAAATTGGAGGTGGAGGAGTCCTACTCCAATCCTACTTGGAGTAGGATTCCACCTTCCCACTTGGAAACTCTTTCCACCTTGTGTTTTTTCCTTCTCAAACCTTATGGGCCTTAGTGGGAACTTATTCCAGCCCACTAGGGGCTGGTTTATCTCTTCCCATAGCACATGAGACCCCTTGGGGCGTGACACCCCTCCCGATGGTCCCCGGCACCCCTCCCGGCACTCCCGGTACACTACCGATGAGCCCGAAACTTTTCCGGTGACCAAAACAGGATTTCCTATATATCAATCTTTACCTCCGGACCATTCCGGAGCTCCTCGTGACGTCCTGGATCTCATCCGGGACTCCGAACAACATTTGGTAACCAACCATATAACTCAAATACGCATAAAACAACGTCGAACCTTAAGTGTGCAGACCCTGCGGGTTCGAGAACTATGTAGACATGACCCGAGAGACTCCTCGGTCAATATCCAATAGCGGGACCTGGATGCCCATATTGGATCCTACACATTCTACGAAGATCTTATCGTTTGAACCTCAGTGCCAAGGATTCATATAATCCCGTATGTCATTCCCTTTGTCCTTCGGTATGTTACTTGCCCGAGGTTCGATCGTCGGTATCCGCATACCTATTTCAATCTCGTTTACCGGCAAGTCTCTTTACTCGTTCCGTAATACAAGATCTCGTAACTTACACTAAGTCACATTGCTTGCAAGGCTTGTGTGTGATGTTGTATTACCGAGTGGGCCCCGAGATACCTCTCCGTTACACGGAGTGACAAATCCCAGTCTTGATCCATACTAACTCAACGAACACCTTCGGAGATACCTGTAGAGCATCTTTATAGTCACCCAGTTACGTTGCGACGTTTGATACACACAAAGCATTCCTCCGGTGTCCGTGAGTTATATGATCTCATGGTCATAGGAACAAATACTTGACACGCAGAAAACAGTAGCAACAAAATGACACGATCAACATGCTACGTCTATTAGTTTGGGTCTAGTCCATCACATGATTCTCCTAATGATGTGATCCCGTTATCAAGTGACAACAATTGCCTATGGCGAGGAAACCTTAACCATCTTTGATCAACGAGCTAGTCAACTAGAGGCTTACTAGGGACAGTGTTTTGTCTATGTATCCACACAAGTATTGTGTTTCCAATCAATACAATTATAGCATGGATAATAAACGATTATAATGAACTAAGAAATATAATAATAACTAATTTATTATTGCCTCTAGGGCATATTTCCAACAGTCTCCCACTTGCACTAGAGTCAATAATCTAGTTCACATCACCATGTGATTCCAACGAATCCAACACCCATATAGTTATGGGGTCTGATCACGTCTTGCTCGTGAGAGAGGTTTTAGTCAACGGTTTTGAAACTTTCAGATCCGTGCGTTCTTTACAAATCTTTATGTCATCTTATAGATGCTGCTACTACGTGCTATTCGGAAATGCTCCAAATATCTACTTTACTATACGAATCTGTTTCACTACTCGTAGTTATTCGGATTAGTGTCAAAGCTTGCATTGACGTAACCCTTTACGACAAACTCTTTAACCACCTCCATAATCGAGAAAAAAATCCTTAGTCCATTAGTTACTAAGGATAAATTTCGACCGCTGCTAGTGATTCAATCATGGATCACTCTCTGTACCTCTCAACATACTTTGAGTCAAGGCACACATCAGGTGCGGTACACAACATGGCATACTTTAGATTCTACGGCTAAGGCATAGAAGACGACCTTCGTCTATTCTCTTTATTCTGCCGGGGTCGGGTTTTGAGTCTTACTCAAATTCACACCTTTACAACGCAACCAAGAACTCCTTCTTTGCTGATCTATTTTGAACTCCTTCAAAAACTTGTCAAGGCATGCATTTTATTGAAACTTTCATTAAGCGCTTTTGATCTATCTCCATAGATCTTTGATGCTCAACGTTCCAGTAGCGCAATCCAGGTATTCCTTTGAAAACTCCTTTCAAACAACCTTGTATGCTTTACAGAAATTCTACATTACTTCTGATCCACAATATGTCACCCACATATACTTATCAGAAATTCTATAGTGCTCCCACTCACTTCTTTGGAAATACAAGTTTCTCATAAACTTTGTACAAACCCAAAATATTTGATCATCTCATCAAAGTATATATATATTCCAACTCCGAGATGCTTGCACCAGTCCATTGAAGGATCGCTGGAGCTTGCATACTCGCTAGTATCTTTAGGATCGACAAAACCTTCTGGTTGTATCACATACAATGTTTGCTCAAAGAAACCGTTGAGAAAACAATGTTTTGACATCCTATGTGCAATATTTCATAAATAATGCATCAACAACTAACATAATTCTAACAGACCTTTAGCATCGCTACGAGTGAGAAAGACTCATCATAGTCAACAGTTTGATCTTGTCGGAAACATCTTTGCGACAAGTCGAGCTTTTCTTAATAGTGACTTATCACTATCATTGTCTGTCTTCATTTTAAAGATCCATCTTTACTCAATAGTCTTATGACCATCAAGTAGTTCTTCCAAAGTCTACACTTTGTTTTCATACACGGATCCTCTCTCGGATTTTATGGCTTCCAGCCATTTGTCGGAATCCGGGCCCACCATCGCTTTCTCCATAACTCGTAGGTTCACTGTTGCTCAACAACATGACCTCCAAGACAGGGTTACCGTACCACTCTGCAGTAGTACGCGACCTTGTCGACCTACGAGGCTTGCAGTAACTTGATCCGATGCTTGATGATCAACATCATCAGCTTCCACTTCAATTGGTGTAGGCGCCACAGGAACAACTTCCTGCGCCCTGATACACACTGGTTGAAGTGATGGTTCAATAACCTCATCAAGTTCTACTACCCTCCCACTCAATTCTTTCGAGAGAAACCTTTCCTCGAGAAAGGATCCGTTTCTAGAAACAAACACTTTGCTTTCGGATCTGAGATAGGAGATGTACCCACCTGTTTTGGATATCCTATGAAGATGCATTTATCCGCTTTGGGTTCGAGCTTATCAGACTGAAACTTTTTCACATAAGTGTCGAAGCCCCAAACTTTCAAGAAACGACAGTTTAGATTTCTCTAAACCTCAGTCTATACTGTGTCATCTCAACGGAAATACGCGGTGCCCTATTTAAAGTGAGTGCGGTTGTCTCTAATGCATAACCCATAAACGATAGTGGTAATTCGATAAGAGACATCATAGTATGCACCATACCAAATAGTGCGTGGCTATGACGTTCAGACACATCATCACACTATGATGTTCCAGGTGGCATGAACTGCGAAACAATTTCCACATTGTCTTAACTGCGTACCAAAACTCGTAACTCAGATATTCATTTCCATGATCATATCGTAGACAGTTTATCCTCTTGTTACGAAGAACTTCACTCTGAAACGGAATTGAACTTTTCAACATTTCAGACTTGTGATTCACTAAGTATATACTCCTGTATCTACTCAAATCGTCAGTGAAGTAAGAACATAATGATATCCACTACGTGCCTCAGCACCCATTGGACTGCATACATAAAAAATGTATCACTTCCAACAAGTTACTATCTTATTTCATCTCAATGAAAACAAGGCCTTGCTCATGTGGTATGATTTGCATGTCACTAGTGATTCGAAATCAGGTGAGTACAAAGATCCATCAGCATGGAGCCTCTTCATGCAATTTATACTAACATGACTCAAGCGGCAGTGCCACAAGTAAGTGGTATTATCATCATTAACTCGTATCTTTTGGCACCAATATCATGAACATGTGTAACACTACGATCGAGATTCAATAAACCATTGAAGGTGAATATTCAAGAAAATAGAGTAACCATTATTCTCCTTTAAATGAATAATCGTATTGCAATAAACACGATCCAGTCATGTTCATGCTTAACGCAAGCACCAAATAACAATTATTTAGGTTTAACACCAATCCCGATGGTAGAGGGAGCGTGCGACGTTTGATCATATCAACCTTGGAAACATTTCCAACACGTATCGTCACCTCGCCTTTAGCTAGTCTCCGTTTATGCCGTAGCTTTCATTTCATGTTACAAATCACTTAGCAACCGAACCGGTATCCAATACCCTCATGCTACTAGGAGTACTAGTAAAGTACACATCTACATCATGTATATCAAATACACTTCTTTCGACTTTTGCCAGCCTTCTTATCTACCAAGTATCTAGAGTTGCTCCGCCTCAGTGACTGTTCCCCTCATTACAGAAGCACTTAGTCTCAGGTTTGGGTTTAATCTTGGGTCTCTTCATTAGTGCAGCAACTGTTTTGCCGTTTCACGAAGTATCCCTTCTAGCCCTTGCCTTTCTTGAAACTTAGTGGTTTTACAAACCATCAACTATTGACGCTCCTTCTTGATTTCTACTTTCGCAGTGTCAAACATTGCGAATCGCTCAAGGATCATTGTATCTATCCTTGATATGTTATAGTTCATCACGAAGCTCTCACGGCTTGGTGGTAGTGACTTTGGAGAACCATCACTATCTCATCTGGAAGATTAACTCCCACTTGATTCAAGTGATTGTCGTAATCAGACAATCTGAGCACACGCTCAACGATTGAGCTTTTATCCTTTACTTTGTGGACAAAGAATCTTGTTGGAGGTCTCGTACCTCTTAACAAGGGCACAAGCATGAAATCATAATTTCATCTCTTTAGAACATCACTTATGTTCCGTGATGTTTTACAACGTTTTCGGCGCCTTGCTTCTAAGCCATTAAGTATTTTGCACTGAACTATCGTGTAGTCATCAGAAACGTGAATGTCGGATGTTCATAGCATCCACAGACGACGCTCGAGGTGCAGCACACCGAGTGGTGCATTAAGGACATAACCCTTCTGCGTAGCAACGAGGACAATCCTCGGTTTTACAGACTCAGTCTGCAAAGTTTGCTACTATCAATTTTCAACTAAATTTTCTCTAGGAACATATAAACAGTAGAGCTATAGCGCAAGCTACATCGTAATTCGCAAAGATTATTAGACTATGTTCATGACAATTAGTTCAATTAATCATATTACTTAAGAACTCCCACTCAAAAAGTACATCTCTCTAGTCATTTGAGTGGTACATGATCCAAATCCACTATCTCAAGTCCGATCATCACGTGAGTCGAGAATAGTTTCAGTGGTAAGCATCTCTATGCTAATCATATCAACTATATGATTCATGCTCGACCTTTCGGTCTCATGTGTTCCGAGGCCATGTCTGCACATGCTAGGCTTGTCAAGCTTAACCCGAGTGTTCCGCGTGCGCAACTGTTTTGCACCCGTTGTATGTGAACGTTGAGTCTATCACACCCGATCATCACGTGGTGTCTCGAAACGACGAACTGTAGCAACGGTGCACAGTTGGGGAGAACACAATTTCGTCTTGAAATTTTAGTGATAGATCACCTCATAATGCTACCGTCGTTCTAAGCAAAATAAGGTGCATAAAAGGATTAACATCACATGCAATTCATAAGTGACATGATATGGCCATCATCACGTGCTCCTTGATCTCCATCACCAAAGCACCGACACGATCTTCTTGTCACCGGCGTCACACCATGATCTCCATCAACGTGTCGCCATCGGGGTTGTCGTGCTACTCATGCTATTACTACTAAAGCTACATCCTAGCAAAATAGTAAATGCATCTGCAAGCACAAACATTAGTATAAAGACAACCCTATGGCTCCTGCCGGTTGCCGTACCATCGACGTGCAAGTCGATATTTTCTATTACAACATGATCATCTCATACATCCAATATATCACATCACATCATTGGCCATATCACATCACAAGCATACCCCGCAAAAACAAGTTAGACGTCCTCTAATTTTGTTGTTGCATGTTTTACGTGGTGACCATGGGTATCTAGTAGGATCGCATCTTACTTACGCAAACACCACAACGAAGATATATGAGTTGCTATTTAACCTCATCCAAGGACCTCCTCGGTCAAATCCGATTCAACTAAAGTTGGAGAAACCGACACTTGCCAGTCATCTTTGAGCAACGGGGTTACTCGTAGCGATGAAACCAGTCTCTCGTAAGCGTACGAGTAATGTCGGTCCAAACCGCTTCAATCCAACAATACCGCGGAATCAAGAAAAGACTAAGGAGGGCAGCAAAACGCACATCTCCGCCCACAAAAACTTTTGTGATCTACTCGAGAAGACATCTACGCATGAACCTAGCTTTGATACCACTGTTGGGGAACGTCGCATGGGAAACAAAAATTTTCCTACGCGCACGAAGACCTATCATGGTGATGTCCATCTACGAGAGGGGATGAGTGATCTACGTACCCTTGTAGACCGTACAGCAGAAGCGTTTAGAGAACGCGGTTGATGTAGTGGAACGTCCTCACGTCCCTCGATCCGCCCCGCGAACAATCCCGCGATCAGTCCCACGATCTAGTACCAAACGGACGACACCTCCGCGTTCAGCACACGTACAGCTCGACGATGATCTCGGCCTTCTTGATCCAGCAAGAGAGACGGAGAGGTAGAAGAGTTCTCCGGCAGCGTGACGGCGCTCCGGAGGTTGGTGATGACCTTGTCTCAGCAGGGCTGCGCCCGAGCTCCTCAGAAACGCGATCTAGAGGAAAAACCGTGGAGGTATGTGGTCGGGCTGCCGTGGAAAAAGCTGTCTCAAATCAGCCCTAATACCTCAGTATATATAGGAGGGAGGGGGAGGGAAGAGGCAGCCTCAAACCCTCAAGGGTTGGCCGAAATTGGAGGTGGAGGAGTCCTACTCCAATCCTACTTGGAGTAGGATTCCACCTTCCCACTTGGAAACTCTTTCCACCTTGTGTTTTTTCCTTCTCAAACCTTATGGGCCTTAGTGGGAACTTATTCCAGCCCATTAGGGGCTGGTTTATCTCTTCCCATAGCCCATGAGACCCCTTGGGGCGTGACACCCCTCCCGATGGTCCCCGGCACCCCTCCCGGCACTCCCGGTACACTACCGATGAGCCCGAAACTTTTCCGGTGACCAAAACAGGATTTCCTATATATCAGTCTTTACCTCCGGACCACTCCGGAGCTCCTCGTGACGTCCTGGATCTCATCCGGGACTCCGAACAACATTCGGTAACCAACCATATAACTCAAATACGCATAAAACAACGTCGAACCTTAAGTGTGCAGACCCTGCGGGTTCGAGAACTATGTAGACATGACCCGAGAGACTCCTCGGTCAATATCCAATAGCGGGACCTGGATGCCCATATTGGATCCTACACATTCTACGAAGATCTTATCGTTTGAACCTCAGTGCCAAGGATTCATATAATCCCGTATGTCATTCCCTTTGTCCTTCGGTATGTTACTTGCCCGAGATTCGATCGTCGGTATCCGCATACCTATTTCAATCTCGTTTACCGGCAAGTCTCTTTACTCGTTCCGTAATACAAGATCTCGTAACTTACACTAAGTCATATTGCTTGCAAGGCTTGTGTGTGATGTTGTATTACCGAGTGGGCCCCAAGATACCTCTCCGTTACACGGAGTGACAAATCCCAGTCTTGATCCATACTAACTCAACGAACACCTTCGGAGATACCTGTAGAGCATCTTTATAGTCACCCAGTTACGTTGCGACGTTTGATACACACAAAGCATTCCTCTGGTGTCCGTGAGTTATATGATCTCATGGTCATAGGAACAAATACTTGACACGCAGAAAACAGTAGCAACAAAATGACACGATCAACATGCTACGTCTATTAGTTTGGGTCTAGTCCATCACATGATTCTCCTAATGATGTGATCCCGTTATCAAGTGACAACACTTGCCTATGGCCAGGAAACCTTGACCATCTTTGATCAACGAGCTAGTCAACTAGAGGCTTACTAGGGACAGTGTTTTGTCTATGTATCCACACAAGTATTGTGTTTCCAATCAATACAATTATAGCATGGATAATAAATGATTATCATGAACTAAGAAATATAATAATAACTAATTTATTATTGCCTCTAGGGCATATTTCCAACATATAGTTCCGGGGCTTGATCATGTCTTGTTTGTGAGAGAGGTTTTAGTCAACGGGTGTGAACCTTTCAGATCCGTGTGTGCTTTACAAATATCTATGTTATCCTATAGATGCTGCTACTAAGCGCCATTTGGAACTGTTCCAAATGACTGCTCCACTATACGAATCCGGTTTACTACTCACAGTTATTCGGGTTAGTGTCAAACTTGCATCAACGTAACTCTTTACGACGAACTCTTTAATCACCTCCATAATTGAGAAAAATTCCTTAGTCCACTAGTTACTAAGGATAAATTTGACCGCTGTTCAGCGATTCAATCTTGAATCAGTTTTTGTACCCCTTGACAGACTCATGGGAGGGCACACATCACACTCTTTGTACCCCTTGACAGACTCATGGGAGGGCACACATCACTTTAGAGCCTACGGCTAATGCATAGGGGACGACCTTCGTCCTTTCTCTTTCTTCTGCCGTGGTCGAACTTTTGAGTCTTACTCAAATTCACACCTTACAACACAGCCAAGAACTCCTTCTTTGCCGATCTATTTTGAACTCCTTCAAAACCTTGTCAAGGCATGCATTTCTTTAAAAGTTTTATTAAGCGCCTTAATCTATCTCTATAGATCTTGATGCTCAATGTTCAAGTAGCTTAATCCAGGCTTTCCTTTGGAAAACTCCTTTCAAACAACCCTTTATGCTTTTCCATAAATTCTACATTATTTCCGATCAACAATATGTCAACCACATAAACTCATTAGAAATTCTATAGTGCTCCCACTCACTTACTTGGAAATACAAGTTTCTCATAAACTTTGTATAAATCCAAAAGCTTTGATCATCTCATCAAAGCATATATTCCAACTCCGAGATGCTTGCTCCAGACCATAGAAGGATCGCTGGAGCTTGCATACTCGATAACATCCTTAGGATCGACAAAACCTTCTGGTTGTATCATATACAACCTTTCCTCAGGGAAACCATCGAGGAAACAATGTTTTGTCATCCTATCTGCAAGATTTCATAAATAATGCAACAACTGCTAACATAATTCCAACAGACTTTTAGTATCGCTATGAGTGAGAAAGTCTCATCATAGTCAACTCTTTGAATTTGTCGAAAACATCTTTGCGACAAGTCGAGCTTTCTTAACGGTGACATTCACCATCGTTGTCTCTCTTCCTTTTAAAGACCCATCTGTACTTAACAGTCTTACGACCATCAAGTAGTTCTTCCGAAGTCCACACTTTGTTTTCATACACGGATCCTCTCTCGGATTTCATGGCCTCCAGCCATTTGTCGGAATCCGGGCCCACCATCGCTTCTCCATAGCTCATAGGTTCATTGTTGTCCAACAACATGACCTCCAAGACAGGGTTACCGTACCACTGTGGAGCAGTACGTGACCTTGTCGACCTACGAGGTTTGTAGTAACTTGATCCGAAGCTTCATGATCACTATCATTATCTTCCACTTCAATTGGTGTGGGCGCCACAGGAACAACTTCCTGCGCCCAGCTACACACTGGTTGAAGTGACGGCTCAATAACCTCATCAAGTTTCCACCATCCTCCCACTCAATTCTTCCGAGAGAAACAATTTCGCAAGAAAGTACCTGTTTCCTGAAACAAACACTTTGCTTTTGGATCTGAGATAGGAGGTATACCCAACTGTTTTGGGTATCCTACGAAGATGCATTTATCCGCTCTGGGTTTGAGCTTATCAGGCTGAAACTTTTTCATATAAGCGTCGTAGCCCCAAACCTTTAAGAAATGACAGCTTAGGTTTCTCCAAACCGTAGTTCATACGGTGTCATCTCAACGGAATTACGTGGTGCCCTATTTAAAGTGAATGCGGTTGTCTCTAATGCCTAACCCAAAAACGATAGTGATAATTTGATAAGAGACATCATAGTATGCACCATATCCAATAGGACACGGCTATGACGTTCGGACACACCATCACACTATGGTGTTCCATTCGACATGAGTTGTGAAACAATTTTCACATTGTCTTAATTGTGTACCAAACTCACAACTCAGATGTTCATCTCTATGATCATATCGTAGACATTTTATCATCTTGTCACGACGATCTTCAAATTCACTCTGAAATTACTTGAACCTTTCAATAATTCAGACATGCGTTTTATCAAGCAAATACACTAGTATCTACTCAAATCATCCGTGAAGTTAGAACATAACGATATCCACTGCGTGCCTCAGTGCTCATTGGACTACATACATCAAAACGTATTACTTCCAATAAGTTACTTTCTTGTTCCATCTCACTGAAAATAAGGCCTCCAGTCATCTTGCCCGAGTGGCATGATTTGCATGTCTCAAGTGATTGAAAAACAAGTGAGTCTAAACAATCCATCTGCATGGATTTCTTCATGCGTTTACACCAATAGGCATGGTTCACATGTCTCAAACGATTCAAAAATGAGTGAGTCCAAAGATCCATTCATATGGAGCTTCTTCATGCATTTTACACCAATATGACTCAAGCAGGAGTGCCACAAGTAAGTGGTACTATCATTACTACTTTGTATATTTTGGCAACAATATTATGAACATGTGTATCACTACGATCGAGATTCAATAAACCATTCATTTTAGGTGCAAGACCATTGAAGGTATTATTCAAATAAACAGAGTAACCATTATTCTCTTTAAATGAATAACCATGTTGCGATAAACACAATCTAATCATGTCTATGCTCAATGCAAACACTAAATAACAATTATTTAGGTTTAACACTAATCCCGATGGTAGAGGGAGCGTGCGATGTTTAATCACATCAACCTTGGAAACACTTCCAACACATACCGTCACCTCGCCTTTAGCTAGTCCCTGTTTATATTCCATACCTTTTATTTCGAGTTACTCACACTTAGCAACCAAATCGGTATCTAATACCCTGGTGCTACTAGGAGTACTAGTAAAGTACACATCAATATCATGTATATCCAATATACATTTGTCGACTTTGCCAACCTTCTCATCTACCAAGTATCTAGGGTAGTTCCTCTTCAGTGATTGTTCCCCTCATCACAAAAGCACTTAGTCTCGGGTTTGGGTTCAACCTTGGGTCTCTTCACTAGAGCAGCAACTGGTTTTCCATTTCATGAAGTATCCCTTGTTGCCCTTGCCCTTCTTGAAACTAGTGGTTTTACTAACCATAAACAATTGATGCTCCCTTTTGATTTCTACTTTCGCGGTGTCAAACATCGCGAATAGCTCAAGGATCATCATATCTATCCCTGATATGTTATAGTTCATCACAAAGCTCTAGTAGCTTGGTGGCAGTGACTTTGGAGAACCATCACTATCTCATCTGGAAGATTAACTCCCACTCGATTCAAGCGATTGTAGCACTTAGACAATCTGAGCACATGCTCAACGATTGAGCTTGTCTCCCTTACTTTGTAGACAAAGAATCTTGTCGGAGGTCTCATACCTCTCAACAAGGGCATGAGCATAAAATCCCAATTTCATCTCCTGGAACATCTGATATGTTTTGTGACGTTCAAAACGTCTCCGGCGCCTCAAGTCTAAGCCGTTAAGCATTACGCACTGAACTATCACATAGTCATCAAAAACGTGTATGTCAGATGTTTGCAACATCCACAAACGATGCTCGAGGTTCAGCACACCGAGCGGTGCATTAAGGACTAAGCCTTCTTTGCAGCAATGAGGACAATCTTCAGTTTACGGACCCAGTCCGCATAATTGCTACTATCAACTTTCAACTAATCTTTCTCTAGGAACATATCAAAAACAGTAGAGCTACTGCGCAAGCTACAACATAATTTGCAAAGACCTTTTGACTATGTTCATGATAATGAGTTCAATTAATCATATTACTTAAGGACTCCCACTCAAATTGACATCCCTCTAGTCATTCGAGTGTCGCATGATCCAAATTCACTAACTCAAGTCCGATCATCACGTGAGTTGAGTTTAGCTTCAATGGTGAACATCTCCATGTTGATCATATCAACTATATGATTCATGCTCGACCTTTCGGTCTCTTGTGTACCAAGGCCATGTCTGTACATGCTAGGCTCGTCAAGTTTAACCCGAGTGTTCCGCGTGTGCAATTGTTTTGCACCCGTTGTATGTGAATGTTGAGTCTATCACACCCGATCATCACGTGGTGTTTCAAAACGATGAACTGTCGCAACGGTGCATAGTCGGGCAGAACATAATTTTATCTTGAAATTTTAGTGAGGGATCAACTTATAATGCTACCGTCGTTCTAAGAAAAATAAGGTGCATAAAAGGATTAAGATCACATGCAACTCAAAAGTGACATGATATGGCCATGAATCTGTGCTTCTTGATCTCTATCACCAAAGCATCAGCATGATCTCCTGTAATGCCCCAAGAGTTCCTTTTTTGAAACCTTCTCTATGTGGGTCCACCTTGTCATTGATATGAGAGCTCAATGCATATGATTTCATGTGATGTCACCTTGTTTATTCTTCCTTTGCATGCATGCATTCCATATCATTCCATGTATTGTGTTTGATGCCTTGTGATCTTATGTGATGGTGTGATGACATGTGGTGTGATGTGTTTTGCTATGTATGAAGTGGGTGTTGCTTGTAGTAGGGAGTATCTAAGTTGCTTTGCACTAGAGTTTCAAAACCATCTCCCTCTCTTTTACCTCAAGCCCAAATACTCTTTTGCTCCTTCTCTGTTTTATAAATGCCCATGGTTTAGGATATTTTGTGGTGGATTTGAGATGTGTTTTTGCTGTTTTGAAACTATGTTGTGAGGGTGCAAATAATCACAAAACAGTAGGATAAATACTGTTTTGTAAATATTTACTTGCTCCTAAAATCCTTTTTCTATTTTTATTAAATAGGTCATACTTTCTTATGACCAGGGGTATTTTTACTTTTATTTTTGGCGCCATAGGTTTTCCTGGGAGTTATTTTTTTCTGGTGATGGTTTTAAATAGAAAACCCTCCCAGGAATTCTTTTTCATTTATCTGCCGCCAGCCTTGGGCCACTTTCCCCTCCCCTGGCCCAACTCCTCGCTGCCTCCCCACCTAAAGCCCACCTTGCGCGCT
Source organism: Hordeum vulgare subsp. vulgare (assembly GCF_904849725.1). Taxonomy (NCBI): domain Eukaryota; kingdom Viridiplantae; phylum Streptophyta; class Magnoliopsida; order Poales; family Poaceae; genus Hordeum; species Hordeum vulgare. The sequence goes on along the minus strand of NC_058520.1, from coordinate 32,281,726 downwards.
ACTCCTTCTTCCTGACGCCGTCTACCCCCGTGCCTGCTTTCCGTCTTGCTTCCGAGAGAGAGCGAGTCGCCGTGAGGGCTCACGGACGTCGAGGCCTTCATATAGCCTCGGCGTGCATGCCTCTTTTCCCTAGGGTTCCTCCCTTTCCCATCTAGCGCCGCCACCATCTCCCCCATCTCTTCTTCCTCCCCCAAGATAAGTTCGGTAGCCGATCTAGCAAAGAGAGAGAGAGAAGAGCCCCACCGTCGTCTACCCTGCTCCCGTCGTCTCCCGCGCCGACCGCCATGTCCAGGGGCTCGGGGCAGGACCCGCGCTCCATTCCCGTCCTTGGTGAGGCCGGGGAACGACCACACCGACGGCCAGCTCAACGTCATCGACGTGCTCCCGACGATCTTCCTCCTCTACGTCGGTTCTGCTTCAGGCTTCGTCAAGGCGTCTTCATCTTCTCCAGGCAGTTCCTCTTCCCGATCGGTGCCTCTCCGTCCTTCCCTAGGTGAGATCTAGCCTCCTTCCTCCCTTCCCCCTCGATTAGATCCGGCGAAGACCGTCGTCGTGCTTATCTGTTCAAAGAACAGGACGACATGTCATGGCTGTTCTTGTTTGTTCTGTGTAGTGTATGTGCTCGAGTAGATGCAGTAGCAGTGCAGAGGTTTTTCCTCGCAGTAGTAGGGTAGTTCTTCCCCCTCGTAGAGAAGCATTAGCTAGCTCAGGCTGCACCGGTGATGTTCTCTGCCGCCGGCGTCTCTCTCTGCTCAGAGCAGACCAGGGAGGCCTGGTAGTATACCTAGTATACCCCCTCTTTTCAGTGAAGTCCCCGTAGCGTATCCCAGTGGTTGAAGTGCATGGTGTTGTGTGTGTTGGCCTGAGGGGCTGGGTACGAGTCCCAGGGTTGCCACCCCCCTTTTTATTTTCCTTTGCTTCGGCACAGTAGCAGGAGCGCAGTGGGAGGTCTTATCCTGTTAAACTTCCGTGTACTGTTGAGCTAGATGCTAGTAGCAGAGTGGATTGTCTTCCTCTGTTAGACCAGGGGGTCTAGGCTTCGATCCCTACCCCTTCCTTTTATTTTTATTTTGTTTTCTTGTGCTGTTTTCCTTTGGCTTGATGTAGTGTTGCTGTGGTGTGCTTTACACCATGAGGGTATTTTGTCTCCCCTCAAAAACAACATGTTGTTCATAGTGTTTTTGCTAGTTTGTGCATATTTGATGGTGTAGGCTTGTGAGCATGTGTGTAGGTATATTCTTGGTAGAATAGCATGTGTAGGTTGTTTTGCAATATGATATGCATGTGTAGATTCATGTATGTGTGTGTGCACCATGTGGGTGTAGGGCACTAAGGTGGTGTATCCATGTTGTGCAAGAGAGATGCATATGTGTGTGTTTTCCTATGTGCATGTTGATGGACTAGTGCCATATCTTGTGCAAGTAGGTGATGCATGTGAGAGTGTGTGTGCTTATGTGTGTGTGTCTCACACATGTCATGGCATGAGGTGCAATGATAAGCTCATGAGCATGTTATATGTGTAGGGGTATAGCTGATGTGGTGTCATCTAGTGTGTGTGTCCTCATTAGCATATGTAGGTGAATTGTGATGCTTGTGCTTGTGGTATGTGTGTGGGAATGTTGATGTGCTAAAATCACATGAACATGAGGTCCACCCCTCATGTGCACCATTGGTCTTGTGAGAGTGTGCATATGCTTGTGTAGATGTTGTTCCAGTAAATAGCACATGTGATGATGCACTATTCACTACATGTGATTCCATGTAGATTTCCTTTTCTAGTTTGTGCCCATTTGTTCTATGCAAGTACATAGGTTTTATATATGTTTTTGGGGTAGAATCATCCCAGGAATCCATTGGTGAAGTCAGTTTTGCCTTTGGAATACTTTTTGGGAATGTCATATTTTAGATTTGTTCTATGTTTGGAGCTTGGTTCCATGAGATGTGGTGAGCCCAAGAGGTTGATTCCTTGTTGTGGCATTATAGGGTGCCCCCTCTATGGCATGTTAGTTTTGTTTCATGCTTACGAATTCATATGTGCAAGTGGTGCTTAGTCAAAGTAGGCATGTGGCTGAAATACCAGTTTAGTGAAAATCTGTGATTTTCACTAAGTTTGAGAATCTGCTTATATTTTGTTCTCCTGTTGTTGTGCTTGTAGAGGTCCATGTATTGAGAAGCCTTTGCTATCAACTGGAAAGTTGTAGCTTTTCTACTTGTCTAGATATCTGTAAATTTTCATTCCATTTGGATCCCTGTAGATATTGTTTTGGGTGCTGTCAAAATGCTTCAGAGCATAAACAGCTAGTGAGAATCTGGAATTTTCACTAAGTCCCTAAAAACTTATGTTTTTGTCCAAGTTAGCAGCTGTGTAACTTTCTGTGTGAAACTCCTTTACATTATCTTTTTTGCTTGTGCTTGTAGTACTTTTGAATAGCTTCTGCCACATATCCTATTTGGCATATTTGTGTGGCTGTAGGTGCTTTGCATGTAGCCCTCAAACTGCTATGATGCTGTTTGTGGCAGCATGTATAGTTTTGATGTTTTGATGCTTGTGAGTGCATAGATGATGGTGTGGTGATATTCCTTGCACCACCCCATCCATGTTGGTTTGTTTTATGTCTTGGCAACCTGGAAATACCAGAAGTATGCCATTGGTGTGTGTTGTGATGATTTTGATACGTAGGACGTCATTTCTTGTTTCGTTGTTTCCCGTTGATCCGTAGCTCCGATCGTTACGTTCTTTATATGTTTTTGCATCGTTTTCACGTGATGCATCTGATCATGTCATCCTCATGCATGTCAAGATAGCTTAGAGTGCAGTTCTGTCCAGGAACTTGTATTTACATCTCATGCATGTGCAAGTGAGTAGAATAGAGATGCATGTTCATTTTCATCTCATGCCTCATGTGCTTGTTGCATCTTGAGGTGTTGTTGTTCATTGGATGCTATTTTTATGTTGGGTAGCACCGGGATCGGAGAACGAGTACGTGGATCTGGGAGAGTACGGGCAGTACGAACAAGAGCAGTTCCAAGCTGAGGACATCACGGGCACGATGATATGACCTTGATTCCATCTCTAGACTTGTTATGCTAGATTACGTTTTCTTCGTCATATGCTCGCTGCCTACCACTGCAAATAATTGCCTCCTGAGGTTGCCATGAAAACCCAAACACTTACCCCTTCCTATCAAATCTTGAATGGCTAAGTAGGCTTTGCTCAGCTACTAATGTTAGCGTTGCTAGTTGCAGGTGCTTTGTCTCATGTGATAACATGAGCTTGATATCATTATGTTAAATCTGTTATTTAATTAATGCACCTATATACTTGGTAAATAACGGGAGGCCTAGCCTTTTGCCGGGTGTTTTGTTTCGTTATTGCCGCCATAGTTACCGGCTACCGGTGTTTGATTCCATAATGAACGCTCCTAACACGTTCGGGGTTGTTATGGGGACCCCCTCAATAAATAGCGTAGTGCTAAGACTTGTCCGGCAGGACCCAACATTGGTGTTAATTTGCTAATCACTTAATAATCTGCATAGGGAATGGCCTACCCAAGGAATTTAATCAACAACCCGGGCCAGTGCTCCTCATGAGTGTTGGTCCAAAGTAGAACACCGTGCGGGGCCATCCCGGGGCAACTCGGGAGATTTCTCTGGCCACTGTACGCTTCGCTTATCCGGCGTGTCCTCAGACTGAGATACGCGGCTCTTATCAGGGTCGTCGACACGTCGGGAGGTCCTTCTAGTCTTGTCTTACCTTAGTGATATATATTGCGTATAGGAATCCCGGTGAAGCTTTGGTTCTCCCCAGAGTTGAGGTTTTCCTCTAAGGAATTCGACGAGAACACGAGATTCTTGATAAAGGATTACTTTGTGGCCCGTGACCGTTTGTGATGGACTAGTTGGAGCACCCCTGCAGGGTTTAATCTTTCAGAAAGCCGTGCTCGCGGTTATGTGGCAACTTGGAATATTTGTTAACATTCGGTTATAGATAACTTAAACAAAATCTAATAAAATTGCGAACTGTGTGCGTAACTGTGACTGCCCCCTTCGAAGACCTCTCTTCGAACGGGAACACGGTGGGGTTATGATTGACGTAAGTAGGTGTTCAGGATCACTTAGTGATCAGCTAATCAATGATCGCTAGTTTAGACCACCTTCAATACATGTTCTATGTAAGTTAGCCACCATATATGCTTAGGATGCTGCAACCTAAATACTCCACCTTCCTTACCCAATAACTTGACTAGTTCTGGCACCGAGGTCTTAGATTGCTGAGTCCCCATGGCTCACAGATTCCTTCACAACACCAACAGGTTCAGGTACCCCCAAGATAGGTGATCCCGACGGCACGCAGCTGGCGTGGTAGTACGATGAGGAGAACGACCGCCTGTACGTGAACTATCCAGAAGACTGAGGCGTGGTCGTGATCGTGGGCAAGTATGCAGGGTAGCATAGTCATTTCTCATGTTTTGTAGTCCGTAGCGGAACTACCTTGTTTGGATGTGTGATGTAACTATGGTATATTTATGAGATGGTAGTTGAATCCCTTATTGTCATTCTACTATTATTATGTATGTGCTATGTTACCGTGCTTGCGAAACGCTTAGATGCGCTTCTTTCCAATTCGGGGCCTCGTTCCCCAAATCGGAAAGGACCGCGTCTTAGTCGTTACATCTCCATTGTCACCGACGCCACACCATGATCTCCATCATTGTGATGCCATCGAGGTTGTCGCGCTATCGATGCTGTTACTACTAAAGCTACTGCCTAGCGATACAGCAAGAGCATCTGCAAACGCAAAATAAATTTAAAGACAACCCTATGGCTCCTGCTGGTTGCCGTAGCATCGACGTGCAAGTCGATATTTAACTGTTACAACATGATCATCTCATACATCCAATATATCATATCATGTCATTGGCCATATCACATCACATGCATAATCTGCAAAAATAAGTTAGACGTCCTCTAGTTTGTTGTTGCATGTTTTACGTGGCTGCTATGGGTATCTAGTATGATCGCATCTTACTTACGCAAAACCACAACGGTGATATGCAAATTGCTATTTAACCTTCTCCAAGGACCGCCTCAGTCAAATCCGATTCAACTAAAGTTGAAGAAACAGACACCTGCCAGTCATCTTTATGCAACAAGTTGCATGTTAGTCGATGAAACCGGTCTCTGGTAAGCATACGAGTAATGTTGGTCCGGGCCGCTTCAATCCAACAATGTCGTTGAATCAAGAAAAGAATAAGGAGGGCATAAAATCGAACATCAAAACCCACAAACTCTTTGTGTTCTACTAGAGATATCATCTACGCATGAACCTATCTCATGATGCCACTGTTGGGGAACGTAGCATGGGAAACAAATTTTTTCCTATGCACACGCAAATACCTATCCATGGTGATGACCATCTACGAGAGGGGAGAGTCAATCTACATACCCTTTCAGATCGCTAAGCGGAAGCGTATATAACGTGGTTGTTGTAGTGGAACATATTCACAATTCAAATCGCAGCTCGTCTCGCGATCTCATCACGACCCGTCCGCGATTCCATCACGATCCATCCCGATGTAGTGCCGAACGGACGACACCTCCACTTTCAGATCACGTACAACTCGATGACGATCCCCGCCTTCTTGATCCAACAAGAGGGTTAGAGAGGTAGATGAGTTCTGGAGCACGACAGCGTGGTGGTGATGGTGGTGGATCTATTCCAGCAGGGCTTCGCCTAAGCGCTGCTGAAAACCAATCTAGAGGAAGAACTACGATCTAGAGGAGAGGGTAGCACGTGGTTGAAAATTCTATGCAAAAACCCTCAAAAACTCCAGTATATATAGGAGGAAGGAGGGAGGAGGCTTGCCCACCATGGTAAGCCTTCCTTGGCTCGACCGAAGCAAGGAGGGAAGAGTCCTCCTCCAATTCCACTTGGAGGAGGACTCCTCTCCCACTTGTCCACCTCTTTTGGGTTTTCCACCTTTTTCCTCATGGGCCTTTTTTGGTTGATTGGCCAGCCCACCAGGGGCTATCACGCCACCCCATAGTCCATGTGGCCCTCTCAAGGAGTGGTGGGCCCACTAGGTGGACCTCGAAACCCATTCGTCACTCCCGACACACTGCCGGTAATGCCCGAAACCTTTCCGGAATCCAAATACCAGCTTCCTATATATCAATCTTCGTTTCCGGACCATTTCGGAACTCCTCGTGATATCCTGGATCTCATCCGGGACTACGAACAACATTCGGTTACCAACATCAATAATTCAACTATACCAAAAACGTCACCGAACCTTAAGTGTGCAGACCCTGCGGGTTCGAGAACTATGTAGACATGACCTGAGACGTTCTCCATTCAATAACCAATAGCGGGACCTGGATGTCCATATTGTCTCCTACATATTTTACGAAGAGCTCTGTCAGTTGAACCTTTATGTCAAGGATTCAATTAATCCTGTATGTTGTTCCCTTTGTCCTTCGGTATGTTACTTGCCCGAGATTCGATCGTCGGTATCTCTATACGTAGTTCAATCTCGTTACCGGCAAGTCTCTTTACTCGTTTCATAATACAAGATCCCATAACCAGGGGAGGAGCAGATGGGGGGGGGGGAGCGAGGCCCAGACCCCCCCTATGGGCCGGCCACCCCCATGGATCCGTAGGGGGGACTAGTACTAATCTTATATGTGATCTTTGCTTAGCTAGCCGGCGTTAGCAGATTCAAAAAAAAGCTATCCATCATTAGCATAGTCACACGCCTTTGTTTTGTGCATTGAACGTTGGAGGTTGGCCCAAGAGCCCAAAACCGTATAGTCCAAATGACATGTGCTGTCCAGGGTGTCTGCTGTTTGTGAACGCATCACGCAATATATCGATAACCATCCACAACACACGTACTGACGCAATCGATCTGTTGTCGCCGCCGCCCACGACCATGATAGGGTTTGGTCAAGCGTTATGGCCGATCCGTTCATGGCGGTTAGGGAAGATGCTATGATCTAGCAACTATCCTTTGATCTAATCATGTTTGTGTTCCAGTTAATTGGTTGGCGTGGCCCATCATTCCAGTTCGAGAGCACATGGGCACATAATCGGTCAGAACTCTGAAGCTCGGGCGCCCTGACGTTTTATAGCGTTGGTGATCAGGGATGCTTGTTGCGTGCCTGGTGACTAGCTACCACCAGTCGATTTGCTTTGACCTAGCAGTGGAGGGGATAAGATGGGGTGGATTTAATGCTCTAGGTATCTTTTTGAAAAATCTTGATCGTTTTTTCCTAATGCAACAGTAATTGATCATGTGTGTTTAAGGGTGTGTACGCATTGGTAGCTACCAACTCCACACCAGGTACAATGTAAGTGTTGACCCAACTAATTTAGATACACTGAATACTACCATTTAGTTACATGAAGATTTTTCTAGTTCTTACATCTTAAACGTATATACGATAATGTTTTATTTCATTTCATAATTTCGGTGTATTTCGGTTACATCTTCTCTCTATATATGGTACTTGTATGAAATTGTTCACCATTACTAGCTATAGCTAAGGGATGCTCCTGCTGCATTTTTTGTATACTAGGTATAAAACATTTTGTAGTCACAAGGCACGTTTTTTTTTGGCTTCACCATCGTCTCGCCCCCCCTATGCCTAAATCCTGGCTCCGCCCCCATAACTAACTCCTTTGTCACATTGCTTGCAAGGCTTGTTGTGATGTTGTATTACCGAGTGGGCCCCGAGATACCTCGCCATCACACGGAGTGACAAATCCCAGTCTTGATCCATGCCAACCCAACATACACCTTTGGAGATACGTGTAGAGCACCTTTATAGTCACCCAGTTACGTTGTGACATTTGATAACACACAAGGTATTCCTCCGGTGTCCGGGAGTTACATGAACTCATGGTCATAAGAACAGATACATTGACATGCAGAAAAAAGTAGCAATAAACTGACACGATCATATGCTATGTTCATAGTTTGGGTCTTGTTCATCACATCATTCTACTAATGATGTGATCCCTTTATCAAGTGACAATACTTTTCTATGGCCAGGAAACATTGGCTATCTTTGGTAAACAAGTTAGCCAACTAGAGGCTCACTAAGGACAGTGTGTTGTCTATATATCCACACATGTATTTGAGTTTCCAATCAATACAATTCTAGCATGGATAATAAAAGATTATCATGAACAAGGAAATATAATTATAACCAATTTATTATTGCCTCTAGGGCATATTTCCAACATGGCTAACTATGTGGTTGTGGAGTTGGGTGACGTGACAGGTGGCTTGTTGGATACGGGGCCAAGCACTCAGTGACGATCTTTTCACAGTTGGAGGGGAAAATGAGAGGAATCAAGAGAAATCAATACAAACACTCAAGACAAACTCCAATCACACTTCCACTAAATCCACGAAAACACATGAAGATACAATGATTCGAGTTCAACACGGGACACAAATAAAGAGGATAGTTCTTCCCACTCAAAGAGACGGGGCCTTGGAATCCCGTAGAATCTTCCTTATGATAGGGGACTTGACATCCACTCGAATCTTGTCACATAGAGGTCATCTCCATGTAGGGGGTAAGTAAAAGGAGCTACGCTCAACAATCTCAAACGCTAAACATAAGATAACCCTAGAAGGATAAGGAGAGGTCCCTTATATACTATTAGGCGAGTTGGTGTGTGTGTGTGTGAGAGCGAGAGAGAGAGAGAGAGAGAGAAGATAGATAGAGAGAGAGAGAGAGTACATGGGCCTTTTGGCTGCATCTGTCCACGCACGGGCCAGATGTTTGGACAGGCGGCCGGATGTCCGACGCTTCCCGTCGGGCCAGATGCCCGGGGATGGAGGGGTTGTTTCTACGACTCCCCTGATAAGGTGGTGCCGGATTTCCAGGCGGGGCCCGTATGTATGGCCATGTGCTGGATGTCCACCCGCTGTAGCTTCAGTCGGTCATCTTCTCTCGATTGATAGCACAAGATTTCCGGGACCTGGGTTGGATGTCAGGCCGCTGGAAGGTCTTGGTGCCTTCCTCCACTGTTCGCCTTTGCCGTCCGTATTCGTGGGTGCTTGGCCTTCATTACGAGTGTCTTCGAAGTTAACTCCATCGTACGTAAGGACATATAGTGTTTCTGTTTGAGGTAGCGTCCATGTCTCAAGTGGTTCGAATGAGAGTTCATTAAGGAGAGATGTGTCACGCCCAAGATGCGACCCTATCCTCAATTTGGCACGAGGGCCTCGTCAGGGATAGAAGCGCATTTCATCGTGTCGCAAGAATGGATATCGTTACAAGTACATGTACTGAAAAGAAGAGATATATATATATATAGAATTGGCTTACACTCGCGACAAGCTACATCAGAGTCACATCAGTATATTACATAATCATCAAGAGTAAGAGCAGGGTCCGACTACGGACGAAAGCAAACGACAAAAGAAGAACGACGTCCATCCTTGCTATCCCAGGCTGCCGGCCTAGAACCCATAACCAATCTAGAGCTCCGGCGGAGCGATTCCGCCGGGGAAACTTCTGTCCCGGAGGGGGAAATCGAAGCCATCATCATCACCAACGATCCTCTCATCGAGAGGGGGTCAATCTCCATCAACATCTTCATCAGCACCAACTCCTCTCCAAACCCTAGTTCATCTCTTGTATTCGATCTTTGTCTCAAAACCTCAAATTGGTACATGTGGGTTGCTAGTAGTGTTGATTACTCCTTGTAGTTCATGCTAGTTGGTTTATTTGGTAGAAGATCATATATTTCAGATCCTTAATGATTATTAATACTCCTCTGATTATGAACATGAATATGCTTTGTGAGTAGATACGTTTGTTCCTGAGGACATGTGATAAGTCTTGTTATAAGTAATCATGTGAATTTGGTATTCATTCTATATTTTGATAAGTTATATGTTGTCTATCCTCTAGTGGTGTCATGTGAACGCCGACTACATGACACATCACCATTATTTGAGCCTAGAGTAAGGCATTGAGAAGTAATAAGTAGATGATGGGTTGCTAGAGTGACAGAAGCTTAAACCCTAGTTTACGCGTTGCTTCGTAAGGGGCTGATTTGGATCCATATATTTAATGTTATGTTAGATTTATCTTAATTCCTATTTTTTAGTTGTGGATGCTTGCGAGAGAGGTTAATCATAAGTGGGAAGTTTTTCCAAGTAAGGGCGACACCCAAGCACCGATCCACCCAAATATCAAATTATCAAAGTAACAACGCGAATCATATCAGCATGATGAAAACTAGCTTGACATAAATTCCCATGTGTCCACGGGATCAATTTTCTTTATATAAGAGTTTGTCCATGCTTGTCCTTTGCTACAAAAAGGATTGGGACACCTTGCTGCACCTTAGTTACAATTGTTACTTGTTACCCGTTACAAATTACCTTATCACAAAACTACGTGTTACCGATAATTTGAGTGCTTGCAGGGAATACCTTACTGAAAACCGCTTGACATTTCCTTTTGGTCCTCGTTGGGTTCGACACTCCTACTTATCGAAAGGACTATGATATATCCCCTACACTTGTGGGTCGTCAAGACTCTTTTCTGGCGCCGTTGCCGGGGAATGAAGCGGCTTTGGTAAGTGGAACTTCTTAAGGAAAAATTTATATAGCGTGCTGAAATTTACTATCACTTATCACTATGGAAAATAATCCTTTGAGGAGCTTGTTAGGGGTATCTTCACCCCGACCGGAAGCACAAAGAGATGCTCCTCAACCTGCTGCACCTACTAAAAATATTTATTATGAAATTCCTTTGGGCATGATAGAAAAACCGCTAGCTAATCCTTATGCACAAGATGGAATACTAGATCTCGATTTGCACCTAATCTATGTGGATTAAGTTTGTGGATTATTTAAGCTTGCAGGTCTGTCCGAGGATGATGTCAAGAAGAAGGTCGTTCCTTTATCTTCAAAGGAAAAGGTTTGACATGCTATAGGCTATGTGATGATATTGGATCATGGAACTACAACAGATTGAAGTTGGAATTTCATGAGAAGTTTTACCCTATGCATCTGGTTCATCGTGAGCGGAATTATATCTATAATTTTTGGCCTCGTGAAGGAGAAATAATCGATCAAGATTGGGGGAGGCTTCATTTTGGGAATCTTTTGCTACTCATGTTGTTCTCCCCAAGGAGAAGTGGTTTAAATATCATCCTCCCATTGAAGTTAAATTGGTAGAACCTATTAAACTTTAAGAAGAAACTATTATTTATAATGCTAATCCTATTATTCCTACTTCTTATATTGAGAAACCACCCTTTCCTGTTAGGATAAAGGAACATGCTAAAGCTTCAAATGTGGTTCGTAAGAGTTGTACTAGAATACCTATACCTCCTGAACAAATTAAAGTTGAACCTAATATTGCTATGGTTAAATATCTCTTGGTTGATAATATTCATGGGCATGTCATTCACTTCTGTGATGAAGCCGCTAGAATTGCTAGACCTGATACTAAGGGTAAACATAGACCTGTTGTTGGCGTGCCTGTCGTTTTTTTAAAAATAGGAGATCATTGTTATTATGGCTTATGTGATGTGGGTGCTAGTGTGAGTGCAATTCCTTTTACCTTATACCAAGAAATTATGAATGATATTGCACCGGCCGAATTAGAGGAAATTGATGTGACCATCAAGCTTGCTAATAGAGATACTATTTCACCAATTAAGATTGTTAGAGATGTTGAAATCTTGTGTGGGAAAATAAAGTATCCTACTGATTTTCTTGTTCTTGGTTCCCCACAAGATGATTTTTGTCCCATTATATTTGGTAGACCCTTCTTGAATACTGTTAATGCTAAGATTGATTGTGAAAAATAAACGGTTACTGTAAGTTTTGGGGATGCATCTCATGAGTTCAATTTCTCTAAATTTCGTAGACAATCCCATGACAAAGAATTGCCTAGTAAATATGAAATTATTGGTCCCGCTTCTATCGCTGTGCCTCCTACCAATCCATTAGAACAATATTTGCTAGACCATGAAAATGATATGCATATGAATGAAAGGAATGAAATTGATATGATTTTCTTTGATCATCAACCTATTCTGAAAAACAACCTACCTGTTGAAATACTCGGGGATCCTCCTCCACCCAAGGGTGATCCCGTGTTTGAGCTTAAACAACTACCTGATACTCTGAAGTATGCTTATCTTGATGAAAAAGAGATATATCCTGTTGTTATTAGTGCTAACCTTTCAGAGCATGAAGAAAATAGATTATTGAAAACTCTGAGGAAGCACCATGCCGCTATTGGACATACTCTTGATGATCTTAAGGGCATTAGTCCCACTCTATGTCAGCACAAAATCAATATGGAACCATATGGTAAACCAGATGTTGATCACCAACGATGATTAAATTCTAAAATGAAGGAAGTGTCAAGAAATGAAATCAAGTAACCTGGAAATAAGTCGCCAGAACGGCTTCGGGTTTTTCGTTTGGGAGTATATTTCGCCTTGTTCAAAAGGAAATGAGGGTCCAGACAAGCATTTGGGTGAGACATGGGAACTTTTCCACAAATCCGCCTGGCCGGCCTAGGAGAAGAGGAAGTTGAGTCGGAAGAAATAGAAATTACCTCAACCACGTCATCTTGGCTCTCATAGCCATCATCCTACGTACAAAGGTAACCGGACATAAGCATAAGTTGGAACTTAATGATGACAAACAAAAGGGTAATTTTTTACCTCTGACTGTTCTTCGCCGGCTTGGGACTCGCCGACGACGGATGAATCCTTGACAACGGCTTTGCCCTTGCTCGTCTTTTTCTTCTTCTTCGGTGGCGGTTTAGTTGTTTTCTCGGCAGTCACCTTTGGCCTTCGAGACCAAAATGGATCACCTTTATGGTGGATAGAATCAAAATTCAAACCTGGAATGCTGGCACATATGTCGAAAAAGGTAGAAAGAGGCGACTTAGATTGTTACCGGTGGAGCCGGGTTGGTGAGGCACAAAGGCTTGATCCCGACCTTGGCACAGTTTTCCAAGGACTCGCGGGTTAACTTCTTGATTATGTCAACAATATCTCTCTCGGGGATTCTTTTATGATGAAAGCATTGCAGATGGTTCACGTTGCCATCGTATTCGCACATCAGACCATTCCGGCGACTCAGTGAAAGAATATTCCACTCCACCCAGCAACGGAATAGGTCAACCCCGATGAGCCCATTATTGGTCAAAGACCGCACCTCGGAGAAGATGGGGATGAATTCTGATTCTTCTTCTTTGGTAAGTTACTCTCGCAGCCTGAAGTTCATGGGTAATCGATCTTCTCTGTAACCCGGAAGTGGATTCTCACCGGGAGGAGAAGTGTCACGAAAGTAAAACCAAGACTCGGCCCAGCCTTTGGGATGGCTGGGTAGGAGGACGGACAGAAACCCACCTTCGCGCCGCCGCTGGATGTTGACCCCCCCCCCCCGGCCGATTTCCAAGTTGGACCCTGCTACTGCAACAAAAGACCTTCCAACGGTGCCAGAAATAGGTGTGTTGACGGCACCAGGAATCCTTCTGCAACGGCTACACCTTAAGGGACTTCCTAGGCAAATATGCAAAGGATTCCCCCATGGCCATGGAGCCTTGCGTTGGTGTTCCCTCGAAGCGGAAAGGGTGATGTAGCGCAGCGGTGGTAAGTATTTCCCTCAGTTTGAGAACCAAGGTATCGATCCAGTGAAGGAGTATCACAAGAGCCTGCACAAACACAAAAAGCTTACTCCCAACGCTATGAAGGGGTTGTCAATCCCTTATAGATTGTTCGCCAAGTGAGAAATGAAAGAAACAAAGTAACAAAGCAAAGTAAAAGCGAAAGTGGAAACGATAGGTGTGAATAGACCCGGGGGCCATAGTGTTTACTAGTGGCTTCTCTCATGAAAGCAAGTAGACAGTGGGTGAACAAATTACTGTCGAGCAATTGATAGAACCTCGCAAAGTCGTGATGTCATCTATGGCAATGATTATATCTATAGGCATCACGTCCAAAACAAGTAGACCGATACTTTCTGCATCTACTACTATTACTCCACACGTCGACCACTATCCAGCATGCATCTAGTGTATTAAGTCCAAAAGAACAGAGTAACGCCTTAAGCAAGATGACATGATGTAGATGGACAATCTTATATCTACGACAGAGCCCACCTTGTTACCCTTGATGGAAACTACACGATGTGTGCCTTGCTGCCCCTACTGTCACTGGGAAAGGTCACCACATGGTAAGAACCCAAAACCAAGCACTTCTCCCATTGCAAGAATCATAGGTCTAGTTGGCCAGAAAAAACCCAAGGCTCGGAGAGACTTACAAGGATATCAAATCATGCATATAAGAAATCAGGAAAGACTCAAATATATATCATAGATAATCTGATCAAAAATCCACAATTCATCGGATCTTGACAAACACACCGCCAAAGAAGATTACATCAGATAGATCTCCATGAAGATCATGGAGAACTTTGTATTTAAGATACAAGAGAGAGAAGAAACCATCTAGCTAGTAACTACGGACCCGTAGGTCTGAAGTGAACTACTCACGAGTCATTGGAGGGGCGATGATGATGAAGAAGAAGCCCTCCAACTCCAAAGTCCCCTCCGGCAGGGCACTGGGAACGGTCTCCAGATGAGATCTCGCGGAAACGGAAGCTTGCGGCGGCGGAGAAGTATTTTCGTGGATCCTTTGATTTTTTTTCTGATTTTTAGGGAAGATATAGGCGCAAGATCTAGGTCAGGGGGGCGCCAGGGAGGCCACAAGCCTTCCCCCCCCCCCCCCCCCCGTGGTGGCAGAGTGGGGGCTTGTGGGCTCCCTGTAGCCCTCCTGGCTTGGCCCACAAGCCCCCTGATCTTCTTCCGTTCGGGAAAAAATCATTTCGGGGATTTTATTCCGTTTGGACTCCGTTCCAAAATCAGATCTGAAAAGAGCCAAAAACACAGAAAAAACAAGAACTGGCACTTGGCACTGAATTAATAAGTTAGTCCCAAAAAAGATATAAAAGGTACATAAAACATCCAAAGATGACAAGATAACAGCATGAAACCATCAAAAATTATAGATACGTTTGAGACATATCAGACCCGTTGGAAAATTCGGTCTGGCGGTTCAGATGAAAGAAATTCCAAAATAATGGAACTGTGGGCTCTATCTGTAGGTATGCTTCGCAAAATACTTGGAATTGACACAGATTACTAATGGAGTTGGGTCCCAGATCCTGAGGATGAACGTTGAGGAAATGCAGAGCGTCTCTAAAGAACTTTGACCCGGGCGGTTTGAAGCCTCGTTCAAGATGATCAATGAAAACAACTACTTCCCCCTCGGCGGGATTAGGAATCACCTCGCTTGGAGCAGTCCGCCAACCAATGGCTTCCTTACAATCAAGGTGACCCGACTTGAAAAATTTCTTGACAAAGGTGTCATTAATCTTGGTTGGTAGCCAATCGCATTTTGAGATGCTAACCATGATTACAAAAAAAAGAAGAAACGAGGCCTCTCATTAAGGACCATAAAACATGGTAACTCGCCAGTTCGAGGTCTAGATATGTCTGTAAAGGCCCTATGACTCGCCATTAGGTGACTAAAAACCTGAAAATGAGGATATTCTAACTCGCCAGTTGAGTGATTTATGGTATGTATACGAAGGTGTTATGGCTCGCCCTTCGGCGATCAAAAGTGTAGCTTTGACGATGTTCTAACTCGCTGTGGTGGAAGATGGCGAGTGGTGATTCAGAAAAGATTCTTTCCTTAGGGATATTCCCGGAGTGGGATAAATAAGTTTCTAAAAGCAAGCAATGAAATACGGATCTACGGGTGGATCAAATTAAGGAGATAATGCCTAAACAAAGCTGCGAAGACTATGAACGCACGAAAGCGACAGGGGTGCCTCATGAATCTATAAGGTAAATACATCAAAATGACCAACAGATGCGGCGATGCTATCGTGCTTTACTACTACGAAGGATCTATCGGAAATATGGTTGATGGATCTAGAGTGAAAAGGGGATCATCGTTGCATTCCGGAGATAAACTTAGACGAACATGGTGGCAAGGTCTAACCCTAATGGGGGAAAATGCTTACCTGAGAAAGGAGGACAATCCGCGGAAGAGGATGCAGAAGGTTTGCGGCAGATCTTGTGCCTTTGGTTGGCCTGGAGACGTCCGGGCCGCGATGGCTGGCGACGAAGCTTCGAGAGCGGCGAAGAGACGGGGGGCGCTAGCACGAGGAAGACGAAGGTTGACGAGGAAGTCGAAGTGGGGGTAGGTGACGGTGCCCCCACTCCCCCCCTGCGGTTATTTAAAGGCCAGGTACTGGAATTGAGACGGCATGCATGGGAATAGAGGCGACAAACTGAAAATTTGCAATGATGGCGCCTGGATTTTCGGGATAAATAAATGGCGGTGAGAAAGATCCGTTGGGTGGTTGCGTCATTAAGTCCCAAAATTGGAGGGATAAGGTGATGTCATCCAAAACTGCTTGGCGGCTCAAACAATTCATGATGGATGGCGGTTTGTCGATCGTCAAAAGATAGGAGTAATACAACTCGCCCCAAAATGAGTAGAAGTTTATTGGCGTGAATAAATTCAAGACAATCTAGGTCCTAATGTTGGGGATATTACCTGCGGTGTAACCCGCCTAACTAGACCGGGTCACTGAAGGGGCGACTCATCCTTTGGTAATACAAGCCTTGGCCCAGGGGGGCGGGAGCCGGATGGCGGTTCAGGAGCTATACAGAGGATAGGCCGCCTAGGAGGTTTCAGTCTTGGAAAGCACGACGACTTAGAGATATGGAAAACCACGGCCTGTAGCGTGGCTAGGACTCTTGTAAATCCTAGGGCCTCGACCTGTATATAAAGGCGAGTCCCTGAGGAAGATAGGGCAAGTTAGAAATCATCGAGAGCTAGGTCAGGCGAGTTACGCCCTCCTTGTAATCGAAACCATCATCAATCTACACAAAGCAGGACGTAGGCTTTTACCTCCACATGAGGGACCAAACCTGGGTAAATCTAAATCTCGCTTTCGCTCACCCCCTTTGAGTCGCCACCAAGGTGCGATGGCTCCTTCATTAAGTCCTTTCACGAGGACATCTGCCGTGACAAAACTACGACACTTACCAACCGGGACTATAGCCCTGTTTTCTACTAGTGATAGTCCATTTGTGTAATAATATAAGGCGTTTTCGCTAAGTTAAAACTTAAAACAACTTGTAAGAGCGTCTATAGGTGAATCCTTTAAATCCATTTCAAACCTTCGAGAAATCGTTTAATCAGTGACCGATCATGAAAATTTGATTCAACCGGCCTCTTCAAACAACCGACACCCTTCATATTTAGCTTAAATATGAAGAGCATAGAGAACTCCCGGACATGTTTGAACGCGTTCACCACGTTGGATCCAGCCCATGCTATCACGCCTGACACCACATATATTCTTCCACATTCGCTCGCCGGACGAAACTCTAGCCAGTTCACCCCTCCCCTCTACAACCCTTCACTCTCCTCCACTACCACCCGAGCTCACCTACGACGATCTCCGGCCTTCTCCGGCATGGCGGACAGCGCATCCGATCCCTCCACCTCTAGTCTGTCGACCCCGAGCTCATCCGTCACGGACCCGAGGAGGAGATAATCGTCCGACTTGAGCTCCGCCACGCCCTAAAGGTGCAAGCCCGATGGCAGTGCTCGAACTCCTTCCATCGGGAATCCATTGCGTCCACACAACCGGTGCATGGATCCGCTGCCTCACAGGAGTGCAGTACGCCATGTGTCCAAACACGATGGTGGACACGCAATCCCTTAATTGACGCGCCGAGCTGGAGGACGCATCATGGGCGTCCGTGGATGCAAACATGGCGCGTCGTGCCTGCCGTGCGAGGCAGCAGAAGCCCTCACGACGATCAATGTTGGCGAGGCGGAGTCGCACTCTCCGACGCGCTATATGCTGAACTAGTACGGGCGCTGCAACCACGTCATGGAGGATGTCACCTCTTCCCGGGAGGGATCCTTGATTGATCTTACGTTCACTGACACTATCCAGGTTGCGGCCTTCAACAAAGAAGAATATAACATGGTAGACGGCGGAAGCTAAGTCGTGTGAACCGGTTAGTGTGTCGTGTCCTATTCTGTCTTGTCGGTGGCCGGATCAATACTTTTGTAGAATGCAGTGGCTGCGGGACAGTGCAAGGTGGAGACGGACGAGCTCCGCTTTATTATGGTTTTACATTGCATGTAAAAATATGGGTTTAAAATTTTTAATTTAAGTATTCGGCTGTAAAATACTTGAGGCTTGAACGCGCCCTGGCATTGAGGGTCGGATTTGCCCTCGCGGCTGTAGATCCTCTAAACATGTGGGATGAACTCCGATTTTGAAGCTTGAACCATTATCTGGGCGCGTGCTCCACACCCAGCGCCGCTTGGGGTTGGCATGTGACGGCGCCGCTTGAGGGGAACGCACCACACGCGTGGCGCGAGCTCGCCACGCGCCCGCCACCTCGGCCGACACGGCTCCTCCACCCGTCCACCGCAGGGCTGCCAAGCTCGTATCCTCGTCGTCAAAAAGCGGCTACGAAGGAGAAGAGGGAGGTAGGTGCCATCTGCCATGTCGACGACGGCGCACAAGGTGGCGACGCAGGCGGCGTCGGCGACGGGGGCGAGAATGAAGGGCCGGCGGCCGCCGAGCGTGGTGAGGGAGATCGTGTACGGGATGAGCCTGGGGCTCCTCGCGGGGTACCTGTGGAAGCTTCACCACTGGAGCAACCAGCGCCGCACCCGCGAGTTCTACAGCCTGCTCGACGAGGGCAGGATCACCGTCGTCGTCGACGAGCCGGCCGGAGCCAAGGAGTAGCACTATCCATTGTTTCACCAACCTACTAGCAGAGGTATTTTCACATCAGTAGGACAGCAGCGGTTTGGTTTGCTTTGTTTGGCTATGTAGCTAGCTCAGCTCTGTTCTCTTCTTCCTCGTGTCACTCTGTAATGCCCTTGTCTCGTTCCCGATCGAAGGGAATAAACTGACGCGTGTGATTAATCAGTAGAAGCTGCATAATTAGTGTTGGGCGTTTGGCTTTGACTGCAGCGGTTGGATTGCTCGCGGCGCACTTTCGGCAGCAGGGACGAGGATGGCTGATTCTAAGACACCATGATTGTAAGGTAGGACAGGCAATGGAGAATGTCAGTCAGGGTCTTCGTATGTTTCCTCCTTGTTATCATTGGCTTTCATTCCGTTTCTTCTCTGCACAAGAGACAACAGCAAAAAGGGAAACACACTTGAAACTAACTGTTGTGTCACTCAGCTGATGATGCCCGCTTGCCCAGGAGTAGTTTCTTCCTATGTACTACTGGTATCGTGAAATTCTGAAGTGGAACAAAAGGCGTTAATTTGTTCATTTGCGCACCACAACTCCGTATCGTGTGGTGTGACAATGCATGGAATCGATGAGCAGTCCAATGCGAGAGTAAAGAGGAGAACTCGATTGGTTCTTGTTTGAGATGGTAAGAGAATACAGAGCTTTGGCTATTTTCTTGTAGGAAATGAGAAGCAAATTTTCGATAGCTTCAGCCTTCTGAATGAAGGATTTTACTTGGACACAGCAGAAACAATTCTGTCCAGGCACCAATACATCTCCACAAAGCCTTGATGCTTGAACATGACAGACGATCGATGAGCCTTGTGCGGTATGTACAGTACAATTGTTAGACATGCAATGCAACAAACCTGAAGAAGTAATACGTATAATATGGTACTATATGTTGTGGTAGTATACATCATCACGTGAAGTGCCATCAATCATACGAAGAAGAGGCAATAGCAGAGCAGAGCAGAAAACCTCGTGGAATCCATACATGCATCGGCGAGCGATCGAGCAGGAACGGCGACTGCTCATCGCAGGTTGTGCAGCGGGTTGGACCCCGACGGCGCCATCCTCTTGTCGTCGCCGAACCCGCCTACGCCGCCGCCGCCACGGAGCCTCGCGGCGGCCAGAGCAGCACCCCCCGACGTCTTCCCGGAGATGACGACTCTGGCGCTCCTGGTGGCGGCTGAAGGCCGGGCCGAGGTGGGCGGCGGCGCGACGACGTGGCCGAGGAGGGAGCCGGCTCTTAGCGCCAGCGGGACGAGCGAGAGCAGCGCGAGGATCTTGACCCACCTGACCGCGCCGCCGCCCATGCCTCCTCCTGGCTGACCTGAGAAAAGGTGGCTAGCTGCTACTGCTAGGAACGGGTGATGGACGAGACAGGGGAGGAGGAGGAGGGGAGGAGAATGATAACGGCGAGGATGCTGCGTTTGACGGGATGGGTGGAAGAAGCGGAGGTGGCGGCCGGCGTCGTCCCTGCCCTCGAGCTGGAGGGGTGCGTGCGTGTAGGCAGGCGATGGCGTGGCGTGTAGGATGATACGTAGGGTGGTGCGTGCAGCGTAATGATCCATGGACAATGATGGATGGACGGGAGCGGGACGGCCAACGAACCGGGGTGACGGGACGGCACGGGTGAACCCGCCGTGGTCGAGCGAGCGCGCGCGCGCGCCGATTTGACGCGAGGCCCGGCCGCGCGGACAAAAAGGCGCAATCAGTGCGCGCTCTCCACAGTGCCCAGCGCGCCCGCCCGGCACCGCCCATGATGCTGCCGCACCGCGCCGCGCCGCGCGATTCACCGGCCGTCTCCGATGCTCGATCGACCGGTGAAGACAGCGGCGTCCTCCGGCCGCCGTGTTTCTCACGCACTCTCGGGTCAGGTGATCACTGCGGCCGACCGACAGTCCGGCGACAAAGGCACAGCGGAAGAGAGAGGAAAAAGGAGGGGAAAGACGTCGCGACTGCGAACAGTGTCAGAGCACAGTTGATGCGATACATGCGACACGATCGATCGTCTGCTGGAGTGCTAGTGCCACTAGCTCGCACCCGCACCCGCACCCGCACCCGCGCCCAGTGGTTGGTTGGGAGCGACGACGAGGAGCAGAGGCAACTTTAAGGGACACTCCAGTTGAATCGGCAACGCGCCATCGATCGGTTCCATCGCATCGCACTGTCCGTGTGCAAACCACTCGCTGGCTGGCTGGCTTTCTCTCCCTGCGGCCGCAGCGTGTGCGTTGGCGACTGGCTGCGGCCGATTTCACTGTTTTGAATCTTTTGACATAGTTTCCATTCGTGCTTTTTTTTTAAATCTTACTATTTTTCCTACCGCCATCCATTGTGGTGGTAGGCATCCACACCCTATCATCGCTCCCTGTGAAGGTAGGGTCGGATCAAACTAGATGACGTCGTCGAGCCAACCGGGTGAAACGGCACCGTCTGCGTTGATCCGTTCCCTACTGGCGATAGGGTGTGGATGCCTATCGTCACAACGGCTGACGGTAGAAAAAAGGGTCAGGTCCGAAAAAGAAATCATAAACATGATCAAATCAGGTTAAAACTAGTCAAAAGGATCAAAACCATGGATTTGGCCACTCGCTACTATCGGGGAAGTATACCAGGTGATACAATCTACGGGTTAAATTTTTGAGAGTGCCTAAAACTCATTTAGATGAGATATAATTTGATCTCATTTACCCGATAAACAAACATAGATACAAAGTAGTACAATTCAGCATCTTATAGTATCACATCTAATACCTATAAAAGATGGATGAGACATAACTAAATCTCAGCTAGATGAATTCTATCAAAATCATAAATTTTCTGTTTTGACTTTTGTATGAAAGTTGATACAGATATGATCCTAGTTTATAAAAAAAAAACTCGGGATCTGATCATTTTCCTATACGCAGGATTCATGACGATAGAATATAACAGCCTACCATCAAAGACCCTATTGGTAGGGGTGCACGCCCTATCCTAAAAATTTCCTAAGTATCAGAGTTCGCACTTATTGTTGGGCACCTCCATGATAGGGTTGTATATACTAACATCAGCCTATTTGACGGTAAAGGTCCGTCGCGCTGACGTGGATAAGTTTTCTACTACCAGGGGCCTTAGTAGTAGGTTCTCAATACCCTACTGACATGGTCCCCGGCGATAGGAAGGGTAAGATTCCGCAATTTTTATAAATCAGGTCAGATCTCGGTCAACTTTTGTAAAAGGGGCAAAACACCAAATTTTGCTCAATGTACAACCACACATACAAAAAAATGAGCCCTCGTATCGGCCTGCGTCGTGGACAGCACCTGGTCATCCCTCATGACATTACAATTCAACTATTTCCATTCTCATAGTACTCCCTTCGTTCCTAAATATAAGACCTTTTAGAAATTTCACTCTGAACTACATACGGATGTATGTAGTCATATTTAGGATGTAGATTCACTCATTTTGCTCCGTATCTAATCCATAGTGTAATCTCTAAAAGATCTTATATTTAGTAACGGAGGGAGTACAAAGCAATGCAACTTTCATGATCTACATGGTTGGAAACTAGGAATTAGCAAGAGACCTCAATTAGCAAATTATCAGTTTACCACCTACACTCGTCAACACATATATCGATGATGTTCGTGTCGGAGTCACCGACCTCATGGTCATTGGTGGCTCGGCGAAACGCATGTGCCTCCTCCTCGTCCTCCTTGTACAGGGGACGAGCACGGGTCTGCCTCCGCCCTCCCCTAATGATTGATGAAACCTGAAGTATCTAGTATATATTTATGTACAAATATGTATGTATTTAGCCCCTCTATTAGAGGTCATATCCAAATCCTGGCTCCGTCATTGCAGGAAAATCTCCTTAGACTCCATGTCCACCTTGTGAAGGAAGCGGTGTTCGCCTTCACCTACGCCTTAGATTGGATGGAGTCGAGGATGACTCATTCTTGCACTACCTCCTCCGATTAAACGAGCTTGAACTCCGCGAGAGCATCCCTAATTCAGCTTGCTCCCGCGTCGGTGTCTTCTCCTCCTCATCCGGCGATGGCTCCTCCTCCTCCTCCTCTTGCTCCGGCAGCTCCGCCCAACCTCTTCCTCCTTCGGCGCCTCGATCTCCGCGGCGTGTATCTTCTCCTGATCTTCGCTCGACGATCCAGCGCGACGCTTGTAGTAAGTGATCTTGTTGCAGACCATGGCAGCATCGGTGGACCTCGGATTCTAAGTGAAATAGAGAGTAGGGCAGTGACGGTGCCAACGCGAGGGGTGGGGTGAGAATGGGACGGGGCTAGGGTGGCACGCCGACGATATGAATGCATTCTCACCTAACCGGAGGAGGCCTCGCCGGACCGATGGGTTTTAGAACGGCCCCAGCCATGAGTCTGATGTGACACATCCGTTCGGGCATCCCCGTATCCACCCCACACATGGGTTGGGTATGGTGGGTATCGGTCAACCCAGATGCTTGGACCGAGTTTGCCTTGTCCAGTTTGAATGATAATTTTCTGTTCGGACATTGATTGGACAGGCCGCCGAACGTTTGGGGCAGATATGGGGGCTTCGGTTGTTGACATGCTCCTACGCTCCTTCTTTTAAAATAACAATTTTATGTGTCTAAAAATCCAATTTTTTGTGTGAATATTCATAAGAGATATGTTTACAACCAATAAAAAAGTTAGATCGAAATTTCAAATACAAAAAAAAAATCAAAAAAACACTACGGGCATTGCCTAGAGTGAATAATGACTACATTTCACCCACATCTCACCGGAGCCTCGTTGAGAAAAATAGGCAACGAACCAACATCTCCATGTTGTTTGGTTGCCTGCATTGGATCAAAGGACACTTTGAGGCCGGCTATTTGGTTTCCCGTATTTGTGTTTAAGGGGTGAGTAGATGTAAACCACAACTGTTTGGCTTCACACACATGTTTTTGTTCTTCTTAGTGAGGGAGTCCGAGACTACGGGGTCCTCGGGTTGTTGACCTATCTTCACGGGCCGGACTCATGGGCCGCCCTATGATTATCATTGAAGGGTCGAACTATAAGACTGCGACGTGTCCAGAACGGAATCTTCTAAAGCGTTGGTGTATGCTCCAAGTCAAAATGATCATATCGGCATGTTTACTCCCTCGTGTAACCGACATTGTGTAACCCTAGGTACCCGGGTATCTATATAAACCACAGGGTTTTAGTTTGTAAGGCAGATTAAGATCATTACTCCTAGGGTTTTGGACCACATTATACGATCTCGAGGTAGATCAACTCTGTACTCGATACATCATCATCAATACAAATAAATCAGGACGTAGGGTATTACCCCATCAAGAAGGCCCAAACCTGGGTAAATATCATCTCCCTTGTCTCATGTTACCCATCGATCCAAGATCCATAGTTTGGGACCCCCTACCCGAGATATGCCGTTTTGACACCTACATTGGTGCTTTCATTGAGAGTTTCACTATGGAATCGACAGAAGGATCGATGGCTCGCTTGGTCATCAGCGATGGCATCATCATCGAGGATATCTTCGTCCCCGGCCAGCTCTCCCTGTTTGGCAGCATCGTTCTACATGTCGAGGCGGCTCGTCACCTCACCCACATCGTCGGGTTCGCCCCGGGACAGGGAATAAAGTTCGGTGACCTAGATTACATCGCCGATGGAAGAGGTGATCTGGTCCTCAGTGGGCTCTCGACTTCATCCGATGAGCTCGAAAACCCCGAAGCCTTGACTTTAGGTCTCCTGGCACATATCATCCGATGAGCTCGAAAACCCCGAAACCTCGAGAATGGATCCGACCATGGCGTTCGAAGATCAGGGGTCAACTCTGGCCAACCACACTCCCTGTGTCGACGCGCCGGAGATCGACTCCGCCAAACCTTTAAAGACTAGTCCGTGTTGGGGAACGTTGCATGGGAAACAAAAAATTTCCTATGCACACGAATACCTATCATGGTGATGATCATCTACGAGAGGGAGATTGGATCCACATACCCTTGTAGTTCGCTAAGCGGGAAACGTTAAGAAGCGCGGTTGATGTAGTGGAACGTCTTCACGATTCAAATCGTCGCCATCCCACGATCCGTCCCGATCTGACGCCGAACGGACGGCACCTCCGCGTTCAGCACACGTACAGCTCGATGACGATCTCCGCCTTCTTGATCCAGCAAGAGAGGCAGGGAAGTAGATGAATTCTACGGTAGCGTGACGGCATGCCGGCGATGGTGGTGGTTCTATTCCAGCAGGGCTTCGCCTAAGCGCTGCTAAAAAACGATCTAGAGGAAGAACTACGATCTAGAGGAGAGGGTAGCACGTGGGTGAAAAATATGTACAAAGACCCTCAAAAACTCTAGTATATATACAGGAGGAAGGAGGGAGGAGGCTTTTGTTGGAAATATGCCCTAGAGGCAATAATAAATTAGTTATTATTATATTTCTTTGTTCATGATAACTGTTTATTATCCATGTTGTAATTGTATTGGTTGGAAACACGGTGCATGTGTGGATACATAGACAAAACACTGTCCCTAGTAAGCCTCTAGTTGACTAGCTCGTTGATCAAAGATGGTCAAGGTTTCCTGACCATAGGCAAGTGTTGTCACTTGATAACGGGATCACATCATTAGGAGAATCATGTGATGGACTAGACCCAAACTAATAGACGTAGCATGTTGATCGTGTCATTTTGTTGCTACTGTTTTCCGCGTGTCAAGTATTTGTTCCTATGACCATGAGATCATATAACTCACTGACACCGGAGGAATGCTTTGTGTGTATCAAACGTCGCAACGTAACAGGGTGACTATAAAGATGCTCTACATGTATCTCCGAAGGTGTTCGTTGAGTTAGTATGGATCGAGACTGGGATTTGTCACTCCGTATGACGGAGAGGTATCTCGGGGCCCACTCGGTAATACAACATCACACACAAGCCTTGCAAGCAATGTGACTTAGTATAAGTTGCGGGATCTTGTATTACGGAACGTGTAAAGAGACTTGCCGGTAAACGAGATTGAAATAGGTATGCGGATACTGACGATCGAATCTCGGGCAAGTAATATACCGAAGGACAAAGGGAATGACATACGGGATTATATGAATCCTTGGCACTGAGGTTCAAACGATAAGATCTTCGTAGAATATGTAGGATCCAATAAGGGCATCCAGGTCCCGCTATTGGATATTGACCGAGGAGTCACTCGAGTCATGTCTACATAGTTCTCGAACCCGCACGGTCTGCACACTTAAGGTTCGACGTTGTTTTATGCGTATTTGAGTTATATGGTTGGTTACCGAATGTTGTTCGGAATCCCGGATGAGATCACGGACATCAAGAGTGTTTCTGGAATGGTCCGGAAACGAAGATTGATATATAGGATGACCTCATTTGGTTAGCGGAAGGTTTTCGTGCATTACCGAAAAAGTTTCGGGCTCATCGGTAGTGTACTGGGAGTGCCGGGAGGGGTGCCAGGGACCATCAGGAGGGGTGTCACGCCCCAAGGGGTCTCATGGGCTATGGGAAGAGATAAACAAACCCCTAGTGGGCTGGAATAAGTTCCCACTAAGGCCCATAAGGTTTGAGAAGGAAAAAACACAAGGTGGAAAGAGTTTCCAAGTGGGAAGGTGGAATCCTACTCCAAGTAGGATTGGAGTAGGACTCCTCCACCTCCAATTTCGGCCAAACCTTTAGGTTTTGAGGCTGCCTCCTCCCCTCCCTCCCTCCTATATATAGTGGGGTTTTAGGGCTGATTTGAGACAACTTAGCCACGGCAGCCCGACCACATACCTCCATGGTTTTTCCTCTAGATCGCGTTTCTGCGGAGCTCGGGCGGAGCCCTGCTGAGATTAGATCACCACCAACCTCCGGAGCGCCGTCACGCTGCCGGAGAACTCATCTACCTCTCCGTCTCTGAGATCATCGTCGAGCTGTACGTGTGCTGAACGCGGAGGTGTCGTCCGTTCGGCACTAGATCGGAGCGGATCGTGGGACGGACCGCGGGACGGTTCGTGGGACGGTTCGCGGGGCAGATTGAGGGACGTGAGGACGTTCCACTACATCAACCGCGTTCACTAACGCTTTTGCTGTGCGATCTACATGGGTACGTAGATCAGAAATCCCCTCTCGTAGATGGACATCACCATGATAGGTCTTCGTGCACGTAGGAATTTTTTTGTTTCCCATGCGACGTTCCCCAACAGTGGCATCATGAGCTAGGTTCATGCGTAGATGTCTTCTCGAGTAGAACACAAAAGTTTTTGTGGGCGGTGATGTGCATTTTGCTGCCCTCCTTAGTCTTTTCTTGATTCTGCGGTATTGTTGGATCGAAGCGGCTCGGACCGAGATTACTCGTACGCTTACGAGAGACTGGTTTCATCGCTACGAGTAACTCCGTTGCTCAAAGATGATCGGCGAGTGTCGGTTTCTCCAACTTTAGTTGAATCGGATTTGACCGAGGAGGTCCTTGGATGAGATTAAATAGCAATTCATATATCTCCGTTGTGGTGTTTGCGTAAGTAAGATGCGATCCTACTAGATACCCATGGTCACCACGTAAAACATGCAACAACAATTAGAGGACGTCTAACTTGTTTTTGCAGGGTATGCTTGTGATGTGATATGGCCAACGATGTGATGTGATATATTGGATGTATGAGATGATCATGTTGTAATAGTTAATATCGACTTGCACGTTGATGGTACGGCAACCGGCATGAGCCATAGGGTTGTCTTTAAACTAACGTTTGTGCTTGCAGATGTGTTTACTATATTGCTAGGACGTAGCTTTAATAGTAATAGCATGAGTAGCACGACAACCCCGATGGCGACACGTTGATGGAGATCATGATGATGGAGATCATGGTGTGACGCCGGTGACAAGAAGATCGTGCCGGTGCTTTGGTGATGGAGATCAAGAAGCGCATGATGATGGCCATATCATGTCACTTATGAATTGCGTGTGATGTTAATCCTTTATGCACCTTATCTTGCTTAGAACGACGGTAGCATTATGAGGTGATCTCTCACTAAAATTTCAAGACGAAATTGTGTTCTCCCCGACTGTGCACCGTTGCGACGGTTCTTCGTTTCGAGACACCACGTGATGATCGGGTGTGATAGACTCAACGTTCACATACAACGGGTGCAAAACAGTTGCACACGCAGAACACTCGGGTTAAGCTTGACGAGCGTAGCATGTGCAGACATGGCCTCGGAACACATGAGACCGAAAGGTCGAGCATGAATCGTATAGTTGATATGATTAGCATAGAGATGCTTACCACTGAAACTATTCTGGACTCACGTGATGATCAGACTTGAGATAGTAGATTTGGATCATGTACCACTCAAATGACTAGAGAGATGTACTTTTTGAGTGGGAGTTCTTAAGTAATATGATTAATTGAACTAATTGTCATGAACATAGTCTAATGGTCTTTGCGAATTACGATGTAGCTTGCGCTATAGCACTACTGTTTTTATATGTTCCTAGAGAAAATTTAGTTGAAAGTTGATAGTAGCAAACTTTGCAGACTGAGTCTGTAAAAACGAGGATTGTCCTCGTTGCTGTGCAGAAGGCTTATGTCCTTAATGCACCACTCGGTGTGCTGCACCTCGAGCGTCGTCGGTAGATGTTGTGAACATCCGACATACACGTTTCTGATGACTATACGATAGTTCAGTACAAAATACTTAATGGCTTAGAAGCAAGGCGCCGAAGACGTTTTAAAATGTCACGGAACATAAGAGATGTTCTAAAGAGAAATTGTGATTTCATGCTTGTGCCCTTGTTAAGAGGTATGAGACCTCCGACAAGATTCTTTGTCCACGAAGTAAAGGAGAAAAGCTCAATCGTTGAGCGTGTGCTCAGATTATCTGAGTACGACAATCGCTTGAATCAAGTGGGAGTTGATCTTCCAGATAAGATAGTGAGGGTTCTCCAAAGTCACTGCCACCAAGCTGTGAGAGCTTCATGATGAACTATAACATATCAAGGACAGATACAATGATCCTTGAGCGATTCGCGATGTTTGACACTGCCAAAGTAGAAATCAAGAAGGAGCATCAATAGTTGATGGTTAGTAAAACCACTAAGTTTCGAGAAAGGCAGGGGCTAGAAGGGATACTTCGTGAAACGACAAAGCAGTTGTTGCACTAATGAAGAGACCCCAGATTAAACCCAAGCCCAGGACTAAGTGCTTCTGTTGTGAGGGGAATGGTCACTGAGGCGGAGCAACTCTAGATACTTGGTAGATAAAGAAGGCTGGCAAAAGTCGAAAGAAGTATATTTGATATACATGATCTTGATGTGTACTTTACTAGTACTCCTAGTAGCACGAGGGTATTGGATACCGGTTCGGTTGCTAAGTGATTAGTAACACGAAATGAAAGCTACGGCATAAACGGAGACTAGCTAAAGGCGAGGTGACGATACGTGTTCGAAGTGTTTCCAAGGTTGATATGATCAAACGTCGCACGCTCCCTCTGCCATTGGGATTGGTGTTAAACCTAAATAATTGTTATGTGGTGCTTGCTTTAAGCATGAACATGATTGGATCGTGTTTATTGCAATACGATTATTCATTTAAAGAGAATAATGGTTACTCTATTTGCTTGAATAATCACCTTCAATGGTTTATTGAATCTCGATCGTAGTGTTACACATGTGAAAAGACCTCGATGACGCCTAGAGGGGGGGGGTGAATAGGCTATTTAAAAAATTCTTCAGATTTGGCTTGAACCTGATGCGGAAATAAACTAAGAGGGTACTTGTCAAGCACAAATCCTAAATGCACTAGGCACTGCAACGTGTATCAACAACACGATCTACTAAGATGGACACAATGCAGTTACTAACAAGCACAAGTAAGTTACACAAACTTACTTGAGCTATATCACACGACAAGTAGGTAAATAACACAAGATACTAGATCACACTATATCACACGATATATCAAGGGTTGCAAGTATGTACGTGTGGATATAGAGGGTATGCTTGAATGATTAATCTTGTACAAGAGATGGCCAACACAATATGATGAGCATAAGCAATATGCAATGTATGTATGCTCAAATAACACAAGTGAACCACAAGTAAGGAGTTAGGGTTAAGGATAACCAAGGTCACTGAGACGAAGATGTATCCCGATGTTCACTTCCTTGGAGGGAAGCTAGTCACCGTTAGAGAGGTGGATGTTACCACGAAGGCACACCAACGCCACGAAGGCTCACCCTATTCTCCCTTTGAGATAACTCCACGAAGGCGTTTCTCAACCACTAGTGGTAAGCCTTTGAGGTGGCTTCCAAACCCTCACAAACTTTTCCGGGGGAAATCACACGGATTGATTCCTCTCCGAAGAACTCCTACCGCCTAGGAGTCTCCAACCTCCAAGAGTAACAAGATCACGGGGAATGCTCAAAACTTGCTCAAATCACAAATAGCTTGCGTTGAGAGAAGGAGAGGGAGAAGATCTATCTTTTGATTGGAACAACTCTCAAAGGGGCTCACAAATGCTCTTGGGATCTAAGATTTGGAGTGAGCAAATGTGTGTAAGATGGAAATGTGTTCTTATGAGGTTAAGGCTGTGTTGGGCAACCCTCTCACGAAGTGGGAGGGGGATATTTATAGTGGGGAGAGAAAAAGAGCCGTTGGAGGTGCAATAAGTCACACAGGGTCCGGACGTCCGACACATGTCGGAAGTCCGGGCGTCCGACCGGGGTCGGACGTCCGAGACTTTTAGGCATGACTGGAACTCTTCTGAATTCATCAGCGGCCGGACGTCCGACAGGGGTCGGTCGTCCGAGGCCTGTAGATGTGCCTGAATATATTTGAACTCATCAGCATACGGACGTCCGGAGTGGCCCGGAAGTCCGTGTTATACAGCTCAACTTCTACTGGTGGTAGGTTCCGGATTTCCGACGGGTGTCGGACGTCCGGAGGGAGCCGGAAATCCGAGTTATAGAGCACATGTTCTTCTGGTGCAGGGCTCCGGATTTCTGAAGCCTGTCGGTCGTCCGAGCCTTGACCGACCCTCGGACGTCCGGAGGGAGCCGGATTTCCGAGATATAGAACTCAAGTTTCTCTGGTGCATAGTTCCGGAATCCCGACGGGTGTCAGACGTCCGACGCTCGGTTGTCCGGAGGGAGCTGGATTTCCGAGATATATAACTCAACTTCTACTCGTGCAGGCTTCCGGATTTCCGGGTCTTGGCCGGACATCCGGGCCTCGGACGTCCGGAGGTAGCCGGAAGTCCGAGTTATATGGTATAGGATTCCTAAGGTATAGGATTTCTCTGGTATAGGATTCCGGATTTCCGGAGCTGTCGGTCGTCCGGCCCTCGGACGTCCGAAGGAGGCCGGATGTCCGAGGCACTGGTTCTGTTTTCAGATAACAGCACAGCAGTGGAAATGTGGTCTGAACAGAAAGTGAAGATGTAGTTTGAGCAAGTTCATCGCAAAACCTGTGATCCCCTCTTAATAGTGCGGGATCCCTAAGGACACAAGAATCATAAAAGAGTACTGATGGTCCATACTTGAGTGTATACTTTTATTCGGTGATCATCACTCCGCACAACTAACGTCAAAGGAACTGATACCTTTGAGTTAGCCCTTTCACTTGAGCTTGATGTTGTTGTTCCTTCTTGGCTCAAGTTGAAAGCAAGACATGATGAAGTCTTCAAGTAGCTTTCCCATACACAATGCGGAAAGCCTAGCTTATGTATTCATCTTCATTTGTCCACCATGTGAACATCCACAAGAATCAAGCATGAAGTTCTCAAGAATGCTTATCTTGATCTTGTCTTGTCCACTATGTGAACATCCACAAGAATCAAGCATGTAGTGCTCAGGAATGCTTATATTGATCTTGTCCTTGTTAGCACATGAGGTTGTCCTTGTCAGCACATGATCATTGACAATGGTTTCAATGATATATTCGTGCTGATCCGCTTGAACTTGCACACCACAATCTTGATGATGATCACCACTTGACGTCATCCTTCATGGGTTGTATGAGATCTTCGTTTTGACGCAAGCCCAATGGAAACACACCTAACCCCCACATAGGAGTCTCACAAAGACCATGAGTTAGTACACAAACACGTAATGTACAATGCTTACCATACCATGGGATCACTTGATCCCTCTCGGTACATCTTATACGCTTTATGTGTTGATCA
This sequence comes from Hordeum vulgare subsp. vulgare, assembly GCF_904849725.1. Lineage (NCBI taxonomy): Eukaryota > Viridiplantae > Streptophyta > Magnoliopsida > Poales > Poaceae > Hordeum > Hordeum vulgare. The sequence goes on along the minus strand of NC_058520.1, from coordinate 32,249,699 downwards.
TCTTGATTTACTCTTTGTCTGAGATCTTGATCAACCTAGTGTTTCTATGACCATTCTTTGGATAATAACTTGAATAACATCTTGGTCAACATATAAACTCCTTGAACCCAACAGATGGACTTCAAGAAGTGCCTATGGACAAGTCCTACAAATATAACTTAAAGCAACCATTAGTCCATAGGAGTTATCATCAATTACCAAAACCACATATGGAGATATATGCTCTAACAATCTCCCCCATTTTGGTAATTGAAGACAACCACTTCAAGAGAGTTTATGTAAAGAAATAAGCATAACCAAGCTCACACATACAAGGTAATAATGCATGTGTGCAAGATGTAAATGCTTACGCAATAAAAGCAAAACCCTCTAAACATATCCAAAGTAAACTCTCTAAACTTCTCCCCCATTGGCATCGATTGCCAAAATGGACGACAAGTTTAGAAAGCCAAAATAGTAGGTGGTCCTCCAAAAAGTGTGTACTTCTCAGCAAATGAGTGCAGAAAAATACACAAATACAATGAAAAGTAGTTGGAGGAAAACAAACTATATTGAGGACCCAAAGATTGCAAATAAAAGGATCGTATGCCACAAAGACATACAAAGATGGAGGCAAGCAATCAAAGAATTCCAGATGAAACAAACAATCGTATGGTCCTTCGAACCACATGAATAAAAGATATTATGATAGAGGCAACATAGTGCTTTATCAAAAACTAGAGAAGCTCCCCATGATTTGTGCACTAATATGAGATTTTTGTATTTGACACAGGTGCACAAAATAGGATAGTTGCTCGCCCAGAATTAATAGACACACACAACGAGTGCAGGAAGATAGATGAGACAATAGGCATATCAATTGCACAAAACTAATGGTTGAGCAACATGTAAAGGAAGCAACTTAAGAATAAGCTCAACCAAAGTAATGTGTGTGAGTCATGGCAAAGCACTTGAGAAGACTTAAGATAAGGATGAGCATCAACATAGTCTTGATGAATATGAGATACAAAGTGCAAGACATATCATTCCCACACACACATACTAGAAAATGGGTTCACAAACTTACTAGTAAACAAAATAAGAACCAATGCTTGTGACAACCCATTGTGAAGATAGGAAGTAAGAATCTTGTCAAGAGGAGGGATACTAATTGAAAATGGCAAAACCATCATCAATACAAGCATGAGGAAAAATAATCTTCACGACCAAAGAGTGCACCAAGATGTAGGAAAATAAGATACGCACTCAAAACAAATCCTTTCACGTTGCCACCAAAAACCAAAAAAAGGAAATGCAGCGATGGACGTGGAAGAAACGAGGATATCAATTAGAGATGTAACTTCTCTCATGTGACCAAGATTCTAAGTAGAAGACAATCATGATGATATATATATTCACAAAGAATTATGTACACACGAAATGGTTACAAGAAGGAAGAACACTAGATATCCAAAAAAAGGGAAGTCATAAATATATCAATGAGATCTTTTGCTTGGAAGCATAGCACATGGCCTAATATTTTCTTATTGTATAATATGAACTTCCAACGTACGAACATCAAAGACATCCCAACTAGCAATAAGACATCATCGTTTGGATGCTTTGAGAAAGCAAACAAGTACTACGAGAACAAATCGAGAGATTCATGCCATGATGCAACCTGGAAAGGAAGAGACAGGTTGGGTCCTTTGCAAGAAAAGAATGCATGAAGTGGATACTTGTTACCTAGACAACATTGGATTGATGTAGTAGATAGTTGTTCTTTGATCATCCTAAGTTGGCTCCAATAATCACATAGTCTCAACATCTTCCTTATAGGTGAGCCGAGCATCCAATGCATCTCCAGTTGTTCCTGGAACAACAAAACAAACAAAATGGTGCCCAAACTCATTGGGACCAAAGAGTTAGAAAACCAACAATACATAGGACAAACTCCACATACATATGTGCATATAGATATGAATTTGAATTTCATGCACACTTTAGCCAATTTATGACAAGGTGGAATTTCCCCTATATATTGGGTCAAAGAAGGAAAGCAAGCAAAAGAAGTTGTATAAAGTAGATATGATACGCATGCTCAAGACTCTTAAGAGTCAACTCAACACAAAGTTGATAAGTCACCAAAAGACAAGGCATCAAGTGATAATAAGATCCTAAAACAAAAGAACTATGACTTGAAAGATATCAATTAAAAAGATACATCAAGGAATGAGATATCCATTGACACATGCCAATTAGAAGGCAACAAGAAACCAATTGAAGGAAAACAAACACGAAGTATCTAGTTTCCAAGAGAGAGCTAGGTTCCAACAAACAAAGCCCTGTACAAATTTTCATGATGGCACAAAGCATCATAAAGAGCAAGACTTGCCTCCCATCAACACACACTTGATGGGGATCAAATGATTTTATGATGGGTGAATAAAGAGAGTGTTTTAAGGAGAATAGGATAGCTCCCCCAAGGGACGTGCATTATATAGAATTTGCATTTGAATACAAAACGCACACGATGGGATCATCACTTTCTCTATATCTATAACCACACTAGACATGTTAAAAATAGATTCATAAGAGGCAAGAAAGACAAACGAAACACAAAATCCAATGTAAAGATGATTATCAATTCCAATCACATGATGGGAATACCAATTGTCAACGACAAGAAGTATTTTTGAAATGATACTCATTGGTAGATCACAAATATATCCAAGATCATCTTTACCCACAAAACGCAAGCAAATGTCACTTGTAGAGCTAACATGCCACCTAGGAACAAGATAACTTACAATATCAACACTAAGTGGCAATACGTCAAATGTACCCATTTTCTAGGTTTGTAATATGCACATAGCATATTACTCCCCCATAATGTGATAAACCAATAACAATAACAAGTGGCAAATTAGAACCAACAAGAGATACTTAATGGACCATATAGAATTTGAAATTCTCATGAGTAAGACATACCACATAAACACTAGATAATCTTGAAGCATCAAAACTAAGTGGTATTCCCCATGTATACACATTTATAGGATTGTGAGGTGTGCAAAGCACATCACTCCCCCACAATGGGATAATCCATTAATCTCTCACAAGAGCCAACAAAAATACAGACAAGATGCAAATAGGCTCAATACAGGACTCACATGTACATGATGTGCAAAACAACATACACATACTCGATTACTCAAGATAAGCAAGTTTGGAAGCACAACATATACAAATGCATGCAAGGTACAAAACCACAACATGCAAAGGGGAAAGCACCTAACAATGTAAACAGTTTAAGTATAAGTTACCGTAAGGAGGCACATTGGATATAAGATAGGAACTCGATAATCCAAATGACTTGGCTTGAGATAATATGAATGATGAAGACCCCTTAATTCATCATTATGTATCCAAGTCTCTAATGTCCTCCAAGGTCACCTATTGATCAAGTTTGAGCTTGTTGGTCCCCAACTACGTTGGGTCCTAAGAGGTTAATCACAATAGGCTTGGCAACCCAAATGGTTCTTTTCTTGACACCATTTTGAGTACCAACAAACTTGGCAAACACATTGCCAACCTTATCCTTCCCAAGAGAATATGTATCATCAATAGTGATTGGGTTGGACAAGTTACCTTTTGTGCAAGACGAAGCGACGTGACCCTTCTCACGACATAAGTAGCAACATCTACCCTTTGTTTTCTTCCCAGTTGATTTCTCACCTTGGGGAGTGTTGGCTAGGGTCTTATTGGGAAGAGGCCTTCCTTCAACTTGTAGTTGAATATGTGATTGAGTTTGTGGCCGCTTCCTTGTTGCTTGTGACTTTGAGACTTCGTCTTCAGAGGGCAAGATCTAACATGGTGCCCTTTAACTTTGCACTTGAAGCAAATGATTTTGGTCGAATTCTTGACTTGTTCTAGGCCCCTCTTGTTCTTGTTTGAGTTTACTCAAAACTCATTTTTGTCATTCGGAGATGTTTGCTCACACAGGACGTTGTTGAGTGTGGGCATCCCTTCATGACACTGTTCCAAGTCTTTCTTCAAAGAAGTGACTTGGGCCTTGAGCTCTTTGATTTCCTCTGCACGGTTAGTATCAATGCAAGTACTAGAGGAAGTGTAAGCTTCAATGTTAGAGCAACAAGGCAAGGAAAGTAATTCATCACACGAGGTAGCAACATTATGAGTAGACAAATTACGAGGACTAGCACATGGAAATATAGTACTTTGACTAGAAGTAGTGCCATTGTCCACATGAGGCTCGCTTGATGTTACCTTGGTGATGATAGCCTCATAAGCTAACTTTTGCACATTATGGGATGTTAGAAGATCGGCATGAGAGCTTGTGAGCATTACGTGGTTTTCTTCCAACTTCCCATAATTGCTAGTTAGTAAATCAAGTTGAGCACGTAGCTCAACACTCTCCTTCAATGTTGATACTTCAAATGAGGTAGAGTTAGATGTACAAGTATCATCAACAATATGAGAGGAGTAAGTAGCAAACAGAGACTTCTCATGAGTAGATTGAAGCTCCTCATAGATCTTAGAGGTTTTGATGAGCTCTCCCTTGACATTATTGCATTCCAGGAGAAGGACCTCAAAATCCTTTTTAAGTTTATCATGAGCAACTTCAATCTCTCCTTTTGAAGATCTTAAGTCTCTACATGCTTGATGACTCTTCTCAAGTTCATGTTCAAGTTGTTCACTTTTAGCTTGTTCATGATTAAGTGAATCATTACAATTTTCAAAGTAAGCAAGAACATCTTGGAACCTTTGAAGAGTGTTATTTTTAGCTTTATGAAGAATTTTACTGATCACATAGATATTTTCAGTCAACTCATCATCATCATCCTCATCGCAAATATCATCGTTATTGCACAGGGAAGATGATACCTCATTATTACCTCTTGCCATGAGGCACATGTGAACTGGAGGAGTTGATGATGATTCTTTTAGTGAATCAGATTCTTCATTAGTCAAAAGTACTTCATATTTCTTGATATCCCCTAAATGATTAGTCATAGAGCAACTAGGGAGAAACAAGATATTTTGATCAAGAGGACACGAGGAAGCAGGCATATCACCACAGACATTTGTCAAGGAATCTTTAGGTGAAATGCATGACCTATCAGCACAATAATTTACACTATGTGTGGTGCTAGATATGCTCGTGTCCATAGAGGCTATGAAATTTTCATCAACATATATTTCTTCACTCACCATGTCATTACCTTGTGAGATTGAAGATGCTGAGGTGTGCAAGCGATCGGATATGGAAGTAGTGGTGGACTCTTTAAGATCGAAAAGAGTGAAGAGTTCATGCACCAACTCCTTCATCATAATACCGTCTTCATCAAGATTGGACCCACCATATATATCTTCAAGTTTAGTCCAAACTTCATGAGCTGACTTGCAAGTCGAGATAGACTTAAACACTTCAGGACTTATGGTTCGATGAATGGCAAGAAAGGCCTCACAATCAAGATACATTTCATTAGTAGATGAAGATGCATCATCCTTTTTGTCGGCAATCCCTACAAGAACAATTCGTAAAGTATTTGGGCCCATGGCCTGAAAGTGATGAAGCATACGAATTCTCCATAGGGTATAATTTGTGCCATCAAAGTCAACGATGCCATTGTGCACTAATCCAATAGTCGACATCGATACTCTCTAGGTCGTGAAACCTAATTAAAGAGAGACCTAGCTCTGATACCAATTGAAAAGACCTCGATGACGCCTAGAGGGGGGGTGAATAGGCTATTTAAAAACTTCTTCAGATTTGGCTTGAACCTGATGCGGAAATAAACTAAGAGGGTACTTGTCAAGCACAAATCCAAAATGCACTAGGCACTGCAACGTGTACCAACAACACGATCTACTAAGATGGACACAATGCAGTTACTAACAAGCACAAGTAAGTTACACAAACTTACTTGAGCTATATCACACGACAAGTAGGTAAATAACACAATATACTAGATCACACTATATCACACGATATATCAAGGGTTGCAAGTATGTACGTGTGGATATAGAGGGTATGCTTGAATGATTAATCTTGTACAAGAGATGACCAACCCAATATAATGAGCATAAGCAATATGCAATGTATGTATGCTCAAATAACACAAGTAAACCACAAGTAAGGAGTTAGGGTTAAGGATAACCAAGGTCACTGAGACGAAGATGTATCCCAATGTTCACTTCCTTGGAGGGAAGCTAGTCACCGTTAGAGAGGTGGATGTTACCACGAAGGCACACCAACGCCACGAAGGCTCACCCTATTCTCCCTTTGAGATAACTCCACGAAGGCGTTTCTCAACCACTAGTGGTAAGCCTTTGAGGTGGCCTCCAAACCCTCACAAACTTTTCCGGGGGAAATCACACGGATTGATTCCTCTCCGAAGAACTCCTACCGCCTAGGAGTCTCCAACCTCCAAGAGTAACAAGATCACGGGGAATGCTCAAAACTTGCTCAAATCACAAATAGCTTGGGTTGAGAGAAGGAGAGGGAGAATATCTATCTTTTGATTGGAACAACTCTCAAAGGGGCTCACAAATGCTCTTGGGATCTAAGATTTGGAGTGAGCAAATGTGTGTAAGGTGGAAATGTGTTCTTATGAGGATAAGGCTGTGTTGGGAAACCCTCTCACGAAGTGGGAGGGGGGTATTTATAGTGGGGAGAGAAAAAGAGCCGTTGGAGGTGCAATAAGTCACACAGGGTCCGGACGTCCGACAGATGACGGAAGTCCGGGCGTCCGTGAGGGGCCGGACGTCCGACCGGGGTCGGACGTCAAAGACTTTTAGGCATGACTGGAACTCTTCTGAATTCATCAGCGGCCGGACGTCCGACAGGGGTCGGTCGTCCGAGGCCTGTAGATGTGCCTGAATATATTTGAATCCATCAGCATACGAACGTCCGGAGTGGCCCAGAAGTCCGTGTTATACAGCTCAACTTCTACTAGTGGTAGGTTCCGGATTTCCGACGGGTGTCGGACGTCTGGCGCTCGGACGTCCGGAGGGAGCCGGAAATCCGAGTTATAGAGCACATGTTCTTCTGGTGCAGGGCTCCGGATTTCCGAGGCCTGTCGGTCGTCTGAGCCTTGCCCGACCCTCGGACGTCCGGAGGGAGCCGGATTTCCGAGATATAGAACTCAAGTTTCTCTAGTGCATAGTTCCGGAATTCCGATGGGTGTCGGATGTCCGGTGCTCGGTCGTCCGGAGGGAGCCGGATTTCCGAGATATATAACTCAACTTCTACTCGTGCAGGCTTCCGGATTTCCGGGTCTTGGTCGGACATCCGGGCCTCGGACGTCCGGAGGTAGCCGGAAGTCTGAGTTATATGGTATAGGATTCCTAAGGTATAGGATTTCTCTGGTATAGGATTCCGGATTTCCGGAGCTGTCGGTCGTCCGGCCCTCGGACGTCCGGAGGAGGCCGGATGTCCGAGGCACTGGTTCTGTTTTCAGATAACAGCAGAGCAGTGGAGATGTGGTCTGAACAGAAAGTGAAGATGTAGTTTGAGCAAGTTCATCGCAAAACCTGTGATCCCCTCTTAATAGTGCGGGATCCCTAAGGACTCAAGAATCATAAAAGAGTACTGATGATCCATACTTGAGTGTATACTTTTATTCGCTGATCATCACTCCGCACAACTAACGTCAAAGGAACTGATACCTTTGAGTTAGCCCTTTCACTTGAGCTTGATGTTGTTGTTCCTTCTTGGCTCAAGTTGAAAGCAAGACATGATGAAGTCTTCAAGTAGCTTTCCCATACACAATGCGGAAAGCCTAGCTTATGTATTCATCTTCATTTGTCCACCATGTGAACATGCACAAGAATCAAGCATGAAGTTCTCAAGAATGCTTATCTTGATCTTGTCCTGTCCACCATGTGAACATCCACAAGAATCAAGCATGTAGTGCTCAGGAATGCTTATCTTGATCTTGTCCTTGTTAGCACATGAGGTTGTCCTTGTCAGCACATGATCATTGACAATGGTTTCAATGATATATTCGTGCTCATCCGCTTGAACTTGCACACCACAATCTTGATGACGATCACCACTTGACGTCATCCTTCATGGGTTGTATGAGATCTTCCTTTTGACGCAAGCCCAATGGAAACACACCTAACCCCCACATAGGAGTCTCACAAAGACCATGGGTTAGTACACAAACACGTAACGGACAATGCTTACCATACCATGGGATCACTTGATCCCTCTCGGTACATCTTATACGCTTTATGTGTTGATCATCTTGATTTACTCTTTGTCTGAGATCTTGATCAACCTAGTGTTTCTATTACCATTCTTCGGATAATAACTTGAATAACATCTTGGTCAACATATAAACTCCTTGAACCCAACAGATGGACTTCAAGAAGTGCCTATGGACAAGTCCTATAAATATAACTTAAAGCAACCATTAGTCCATAGGAGTTGTCATCAATTACAAAAACCACATATGGAGATATATGCTCTAACAACATGTCCATGATATTGGTGCCAAAAGATACGAGGTAATGATGATAGTACCACTTACTCGTGGCACTGCCGCTTGAGTCATGTTGGTATAAATTGCATGAAGAGGCTCCATGCTGATGGATCTTTATACTCACTTGATTTTGAATCACTAGTGGCATGCAAATCATACCACATGAGCAAGGCCTTGTTTTCATTGAGATGAAACAAGATAGTAACTTGTTGGAAGTGATACATTTTGATGTATGCAGTCCAATGGGTGCTGAGGCACGCAGTGAATATCATTATGTTCTTAATTCAATGACGATTTGAGTAGATACAAGAGTATTTACTTAATGAATCACAAGTCTGAAATATTGAAAAGTTCAATTCTGTTTCGGAGTGAAGTTCGTCGTAACAAGAGGATAAACTGTCTACGATATGATCATAGAAATGAATATCTGAGTTACAAGTTTTGGTACGCAGTTAAGACAATGTGGAAATTGTTTCGCAGTTCATGCCACCTGGAACATCATAGTGTGATGATGTGTCTGAACGTCATAGCCACGCATTATTTGGTATGGTGCATGCTATGATGTCTCTTATCGAATTACCACTATCGTTTATGGGTTATGCATTAGAGACAACTGCATTCACTTTAAATAGGGCACCGCGTATTTCTGTTGAGATGACACAGTATAGACTGAGGTTTAGAGAAATCTAAACTGTCGTTTCTTGAAAGTTTGGGGCTTCGACACTTATGTGAAAAAGTTTCAGTCTGATAAGCTCGAACCCAAAGCGGATAAATGCATCTTCATAGGATATCCAAAACAGTTGGGTACATCTCCTATCTCAGATCCGAAAGCAAAGTGTTTGTTTCTAGAAACGGATCCTTTCTCGAGGAAAGGTTTCTCTCGAAAGAATTGAGTGGGAGGGTGGTAGAACTTGATGAGGTTATTGAACCATCACTTCAACCAGTGTGTAGCAGGGCGCAGGAAGTTGTTCCTGTGGCGCCTACACCAATTGAAGTGAAACCTGATGATGGTGATCATCGAGCATCGGATCAAGTTACTACAAGCCTCGTAGGTTGACAAGGTCGCGTACTACTGCAGAGTGGTACGGTAACCCTGTCTTGGAGGTCATGTTGTTGAGCAACAGTGAATCTACGAGTTATGGAGAAAGCAATGGTGGGCCCGGATTCCGACAAATGGCTGGAGGCCATGAAATCCGAGAGAGGATCCATGTATGAAAACAAAGTGTAGACTTTGGAAGAACTACTTGATGGTCATAGGACTATTGAGTAAAGATAGATCTTTAAAAGGAAGACAGACGATGATGGTGATAAGTCACTATTAAGAAAAGCTCGACTTGTCGCAAAGATGTTTCCGACAAGATCAAACAGTTGACTATGATGAGACTTCCTCACTCGTAGCGATACTAAATGTCTGTTAGAATTATGTCAGTAGTTCATGCATTATTTATGAAATATTGCACATAGGATGTAAAAACATTGTTTCCTCGACGGTTTCCTTGAGCAAACATTGTATGTGATACAAGCAGGAGGTTTTGTCAATCCTAAAGATACTAGCAAGTACGCAAGCTCCAACGATCCTTCAATGGACTGGTGCAAGCATCTCGGAGTTGGAATATACACTTTGATGAGATGATCAAAGATTTTGGGTTTGTACAAGGTTTATGAGAAACTTGTATTTCCAAAGAAGTAAGTGGGAGCACTATAGAATTTCTGATAAGTATATGTGGTTGACATATTGTGGATCAGAAGTGATGTAGAACTTCTGTAAAGCATACAAGGTTGTTTGAAAGGAGTTTTCAAAGGAGTGCCTGGATTGCGCTACTTGAACGTTGAGCATCAAAGATCTATGGAGATAGATCGAAAGCGCTTAATAGAAGTTTCAACAAGATGCATGCCTTGACAAGTTTTTGAAGGAGTTCAAAATAGATCAGCAAAGAAGGAGTTCTTGGTTGCGTTGTGAGGTGTGAATTTGAGTAAGACTCAAAACCCGACACCGGCAGAATAAAGAAAAGACGAAGGTCGTCTTCTATGCCTTGGCCGTAGAATCTGAAGTATGCCATGCTGGGTACCGCACCTGATGTGTGCCTTGACTCAAAGTTTGTTGAGAGGTACAGAGAGTGATCCATGATTGAATCACTAGCAGCGGTCAAAATTTATCCTTAGTAACTCATGGACTAAGAAATTTTTCTCGATTATGGAGGTGGTTAAAGAGTTCTTCGTAAAGGGTTACGTCGATGCAAGCTTTGACACTAATCCGAATAACTATGAGTAGTGAAACGGATTCGTATAGTATAGTAGATATTTGGAGTATTTCCGAATAGCACATAGTAGCAACATCTATAAGATGACATAAAGATTTGTAAAGAACACACGGATCTGAAAGTTTCAGAACCGTTGACTAAAACCTCTCTCACGAGCAAGACGTGATCAGACCCCATAACTATATGGGTGTTGGATTCATTGGAATCACATGGTGATGTGAGCTAGACTATTGACTCTAGTGCAAGTGGGAGACTGTTGGAAATATGCCCTAGAGGCAATAATAAATTAGTTATTATTATATTTCTTTGTTCATGATAACCGTTTATTATCCATGCTGTAATTGTATTGGTTGGAAACACAGTGCATGTGTGGATACATAGACAAAACACTGTCCCTAGTAAGCCTCTAGTTGACTAGCTCGTTGATCAAAGATGGTCAAGGTTTCCTGACCATAGGCAAGTGTTGTCACTTGATAACGGGATCACATCATTAGGAGAATCATGTGATGGACTAGACCCAAACTAATAGACGTAGCATGTTGATTGTGTCATTTTGTTGCTACTGTTTTCTGCGTGTCAAGTATTTGTTCCTATGACCATGAGATCATATAACTCACTGACACCGGAGGAATGCTTTGCGTGTATCAAATGTCGCAACGTAACAGGGTGACTATAAAGATGCTCTACATGTATCTCCGAAGGTGTTCGTTGAGTTAGTATGGATCGAGACTGGGATTTGTCACTCCGTATGACGGAGAGGTATCTCGGGGCCCACTCGGTAATACAACATCACACACAAGCCTTGCAAGCAATGTGACTTAGTGTAAGTTGCGGGATCTTGTATTACGGAACGAGTAAAGAGACTTGCCGGTAAACGAGATTGAAATAGGTATGCGGATACTGACGATCGAATCTCGGGCAAGTAACATACCGAAGGACAAAGGGAATGGCATACGGGATTATGTGAATCCTTGGCACTGAGGTTCAAACGATAAGATCTTCGTAGAATATGTAGGATCCAATATGGGCATCCAGGTCCCGCTATTGGATATTGACCGAGGAGTCACTCGGGTCATGTCTACATAGTTCTCGAACCCGCAGGGTCTGCACACTTAAGGTTCCACGTTGTTTTATGTGTATTTGAGTTATATGGTTGGTTACCGAATGTTGTTCGGAGTCCCGGATGAGATCACGGACGTCACGAGTGTTTTCAGAATGGACCGGAAACGAAGATTGATATATAGGATGACCTCATTTGGTTACCGGAAGGTTTTCGTGCATTACCGGAAAAGTTTCGGGCTCATCGGTAGTGTACTAGGAGTGCCGGGAGGGGTGTCGGGGACCATCAGGAGGGGTGTCACGCCCAAGGGGTCTCATGGGCTATGGGAAGAGATAAACCATCCCCTAGTGGGCTGGAATAAGTTCCCACTAAGGCCCATAAGGTTTGAGAAGGAAAAACACAAGGTGGAAAGAGTTTCCAAGTGGGAAGGTTGAATCCTACTCCAAGTAGGATTGGAGTAGGACTCCTCCACCTCCAATTTCGGCCAAACCTTTAGGTTTTGAGGCTGCCTCCTCCCCTCCCTCCCTCCTATATATAGTGGGGTTTTAGGGCTGATTTGAGACAACTTTGCCACGGCAGCCCGACCACATACCTCCACGGTTTTTCCTCTAGATCGCGTTTCTGCGGAGCTCGGGCGGAGCCCTGCTGAGATTAGATCACCACCAACCTCCGGAGCGCGGTCACGCTGCCGGAGAACTCATCTACCTCTCCATCTCTCTTGCTGGATCAAGAAGGCCGAGATCATCGTCGAGCTGTACGTGTGCTGAACGAGGAGGTGCCGTCCGTTCGGCACTAGATCGGAGCGGATCGTGGGACGGACCGCGGGACGGTTCGTGGGACGGTTCGCAGGGCAGATCGAGGGACGTGAGGACGTTCCACTACATCAACCGCGTTCACTAACGCTTCTGCTATGCGATCTACAAGGGTACGTAGATCGGAAATCCCCTCTCGTAGATGGACATCACCATGACAGGTCTTCGTGCGCGTAGGAAATTTTTTGTTTCCCATGCGACGTTCCCCAATAGTGGCATCATGAGCTAGGTTCATGCGTAGATGTCTTCTCGAGTAGAACACAAAAGTTTTTGTGGGCGGTGATGTGCATTTTGCTGCCCTCCTTGGTCTTTTCTTGATTCCACGGTATTGTTGGATCGAAGCGGCTCGGACTGAGATTACTCGTACGCTTACGAGAGACTGGTTTCATCGCTACGAGTAACTCCGTTGCTCAAAGATGACCGACGAGTGTCGGTTTCTCCAACTTTATTTGAATCGGATTTGACCGAGGAGGTCCTTGGATGAGGTTAAATAGCAATTCATATATCTCCGTTGTGGTGTTTGCATAAGTAAGATGCGATCCTACTAGATATCCATGGTCACCACGTAAAACATGCAACAACAATTAGAGGACGTCTAACTTGTTTTTGCAGGGTATGCTTGTGATGTGATATGGCCAACGATGTGATGTGATATATTGGATGTATGAGATGATCATGTTGTAATAGTTAATATCGACTTGCACGTCGATGGTACGGCAACCGACATGAGCCATAGGGTTGTCTTTAAACTAACGTTTGTGCTTGCAGATGCGTTTACTATATTGCTAGGACGTAGCTTTAGTAGTAATAGCATGAGTAGCACGACAACCCCGATGGCGACACGTTGATGGAGATCATGATGATGGAGATCATGGTGTGACGCCGGTGACAAGAAGATCGTGCCGGTGCTTTGGTGATGGAGATCAAGAAGCGCATGATGTAGCACCCAGTAACGTTGTGACATTTGATACACACAAGGCATTCCTCCGCTGTCAGTGAGTCACATGATCTCATGGTCATAGGAATGTATACTTGACATGCAGAAAACAATAGCAACAAAATGACACGAACATATGCTACGTTTATAGTTTGGGTCTTGTCCATCACATCATTCTCCTAATGAGGTGATCCCGTCATCAAGTGACAACACTTGTTTATGGCTAGGAAACATTAACCATCCTTGACCAATAGGCTAGTCAACTAGAGGCTCACTAGGGGCATGGTGGAATGCTTCTATAATGTGCTCAAAGGTGTATGTTCCTTGCCGATGAGCGCAATAGTGAAATGCACTTTCATCAAGCTCAACGAGTGCTTCCTAAGGAATTCCCAAATCACCGCCAAGTGGATTGCCGAAAAGATGGACTATGCATTCAAGGTTCATGATTGGTTGTTGCATCAAGCGCGCAAGTATTCCCATCAACAAATCATAAAATACAATTAAAAATAAATGATCTATCAAATCGATCAGTCGGGTGGGACAACAAGGGATGGTATGAGTTATGGTGGAGTTGGGTATGAGGTGCACATTAAAAAACCGGTGGTGCCGGTGTGAGAGTTCGCACGAGTATCATTGGCCTTGCTCGCATTTGATGACAGACGCACGAGCGAGAAACTTGCCCGTATCGATGGTAGAAGGGTGTGGTTGCAAGATTTCACATTGGAACAAACAAGGTTGACGTGGGCGCCTCGGTTTCATCCTTTTCTATATCCATCAAAGTGGCCTGAGTATGATGGCCCACACATTGTGCTAGATCTCTTGCTCATGGTGCCTAAAAATGGGAGAAGAAGAAAGAAGAGGTTCAAGAGTGACATGGATGATCTCGCTGGATACACCGGAATGAAACAATTTGGTAGTGGTCATTTCATGGAGGCATCGGACACCAACAAGTTCTTATGCCATCATGTTATGAACACTTATTTGTGTTTCAATGTAGTAAATGCTTTCTTTGTGCAAGAACTTCACATGGATAGATCATGACGTGCCACAACATGTTCTGGACGATCAGTATAAAGATTGTCTTAGGTGGCAACGTTTGTTTGAAGAATGAGTGCAACAAGCTGAAGATGAGGCACGTTGTGAGAAGGAGAGAAAGGAACGAAAGAAACGTGAGGAGGAGAGGGCATGCAGAGAGAAGGCTGCTAGTGACGAGGAGAGGGCAAGATAACTTGCAAGGGCTCGCAAAGCGCAAGATGAGGATGAGGCACGTGACAAGAAAGGGAAGTGGCCTCGTGTTACCCAATAAATTTTTGACATGAAATTGTGACATGTCAAATTTGTGGTCTTCGAACCATGTCCTTGAACTAATTTGTGCTTTCTATTCGAACTAATTTGTGGTCTTTGAACTATGTCTTCGAACAATGTTGAATGAATTTGAGACTATCAATATTTGTTATGTAGAAATATGTTTGTTTACCAATGTCAATATTTGAAATCTGCGCTATGAACAACAACAAAAAATGGAGCATTACTCTGATTTTTTAGCCTACCGCCAAGGCCCTCGACGGTGGGATGCCCAAGCCTACCGCCAGTGACGCCGGCGGTAGGGTACCAGATTTAGTACAAACTCTGTGTCATCTTGAATATTGGTTTTCTTTAAGGTAGGGTTTAACACCCTACCACCAACGGTAATGGCGGTAAGGTGTGGGACTTTGGCCCAGGTGGAATTTCGGTTTTGTGATGGGAATCGCTAACATTTTTATGGTAGGGTTTAACACCCTACCGCCAACGGGAATGGCGGAAAGGTCTAGGTATTTGGCACGGGTGGAATTTTGGTTCTGTGACAGGAATCACTAATATTTTTACGGTGGGGTTTAACACCCTACCGCCAACGGGCATGGCGGTAAGGTCTGGGACTTTGGGACTTTTTGGCTGGCTGTTTTTTCGTACTATGTCGTGAGTCGTTAAATTTTATACGGTAGGGTTAGGCACCCTACAGCCATAGGCCCTGGCGATAGGGGTTTTTCCACTTTTTCCCCTACTTCCATTCTCTTTTTGCAATAAAACAATCAAATATAAAACTAAATAATCACGCTTGAGGAATTGTCAAATAATTCCGACATAGTTCATTACATTGAGGAGTTTAAATGATAAGGGTACAATTCATTACAATCTTGTTCTACACCGGCAACCAAGCTCTAATACGTTTAATTTGTTCATCACACTCACCATTAGGCTACAGTCCAAACTCGGCGGATCCCGACCACTGGATCATCACATCCTTTATAGCGCGGAATCCGTTCCATCGAGCACATCGGTTCGAATTCTCCAACACACCTTGTTTGATTGCCCATCCAATGACATGTCCAAGTTTTGTCAAGTCCAGCTACTGGAATTCTTGTTTGCTGACATAGAACCATATATCTGTTGCCAAAGCGTGTCTACAACTATCTTCCTTCTCTGTGTAGCTCATGAAGTATCTTCTCTTTTTCTTTCACAACTTTCTTATTCTTGCAAATTTGATACTTGTTGAAATCCATCATAGCTGCATTTGCCTCCTTGCAACTCTTTATCCATGCTTCAAGTTACGTCATCATACAATGGCATCTCTCCTCTATAGAAATCTCATATGCTACATGAAGACTCATTTCTGCAATGGCCATCCTACATGAATATTATGTTTTCTAATATTGCTTCAAATGACATATAACAAAACACAACTTAAGTGACATATAGAATGTCAAGTTACTTAATATGACATACAACATCAAATTTCCGAGGAGTTCAAATGATAAGGGTACAAGTCATAATAGTTCAAATGACAACACATTAAGCAAATAGGTGCATGTTATTATAGTTCAAATGGCAAAGGTTATATAGCCCTCATGCTAATGAACACCCATTCTATTTTTCGTACGGTCACGGGTTGCAACAAAGAACATCTTTTCTTTCTTTGACCCATGTCCAACAAAAATCTTGTTTCGGTAACGGCGAATATGGTCGCCTCACTAACCAATCAATGATCTCGCCATGGTTTTCCACATCAAACTAGTCATATTATTCCCTTGTTGCACACAATGCAATTTGCCTTGCAAGAGCACGCCTACAATTTTTTTCATCCTTCTTGAGCTTGGTGATCTGCCACTCTTTTTTTATTAACTTTTTCGAAATGTCCTTCAAGAAATGGTACTTTGAAAAGGCTCTACACGCTGCATTCAACGCATCAACGCTTTGACCCACGGGTTCATCTTCTCCTCAATAACTTCGCGTTCACAATTCGCCGCCGCCTCGGCAGAAACCTCAACGTAAACGAACAGTTTCATCCTAAATTTCGAGGAGTGACTATTCAGGTAATCATAGCCTTAATTATTTTTCTTAAGCATAATACTAACCTCTAACATGACCACTAACCATAGCACTAGATCTAGGTACCCACAACAATGCTAGGCACATAATACATAGGAAATCACAAAAATAACCCTAAATGCATCATATTCATTGATTTGACCACAACAAAATAATGAACTAGGGTTTGCAATAAAATAAGCAGATGCACTCAAAATAAATGATTTCAACCAATCAAAATGAAGGGAGGTGAGAGAGAGGTACCTTGGATGATGAGTGCTCCGGTTTCAACGGACAAATGTCAAGCAAATAAGAAAGATTTAAAAGGCCCTTGTGTGAGGAAGAGAGGGGGGATAGTTGAGCTCGATGGAGAGGTGAAGGACTGAATGCGTGGGTGTGGGGGAGGGGAAGAAAGACCCCACCCAACAAGGCAATCTTATCCCAGGACCCTATCGCCAAGGTCCCGGGCAGTAGACTCTGCGCCCTACCGCCATAGTGCTCGATGGTAGGCACTTTGCCACGTCATCATGGGTTGACGGCCGTCAGCTGCCGTTCTTTCCACCTCCATCGCCCTACCGTTGGAGGGTTTGACGATAGGGTGTGAGAGTCTACCGTCAGACCCTCCGATGATAGGTAAAAGGGTCACATCATGAAATTTTGCCAAATTTTTTCCTAATACTAAAGCAAATATTGCTTCTGCCGTCCGTCTAAATAAATACCCTCAAACTTGCTACAAGTTACCCACTATACCACCCATGAATAAAGAAAACGTTTCGTTTTTCTTCGCAAAGTCACGCCGTACTACATTATTGTATAGAAACAATACTGATTAAAATTGTACATGCACAAGCAGTCGAGTGGCTAGGGCCTCGTCATTTTATTAGGGAGACCAGGGATCGAGTCCCACCCTCCACCTTTTTCCCTCCCTTCCTTTTCTCCCGCAAATCCTTACCCACATATACGTTACTCGGCCGACCCATGTGCGGGGCTTTTCTCCCCTATTTTTTCATTTCAATTTTTTGTCTTTTCTTTTCTCATCCTGTTTTCTTTCCTTCTTTCAACCAATTCAGGATTTTTAAATTTTAAAAGTTGTGAGTTTTCGAAAACATGATCGAGAAATCATAAAATTTATGTGAATTCAAAAATGTTAAGGAAATCATATTTTTTGGATTAAAAAATGTTGGTAGTTTTGCAAAATTGTTCACCAACTATAATAACTATTGGTGATTTGGAAAACTGGTCAGGAAAAAAATCATGTTCATGATTTTGAAAAAATGATAGTTTATTCAAAACATAATAAGGAATCTGAAAACAAATGTCCGTGAAATTTCATATAACTTCAAAAATACAAAATTTTAAATTTTGTTCAATTTTTTTTGGAAAAATCTGATCAATTCAAAAAATGTTGGTGACTAAAAAAATGTTCATGAATTTGAAAATTGTTCATGCATTTCAAACTATTCGTTATTTTTTGAAAAAAATAAAAATTGAAAACAATGTTTGTCGATTCAGAAAACGTTCAACGATTCAAAAATATATATCTAGGATTCGATTAGATTTTCGAAATCTTTATATGTCTAGGCGTTGGGAGTAGTTTGTGGTTGATGAGATTTTTTTAAAGTTTTAAAGGTCAAGTCATAATTATTAGGTTAGGACGTGTTGTATGGTTTGCTTCCGTTGAAACGCACGGGCTCTTTTGCTAGTCCCACTAAAGAATAAAAAACGGGTCAAAACAGGAAATTTAGCCCCTCCCCTCCTTGCAAATTCCCACAGCCGGAGGCACTGCTCACGCACAGCTGCAGCGCTGACACTTCATGCTGCACATCCATCCATCCATGCATTATTCTATCAGGCATCAGCTACCAGGCAGAACAGTTCAAAATGATGCCTACCTAGCAGAACAGTTCAAAACAGTACCAACAAAAACGCACAGAGACAGCCTACAGAAAAACAGTGCGCACAGTATAACGTTGTAGACACTTGGCTCCAGTATTAGTATTTTACAGATAGTGCAGCACGTTTATTGCAACTTTGCAAGGCAAAACATGAAGAAGAAAAGAGTTCGGCTCCGGCCTCTCAACCATTCCGTCAGTTTTCAAAAAAATGTGGGGGATTCCAACAAAAGTTCAGAAGCCAAAATGAACAGTTTTCAGACAGAGGAATAAGATGACTACTATCATGTGCAAGGCTGGAGAAAGTAGAGGAAAGAATAGCTGCCCAATGGAAAATTTCCTTTCTATATTTACTCAACTCATCACATCTCATCTTTCTTAGCCTACATGTACATGAGCAGCAACGATGGGCCGAGCTCAACTCACAATCACCATGCCCGTATGTACAAATGAATGCCACCACCCCTACCCTTACCCTATCCAACATGAAAAAATGACACCTCTCCCTTTGCCCGGTCTCTCCAAAGCTAATTGAACGACACATCCAGGCACAACCGCACAAGCAAGCATCTATGCGATCAAATTGGTCGCCGTTGCCGGTCACCTTGGTCCGGAGAGCTCCATGGCCTCGAGGCCGACCGAGGACTCGTCGGCCCCCGCGAAATCGGTGAACTTCAGGGGCAGGAGCTCCGATGAGACTGACTTCGGCGTGTCGACGTTCTGCGACGCCTCCCATTTCTCCGCGAGCCCGTCCCCTTCCAGCATCCTGATCACCTCCGACATCCGGGGGCGGTGGGACGGGTAGTACTGCGTGCACAGCAGGGCCACCTGCACCATCTCCTCCAGCTCCACCCTGTCGTAGTTGCTGCCGAGGTCCTTGTCCACCATCATGTTCAGCTGCTTTTCCTGATGGAGCTTCTTTACCTGGAACCACCACATGCAAGAATGAGAAACAATGATCGTGACAATACAAAGACCATATACTGAACTCTGAACAGAAGATGGTAACTGGTGGTCAATTAGTTAATATGCCCAAACTATGATAAAGGATTACCATAAATGAATATCACCTGCTCCCTCTGCAAACTATTGTAAGACGTCTTTGCAGTTCAATGTCTTGTATTGGTGTACAAAGGTAGCAAATTAATAGGGATGGCATGATTTTCTCAAAAAAAAGGGAAATAATTGTTATCATTCTTAATTTCCAATGCCTTCTTGCGTCATAAAATAATTTTCAAGCAGGACATCGCAATGGTGAACAGTTTAAGTTGTCTTTGGTATCATAGAGCATATTTTTCCAACTTACCTGTTTTTAACTATGAAATATGCTCCAGTATCTCGAGTATAAAATCTTACCATTGAGTGTACTCAATGTAAAAGGTGAGACAGGACCTAAAAGTGGCAAACAAAGTTGTCGAAAAGCTCTGAAGACACTAAACTAAAGGCGAGAACCGAACAAAGTCAAGCCAGAAGGAGAAAGCGATCTTTTCACATAAAGTAATAAGGTGAACTTGATACCATTGCACGAAAAGAGCATGATATAACATGCTTACCAAATCAAGCACTCCGCCCTTCTGATTTGCTAGTCTTCCAAAATCCAATGCTTTCTGGCCAGTGATCAACTCAACCAACAGGACTCCAAACCCAAACACATCTGTCTTCTCCGATGACTGGCCAGTTGACAAATACTCTGGAGCTATGTGCCCCACGGTGCCACGCACTGCCGTGGTAACATGGGTCTCCTGGTGATCCAAAAGTTTCGCCAATCCGAAATCTCCGACTATTGCTTCAAAATATTCATCAAGAAGCACATTGGAGGCTTTTACATCACGATGGATTATTTTTGGATCACACTGTTCGTGCAAATAAAGCAGCCCTCGTGCTGTACCCAGTGCTATCATCTTTCTCCTCGACCAATCTAGAGCTGGCTTGCCATTTATATGCTCTGGAAAAAAATGCAGGAAAGATTAGGTGGACTGAAGGAGAAGGTCACAGTTTGCTTGCAAACTGGCAAACTGAATAATATACTTGGAAAGCTGTCATAAGGTGCCTCTTTTTTTTTATTAATTTACTTCATCAGTAGTAAACCTAGACATGTGATGTTGATAGCTCAGTTCAAATTTCAAATTTTGGTTTACTGTGAAATGTCAATGGACACTTAAGTAAATACAGGGAGTCAAGGTGCATGAGTATTATTAAAACTAATCGATCGGCACAAGCAGTGTACTTCCAATAGAGGCAATCACCATAGTCAAGCTTTCTTTCATGGCATGACAGAAGGATGAAGCTACCCAGGATGATATGTGGCAAAGGTAGGTCTGTAGGTCTTTATGAACCTAATTAATACTTCCATGATTGTAGTATAACTTTCACTAAAAGAAGACAAGACAACTACGAGTATATGACATGCTATAAGTGAACATTTAGAGGATTTCTTATCCTGAACGCTAACAAGTGTCAGTTTGTATTTTAAGCTGAGCATTTGGTGGCAGTCTGAGCTAACTGGAGCAATGCGCCAATACAGATCCATGCTAGATTGTAAATCTGAAAATGAGCGTAATGCATGCCAAGGGGAAGCAAAATTTAATCAGGCCACTAATGAATCTGCACAAGTAATGCTAATCACTTAAAAGTGTCATAAGGGCATGGGGAAAAATACTGACCGCGCAACTGAGAAGCAACACTTCCATTTGGCATATAAGGATAAACAAGTAATCTCTCACACTCCGTAGTGCAAAATCCAATGAGCCGTAGGAGATTCCGATGAACAGCTAAGCTTATGACTTCAACTTCAGTTTGAAATTGAACTTCCCCACCAACAGCATTGTAGTCTTTCAGCCTTTTAACAGCAACTATTGAACCATCACGTAAGAACCCCTTGTATACTATTCCATATCCACCTTCACCTAATATGTTTTTTGAGTTGAAATTGTTGGTAGATGCTCGAAGCTCCTTGAAGGTGTACTTTTTCAGATGGCCCAAGCATACTTCTGGGTCATATTGATCTGTAGCTAAGAGGAGGTATCAGGCACCATAGTACGAAACTAAAACAGTATAACATGCCAGAAAGGAAAACATGGCCACAAACTGTGATCATGTTATTACTATCAGATCAAGTAATATGTGTAAAATTAGAGATCTCATGTTTTTTGCAAGGCAAATCAATACACCAAAAGTAACTGGGGCATGAACTGCAGCAAAGGTTTTCGTAGTAAGGGCCTCCTAGGCTTGTAAGCTACTAAGTATAAAAGTCTAAATTGGTAGTGACTGTCCTACTGAACTGCAACAGTAGTATGTTAATGCAGTTTAAATTGCTAGTGACTATCGTACTGAACAGCGACAGTAGTACGTTAATGCAGTTTAAATTGCTGGCAATTGTCCTACTGAACTGCGACAGATTAATTGGCTATGTTACTACTGAAGATTAACCCAATGTTAACCATTCAGCTTTGACCAAAGGTAAGTACTGTATTCCAAATAAACCAATAGCATTTTTATATCTGTCTTTGTCAAAATCAATTTGCTATGAAAGTAGAAACTATGAAAAACATAGCTCAAAACTCAAGAAACAGTAGGTTATTCAACCTTGATGCAACAAAGATGTCTATATTTTGAAGTACAAATACAGGCAGTGTTTAATATGGTCACGCACAACATCGAAAAGAGCATTACCATTTACATCAAAAAATATTTGTTGATTATGCTTATGCCTCCACCAAAGAAGCATACCGACCACGATAGCGACAAACGCTACAGAACCCACGGTTGCTCCACAGATGATGGCAATACGGTGACTTCTTGGCATGGCTTGTTGTGGCTGAACTGAGGAAAGGGAAACAAATATGAGCAGCGCAGAGGAGATAAAACAATACTATTGATGTATACTTCTCAAGAATAAAAAAAATCTCACTCTTAAGGTCATCTGGTGGATAAGAAAGCGGGTCCAGCGACACGGATGAGCAATTGTCTCCAGACTTGACACCACAGATCATTGAATTTCCAGCAATGCTGTACAAACAACCAGCAATAAAGGAAAGAAGAAATGAGAGCATGAGCAATAATAGCCTAGAGCATGCACGGAGGGTGTTCAGGTAGGAATTGAATCAGCCAGGTGATCGGGCATGAGCTGAACGACTCGCCTGAAAGTTCTTGCAGAAATCTTTGGCACGGGACCGCTCAGGTTGTTAAACGAAAGGTCCCTGTGAAGCAGGCCAATTATTAGAGCTGCTTGTTGCAGTACACCGAGGAAAGAGGAGAAGAAGAAGAAGTAAAGGATTCACAGGACATACACAAGTGCAAGGCCATTAATGGTGGCTAGTGATTCGGGTAAAACTCCAGATAAACTGTTGTTGTTCAATTTCCTGGCAGCAACAAGAGGACAAGGTGTGAGTTGCTGTATAATAAAGCAAGAAGGTAGAGAAATCTATAGCCGGGGAAAGAAATGTTACAGATAGTTGAGGTTCTTGAGATCGCCGAGCGAAGTCGGGATGCTCCCGGTAAGATGGTTGTCTGACATGTCAAGCGTCTGAAGCATCCCCAGCCTGCCTATGGTGCTAGGAATAGTGCCAGAAATCGCGTTGTTCTGCAGTAGCCTGTCCAAGAACAGGAGAGATGTTGAAGTTGAACACTTTGCAATCTCTCATCTGTCCAATACATTTTTCAAAGAAACTGTACTGATAAATCTGAGCGACGAGCTTACACAGATTGCAGCCTCGTGAGGTTCCCGATGCCGGGCGACAGTTTACCGGAGAGCCTTTGGCTGGGCAGACCGCTGTGAGCACAGACCATCACATGAGAAGATTAGTCCGGAAATAAGACGAGGACACCGACGACGGACGCTCCTCGACGGAGAGAGAGACCGGCGTGAGCAAGGATGGGCGGGGAGAAGGACGTACAGCGCGGAGACGTAGCCGTCGGAGGAGCAGGTGACCATCCTCCAGCTGCAGGGGTCGACGGAGTTGATGTCCCAGTTGTCGAGCACGTTGTAGTGGTCCTGCAGGTCCGTCTTGATGGCCATCAGCGCCACCACTGCGAACAAGACGCAGAGGCTCAATCAGCTTCACCAAATCTTAGCAAGAAACAACATCCAATGGAAAAAAGAAAACTTTGCCGCAGTTATGGCGAGGAAGCGACGGAAGCACCGGCATTGGAATGCTTCTCCAAATTGGTGGTTGCCAAGAAGGGAAACCAGAAAATCGTTTGCCAATTGGAGTGAATCTTGTTGCGCCACAAGACACTTATTTATTGGGGGGAAGGGAGCAAGATCGACGGAAGTTTGGGGAGAGGGGAGGGGAGGGAGGGTTACCTTCGTAGTTGATGCCGGTGGGGGAGAGCGTGGCGGCGGCCGGCGGCAGGAGCAGGCAGAGCACGCCGGCGGCGGCCAGCGCCCACCACCGCCACAGCGGCCACGCCTCCATCGCCCCCACGCAGGCCGCAGATTCGGTCCGGCCAAGATTACGGCGACGACGGAGAGGTCTGAGCCAAAGCCGCACCGAAATCCCCACACCAGCACCGCCCTCGGCGCCGCGGCGGCGGGAGGGAGTCCCCCGGGAGGAGATGGAAGGCGATCAGTCAAAATCAATCCCGCCCGCCTATCTAATCCGCTGGCTGCTGCTACCACCGCGCAGCAAGGGGGGAGCAGGGGTAGGGAGGTTGGTGCTGGCGCTGGCGCTGGGGCTGGGGCTGGGCTGGTGGAGTGGACAGTGGAGTGGGGCAGGCAGGCTGAGGCTGAGGCTGAGGCTGGTAGAGGCAGCCTGCCTCACCGCACCCTATCGACCGATCCATGCCGCTGCCGCTGCCGCTGCCGCTGCCTGCCGCTCTGCAAACCGCCAAAACGACACGGACGGACGCGCATGCCACCGGCGTGCGACCCACTCCCGGCCCCAGGCTTTCTGGCCCTCCTCCCGCCCCTTTCCACTTCTACAAACCACATGCATTTTTTTGTGTTGGTCCTTGTTTATACTACCAAGAAATAGACCAACAATTATACGTACCCAACAATGATCCTGTCGACAAAAAACAAAGTACTGATGAAAAAATATACTAGGAAAGTGGGGTGGCTTTGCCTTTGCGTCCGAGAGACGGCAAAACAGACCGTCCAATAATGGCAGATCGAGACGATGACCCACCCCGGCGGTGACGATCCCCTCCTCTCCGCCTCTCCCCCCTGTCTCTCTACTTACGAAGTTTTCTTTAAAATTAACACTGAAGCTAGCTAGTAGCACTCACCCACAACACATATATACAAACAAACTGTGCTGTGCTGTGCTGACTCTCGTACAAAGCTCAGGAGAAAAATAATGGCGGTAGTACCTTGGAATCGTTGTGCTTGTCGCATTGGTGAACTCTAGTAGTACTAAGTACTCCAATGATGGAATAACTAAACAGGTGAGGAGCGGTAATGGCAGGGCGCATGTTTGTCATGAATAACCGGTCTACGAAGCAGGCACGGGCCTCCGCGCCGCGGTTAAACTCTGTGGTACGTACTGAACCGGATTATAGAACGGAATGATGGGGGATAAAGAAAGGGAGCCCGAGGAGAACAAGGAGCCAACGACGCGCGCTGCGCTGCCGACTCGCTCACATGCGAGCGAGCCTTTTATTTGTTTTCTTGTCCCGTCGCTGCTTGTCCCGCTCCCTCCAGACTATAGTAGTACTAGTACTGTACGTACTATGACTGCTGTAGTAGCTAGCAAGCCTGAATTATCAGTGTCAAGAATCTTTATCCCTCGCGCTCATCCACCCAGGTCGTGTTTTTGCAGTTACCTACACGTCTGATTCAACTGCAATTAAACATAAATGTTAGCAATGTGTAACGCATGATAAATTAAAAAAAATGTTCGCGGATAGCTCTCACCTGACGATACAGGTATGATAGTGCTACTGAACCCCAGCTAAACGGAATTTCCCAGTTCTAAATACATCCAGAGTGCCGAGTTACCGGTTGTGTCTGTGAAGACTACATTGATTAGTGTATACCAAAGATAGGCCCGAGCATATTGCTGCACGACAATATCATCGGCATCCGCAGGGTACGGTGCTCCTCTCACTTCTTTTAACCAGGAATGCTTCACTTTTGAGGCATCAGCCTTGCCTCGCAGAGGGGGAGGGGGTTCAACACCAATTATCAGTACAACAAACACACATAAAAAACATAAATAATTGACAAGTCTTCGATTAATTCATCATACCTTACGATTCTTAATTGCACGATCACGGTGCAATCAGTCAAACTCTTCTATTAATCCATCATATCAAGGGCCATTATCATCTGCCATCCTACAAAAAATAACATACATCGAATTTAGTAGGTTTCTTTTGTAAAAAATAAACAAAGGCAAATACATACACCTATGATATACATACACCCTTCTATAAGAACTATCATATACATACACCTATCATATATTATATACATACACCTATCATATATTTCAAACTCTTCTATAAGAACTACATCATCTAACAACTACTCACTCCGTCCCAAAATAAGTGTCTTAACTTTGTACTAGCTCTAGTACAAATTTATACTAAGCTTGAGACAGTTATTTTGGGACGGAGGGAGTACAAAATAATCCCTAATCTAATACATCATCTAACATGTAACCTAACCTAATACATCATCTAATACATCATATAAGCTAACCTAATCTAATAAATGCCTACAAAACTATATCACCTAACCTAATACATCATCTAACATATAAGGACTACATCATCTAACAACTACAAAACAATCCCTAATACTAAGACAAAATCAACTAATCAAACATAACCTAATATTCAAAAATACTATCAAAATAAGATGTTGAAACAAAAAAAATTGGAGGGATTGGGGGAGGTTACCTCAACGAAGCTTTGGGGGATGCAATGTAGTGATTTTGGTGGAGGATGGAGTAGATCAAGGGGGGGAGGGTGTGAGGGGAAGAGGGGGCAAGAGAGAGATAAGTTCTGGCGGCTGGGGGTGAAGGAAGAAGATGGGTGGGTGGGTGGGTCAGGCCAGGGAGTTACTTAACTTACCCGAGCCAGATGCCAGGGTTCCTGGCGTTTGGGTCTGGCCAGACGCCGTGGCCCCTGGCGTCTGGCCCCTTTGCCACGTCATCTGGTCAATGGGGCGCAGATCGAGCGGGCCACCACCAGACGCCAGGGTCCTTGGCGTCTCCACTGCAACCCAGACGCTAGGGATGTTGGCGTCACGTAAAGAGGTCAGATTTGCAAAAAAAATCAAACGAAGGTCAAACCTGTATTTTCTTTCGACTTTAGGTTAAAACACAAAATTATAGCGCGCCAAATTTGGGAGGGTGTTGTGCCAAGTTCAGCTTGTAGAAGTTGTCCCGTAGGGAAATATTTGGCCTTGAGGATTCGAGCACCAAGAGATTTTGGATCCGTTAGGATCCTCCACGCTTGTCTAGCTAGTAGAGCAAGGTTAAAAAGTTCGATATCTCTGAACCCCAAGCCGCCGCAGTACTACGGGTGAGTTATAGTGCTCCAAGACTCCCGGTTAGGCTTCTGTTTGCCCTCCTGGCTGCCCCACCAAAACTTTTTAATCAGGGTGTTTATATGTTCACATAGACCGCGAGGGAGTCTGATGCAGGGCATGGAGTAAACTGGAATTGCCTGTGCCACCGATTTGATAAGAATTTTTTTCCCCCTGCAGACAAGAGCTTTTCCATCTAGCCCTTGACCTTGTTCCAAGCACGATCCTTTAAGAATTTGAATGCGCCATTTTTGTAGTTACCTACAAGAGATGGCATTCCCAAGTATCTATCCGAAAGAGATTCATTTGGAATATTCAAAACTTGCTTCACCTCATCCTTCAAATCCGATGGGCACCCCTTACTAAGAAAACCGTGGATTTGGAGAGGTTTATCCTTTGGCCCGAAGCGTTACAATAAGTTTCCATAAAGGTAGACTGTTGGGGAACGTTGCATGGGAAACAAAAAAATTCCTACGCACACGAAGACCTATCATGGTGATGTCCATCTACGAGAGGAGATTTGGATCTACGTACCCTTGTAGATCGCACAGCAGGAAGCGTTAAGAAACGTGGTTGATGTAGTGGAACGTCTTCACGTCCCTCGAACCGCCCCACAAACCATCCCACGAACCGTCCCGCGATCCATCCCACGGTCTGTTCCGATCTAGCGCCGAACGGACGACACCTCCGCGTTCAGCACACGTACAGCTCGATGACGATCTCAGCCTTCTTGATCCAGCAAGCAAGTAGGAGAAGTAGATGAGTTCTCCGGCAGCGTGACGGTGCTCCGGTGGTGGTGACGATCTACTCCTGCAGGGCTCCGCCCGAGCTCTGCAAAAATCCGATCTAGAGGTGAAACTATGTGGTCTAGGGTTGAGTTGCACGTGGCAAAAGTTGTCTCAAATCAGCCCTAAATCACCACTATATATAGGAGGGAGGGGGAGGAGGCTTGCCTTAAGGGCCAAGCCCTCAAGGGTGCGTCGGCCAAGGAGGAGAGGAGGAATCCTTCTCCAATTAGGATTGGAAAGTGGAGTCCTTCTCTTCCTTCCCACCTCCCCCTTTTTTCTCTTTCTCTTTGGTTTTTTCTCCTCTTGGCGCCAAGGCCTTCTTGGGCTGTCCCACCAGCCCAGTAAGGGCTGGTGTGCCACACTAAAGCCATTGGGCTCCCTCCGGGTGGGTTGCCCCCCTCCCATTGAACTTCCGAAACCCATTCGTCACTCCCGGTTCAATTCCGGTAATGCCCGAAAACCTTCCGGTAACCAAATGAAACCATCCTATATATCAATCTTCATTTCCGAAGCATTCCGGAAACCCTCGTAACGTCCGTGATCTCATCCGGGACTCCGAACAACATTCGGTAACCACACATATAACTCAACTATACTAAAACATCATCGAACCTTAAGTGTGCAAACCCTGCGGGTTCGAGAACTATGAAGACATGCCCCGAGGCACTCCTCGGTCAATATCCAATAGCGGGACCTGGACGCCCATATTGGATCCTACATATTCTCCAAATATCTTATCTGTTGAACCTTAGTGCCAAGGATTCATATAATCCGTATGTCATTCCCTTTGTCCTTCGGTATGTTACTTGCCCGAGATTCGATCGTCGGTATTCGTATACCTATTTCAATCTCGTTACCGGCAAGTCTCTTTACTCGTTCCGTAATACAAGATCCCGTGACTTACAGTTAGACACATTGCTTGCAAGGCTTGTGTGTGATGTTGTATTACCGAGTGGGCCCCGAGTTACCTCTCCGTCACATGGAGTGACAAATCCTAGTCTTGATCCATACTAACTCAACGGGCATCTTTGGAGATACCTGTAGAGTACCTTTATAGTCACCCAGTTACGTTGCGACGTTTGATGCACACAAGGTATTCCTCTGGTGCCAGTGAGTTATATGATCTCATGGTCATAGGAACAAATACTTGACACGCAGAAAACAATAGCAATAAAACAACACGATCAATATGCTACGTTCATAGTTTGGGTCTTGTCCATCACATGATTCTCCTAATGATGTGATCCCGTTATCAAGTGACAACACTTGTCTATGGCCAGGAAACCTTGACCATCTTTGATCAAGGAGCTAGTCAACTAGAGGCTTACTAGGGACAGTGTTTTGTCTATGTATCCACACATGTATTCGTTTTTCCAATCAATACAATTATAGCATGGATAATAAACGATTATTATGAACAAGGAAATATAATAATAACTAATTTATTATTGCCTCTAGGGCATATTTCCAACAGTCTCCCACTTGCACTAGAGTCAATAATCTAGTTCACATCACCATGTGATTTTAACGAATCCAACACCCATATAGTTCTGGGGTCTCATCACGCCTTGCTCGTGAGAGAGGTTTTAGTCAACAGTTCTGAATCTTTCAGATCCGTGTGTGCTTTACAAATCTTTATGTCATCTTATAGATGCTGCTATTGCGTGTTATTCGGAAATACTCCAAATATCTACTCTACTATACGAATCCGTTTTACCACTCATAGTTATTCGGATTAGTGTCAAAGCTTGCATCAACGTAACCCTTTACGACGAACTCTTTAACCACCTCCATAATCGAGAAAAAATGCGTAGTCCATTAGATACTAATGATAACTTTGACCGTTGTTCAGTGATTCAATCCCGGATCACTCTCTGTACCTCTTAACAGACTTGTGGCAAGGCACACATCAGGTGCGGTACACAGCATGGCATACTGTAGAGTCTACGGCTAAGGCATAGGGGACGACCTTCGTCCTTTCTCTTTCTTCTGACGTGGTCGGGCTTTTGAGTCTTACTCAAATTCACACCTTACAACACACCCAAGAACTCTTTCTTTGCTGATCTATTTTGAACTCCTTCAAAAACTTGTCAAGGCGTGCATTTCATTTGAAAGTTCTGTTTAGCATTTTGATCTATCTCCATAGATCTTGATGCTCAATGTTCAAGTGGCTCTATCCAGGTCTTCCTTTGAAAACACCCTTTCAAACAACCTCCATGCTTCACAGGAATTCTACATCACTTCCGATCAACAATATGTCAACCACATATACTTATCAGAAATTCTATAGTGCTCCCACTCACTTATTTGGAAATACAAGTTTCTCATAAACTTTGTACAAACCCAAAAGTTTTGATCATCTCATCAAAGCGTATATTCCAACTCTGAGATGTTTGCACCAGTCCATAGAAGGATCGTTGGTGCTTGCATACTTGTTAGTATCCTTAGGATCGAAAAAACCTTTTGGTTGTATCACATACATCATAGTCAACCCTTTGAACTTGTCGAAAATATCTTTGCGATAAGTCGAGCTTTTCTTAATAGTGACTTTTCACCATCATCGTCTGTCTTCCTTTTAAAGATCCATCTTTACTCAATAGTCTTATGACCATCAAGTAGTTCTTCCAAAGTGTACATAGATCCTTTCTCGGATTTCATGGCCTCGAGCCATTTGTCGGAATCTGGGCCCACCATCGCTTTTCCATAGCCCGTAGGTTCATTGTTGTTCAACAACATGACCTCCAAGACAGGGTTACCGCACCACTCTGTAGTAGTACGCGACCTTGTCGACCTACGAGGTTTGTAGTAACTTGATCTGAAGCTTAATGATCACCATCATCAGATTCCACTTCAATTGATGTAGGCGCCACATGAACATCTTCCTGCGCCCTGCTACACACTGGTTGAAGTGACAGTTCACTAACCTCATCAAGTTACACCACCCTCCCACTCAATTCTTTCGAGAGAAACCTTTCCTCGAGAAAGGACCTATTTCTAGAAACAAACACTTTGCTTCCGGATCTGAGATAGGAGATGTATCCAACTGTTTTGGATATTCTATGAAGATTCATTTATCAGCTTTGGGTTCGAGCTTATCAGACTGAAACTTTTTCACATAAGCGTCGCAGCCCCAAACTTTCAAGAAACGACAGCTTAGGTTTCTCCAAACCATAGTCTATACTGTGTCATCTCAACGGAAATACGTGGTGCCCTATTTAAAGTGAATGCGGTTGTCTCTAAAGCATAACCCATAAACAATAGTGGTAATTCGATAAGAGACATCATAGTATGCGCTATATGCAATAGGGCGCGACTATGACGTTCGGACACACCATCACACTATGGTGTTCTAGGTGGCAGGAATTGCGAAACAATTTCCACATTGTCTTAACTGTGTACCAAAACTTGCAATTGAGATATTCATCTCTATGATCATATCGTAGACAGTTTATCCTCTTGTCACGACGATCTTCACTCTGAAATAGCTTTGAACTTTTTAATATTTCAGACTCGTGATTCATCAAGTAAATACTCTTGTATCTACTCAAATCGTCGGTGAAGTAAGAACATAACGATATCCACTGCGTGCCTCAGCACTCATTGGACTGCACACATAAAAAATGTATCATTCCCAACAAGTTACTCTCTTGTTCCATGTGGTATGTTTTGCATGTCTCAAGTGATTCAAAATCAAGCGAGTCCAAACGATGCAACTGCATGGAGTTTCTTCATGTGTTAATATCAATATGTATGGTTTGCATGTCTCAGACATTTCAAAATGAGTGAGTACAAATATCCATCAGCATGGAGCTTCTTCATGCATTTTATACCATCATAACTCAAGCGGCAGTGCCACAAGTGGTACTATCATTATTACTTTGTATCTTTTGACACCAATATTATGAATATGTGTAACACTACGATCGAGATTCAATAAATCATTGAGGGTAATTATTCAAGCAAATAGAATAACTATTATTCCTTATAAATGGATAATCCTATTGCAATAAACATGATCCAATCATGTTCATGCTCAACACAAACACCAAATAACAATTACTTGGGTTTAACACCAATCCCGATGGTAGAGGGAGCATGCGATGTTTGATCACATCAACCTTGGAAACAATTCCAACACCTTTCGTCACCTCGCCTTTAGCTAGTCTCCGTTTATTCCGTAGCTTTTATTTCAAGTTACTAATCACTTAGCAATCGAACCGGTATCTAATACCCTCGTGCTACTAGGAGTACTAGTAAAGTACACATCAATATTATGTATATCAAATATACTTCTGTCGACTTTGCCAGCCTCCTTATCTACCTAGTATCTAGGGTAGCTCCGCCGCAGTGACCGTTCCCCTCATAACAAAAGCATGTAGTCTCGGGTTTGGGTTCGATCTTGGGTTTCTTCATTAGAGAAGCAACTCGTTTGCCGTTTCATGAAGTATCTCTTCTAGCCCTTGCCCTTCTTGAAATAAGTGGTTTTACAAACCATCAACAATTGATGCTCCTTCTTGATTTCTACTTTCGTAGTGTCAAACATTGCGAACCGCTCAAGGATCATCATATCTATCCTTGATATGCAATAGTTCATCACGAAGATCTAGCAGTTTGGTGGCAGTGACTTTGGAGAACCATCACTATCTCATTTCGAAGATTAACTCCCACTTGATTCAAGCGATTGTTGTACTTCAGACAATCTGAGCACATGCTCAACGATTGAGCTTTTCTCCTTTACCTTGTAGACAAAGAATCTTTTCGGAGGTCTCATACCTCTCAAAAAGGGCACGAGCATGAAATCTCAATTTCATCTCTTAGAACATCTCTCATGTTCCGCGACATTTTCAAAACGTCTTCGGCGCCTTGTTTCTAAGCCATTAAGTATTACGCACTGAACTATCACGTAGTCATAAAAAACGTGTATGTCAGATGTTCGCAACATCCAGAGATGACGCTCGAGGTGCAGCACACCGAGTGGTGCATTAAGGACATAAGCCTTGTGCGCAGCAATGAGGACAATCCTCAGTTTTACGGACTCAGTCCGCAAAGTTGCTACTATCAACTTTCAACTAAATTTTCTCTAGGAACATATAAAAAACAGTAGAGCTATAGCGCAAGCTACATCATAATTCGTAAAGACCTTTTGACCATGTTCATGATAATTAGTTCAATTAATCATATTACTTAAGAACTCCCACTCAAAAAGTACATCTCTCTAGTCATTTGAGTGCTACATGATCCAAATTCACTAACTCAAGTCTGATCATCACGTGAGTTGAGAATAGTTTCACTAGTAAGCATCTCTATGCTAATCATATCAAATATACGATTCATGCTCGACCATTCGGTCTCATGTGTTGTGAGGCCATGTCTGCACATGCTAGGCTCGTCAAGCTTAACCCGAGTGTTCCGCGCGTGCAACTGTTTTGCACCCGTTGTATGTGAACATTGAGTCTATAACACCCGATCATCACGTGGTTTCTCGAAACGACGAACTGTAGCAACGGTGCATAGTCGGGGAGAACACAATTTCGTCTTGAAATTTTAATGAGAGATCATCTCATAATGCTACCGTCGTTCTAAGCAAAATAAGGTGCATAAAAGGATTAACATCACATGCAATTGATAAGTGGCATGATCTGGCCATCATCTTGTGCTTCTTGATATCCATCACCAAAGCACCGACACGATCTTCTTGTCACCGGCGCCACACCATGATCTCCATCATCATGATCTCCATCAACGTGTTGCCATTGAGGTTCTCGTGCTACTTATGCTATTACTATTAAACCTACATCCTAGCAATATAGTAAACACATCTGCAAACATAAACGTTAGTTTAAAGACAACCCTATGGCTCCTGCCGGTTGCCGTAGCATCGACGTGCAAGTCGATATTAACTATTACAACATGATCATCTCATACATGCAATATATGACATCACGTCATTGGCCATATCATATCACAAGCATACCCTGCAAAAACAAGTTAGACGTCCTCTAATTTGTTGTTGCATGTTTTACGTGGCTGCAATGGGTATCTCGTATGATCGCATCTTACTTACGCAAAGACCACAACGGAGATGTGCAAATTGCTATTTAACCTCTCCAAGGACTGCCTCGGTCAAAACCAATTAAACTAAAGTTGAAGAAACCGACACCCGCCAGTCATCTTTATGCAACGAGGTTGCATGTTAGCCGATGAAACCAGCCTCTCGTAAGCGTACGAGTAATGTCGGTCCGGGCCACTTCAATCCAACAATACCGCCGAATCGAGAAAAGACTAAGGAGGGCAGCAAATCGAACATCACCGTCCACAAAACCTTTTGTGTTCTACTCGAGATAACATCTACGCATGAACCTATCTCATGATGCCACTGTTGGGGAATGTTGCATGGGAAACAAAAAAATTCCTACGCACACGAAGACTTATCATGGTGATGTCCATCTACGAGAGGAGATTTGGATCTACGTACCCTTGTAGATCGCACAACAGGAAGCGTTAAGAAACACGGTTGATGTAGTGTAACGTCTTCACGTCCCTCGAACCTCCCCACGAACCGTCCCATGAACCGTTCCGCGATCCGTCCCACGATCTGTTCCGATCTAGCGCCGAACGGACGGCACCTCCGCGTTCAGCACACGTACAACTCGATGACGATCTCGACCTTCTTGATCCAGCAAGCAAGACGGAGAAGTATATGAGTTCTCCGGCAGCGTGACGGCGCTCTAGTGGTGGTGACGATCTACTCATGCAAGTCTCCGCCCGAGCTTCGCAGAAACCCGATCTAGAGGTGAAACTATGTGGTCTAGGGTTTAGTTGCACGTGGCAAAAATTGTCTCAAATCAGCCCTAAATCACCACTATATGTAGGAGGGAGGGGAGGAGGCTTGCCTTGAGGGCCAAGGAGGAGAGGAGGTATCCTACTCCAATTAGGATTGGAAAGTGGAGTCCTTCTCTTCCTTCCCACCTCCCCTTTTTTTTCTCTTTCTCTTTGGTTTTTTCTCCTCTTGGCGCCAAGGCCTTCTTGGGCTGTCCCACCAGCCCACTAAGGGCTGGTGCGCCACACTAAAGCCTTTGGGCTCCCTCCGGGTGGGTTGCCCCCTCCCGTTGAACTTCGGAACCCATTCGTCACTCCCGGTACAATGCCGGTAATGCCCGAAAACCTTCCGGTAACCAAATGAAACCATCCTATATATCAATCTTCGTCTCCAGACCATTCCGGAAACCCTCGTGACGTCCGTGATCTCATCCGGGACTCCGAACAACATTCGGTAACCACACATATAAGTCAACTATACTAAAACATCATCGAACCTTATGTGTGCAGACCCTACGGGTTCGAGAACTATGTAGACATGCCCCGAGGCACTCCTCGGTCAATATCCAATAGCGGGACCTGGATGCCCATATTGGATCCTACATATTCTCCGAAGATCTTATCTGTTGAACCTCAGTGCCAAGGATTCATATAATCCCGTATCTCATTCCCTTTGTCCTTCGGTATATTACTTGCCCGAGATTCGATCGTCGGTATCCGTATACCTATTTCAATCTCGTTACCGGCAAGTCTCTTTACTCGTTCCGTAATACAAGATCACGTGACTTACACTTAGTCACATTTCTTGCAAGGCTTGTGTGTGATGTTGTATTACCAAGTGGGCCCCGAGTTACTTCTTCGTCACACGGAGTGACAAATCCCAGTCTTGATCCATACTAACTCAACGGATACCTTTGGAGATACATGTAGAGCACCTTTATAGTCACCCAGTTATGTTGCGACGTTTGAGGCACACAAGGTATTCCTCCGATGCCAGTGAGTTATATGATCTCATGGTCATAGGAACAAATACTTGACATGCAGAAAACAATAGCAATAAAATGACATGATCAACATGCTACGTTCATTGTTTGGGTCTTGTCCATCACATGATTCTCCTAATGATGTGATCCCGTTATCAAGTGACAACACTTGTCTATGGCCAGGAAACTTGACCATCTTTGATCAACGAGCTAGTCAACTAGAGGCTTACTAGGGACAATGTTTTGTCTATGTACCCACACATGTATTTGTTTTTCCAATCAATACAATTATAGCATGGATAATAAACAATTATTATGAACAAGGAAATATAATAATAACTAATTTATTATTGCCTCTAGGGCATATTTCCAACATAGACAACTCAGTTGCTCCATTAGAACTGGCTTTGACAAACAAGAGACTATCATCGGCAAAAAGCAAGTGGCTTATCGGCGGAGCCGTCGGTGCAACTTGAATTCCATCGAGCTTTGATTATTCATCTTGGGTTTTTAAGAAGCACGAAAGGCCCTCCGCTGCTAGCAAAAAAAAGTATGGAGAAATAGGGTCTCCTTGATGGATTCCTCTGGTAGGGGAAAATTGCTCGAGCTTACCAGCATTGAACATGACTTAAAACTTCACCAAAGTGACCATCCTCATGACCGAGGCAACCCAGGCTGGAGCAAAGCCCATCTTTGTTATGATAGCTTCTAAATAGCTTCACTCAACACTATGCCTTCATCATGTCTAGTTTAACAGCACAGTACCTATTCTTGTGGGCTTTGTTTCTCTTCATAAAATGCAAACACTCGTAAGCAGTAATGATATTGTCGGTAATCAGACGACCTGGGACTAAGGCAAACTGCTCCTCGGATATAATGTTAGGCAAAATAATTTTCAGCCTATTGGATAGAACCTTAGAGGCAATTTTGTAGAGAACATTACATAAGCTAATGGGTCTGAATTGAGCAAGATTGGAAGAATCTTTCACCTTTGGAATGAGCACCAAGATTGTCTCATTTATAACCTCAGGGCTCTCTTCACCTTGGAGAATACGCATCACAACATTTGTGACTTTTGAACCACAATGATCCCAATGCCGCTGGAAAAAGTGTGTCGGGTATCCACCCGGTCCCGGGGCCTTGGTGTGGAATATCTGGAAGAGGGTTGTTTTAATCTCCTCCCCTGTATAAGGAGCTGTGAGGCCAGCGTTCATGGCATGCGAGACTTAAACAGGAACTGAGTTGAGCATTGCCTCCATGCCGGTTGTACCCCTTGAAGTAAAGAGGTTTTTGTAGAATTCAGTCGTAATCGCTGTCATCTCGGAGTTATCGTGAGTTACAGACCAATCTGGGCGCTCAAGGGATTTGATGGTATTCTTGCGTTGGCGCATGCTAGCTCGTCTCTGGAAGAACTTTGTGTTCTTATCCCCCTCCTTGACGCAATCCACCCTGGATCGCTGCCGCTGCATAATCTCCTCCATATGATATAGCTCAACCAGGCGATCAGAGATTTTTTAACTCTACATGTGATGGTGAAAGCCTTTGGGGGATCATTCTGTAAGACAACTAGTTGTTTTTCAGTTTTTTATCTCCTTTGACACACAACCAATCATTGCATTGCTCCAGAGTTGAAGAGATGCTGATAAGTCACTCAACTTTTTGCTCATATGTTCGACAGGCTGACCAACCGGTGCACCCTTCCACAAAGCTTCAAGTGAAGATAGGAATTCTTCATGTTTCTCCCAGTACACCCCATACCGATACAACTTCGAGGTAACTTTCTGTGGGGTGATGGGACCTAGTAGCAGCCTGATGAGGCAATGATCTAATGATGCCCCAGTTTTGTGGTTTAAGAAAGCGTGTGGAAACATTGCGGTCCAACCCAAGTTAGCGAATGCACGATCAAGGCGTACTCGGCAATAGCCACCCCCAGCCGTCTTCTTCTCAAAGGTCCACCGCTTCCCACGATAGCCAAGATCAGAAAGTGCACACACATCGACGACTTCTCTAAACACCCGGATTTGTGATCGGCGCCGTTGTCCCGCACCCGAGTGCTCCTGAGGTTGGAGGACTTCGTTGAAGTCACCTATACATAGCCATGGGAGGGGACTCAAGGACACAAGATACTTCAGGAGGTCCTAGGTTTTATATCTATCCGCCACCCGCAGTTCGTCGTAGACACAGGTGAGTCGCCAATGACCCTGATTCAGAGCACATATAATAGCATCAACATGATACTCCGAAAAACCAAACACATTAAGGTTAACTCCGTTATTTACTAGGTCACCAGGAAATGGGCTAGGCTTTTCGTTATTTACTGCTACTGCAACAAAAGACCTTCCAACGGCGCCAGAAATAGGCGTGTTGACGAGAGACTATTCTTGTCTTGATACTCCTCAGCAACGGCGCCAGGAATCCTTCTGCTACGGCTACGCCTTTAGGGACTTCCTTGGCAAATATGCAAAGGATTCCCCCGTGGCCTTGGAGCCTTGCGTTGGTGTTCCCTCGAAGCGAAAAGGGTGAAGTAGCACAGCGGCGGTAAGTATGTCCCTCAGTTTTGAGAACCAAGGTATCGATCCAGTGGAAGGATTGCGTCAAGTCACAAGTGTTGGGGAACGTCGCAAGGGAAACAAAAAATTTCCTACGCGCACGAAGACCTATCATGGTGATGTCCATCTACGAGAGGGGATGAGTGATCTACGTACCCTTGTAGACCGTACAGCAGAAGCGTTAGAGAACGCGGTTGATGTAGTGGAACGTCCTCACGTCCCTCGATCCGCCCCGCGAACAATCCCGCGATCAGTCCCACGATCTAGTACCGAACGGACGGCACCTCCGCGTTCAGCACACGTACAGCTCGACGATGATCTCGGCCTTCTTGATCCAACAAGAGAGACGGAGAGGTAGAAGAGTTCTCCGGCAGCGTGACGGCGCTCCGGAGGTTGGTGATGACCTTGTCTCAGCAGGGCTCTGCCCGAGCTCCGCAGAAACGCGATCTAGAGGAAAAACCGTGGAGGTATGTGGTCGGGCTGCCGTGGAAAAGTCGTCTCAAATCAGCCCTAAAACCTCCGTATATATAGGTGGGAGGGAGGGGGCCTTGCCTTGGGGCTCAACGAGCCCCAAGGGGGTCGGCCGAGTCCAAGGGGGAGGACTCTCCCCCCCCCCAAACCGAGTTGGACTACGTTTGGTGGGAGGGAGTCCCCCTTCCTTCCCACCTCCTCCTCTTTTTTTTTCTTTCTCTCTTGATTTTCTTCTCCTTGGCACATAGGGCACTTGTGGGATGTCCCACCAGCCCACTAAAGGCTGGTGTGTCTCCCCAAAGGCCTATGGGCTTCCCCGGGGTGGGTTGCCCCCCCCCCCCCGGTGAACTCCCGGAACCCATTCGTCATTCCCGGTAACTCCGAAAACCTTCCGGTAATCAAATGAGGTCATCCTATATATCAATCTTCGTTTCCGGACCATTCCGGAAACCCTCGTGACGTACGTGATCTCATCCGGGACTCCGAACAACATTCGGTAACCAACCATATAACTCAAATACGCATAAAACAACGTCGAACCTTAAGTGTGCAGACCCTGCGGGTTCGAGAACTACGTAGACATGACTCGAGAGACTCCTCGGTCAATATCCAATAGCGGGACCTGGATGCCCATATTGGATCCTACATATTCTACGAAGATCTTATCGTTTGAACCTCAGTGCCAAGGATTCGTATAATCCCGTATGTCATTCCCTTTGTCCTTTGGTATGTTACTTGCCCGAGATTCGATCGTCGGTATCCGCATACCTATTTCAATCTCGTTTACCGGCAAGTATCTTTACTCGTTCCGTAATACAAGATCCCGCAACTTATACTAAGTTACATTGCTTGCAAGTCTTGTGTGTGATGTTGTATTACCGAGTGGGCCCCGAGATACCTCTCCGTCACACGGAGTGACAAATCCCAGTCTTGATCCATACTAACTCAACTAACACCATCGGAGATACCTGTAGAGCATCTTTATAGTCACCCAGTTACGTTGCGACGTTTGATACACACAAAGCATTCCTCCGGTGTCAGTGAGTTATATGATCTCATGGCCATAGGAATAAATACTTGACACGCAGAAAACAGTAGCAACAAAATGACACGATCAACATGCTACGTCTATTAGTTTGGGTCTAGTCCATCACGTGATTCTTCCAATGACGTGATCCAGTTATCAAGCAACAACACCTTGTTCATAATCAGAAGACACTGACTATCATTGATCAACTCGCTAGCCAACTAGAGGCATGCTAGGGACGGAGTTTTGTCTATGTATCCACACATGTAAATGAGTCTTCCTTCAATACAATTATAGCATGGATAATAAACTATTATCTTGATACAGGAATTATAATAATAACTATACATTTATTGCCTCTAGGGCATAATTCCAACACTCTCCCACTTGCACTAGAGTCAATAATCCAGCCCTCACATCACCATGTGAATTACATTGTAATAAATCTAACACCCATACAGTTCTGGTGTCGGTCATGTTTTGGCCGTGGAAGAGGTTTAGTCAGCGGGTCTGCTACATTCAGATCCGTGTGCACTTTGCATATATTTACGTCCTCTTCCTCGACGTAGTCGCGGATGAGGTTGAAGCGTCATTTGATGTGTCTGGTCTTCTTGTGAAACCGTGGTTCCTTTGCTAAGGCAATGGCACCAGTGTTGTCACAGAACAAGGTTATTGGATTCAGTGCACTTGGCACCACTCCAAGATCCGTCATGAACTGCTTCATCCAGACACCCTCCTTAGCCGCCTCCGAGGCAGCCATGTACTCCGCTTCACATGTAGAATCTGCTACGACGCTTTGCTTGGAACTGCACCAGCTTACTGCACCCCCATTAAGAATAAATACGTATCCGGTTTGCGACTTAGAGTCGTCCGGATCTGTGTCAAAGCTTGCATCGACGTAACCTTTTACGGCGAGCTCTTCGTCACGTCCATACACGAGAAACATCTCCTTAGTCCTTTTCAGGTACTTCAGGATATTCTTGACCGCTGTCCAGTGATCCACTCCTGGATTACTCTGGAACCTACCTGCCATACTTATGGCCAGGCTAACATCCGGTCTAGTGCACAACATCGCATACATGATAGAACCTATGGCTGAAGCATAGGGGACGGAGCGCATATGCTCTCTATCTTCATCAGTTGCTGGGCACTGATTCTTACTCAATCTCGTACCTTGTAAAACTGGCAAGAACCCTTTCTTGGACTGTTCCATTTTGAACCTCTTCAAAACTTTATCAAGGTATGTGCTTTGTGAAAGTCCTATCAGGCGTTTTGATCGATCCCTATAGATCTTAATGCCTAGAATGTAAGCAGCTTCTCCTAGGTCCTTCATAGAGAAACTTTTATTTAAGTAACCTTTTATGCTCTCCAAAAGCTCTACGTTGTTTCCAATCAGTAATATGTCATCCACATATAATATTAGAAACGCCACAGAGCTCCCACTCACTTTCTTGTAAATACAAGATTCTCCAACCACTTGTATAAACCCAAATGCTTTGATCACCTCATCAAAGCGTTTGTTCCAACTCCGAGATGCTTGCACCAGTCCATAAATGGATCACTGGAGCTTGCACACCTTGTCAGCATTTTTAGGATCGACAAAACCTTCGGGTTGCATCATATACAACTCTTCCTTAAGGAAACCGTTAAGGAACGCCGTTTTGACATCCATCTGCCAGATTTCATAATCGAAAAATGCAGCTATTGCTAACATGATTCTGACGGACTTAAGCATCGCTACGGGTGAGAAAGTCTCATCGTAGTCAACTCCTGGAACTTGTGAAAAACCCTTTGCCACAAGTCGAGCTTTATAAACGGTCACATTACCGTCAGCGTCCGTCTTCTTCTTAAAGATCCATTTGTTTTGAATAGCCTTGCGGCCCTCAGGTAGTATCTCCAAAGTCCACACTTTGTTCTCATACATGGATCCTATCTCAGATTTCATGGCTTCTAGCCATTTGTTGGAATCTGGGCCCACCATTGCTTCTTCATAATTTGCAGGTTCATTGTTGTCTAACAACATGATTGATAAGACGGGATTACCGTACCACTCTGGAGCAGCGCGTGATCTCGTCGACCTGCGTGGTTCAACAGAAACTTGAACTGGAGTTTCATGATCATCATCATTAACTTCCTCCTCAACCGGCGTCGCAACGACAGAGGTTTCCCCTTGCCCTGCGCCACCATCCAGAGGGATAAGAGGTTCGACAACCTCGTCAAGTTCTATCTTCCTCCCACTCAATTCTCTCGAGAGAAACTCCTTCTCGAGAAAAGCTCCGTTTTTAGCAACAAACACTTTGCCCTCGAATTTGAGATAGAAGGTGTACCCAACCGTCTCTTTTGGGTAACCTATGAAGACGCACTTTTCCGCTTTGGGTTCCAGCTTTTCAGGCTGAAGCTTTTTGACATAAGCATCACATCCCCAAACTTTAAGAAACGACAACTTTGGCCTTTTGCCAT
The DNA here is from genome assembly GCF_904849725.1 of Hordeum vulgare subsp. vulgare. NCBI lineage: Eukaryota > Viridiplantae > Streptophyta > Magnoliopsida > Poales > Poaceae > Hordeum > Hordeum vulgare. Next base: position 32,207,327 of record NC_058520.1, on the reverse strand, counting down.
ACCACAGTTCGTATGGTGTCGTCTCAACGGATTTTGATGGTGCCCTATTTAAAGTGAATGCAGCTGTTTCTAATGCATAACCCCAAACTGATAACGGCAAATCAGTAAGAGACATCATAGATCGCACCATCTCTAACAAAGTACGATTACGACGTTCGGACACACCATTACGCTGTGGTGTTCCAGGCGGTGTTAACTGCGAAACAATTCCACATTGTCTTAAGTGAGCACCAAACTCGAAACTCAGATATTCACCCCCACGATCAGACCGTAGGAACTTGATCTTCTTGTTACGATGATTTTCCACTTCACTCTGAAATTGCTTGAACTTTTCAAATGTTTCAGACTTGTGCTTCATCAAGTAGACATAACCATATCTACTTAAATCGTCAGTGAAGGTGAGAAAATAACGATATCCACCGCGTGCCTCTACGCTCATTGGACCACACACATCGGTATGTATGTTTTCCAACAAGTCACTTGCACGCTCCATTGTTCCGGAGAACGGAGTCTTAGTCATCTTGCCCATGAGGCATGGTTCGCACGTGTCAAGTGAATCAAAGTCAAGTGACTCCAAAAGTCCATCAGCATGGAGTTTCTTCATGCGCTTTACACCAATATGACCCAAGCGGCAGTGCCACAAAAATATGGCGCTATCATTGTTTACTCTAACTCTTTTGGTCTCAATGTTATGTATATGCGTATCGCTATCAAGATTCAATATGAACAATCCTCTCACATTCGGTGCATGACCATAAAAGATGTTACTCATAGAAATAGAACAACCATTATTCTCAGACTTAAAAGAGTAACCGTCTCGCAATAAACAAGATCCAGATATAATGTTCATGCTCAACGCAGGCACTAAATAACAATGATTTAAGTTCATCACTAATCCCGATGGTAGCTGAAGTGACACTGTGCCGACGGCGATTGCATCAACCTTGGAACCATTTCCTACGCGCATCGTCACTTCGTCTTTTGCCAGCCTTCGTCTATTCCGCAGTTCCTGCTTCGAGTTGCAAATGTGAGCAACAGAACCGGTATCAAATACCCAGGCACTACTACGAGAGCCGGTTAAGTACACATCAATAACATGTATATCAAATATACCTGATTTTTCTTTGCCCGCCTTCTTATCTGCCAGATACTTGGGGCAATTGCGCTTCGAGTGACCCATACCCTTGCAATAGAAGCACTCTGTTTCAGGCTTAGGTCCAGCTTTGGGTTTCTTCGGCGGATTGGCAACAGGCTTGCCGCTCTTCTTCGAATTGCCCTTCTTGCCTTTGCCGTTTCTCTTGAAACTGGTGGTCTTGCTCACCATCAACACTTGATGCTCTTTACGGAGTTCAGACTCTGCGACTTTCAGCATCGCAAACAACTCGCCGGGAGACTTGTTCATCCCTTGCATGTTGTAGTTCAACACAAAGCCTTTATAGCTTGGCGGCAGTGATTGAAGGATTCTGTCAGTGATAGCTTCTTGCGGGAGTTCAATCCCCAGCTCAGCTAGACGGTTTGAGTACCCAGACATTTAGAGCACATGTTCAGTGACAGACGAGTTTTCCTCCATCTTGCAAGCATAGAATTTATCGGAGGTCTCATACCTCTCGATCCGGGCATTCTTCTGAAAGATAAACTCCAACTCCTAGAACATCTCAAATGCTCCATGACGCTCAAAGCGACGTTGAAGTCCCGGTTCTAAGCCATACAAGACTGCACATTGAACTATTGAGTAGTCCTCCTTACGTGCTAGCCAAGCGTTCTTAACATCCTGATCAGCCGTAGCGGGTGGTTCATCTCCTAGCGCAGCATTAAGGACATTATCCTTCTTCCCAGCTTGTAAGATTAGCTTAAGATTACGAGCCCAGTCTACAAAGTTGCTTCCATCATCTTTCAACTTAGCTTTCTCTAGGAACGTATTAAAATTCAGGATGACTGTCGCGTGAGCCATGATCTACAACACAAATATATTCAAAGTGGACTTAGACTATGTTCAAGATAATTAGAGTTCAACTTAATCAAATTATATGCTAAACTCCCACTCAAAAAGTACATCTCTCTAGTCATTTGAGTGGTTCATGATCCACTTACACTATCCCAAGTCCGATCATCACGTGAGTTGAGTATAGTTTCAGTGGTAAGCATCCCTATGCTAATCATATCAACTATATGATTCATGATCGACCTTTCGGTCTCATGTGTTCCGAGGCCATGTCTGCACATGCTACGCTCGTCAAGCTTAACCCGAGTGTTCCGTGTGTGCAACTGTTTTGCACCCGTTGTATGTGAACGTTGAGTCTATCACACCCGATCATCACGTGGTGTCTCGAAACGAAGAACTGTCGCAATGGTGCATAGTCGGGGAGAACACAATTTCGTCTTGAAATTTTAGTGAGAGATCACCTCATAATGCTACCGTCGTTCTAAGCAAGATATGGTGTATAAAGGATTAACATCACATGCAATTCATAAGTGACATGATATGGCCATCATCATGCGCTTCTTGATCTCCATCACCAAAGGGGGTTACTCGTAACGATGAAACCAGTCTCTCGTAAGCGTACGAGTAATGTCGGTCCAAGCCGCTTCAATCCAACAATACCGCGGAATCAAGAAAAGACTAAGGAGGGCAGCAAAACGCACATCACCGCCCACAAAAACTTTTGTGTTCTACTCGAGAAGACATCTACGCATGAACCTAGCTCATGATGCCACTGTTGGGGAACGTCGCAAGGGAAACAAAAAATTTCCTACGCGCACGAAGACCTATCATGGTGATGTCCATCTACGAGAGGGGATGAGTGATCTACGTACCCTTGTAGACCGTACAGCAGAAGCGTTAGAGAATGCGGTTGATGTAGTGGAACGTCCTCACGTCCCTCGATCCGCCCCACGAACAATCCCGCGATCAGTCCCACGATCTAGTACCGAACGGACGACACCTCCGCGTTCAACACACGTACAGCTCGACGATGATCTCGGCCTTCTTGATCCAGCAAGAGAGACGGAGAGGTAGAAGAGTTCTCCGGCAGCGTGACGGCGCTCCGGAGGTTGGTGATGACCTTGTCTCAGCAGGGCTCCGCCCGAGCTCCGCAGAAACGCGATCTAGAGGAAAAACCGTGGAGGTATGTGGTCGGGCTGCCGTGGAAAAGTCGTCTCAAATCAGCCCTAAAACCTCCGTATATATAGGTGGGAGGGAGGGGGCCTTGCCTTGGGGTCCAAGGACCCTCAAGGGGGTCGGCCGAGCCAAGGGGGAGGACTCTCCCCCCCCCAAACCGAGTTGGACTAGGTTTGGTGGGAGGGAGTCCTCCTCCCTTCCCACCTCCTCCTTTTTTTTTTCTTTTCCTCTTGATTTTTCTTCTCTTGGCGCATAGACCACTTTTGGGCTGTCCCACCAGCCCACTAAGGGCTGGTGTGTCTCCCCCAAGGCCTATGGGCTTCCCCGGGGTGGGTTGCCCCCCCCCCGGTGAACTCCCGGAACCCATTCGTCATTCCCGGTACATTCCCGGTAACTCCGAAAACCTTCCGGTAATCAAATGAGGTCATCCTATATATCAATCTTCGTTTCTGGACCATTCCGGAAACCCTCGTGACGTTCGTGATCTCATCCGGGACTCCGAACAACATTCGGTAACCAACCATATAACTCAAATACGCATAAAACAACGTCGAACCTTAAGTGTGCAGACCCTGCGGGTTCGAGAACTATGTAGACATGACCCGAGAGACTCCTCGGTCAATATCCAATAGCGGGACCTGGATGCCCATATTGGATCCTATATATTCTACGAAGATCTTATCGTTTGAACCTCAGTGCCAAGGATTCGTATAATCCCGTATGTCATTCCCTTTGTCCTTCGGTATGTTACTTGCCCGAGATTCGATCGTCAGTATCCGCATATCTATTTCAATCTCGTTTACCGGCAAGTCTCTTTACTCGTTCCATAATACAAGATCCCGCAAATTACACTAAGTTACATTGCTTGCAAGGCTTGTGTGTGATGTTGTATTACCGAGTGGGCCCCGAGATACCTCTCCGTCACACGGAGTAACAAATCCCAGTCTTGATCCATACTAACTCAACTAACACCTTCGGAGATACCTGTAGAGCATCTTTATAGTCACCCAGTTACGTTGCGACGTTTGATACACACAAAGCATTCCTCCGCTGTCAGTGAGTTATATGATCTCATGGTCATAGGAATAAATACTTGACACGCAGAAAACAGTAGCAACAAAATGACACGATCAACATGCTACGTCTATTAGTTTGGGTCTAGTCCATCACGTGATTCTCCCAATGACGTGGTCCAGTTATCAAGCAACAACACCTTGTTCATAATCAGAAGACACTGACTATCATTGATCAACTGGCTAGCCAACTAGAGGCATGCTAGGGACGTAGTTTTGTCTATGTATCCACACATGTAAATGAGTCTTCATTCAATACAATTATAGCATGGATAATAAACTATTATCTTGATACAGGAATTATAATAATAACTATACATTTATTATTGCGTCTAGGGCATAATTCCAACAACAAGTACGTGCACAAACACAAAGGGCTTGCACCCAACGCTATGAAGGTGTTGTCAATCCCTTATAGATTGTTTGCAAAGTGAGAACTAAAAGCAAAAAGGAAACAAAGCAAAGTAAAAGTGAAAGTGGAGACGATAGTTGTGAATAGACCCCGGGGCCGTAGTGTTCACTAGTGGCTTCTCTCATGAAAGCAAGTAGACGGTGGGTGAACGAATTACTGTCGAGCAATTAATAGAACCGCACAAAGTTGTGACATTATCTATGGCAATGATTATATCTATAGGCATCACATCGAAAATAAGTAGATCGATACTTTCTGCATCTACTACTATTACTCCACACGTCGACCGCTATCCAGCATGCATCTAGTGTATTAAGTTCATGAGAACAGAGTAACGGCTTCAACAAGATGACATGATGTAGATGGAAAATCTCATATCTACGGTAAAAGCCCATCTTGTTACCCTTTATGGAAACAACACGATGCGTGCCATGCTGCCCCTTCTGCCACTCGGAAAGGTCACCACACGGTGTGAACCCAAAACCAAGCACTTCTCCCATTGCAAGAATCATAGATCTAGTTGGCCAAACAAAACCCAAGACTCGGAGAGACTTACAAGGATATCAAATAATGCATATAAGAAATCAGCCAAGACTCAAATATAATTCATAGATAATCTGGTCACAAATCCACAATTCATCGGATCTCGACAAACACACCGCCAAAGAGGATTACATCGGATAGATCTCCATGAAGATCATGGAGAACTTTCTATTGAAGATCCAAGAGAGAGAAGAAGCCATCTAGCTAATAACTACGGACCCGTAGGTCTGAAGTGAACTACTCACGAGTCATTGGAGAGGCGATGATGTTGATGTAGAAGCCCTCCAACTCCAAAGTCCCCTCCGGCAGGGCACCGGGAAGAGTCTCCAGATGAGATCTCGCGGAAACGGAAGCTTGCGGCGGCGGAAAAGTGTTTTCGTGGATGCCCTGATTTTTTCTATGATTTTAGGGAATATATAGGCGAAAGAGCTAGGGCAGAGGAGCTCCACAGGGGCCACAAGCCTCGTAGCCGCCGGCCCCCTGGTGGCGACTACAGGGCTTGTGGGCCCCTTGTGGCTCTCCTGCCTTGGCCCTCAAGTCCCCCGATCTTCTTATGTTCTGGAAAAATTTATTTTGGGGATTTTATTCCGTTTGGACTCTGTTCCAAAATCAGATCTGAAAAGAGTCAAAAACACAGAAAAAACAGGAACTGGCACTTGGCACTGAATTAATAAGTTAGTCCCAAAAAGGATATAAAAGGTATATGAAACATCCAAAGTTGACAAGATAACAACATGAAACCATAAAAAATCATAGATACGTTTGAGACGTATCAAGCATCCCCAAGCTTAACTCCTGCCCGTCCTCAAGTAGGGAAGTGATAAAGAATGAATTTGTGATGCTTTCATGCTACCTAGCATAGATGTCCTTTGTAACTCCTCTTATGTGACGTGAATGTTCAGATCAATTAGATTCAAAACAATAGTTTGCTACTGATGTGGACACAATAATAATTCAAGCAAACTAGCAAGGTAATCATGAACTTTCAAAATAACAAGGCCAAAAGAAAGTTATTCCTACAAAATCATATAGTCTGGCTATGCTCTATCATCCTTGCACAACGAATTTTAATCATGCACAACCCCGGTATTGGCCAAGTAATTGTTTTCACACCTTTACTTTCTCAAACTTTTTCAACTCTCACGCAATACATGAGCGTGAGCCATGGTTTTAGCACTATGAGTGGAATGGAGTGTGGTGGACGTTGCAAGACAAACAAGGAGAAGATGGTCACATTAACTAGGCATATCAATGAGTTATGGAGATGCTCATCAATAGATATCAATGTGAATGATTAGGGATTGCCATATAAATGATGCACTAGAACTAAGAGTAAGTGAAAGCTCTTAAAGAAAACTAGTGGGTGTGCATCCAACTTGCTTGCTCACGAAGACCTAAGGCAATTTTTAGGAAGCCTATCATTGTAATATACAAGCCAAGTTACATAATGAAAATTTCTCACTAGCTATATGGTGGTGACAAAATGAGAGACTCTCAATCATGAAGATCATGGTGCTTAATTAGCACAAGTGTGGAAGGATAGTAGCATTGTCCCTTCCCTCTTTTTCTCTCATTTTTTTGGTGGGCTCTTTGGCCTCTCTTGGGTATCTTTGGCCTCCTTTTGTATATGGGCTTCGCTGGCCTCTTTTATTTCCTCACATGGGACAATGCTACATCAATGATGACCATCACACTTACAACTCAAAACTTAGAGCAATGATGACTCTATATGGAATGCCTTCGGTAGTGTACCGTGACAATGATCTAGCATGGCATAGACATTAATGGAAACATCATGCTAGCTATCTTACGATCATGCAATGACAATGTAGAAGTGGTGGCACATGTCATGGTGGTAGTTGCCTGGCAATATATCTCGGAATAGCTTTGAAAAACCCATAGTAGGTAGGTATGGTGGCTGTTTTGAGGGAGGCTATTGGTGGGTTTTCTGCACCGGCGAAAGTTGCACGACACTAAAGAAGATAGTGATGGTGGAAGGTGAAAGTGCATCTAAACCATGGACTCAAAATTAGTCATGAAGAACTCATATACTTGTTGCAAAAGTTTTAGTAGTAATCGAAACAAAGCATTCAACGCATACTCCTAGGGGAAGGGTTGGTAGGTATAAACCATCGCGCGATCCCGACCGCTACACAAAGGATGACAAACAATAAACTAATCATGCTCAAACTTCATCACATAGCGGTTCACCATACATGCATGTTACGTGAATCACTAACTTCAACACAAGTATTTCTAGATCCACAACACCATACTAACATAACTTAAATATTACCACAACCACAACTCAAAACTAATTGAGAGGAATCAAACTTCTCTAACTATTCAATGCACATGGAGATGGAAGTTTTCATATCCCTTTGGATAACTACCCCTTTTGAGACTACTTTCATAGAATAGATCAACTACCAAGCCACGCGCTTCTGTGCTCTAAAATATATAAGTGAAGCACATAGAGCAAAATCAACTAGCTCAAAAGATATAAGTCAAGCACATGTGAGCTGAATTGTCTAACCAAAAGATATAAGTGAAGCTCGACAAAATCACGGTGAGTGCATATCTCTCTCTCTAGGTGTGCAGCAAGGAAGATTGTGACACAACAAAAATAAAAGACTCCTACGATACAAGACGCTCCAAGCAAAACACATAACATGTGGTGAATAAAAATATAGCCCCAAGTAACGTTACCGATGGATTGAAGACGAAAGAGGGGATGCCTTCCCGGGGTATCCCCAAGCTTAGGCTTTTAAGGCATCCTTGAATCAACTTGGGGTGCCTTGGGCATCCCCAAGCTTGAGCTCTTGCCACTCTTTATCTCTTTGTCCATAAGAACTTCACCCAAAACTTGAAAACTTCACAACACGAAACTTAAACAGAAACTCGTGATAACATTAGTATAAGAAAGCAAACCACCACTTCCTCCGGCAATGTAGCAAACTTAAATTCTACTTATGTTGATGTTGGGTTACTGTATTTTCAATCTTCCATGGCTAATACCCCCCGATACTATCCATAGTTTCATCAAAATAAGCAACCAACTCAACAAAAACAGAATCTGTTAACAGCAGACCAGTCTGTAGCAATCTGTATACTTTGTATACTTCTGGTACATAATAAATTCTGAAACATTACTACAGTCTGAAGAATTTGCGTAGCAATCAGAAGCAAAAATAATCAACTCAAAATCTCTTACAGAAAAAAATGAAAATTCTTTTCATGAGCAGAAAGTTTCTGTCTTTTCCAGCATGACCAAACGATCATCCCCAAGACTAATCATAACAGTTTTACTTGGCACAAACGCAAAAGAAACACAAAAAACACAATCATAACAGAATTATGAAAGTGTGTAAAACACAAAACAGAAAGAAAAAGGATAGATTCGTTGGGTTGCCTCCCAACAAGCACTATTTTTTAACGCCCTTAGCTAGGCAAAGGATGATGGAATCACGTATAGTCATCTTTGGTGCTCAAACCATAAGTAGTGTGATCATTTATCATCTTAAGAGCTTCATCTTTATTGGATGACTCACCACTAGCTTTAGGAACAAAATCCGACTTGACGGTCTTTTTGAGAGTGAGATTTGGAGTATTTTGCACAGCGGTAAAAGTGGAACCCAAGTTGGTTATGACATCTTCTAGTTTGCAAATTCTAGAGGAATCATTAACTATAGGTTCCTTCTCCCTTAAAATTTTCAAAACCGTTCCCACTTTGGATCCGTACCGAGTAATTTGATTGTGGATCTTTCTATCCAAACCCTCAATAAGTTCAATTGTGGCAATTTTGTTTTCAATAGCGTCAAGCCTTTGCATCACGTGTTCCAAGGTGAAGGTAGTTCCATTAACCATGAGCGGGGGTGAGCCTACCAAATTCATGATAGCTCCATAGGAGTCAACAGTATGGCTCCCCAAAAAAATTCCGCCTACGATGGTATCAAGAATATACCTATTCCAAGGAGAGATTCCAACATAAAAACTGCGAAGAAGAACGCTAGTGGATTGCTTACGGGTAGATCTACTTTCAGCATTGCAAATCCTGTACCAAGCGTCCTTTAAACTTACTTCCACAATCTGCTTGAAACTGAGAACTTCGTTCTCAGGGGTATCGTTTGGAGTGGTGGTTCTAGCCATTGATGGACTATCCCACACACAAACGAGCAGGAAGTAAGCGAGTGAAACTGGCAAAAGAGAACGGCAGAAAGGCAAAAGAAAACGGCAAAGGAAAAAGCCAAAAGAAAACAGCAAAGGAGAAAGGCAAATTAAAACGGCAAAGGAGAAAGGCAAATGAAAACGGCAAATGTGAAGTGGGGGAGAGGAAAACGAGAGGCAAGTGGCAAAAAAGGTAAATGCAAGAGATGAGTTTGTGACACCTACTTGGATAGATCTTGACTTGATCTCTCCTTCCCCGGCAACGGCGCCAGAAATACTTCTCCTACTGCAACAAAAGACCTTCCAACAGCGCCAGAAATAGGTGTGTTGACAGGAGACTATTCTTGTCTTGATACTCCTCAGCAATGGCCCCAGGAACCCTTCTGCTACGGCTACGCCTTTAGGGACTTCCTTGGCAAATATGCAAAGGATTCCCCCGTGGCCTTGGAGCGTTGCGTTGGTGTTCCCTCGAAGCGGAAAGGGTGATGTAGTACAGCGGCGGTAAGTATTTCCCTCAGTTTTGAGAACCAAGGTATCGATCCAGTGGAAGGATTGCGTCAAGCTACAAGTACCTGCACAAACACAAAGATCTTGCACCCAACGCTATGAAGGGGTTGTCAATCCCTTATAGATTGTTTGCAAAGTGAGAACTGAAAGCAAAAAGGAAACAAAGCAAAGTAAAAGTGAAAGTGGAGACGATAGTTGTGAATAGACCCGGGGGATGTAGTGTTCACTAGTGGCTTCTCTCATGAAAGCAAGTAGACGGTGGGTGAACGAATTACTGTCGAGCAATTGATAGAACCGGTCAAAGTTGTGACGTTATCTATGGCAATGATTATATCTATAGGCATCACGTCCAAAACAAGCGGACCGATACTTTCTGCATCTACTCATGCATATAAGAAATCAGCAAAGACTCAAAGATAATTCATAGATAATCTGATCACAAATCCACAATTCATCGGATCTCGACAAACACACCGCCAAAGAGGATTACATCGGATAGATCTCCATGAAGATCATGGAGAACTTTGTATTGAAGATCCAAGAGAGAGAAGAAGCCATCTAGCTACTAGCTATGGACCCCTGCTTATCTTCTGTCTCGGAAAAAAATATCTTTTCGGAAGTTTTATTCCGTTTAATATTCTCCTTTGAAAAGGGTCAAAAACACGGAAAAAACAACAACTGGCACTTGGCACTGAGTTAATAAGTTAGTCCCAAAAAAGATATAAAAGGCATACAAAACATCCAAAGTTTCCAACTCTCACGCAATACATGAGCGTGAGCCATGGATATAGCACTATAGGTGGAATAGAGTGTGGTGGAGGTTGTGAGACAAAAAGGAGGAGATGGTCACATCGACTCGGCGTATTAAAGGGCTATGGAGATGCCCATTAATAGATATCAATGTGAATGAGTAGGGATTGCTATACAACAGATGCACTAGAGCTATAAGTATGTGAAAGCTTAAAAGGAGAACTAGTGGTTGTGCATCCAACTTGCTTGCTCACGAAGACCTAGGGCAATTTTAAGGAAGCCCATCATTGGAATATACAAGCCAAGTTATATAATGAAGATTCTGATGTCCCACAAGCGTATGGGATCGCAGCAGTTTTCGAGGGTAGAGTATTCAACCCAAATTTGTTGGTTCGCACGATGGGAAGTGAAAGAATATTCTCAAGTATTAGCAGCTGAACGTGTCAGATTCAACCAGACCTGAAAGATTAGTGTCTGCAAGCAAAGTATCAGTAGCAAAGTAGTATGATAACAACAGAGCCAGAAACGATCTTTACCGTGCTTCCTAGCAGCGAAGTCATTCTTATCGTATCTTCTATTCTTAGGATGTGGGTTATCAAGATCAACACTAGGTTCAATCTCCACATCCTTTTCATTGCTAGGTTGAGCATCAACATGAACATCACTATTGATATTATCATTAGGCTCATGTTCATCACCAGATTGTGTTTCAGCACGAGAGATAGAGGCATCGTTTGGACTCTCAGGTGTAGCAGCAACAGGGTTGCTAGCATGCAGGTTCCTATCATCTTTCTTCTTTTTTCTAGGATGACTAGGTGCATCAGTGCTAACTCCTTGAGAATCTTGTTCAATTCTCTTCGGATGACCCTGAGGATACAGAGGTTCCTGGGTCATTCTACCGCCTCTAGTGACGACTCTGACAGAATTGTCATTCAACTCATTGAGCAAGTCATTCTGAGCTTTAAGTATTTGTTCTACCTGAGTAGTAACCATAGAAGCATGTTTACTCAAAGCTTAAGATCATTGATGTTTTTGTCCACACAAGCACTTAAATGACTAAGCATACGAGCATTCTGTTCCAATTGTCTGCTAACATAATCATTGAAACTCTGTTGTTTGACAACAAAGTTATCAAATTCATCCATGCATAAGCTAGGAGGTTTATCAAAAGGAATATCACTCTCATCAAACCTACGTAGAGAATTTACTTCTACTACCTGTATCGAGTTATCGAGACCATGGATCTCTTCAATAGGTGGTATATTTTTGACATCTTCAGATTTAATGCCTTTCTCTCGCATAGATTTCTTGGTTTCTTGCATATCTTCAGGACTGAGGAATAGAATACCTCTTTTCTTTGGAGTTGGCTTAGGAGGTGGTTCGGGAATAGTCCAAGCATTCTCATTGCAGAAGATGTTATTTAGTAGAATCTCAGCTTGTTCTACAACTCGTTCCCTAAAAACACTACCGGCACAACTATCTAGGTGGTCTTTGGAAGCATCGGTAAGTCCATTATAGAAGATATCAAGTATTTCGTTCTTCTCAAGAGGGTGAACATGCAAAGCATTTAGTAGTTGGACAAGCCTCCCCCAAGCTTGTGGGAGACTCTCTTCCTCATCTTGAGCAAAGTTGTATATTTCCTGCAAGGCAGCTTGCTTCTTATGAGCAGGGAAATATTTTTCAGAGAAGTAGTAGACCATATCCTGGGGGCTACGCACACAACCAGGAGCAAGAGAAGTGAACCAGGTTTTAGCATCATCCTTTAGCAAGAAAGGAAACAACTTGAGCATGTAGTAGTGGCGGATCTTTTCCTCACTAGTGAATAGGGTGGCTATATCGTGTAATTTGGTAAGATGGGCTACAACCGTTTCAAACTCATAACCGTGAAAGGGATCAGATTCGACCAGAGTGATTAACTCAGGGTCGACAGAGAATTCATAATCCTTATCGGTCACAAAGATAGGCGAAGTGGCAAACTTCGGGTCGTATTTCATCCTAGCGTTCAGAGATTTTTCTTTCCACTTGCACAGAAGTTTGTCAACATCATAGCTATCCTTACACGCAAGAAAAGCCTCAGCTGTCTCTCCCTCCATAACATAGCGCGTATCAGGCATAACAGGCAATTCAGACATAGTAGCAAGTTCTACTTCAATAGTATGAGCAATCTCAGAAGTATCATCACATCTAGCAGTAGTTCTAGCAATATGTGCATCAAGGGCACCAAGTGGCAAAGCAGTATCAGACATAACATCATCAGAGATAGTATCAAGCATAGCATCATCAGGCATAGTATCAAGCATAGCATCAGGCAACATATCAAGATTTCTAGCAGGAGGCAAAGTCGCAAACTTACTCAAAACTGAAGGTGAATCAAGTGCAGAGCTAGATGGCAGTTCCTTACTCCTCGTAGTGGAAGGTAATATTTTAGTTCTTGGATCTTTCGGATTCCTCATAGTGATCAGCACACGTCAATCCCAAGTGACTCAGAAAATATAGCTGTGCTTCCCCGGCAACGGCGCCAGAAAAAGCCTTGATGTCCCACGAGCGTATGGGATCGCAGCAGTTTTCGAGGGTAGAGTATTCAACCCAAATTTGTTGGTTCTCACGACGGGAAGTGAAAGAATATTCTCAAGTATTAGCAGTTGAACGTGTCAGATTCAACCACACCTGAAAGATTAGTGTCTGCAAGCAAAGTATCAGTAGCAAAGTAGTATGATAACAACGGAGCCAGAAACGATCTCGTGACAAGGGAGACTATTCCTAACTGTTGTATCAATGGTGCCAGTAAAAGCTTTGACAATCCTTGGCAACAGCGCCAGAGAAAGCCTTGTTGACGGGATGTTAGCGCCAACAAAGTCTTGCAACAAGTAACAATGGAGTAGCAAGGAACAGTAGTAGTAGCAGCAGCAAAGTAACATGTAACAACAGTAGTGACAGCAGCAACAAAGCGACAAGTAACAACAGTAGTGACAGCAGCAGCAACTCCTCATACTATGGTCATCCCCGGGAGTGGTTCCGGCTATTGTCACTCCGGGGTTGCCGGGTCCTAACACATAGTAGGTGACTACAACTTGCAAGATAGGATCTAAAACACACATATATTGGCGACAAGATAATAGGTTCAGATCTGAAATCATGGCACTCGGGCCCTAGTGACAAGCATTAAGCATAGCCAAGTAGTAGCAACATCAATCTAGAACACAGTGGATACTAGGGATCAATCCACGTCAAAAACTAACTCGATTACATGATAGATCTCATCCCACTCATCATCGTCGAGCAAGCCTACGATGAGATTACTCACGAACGATGAAGAGCATCATGGAATTGTCGATGGAGAAAGGTTGATGATGATGATGACGACGATTTCCCCTCTCCGGGGACCGAAACGGACTCGAGATCTTCCCTCCACATGAAGAACAGGATGTGGCGGCGCATCCGTATCGCAAAACGCAATGACACCTTCTCTTTGATTTTTTTTCTAGGCGAAACGGAAGATATAGAACTGAGATTGGGGGCGGTGGTGCCACGTGGGCCCCACAAGCCCTCATGGCCCGACCATAGAGGGTGGCCGCGGCCCAGGGGCTTGTGGCCCACTGGCACGCCCCCTCACGTGGAACTTTGCGCAGGTATTTTTCTTTTATTCCAGAAAAAATGTCCGTAAATTTTCAGGACATTCCGAGAACTTTTATTTCTGCACAAAAACAACACCATGGCAATTCTGCTGAAAACAACGTCAGTCCGGGTTAGTTCCATTCAAATCATGCAAATTAGAGTCCAAAACAAGGGCAAAAGAGTTTGGAAAAGTAGATACAATGGAGACGTATCAACTCCCCCAAGCTTAAAGCCTTGCTTGTCCTCAAGCAACTCAGTTGACAAACTGAGAGAGACAAAAGAAAAACTTTGACGAACTCTGTTTGATCTTGTTGTTGCAACTATGTCTAACTCAAAACCAGAATTTCAGCAATATCACAAGCAAACCACATAAGGAAATGACATCTAGGTCTCACGGTAAACTCATATCGGTGGCATAATCAACTAGTGAGCAAATAATAATAAGCCTCAAGTGTCAACACTTCAATCAAAACAACATGAAGCAGTACGAATAGATGGTATCTCGCTAGCTCTTTCTGAGACCGCAAAACATAAATGCAGAGCACCTTAAAAGACCAAGGGCCGACTAAACATTTTAATTCATGGCAATGAAGATCCAGTCATAGTCATACTCAACACAGTTAGAAGCAGAGCATAAAAATGACAGAGGTGCTCTCTAATTGGTGCTTTTGTAAGAGGAGGATGACTCAGCAGGAACATAAATAGACAGGCCCTTCGTAGAGGGAAGCAGTGATTTGCAAAGGTGCTAGAGCTCAAGCTTTGAAAACAGAGATAATAATTTTGGGTGGCATGCTTTCATTGTCTAGGAGTTCTCAACATCTTCCACGCTACACATGCTATAGGCGGTTCCCAAACAGAAAAGTAAAGTTTTGACTCCCCCCCCCCACCAATCAATCACACTCCACGGCTAGCCGAATCCTCGGGTACCGTCCATACCAACAACAATCCTGGGGGAGTTTTGTTTGCAATTATCTTTTCGATTTGAGCATGGAACTGGGAATTCCAATTACCGGCCCCTTTCTCGTGAATGATAGTGAATAAACACATATCGAGGATAACACGCCTAGCATGGAAGATACCAATAGCCCCCTGTCACCACATGAGCGGTTCGGGCATGCAAAACAGATTATTTTTTGAAGGTTTAGAGAGTGGCACATGCAAATTTACTTGGAACGGCAGGTAGATACCGCACATAGGTAGGTATGGTGGACTCATATGGCACAACTTTGGGTTTTTGGGAGTGGATGCACAAGCAGTATTCCCGCTTAGTACAAGTGAAGGCTAGCAAAAGACTGGGAAGCGACCAACTAGAGAGCGACAACAGACATCAAAATGCATTGAGAGTAACTAACATTGAGTGCAAGCATGAGTAGGACATCAATCACCATTAACATGAACATCATAGAGGCGCCTCTGTATCGCAAAACGCGATGAAACCTTTTCTCTGATTTTTTTTTCCAGGCGAAACGGAAGATATAGAACTGAGATTGGGGGCGATGGTGCCACGTGGGCCCCACAAGCCCTCATGGCCCGGCCATAGGCGGTGGCCGCGGCCCAGGGGCTTGTGACCCACTTGCATGCCCCCTCACGTGGAACTTTGCGCAGGTATTTTTCTTTTATTCCAGAAAAAATCTCCGTAAATTTTCAGGACATTCCGAGAACTTTTATTTCTGCACAAAAACAACACCATGGCAATTGTGCTGAAAATAGCATCAGTCTGGGTTAGTTCCATTCAAATCATGCAAATTAGAGTCCAAAACAAGGGAAAAAGAGTTCAGAAAAGTAGATACGAAGGAGACGTATCAGATTACCACTAGCATATGGTGGTGACAAAACGAGAGACTCTCAATCATGAAGAACATGGTGCTATTATGAAGCACAAGTGTGGAAAAGATAGTAGCATTGTCCCTTCTCTCTCTTTCTCTCTCTTTTTTTGGGGCTCTTTGGCCTCTTTCCATATATTTTTTTGTGGGCAACTTTGGCCTCTTTTTTTATTTCCTCACATGGGACAATGCTCTAATAATGATGACCATCACACTTTTATTTACTCACAGCTCAAAGCTTAGAACGATGATGACTCTATAGGAAATGCCTCCGGCAGTGTACCGGGATGTGCAACGATCTAGCTTAGCGTATGACGTTGAAACATCTCGCTAGCTATCTTACGATCATGCAATGGCAATATGAGAGTGACGGCACAAGTCATGAGACGGAACGGTGGGAGTTGCATGCAATATATCTCAAAATGGCTATGAAAATGCCATAGTAGGTAGGTATGGTGGCTGTTTTGAGGAAGGCATATGGTGCGTTTGTGCACTGATACGTCTCAAACGTATTTATTATTTTTTGATGGTTTCATGCTGTTATCTTGTCATCTTTGGATGTTTGATGTACCTTTTATATCTTTTTTGGGACTAACTTATTAATTCAGTGCCAAGTGTCAGTTCCTATTTTTATGTGTTTTTGGCTCTTTTCAGATCTGATTTTGGAACGGAGTCCAAACGGAATAAAATCCCCGAAATGATTTTTTCCCGAACGGAAGAAGATCAGGGGGCCTGTGGGCCAAGCCAGGAGGGCTACAGGGAGCCCACAAGCCCCCACTCCGCCACCAGGGGGAGGCGGCGGTGGGGCAGGCTTGTGGCCTCCCTGGCGCCGCCTGACCTAGATCTTGCGCCTATATATTCCCTAAAAATCAGAAATAAATCAAGGGATCCACGAAAATACTTTTCCGCCACCGCAAGCTTCCGTTTCCGTGAGATCTCATCTGGAGACCCTTCCCGGTGCCCTGCCGGAGGGGACTTTGGAGTTGGAGGGCTTCTTCATCATCATCATCGCCCCTCCAATGACTCGTGAGTAGTTCACTTGAGACCTACGGGTCCGTAGTTAGTAGCTAGATGGCTCCTTCTCTCTCTTGGATCTTCAATACAAAGTTCTCCATGATCTTCATGGAGATCTATCCGATGTAATCTTCTTTGGCGGTGTGTTTGTCGAGATCCGATGAATTGTGGATTTGTGATCAGATTATCTATGATATATATTTGAGTCTTTGCTGATTTCTTATATGCATGATTTGATATCCTTGTAAGTCTCTATGAGTCTTGGGTTTTGTTTGGCCAACTAGATCTATGATTCTTGCAATGGGAGAAGTGCTTGGTTTTGGATTCTTACCATGTGGTGACCTTTCCCAGTGACAGTAGGGGCAGCAAGGCACACATTGAGTAGTTGCCATCAAGGGTAACAAGGTTGGCTCTGTCGTTGATATGAGATTGTCCATCTACATCATGTCATCTTGCTTAAGGCGTTACTCTGTTCTTTTGGACTATACACTAGATGCATGCTGGATAGCGGTCGACGTGTGGAGTAATAGTATTAGATGCACAAAGTATCGGTCTACTTGTTTTGGACGTGATGCCTATAGATATAATCATTGCCATAGATGACATCACGACTTTGCGCGGTTCTATCAATTGCTCGACAGTAATTTGTTCACCCACCGTCTACTTGCTTTCATGAGAGAAGCCACTAGTAAACACTACGGCCCCCAGGTCTATTCACATCTATCGTTTACACCTCCGCTTTTACTTTGCTTTGTTACTTTGTTGCTTTCAGTTCTCACTTTGCGAACAATCTATAAGGGATTGACAACCCCTTCATAGCGTTGGGAGCAGGTTCTTTGTGTTTGTGCAGGCACTTGTGATACTCCTTCACTGGATCGATACCTTGGTTCTCAAAACTGAGGGAAATACTTACCACCGCTGCGCTACATCACCATTTCCGCTTCGAGGGAACACCAAAGCAAGGCTCCAAGGCCACGGGGAAATCCTTTGCATATTTGCCTAGGAAGTCCCTAAAGGCGTAGCCGTAGCAGAAGGATTCCTGGTGCCGTTGCTGAGGAGAATCAAGACAATAACAGTCTCCCATCAGCACGTGTTTCTGGCGCCATTGGAAGGTCTTTTGTTGCAGTAGCATGCACCGGGGAAAATTGCGCGGCACTAGAAAGGCTAGCAATGGTGGAAGGTGAAAGTGCATCTATACCATGGACTCACATTAGTCATGAAGAACTCATATACTTATTGCGAAAGTTTTTATTAGTAATCGAAACAAAGTGTTAAACGCATACTCCTAGGGGAAGGGTTGGTAGGTGTTAACCATCGCGCGATCCCGACCGCAACTCAAAGGATGACAATCAATAGATCAATTATGCTCCGAGTTCCTAACATAGCGGTTCACAATACGTGCATGTTACGGGAATCACTAATTTCAACATAAGTATTTCTAGATTCACAACACCCTACTAACATAACTCTTACTATTACCAAATCCACGTCTCAAAACTAATTGAGAGGAATCAAACTTCTCTTTCTAATCAAAGCACATGAAGATGGAAGTTTTATTGTATCCTCTTTGGGTGCCTATCACCTTTGGGAATACTTTCATAGCACAAGCCAACTACCAAGTTACTCACCACCGTGCTCTAAAAGATCTAAGTGAAGCACGTAGAGCAAAGTTATCTAGCTCAAAAGATATAAGTGAAGCACATGTGAGCCAAATTGCCTAACTCAAAAGATATTAGCGAAGCTCAAAGAGTATTCTAGCAAATTCACGATGACTGCATGACTCTCTCAAAAGGTGTGCAGCAAGGATGATTGTGACACAACAAAAATGAAAGACTCCTACGATACAACACGCTCCAAGCAAAACACATATCATGTGTTGAATAAAAATATAGCCCCAAGTAGTGTTACCGATGGATTGAAGACGAAAGAGGGGATGCCTTCCCGGGGCATCCCCAAGCTTAGGCTTTTTGGTGTCCTTGAATTTGGCTTGGGATGCCTTGGGCATCCCCAAGCTTGAGCTCTTTCCACTCTTTATCCCTTTGTACATGAGAACATCACCCAAAACTTGAAAACTTCACAACACAAAACTTAAATAGAAACTCGTGATATCATTAGCACAAGAAAACAAACTACCACCTCTTGAGGTACTGTAGCAAACTTGATTTCTATTTATGTTGGTGTTAGATTACTGTACTCTCACTTTTCCATGACTAGTACCCCCCGATACTATCCATAGTTTCATCAAAACAAGCAATCAACACAACAAAAACAGAATGTGTCAAAAACAGACTAGTCTGTAGCAATATGTATACTTCGTATACTTCTATTATCTCAAAAATTCTAAACAATTACGACAATTTGGCCAAAAGGCATATCAACCAGCAACAAAAAGAATCAACTCAAAATCTCTTTCTGGATAAAAATGAAAAATAATTTCGTGAGCAAAAAGTTTCTGTCTTTTTCCAGCAGGATCAAACAACCATCACCAAATTAGTCATAAAGGTTTTACTTGGCTCAAACACAAAAAGAAACACAAAAAACACAATAATAACAGAATTATGAAGGTGTGGACACAACAAAACAGAAGGGAAAAAAGCAAAGATAAATTTATTCATTGGGTTGCCTCCCAACAAGCGCTTTTTCTTTAAAGCCTTTTAGCTAGGCATTGATAATTCAATGATGCTCACATAAAAGATAGCAATCAGACACGAAGAGAGCATCATGAAACATGTGAAAATCACATCTAAGTCTAACATACTTCCTATGCATAGGCATTTTATAGGAAATTAAATTGTCAAGACAACCAATAGTTACCATATGCAAGGAAGAAGAAAGAGACAATAGTAATCTCAACATAACGAGAGGTGATTTAGTGATAAAAAAATTTACCACTATATTTTACTCTCTCATAATAGTTACATGTGGGATCATATTCAAATTCAACAATATAGCTATCCCATAGAATATTCTTTTCATGATCCACATGCATGCAAAGTTGACGCTCTTCAAAAATAGTGGGATTATCATCAATTAAAGTCATGACTTCTCCAAACCCACTTTCAATAATATTGCAAATATCATATTCATCATGAGGTTTAAACAAATTTTCAAGATCATAAGAAAAATCATCACCCCATTCATGATCATTGCAACAAGTAGAGGACATAGCAAAACTAGCATCCCCAAGCTTAGGGTTTTGCATATTTTTAGCATGATTGACACTAATAGGATTTATAGTGAAACCATTGCAATCATGCTTTTCATTCAAGGAGCCCTCGTGAATCACTTCGTAAATTTCTTCATCACGATTTTTAGATTCACACATCTCAAGCAAAACTCCATAAAGATAGTCAAGTGCACTCAACTCACTAGCAATTGGATCAACATAGTTGGATCTCTTAAAGAGATTAGCAAGTGGATGAGGATCCATATCAATAGATTTTCACCAAGCGAAGATGCAAGCAAAGGAAAGGCAAACGAAAAAGCCACATAGCACACAAGCAAAGGAAAGGCAAACGAAAAAGCCAAAAAAATTGTAAATTTTTGTTTTTTGGAAGTGGGGGAGAGGAAAACGAGAGGCAAAAAAGTAAATGCAATAGATGAGTTTGCGACACTTACTTGGATAAGCTTCGCTTAGAATAATCCACGGTGCCAGAAATTGACACGTTGGCGGGAGACTATTCTTGACTTGATCCTCCCCGGCAACGGCGCGAGAAATTGGCACGTTGACGGGAGACTATTATTGACTTGATCTTCCCCGACAACGGCGACAGAAATTCTTCTTGCTACCTCTTGAGCTTGCGTTGGTTTTTCCCTTGAAGAGGAAAGGGTGATGCAACACAGTAGCAGTAAGTATTTTCCTCAGTTTGAGAACCAAGGTATCAATCCAGTAGGAGAATCAAGCCAAGTGTCCAGAGTACCTGCGCAAACACAAACGAGCTTGCACCCAATGCAATAAAGGGGCTGCCAATCCCTTCAAGATTGATTGCAAAGTGAGATCTGAAGGCGGAAAGTGCAACAAAGTAAAAGTGTAAGGCTGAAATATGATGTGAAGTAGACCCGGGTCCATAGTGTTCACTAGAGTCTTCTCTCAAGATAGCAAATATTACGGTGGGTGAACGAATTACTGTCGAGCAATTGATAGAACCGCGCAAAGTCATGACGATATCTAAGGCAATGATCATATGTATAGCCATCACGTCCGAGACAAGTAGACCGATACTTTCTGCATCTACTACTATTACTCCACACATCGACCGCTATCTAGCATGCATCTAGTGTATTGAGTTCATGACGAACAGAGTAACGCCTTAAGCAAGATGACATGATGTAGAGGAATAAATTCATGCAATAGATATAAACCCCATCTTTTTACCCTTGATGGAAACAACATGATGCGTGCCCCGCTACCCCTTCTGTCACTGGGTGAGGTCACCGCACGGTATGAACCCAAAACCAAGCACTTCTCCCATTGCAAGAATCATAGATCAAGTTGGCCAAACAAAACCCACAACTCGAAGAGAATTGCAAGGGTATGAAATCATGCATATAAGAGATCAGAAGAAACTCAAATAAGATTCATAGATAATCTGATCATAAATCCATAATTCATCGGATCTCGACAAACACACCGCAAAAGAAGATTACATCGGATAGATCTCCATGAAGATCATGGAGAACTTTGTATTGAAGATCCAAGATAGAGAAGAAGCCATCTAGCTACTAGCTATGGACCCGAAGGTCTAAGGTGAACTACTCACGCATCATCCGAGAGGCAATGGTGTTGATGAAGAAACCCTCCGTGTCTGAACCCCCCCTCCGGTAGGGCACCACAACGTGTCCTGGATGGGATCTTGCGAACATAGAAGCTTGCGACGGCGGAAAAGTATATTTGTGGATCTCTCTCGTGGTTTCAGATTTTTTTGGGGATTTATAGGCGGAAGAAGTAGGGCACGCGAGCCACACGGGGCCCAGAAGCCTGCTAGGCGCGGGCCCCCGTGGCCGCGCCTAGGGGGCTTGTGGCCTCCCCTGGTGGCCTCTGCCTTGGTTCTCACGCCCCCTGCGTATCTTCTGTTCCGGAAAAAAAATCTTTTCGGAAGTTTTATTCCGTTTGGACTCCGTTTAATATTCTCCTCTGAAAAGGGTCAAAAACACGGAAAAAATAGCAACTGGCACTTGGCACTGAGTTAATAAGTTAGTCCCAAAAAAGATATAAAAGGCATACAAAACATCCAAAGTTTGACAAGATAATAGCATGCAACCATCAAAAATTATAGATACGTTGGAGACGTATCACCCCACTGGTCATAGGCACCAGGCCCCCCCTAGTGAGTGTGACAAGTGGGTCGTGCCCCACTACACACACATACACACACACACACACTAGAAAATACACTCAACAAAAATAGGTTTCAAACGTATCTATAGCTTTTGATGGTTTCATGTTGTTATCTTGTCAACTTTGGATGTTTTATATACCTTCTATATCTTTTTGGGGACTAACTTATTAATTCAGTGCCAAGTGCCAGTTCGTGTTTTTTCTCTGTTTTTGACTCCTTTCAGATCTGATTTGGGAACGGAGTCCAAACGGAATAAAATCCCCGAAATAAATTTTTCCAGAACAAAAGAAGATCGGGGGACTTGAGGGCCAAGGAGGAGAGCCACACGGGGCCCACAAGCCCTGTAGCCGCCACCAGGGGGGCCGGCGGCTACGAGGCTTGTAGCCCCCCTGGAGCTCCTCTGCCCTAGCTCTTTCGCCTATATATTCCCTAAAATCCCAGAAAAAAACAGGGCATCCATGAAAACACTTTTCCGCCGCCGCAAGCTTCCGTTTCCGCGAGATCTCATCTGGAGACCCTTCCCGGTGCCCTGTCAGAGGGGACTTTAGAGTTGGAGGGCTTCTACATCAACATCATCGCCTCTCCAATGACTTGTGAGTAGTTGACTTCAGACCTACGGGTCCGTAGTTAGTAGCTAGATGGCTTATTCCCTCTCTTGGATCTTCAATACAAAGTTCTCCATGATCTTCATGGAGATCTATCCGATGTAATCCTCTTTGGCGGTGTGTTTGTCGAGATCCGATGAATTGTGGATTTGTGATCAGATTATCTATGAATTATATTTGAGTCTTTGCTGATTTCTTATATGCATGATTTGATATCCTTGTAAGTCTCTCCGAGTCTTGGGTTTTGTTTGGCCAACTAGATCTATGATTCTTGCAATGGGAGAAGTGCTTGGTTTTGGGTTCATACCGTGTGGTGACCTTTCCCAGTGACAGAAGGGGCAGCAAGGCACGCATCGTGTTGTTGCCATCAAGGGTAACAAGATGGGCTTTTATCGTAGATATGAGATTGTCCATCTACATCATATCATCTTGCTTAAGGCGTTACTCTGTTCGCATGAACTTAATACACTAGATGCATGTTGGATAGTGGTCGACGTGTGGAGTAATAGTAGTAGATGCAGAAAGTATCGGTCTACTTGTTTTGGACGTGATGCATATAGATATAATCATTGCCTTAGATAACGTCACGACTTTGCGCGGTTCTATCAATTGCTCGACAGTAATTCGTTCACCCACCGTCTACTTGCTTTCTTGAGAGAAGCCACTAGTGAACACTACGGCCCCCGGGTCTATTCACAACTATCGTCTCCACTTTCACTTTTACTTTGCTTTGTTTCCTTTTTGCTTTCAGTTCTCACTTTGCAAACAATCTATAAGGGATTGACAACCCCTTCATAGCGTTGGGTGCAAGCTCTTTGTGTTTGTGCAGGTACTTGTGACTTGACGCAATCCTTCCACTGGATCGATACCTTGGTTCTCAAAACTGAGGGAAATACTTATCGCCGCTGTGCTACATCACCCTTTCCGCTTTGAGGGAACACCAACGCAAGGCTCCAAGGCCACAGGGGAATCCTTTGCATATTTGCCAAGGAAGTACCTAAAGCCGTAGCCGTAGTATAAGGATTCCTGGCTCCGTTGCGGAGGAGTATCAAGACAAGAATAGTCTCCCGTTAACACGCTTATTTCTGGCGCCGTTGGAAGGTCTTTTGTTGCAGTAGCAGAAGTATTTCTTGCGCCGTTGCCGGGGAAGGAGAGATCAAGTCAAGATCTATCCAAGTAGGTGTCACAAACTCATCTCTTGCATTTACCTTTTTTGCCAGTTGCCTCTCGTTTTCCTCTCCCCCACTTCACATTTGCTGTTTTTATTTGCCTTTCTCCTTTGCCGTTTTCATTTGCCTTGCTCTTTTGCCGTTTTCTTTTGCCTTTTTTCCTTTGCCATTTTCTTTTGCCTTTTGTCGTTTTCCTTTGCCGGTTTTCTTGCTTGCTTGTGTTCTTGTTGGTTTCTTGAAGTCATCATGGCTGAAAACACCAAACTTTGCGACTTCTCGAGTACCAATAATAATGATTTTATTAGTACTTCGATTGCTCCCGCCACTAGTGCGGAATCGTATGAAATCAACGCTGCCTTGCTGAATCTTGTTATGAAAGAGCAATTCTCAGGCCTTCCTAGTGAAGGTGCCGCATCCCATCTCAATACC
The DNA here is from genome assembly GCF_904849725.1 of Hordeum vulgare subsp. vulgare. Classification (NCBI taxonomy): domain Eukaryota; kingdom Viridiplantae; phylum Streptophyta; class Magnoliopsida; order Poales; family Poaceae; genus Hordeum; species Hordeum vulgare. The sequence goes on along the minus strand of NC_058520.1, from coordinate 32,182,763 downwards.
TTCATTGAACTTTGCGATATGCAAAAGAAAAGAGATGTGGATAATGACGTGATTAAGTTGAAGATTTTTCCTTTCTCGTTGCGAGATCGCGCAAAAACTTGGTTTTCTTCTTTGCCTAAAAATAGTATCAATTCTTGGCATAAGTGCAAAGATGCTTACATATCCAAGTATTTTCCGCCGGCTAAGATTATCTCTCTACATAACGATATCATCAATTTCAAGCAACTTGATCATGAACACGTTGCACAATCTTGGGAGAGGATGAAGTTAATGATTAGAAATTGTCCCGCTCATGGCTTGAGTTTGTGGATGATTATACAAATCTTTTACGCTGGTTTGAATTTTGCTTCTCGCAATATCTTGGACTCCACCTCAGGTGGAACATTCATGGAAATCACGTTAGGAGACGCTACAAAACTCCTAGACAATATCATGACCAACTACTCTCAGTGACACATTGAAAGGTCACCTGCTAGCAAAAAGGTACACGCTATAGAAGAAATTAACTCGCTTAGTGCTAAGATGGACGAGTTGATGAATTTGGTTGCTAGTAGAAATGCCCCTTTAGATCCTAATGGCATGCCACTATCTTCCTTGATTGAGAGTAGCAACGCTAGTTTGGATGTTAATTTTGTTGGTAGGAACAATTTTGGCAACAACAATGCTTTTAGAGGAAACTACGTTCCTAGGCCTTTTCCTAGTAACTCCTTTAACAATTATGGCAATTCCTACAATAACACTTATGGAAATCACAACAAATTACCCTCTGATTTAGAGAGTAATATCAAAGAGTTCATTGACTCTCAAAAGATTTTCAATGCGCCCATAGAGGTAAAACTACTCAAAATAGACGATTCGGCTAAGAGCGTTGATAGGATGTCTTGTGATATTGATGATTTGAAAGTTAGATGTGCTCCTCCCAAGGTCAACTTGGATGAAACTTTAAAAGCTATGCGTGTCTCCATCAATGGGAGCAAAGAAAGAACCGCCCAAATTCGCGCTAGGCATGAATGGTTTAAAAGGGTGCGTTCTAGTGATGCAAATCATGAAGATCTTAAAGTTCTTGGTGTGACTCCTCTTGAATCTTTGTTTTCTCGTGTCAAACATATTGATGAAGGGGCTGTATATGAATCCACCTTGGTTGAAAAACGCCCCAATGATTCGGATTCCACCTATCTTGATGATAAGGGTGTGGAGAGTGGAGTAGAAGAAATCAAAATATTGGGTAGTAATGAAACTCCCACTTTGGATTTCAAGGAATTCAATTATGATAGTTGCTCCTTGTTTGAATGCATTTCTTTGATGCAATCCAATGCAAACTCTCCACATGCTTATAGCCAAAGCAAAGCCTTTACCGCACATATCGTAGATGCTATGATGAAATCTCTTGAAGAGAAGCTCGAACTAGAAGTATCTATACCTAGAAAACTTCATGATGAGTGGGAACCTACTATGAAAATCAAAATCAAAAACTAGGAATGCAATGCTTTGTTTGATTTGGGTGCTAGTGTTTCCGCGATTCCAAAGTCTTTATGTGATATTATTGGTTTTCATGAGATTGAAGAGTGTTCTCTTAATTTGCATATTGCGGACTCTACTATCAAAAAACCCATGGGAAGGATCGATGATGTTCTTATTGTTGCAAATAAGAACTATGTACCCGTGGATTTCATTGTACTTGACATAGATTGCAATCCTTCATGTCCCATTATTCTTGGTAGACCTTTCCTAAGGACTATTGGTGCTATCATCGATATGAAGGAAGGGAATATTAGATTTCAATTTTCCCTAAAGAAGGGCATGGAGCATTTTCCTAGAAAGAAAATAAGATTGCCTTATGAATCTATGATGAGGGCTACTTATGGTTTGAGCACCAAAGATGACTATACGTGATCCCATCACCTTTTGCCTAGCTAAGGGCGTTAAACAATAGCGCTTGTTGGGAGGCAACCCAATGAATCTATCCTTTTTCTTTCTGTTTTGTGTTTTCCACACTTTCATAATTCTGTTATGATTGTGTTTTTTGTGTTTCTTTTTGCGTTTGTGCCAAGTAAAACCGTTATGATTAGTCTTGGGGATGATCGTTTGGTCATGCTGGAAAAAAGACAGAAACTTTCTGCTCACGAAAAGAATGTTAATTTTTTTCTGTAAAAGCTTTTGAGTTGATTCTTTTTGCTTCTGATTGCTACACAAATTCTTCAGACTATCGTAATTTTTCAGAATTTTTGAAGTACCGGAAGCATACAAAGTATACATATTGCTACAGACTGATCTGCTATTAACAGATTCTGTTTTTGTTGAGTTGGTTGCTTATTTTGATGAAACTACTGATAGTATCGGGGGGTATTAGCCATGGAATATTGAAAATACAGTAACCAAACATCAACATAAATAGAATTTAAGATTTCTACAGTACCTAAGGAAGTGGTGGTTTGCTTTCTTATACTAATGTTATCACGAGTTTCTGTTTAAGTTTCGTGTTGTGAAGTTTTCAAGTTTTGGGTGAAGTTCTTATGGACAAAGAGATAAAGAGTGGCAAGAGCTCAAGCTTGGGGATGCCCAAGGCACCCCAAGTTGATTCAAAGATGTCGTAAAAGCCTAAGCTTGGGGATGCCTCGGGAAGGCATCCCTTCTTTCGTCTTCAATCCATCGGTAACGTTCATTGGGGCTATATTTTTATTCACCACATGTTATGTGTTTTGCTTGGAGCGTCTTGTATCGTAGGAGTCTTATTTTTTTTTTGTGTCACAATCTTCCTTTCTGCACACCTAGAGAGAGAGACATGCACTCACCGTGATTTTGTCGAGCTTCACTTATATCTTTTGGTTAGACAATTCAGCTCACATGTGCTTCACTTATATCTTTTGAGCTAGTTGATTTTGCTCTTTGTGCTTCACTTATATCTTTTAGAGCACGGAAGCGCGTGGCTTGGTAGTTGATCTATGCTATGAAAGTAGTCTCAAAAGGGGTAGTTATCCAAAGGGATATGAAAACTTCCATCTCCATGTGCATTGAATAGTTAGAGAAGTTTGATTCATCTCAATTAGTTTTGAGTTGTGGTTGTGGTAATATTGAAGTTATGCTAGTAAGGTGTTGTGGATCTAGAAATACTTGTGTTGAAGTTAGTGATTCCCGTAGCATGCACGTATGGTGAACCGCTATGTGATGAAGTCTGAGCATGATTAGTTTATTGATTGTCATCCTTTGTGTAGCGGTTGGGATCGCGCGATGGTTTATACCTACCAACCCTTCCCCTAGGAGTATGCATTGAATACTTTGTTTCGATTCCTACTAAAACTTTTACAACAAGTATATGAGTTCTTCATGACTAATGTTGAGTCCATGGTTTAGATGCACTTTCACGTTCCACCATCACTATCTTCTTTAGTGTCGTGCAACTTTCGCCGGTGCACAAAACCCACCAATAGCCTCCCTCAAAACAGCCACCATACCTACCTACTATGGCTTTTTCAAAGCTATTCCGAGATATATTGCCATGCAACTACCACCATGACATGTGCCACCACTTCTACATTGCCATTGCATGATCGTAAGATAGCTAGCATGATGTTTCCATTGATGTCTATGCCATGCTAGATCATTGTCACGGTACACTACCGAAGGCATTCCATATAGAGTCATCATTGCTCTAAGTTTTGAGTTGTAAGTGTGATGATCATCATTGATGGAGCATTGTCCCATGTGAGGAAATAAAAGAGGCCAGCGAAGCCCATATACAAAAGAGGCCAAAGATGCCCACCAAAAACAGAGAGGCCAAAGAGCCCACCAAAAAAAATGAGAGAAAAAGAGAAGGGACAATGCTACTATCCTTCCACACTTGTGCTTACTAAGCACCATGATCTTCATGATTTAGAGTCTCTCGTTTTGTCACCACCATATAGCTAGTGGGAAATTTTCATTATATAACTTGGCTTGTATATTCCAATGATAGGCTTCGTCAAAATTGCCTTAGGTCTTTGTGAGCAAGCAAGTTGGATGCACACCCACTAGTTTTCCTTAAGAGCTTTCACATACTCTTAGCTCTAGTGCATCATTTGTATGGCAATCCCTACTCATTCACATTGATATCTATTGATGAGCATCTCCACAGCTTATTGATATGCCTAGTTAATGTGACCATCTTCTCCTTGTTTGTCTTGCAACCTCCACCACACTCCATTCCGCTCATAGTGCTAAAACCATGGCTCACGCTCACATATTGCGTGAGAGTTGAAAAAGTTTGAGAAAGTAAAGGTGTGAAAACAATTACTTGGCCAATACCGGGGTTGTGTATGATTTAAATTCGTTGTGCAAGGATGATAGAGCATAGCCATACTACATGATTTCGTAGGGATAACTTTCTTTTGGCCTTGTTATTTTGAAAGTTCATGATTACCTTGCTAGTTTGCTTGAATTATTATTGTCTCCACGTCAATAGCAAACTATTGTTTTGAATCTAATGGATCCGAACATTCACGTCACATAAGAGGAGTTACAAAGGACATCTATGCTAGTTAGCATGAAAGCATCAAAAATTCATTATTTATCACTTCCCTACTCGGGGACGAGGAGGAGTTAAGCTTGGGGATGCTTGATACGTCTCAAACGTATCTATAATTTTTGATGGTTTCATGATGTTATCTTGTCAACTTTGGATGTTTTATATACCTTTTATATCTTTTTTGGGACTAACTTATTAATTTAGTGCTAAGTGCCAATTCCTGTTTTTTCTGTGTTGTTGACTCTTTTCAGATCTGATTTTGGAACGGAGTCCAAACGGAATGAAATCCCCAAATAAATTTTTCCAGAACAGAAGAAGATCAGGGGACTTGAGGACCAAGGCAGGAGAGCCACACGGGGCACACAAGCCCTGTAGCCGCCACCAGGGGGGCCGGCGGCTACCAGGCTTGTGGCCCCCCTGGAGCTCCTCTGTCCTAGCTCTTTCGCCTATATATTCCCTAAAATCCCAGAAAAAATCAGGGCATCCACGAAAACACTTTTCCGCCGCCGCAAGCTTCCGTTTCCGCGAGATCTCATCTGGAGACCCTTCCCGGTGCCCTGCCGGAGGGGACTTTGGAGTTGGAGGGCTTCTACATCAACATCATCGCCTCTCCAATGACTCGTGAGTAGTTCACTTCAGACCTACGGGTCCGTAGTTAGTATCTAGATGGCTTCTTCTCTCTCTTGGATCTTCAATACAAAGTTCTCCATGATCTTCATGGAGATCTATCCGATGTAATCCTCTTTGGCGGTGTGTTTGTCGAGATCCGATGAATTGTGGATTTGTGGTCAGATTATCTATGAATTATATTTGAGTCTTTGTTGATTTCTTATATGCATGATTTTATATCCTTGTAAGTCTCTTCGAGTCTTGGGTTTTGTTTGGCCAACTAGATCTACGATTCTTGCAATGGGAGAAGTGCTTGGTTTTGGGTTCATACCGTGTCGTGACCTTTCCCAGTGACAGAAGGGGCAGCAAGGCACGCATCGTGTTGTTGCCATCTAGGGTAATAAGATGGGCTTTTATCGTAGATATGAGATTGTCCATCTAAATCATGTCATCTTGCTTAAGGCGTTACTCTGTTCTCTTGAACTTACTACACTAGATGCATGCTGGATAGCGGTCGACGTGTGGAGTAATAGTAGTAGATGCAGAAAGTACCGGTCTACTTGTTTTGGACGTGATGCCTATAGATATAATAATTGCCTTAGATAACGTCACGACTTTGCGCGGTTCTATCAATTGCTCGACAACAATTCGTTCACTCACCGTCTACTTGCTTACATGAGAGAAGCCACTAGTGAACACTACGGCCCCCGGGTCTATTCACAACTATCGTCTCCACTTTCACTTTTACTTTGCTTTGTTTCTTTTTTGCTTTCAGTTCTCACTTTGCAAACAAACTATAAGGGATTGACAACCCCTTCATAGCGTTGGGTGCAAGCTCTTTGTTTTTGTGCAGGTACTTGTGACTTGACGCAATCCTTCCATTGGATCGATACCTTGGTTCTCAAAGCTGAGGGAAATACTTATCGCCGCTGTGTTACATCACCCTTTCCGCTTCGAGGGAACACCAACGCAAGGCTCCAAGGCCACGGGAGAATCCTTTGCATATTTGCCAAGGAAGTCCCTAAAGGCGTAGCCGTAGCAGAAGGATTCCTGGCGCCGTTACTGAGGAGTATCAAGACAAGAGTAGTCTCCCGTCAACACGCTTATTTCTGGCGCCGTTGGAAGGTATTTTGTTGCGGTAGCAGGGGGATTCGAACCCTTCACCTCTCTCTCTCTCTCACACACACACCCACTATCACTAGGCCACTCGGGTCTAGGTGAACTATTTAGGGCTTCAGGTAAGGTGAGCTACTACTCTGCATGCACAAGAAAACAGCCAAAATAAAAAGGGGCGCTAGGGGTTTCGAACCCACGACGCCGCGTAGTATGCCCAGCTCGGTTGCCATTGGGCTTGGGTGGTGGATCTGCTATGCTAGGGGGATCCACAACAGACATAACTAACAGGGCCTCTCCTCTGCTACACAGAGAAGTCCCGGCGACGTGCTCTCTCTCTGGAATTGCACATCACACCACGCACACACTCACGCACCGAAGCTACGAAGGGGGATCTGCACTACTAGCAACACTATGGGGGGGAGACCCCGACACCCACCGGTGCTCACAAGCATGCAGCTCCGCTGCTGTGCCTTGACGGAGAACCACGGCAACGGGGCACGCCAACCACGAAGAGAGAACATAGAAAGACGGAGGGGAGCGGGGCGCACACTCACCTAGAGGTCTGAGGAATCGGCCTGCTCGACGGAGGGGAATGGCGGTGCAGAGCTTCTGTCGATGATCGTCGGAGTGAGGAAGAAGGGGCCGTCGTGTGGGCGTCGATGTTGTCGTACTCGTCGCACGCTCGCCGCGAGAATGGATCTCCCACGACCCCCACGTGCTCCTGGCGTTGTCGGACAAGAAGAAGGCGTCGACCTCGTGCTGGCGTCGAGCTCACCTGAGCCCTCACATGGCGACGGCGTCCGTGGAACCCACCTGGCGGCGCGAGGGGAAGAGGAGGAAGGAAATGGAGAGTCTAGGGTTGAGAGGAGAAGCGGGGCAACTAAATAACCTCGGGGGTCGTGCTTGGAGCCACTGGATCGAGGGGGGAAGGGATCGACGGCTCTGGTCTACTCGTATTGATGACGATAGCCGTAGGAAGGAGACGATCGTGTCGTGGGCCTGCTCGCTGAGGGAGATAGGCCACTTGAGAGGTAAGTTGGCCCAAGCCCTCTCTCTCTGCTTAAAACCGAAAGGGAAAAAACCAAATCCTACTCTTTTAATAAAACCAGACCCACATAATAATTCCCACACAAATACAAAAGGGTTTTTCTTAAAATAAAATAAAACACCTTGGCTAAGCAGAAAAATATAACTTATTTAAAGAAATAGGTCTAACTAATTATGGCCAAGGTAAAAACGAATACTTTTATTAATAAACCTAAGTTGTTTTGCAATGAAACAAAATGCCAAGAGCTTAGAAAAAAACGAGAGCTTCACTAACTCATGACCCACAAGTGTAGGGGATATATCACAGTCCTTTCAATAAGTAAGAGTGTCGAACCCAACGAGGAGCAGAAGGAACTGACAAGTGGTTTTCAGCAAGGTATTCTGTGGAGGCACTGAAATTATCGGTAACAAATAGTTGTGTGATAAGATAATTCGTAGCGAGTAGCAAGTAACAATAGTAACAAAGGTGCAGCAAGATAGCCCAATCCCTTTTGTAGCAAAGGACAAGCATGGACGAACTCTTATATGAGGTAAAGCGCTCCCGAGGACACATGGGAATTTCTGTCAAGCTAGTTTTCATCATGTTCATATGATTCGCGTTCGCTACTTTGATAGTTTGATATGTGGGTGGACCGGTGCTTGGGTGATGTACTTACTTGGACAAACATCCCACTTATGATTAACTCCTCTCGCAAGCATCCGCAACTACGAAAGAAGAATTAAGACAAAGTCTAACCATAGCATTAAACTAGTGGATCCAAATCAGCCCCTTATGAAGCAACACATAAACTAGGGTTTAAGCTTCTGTCACTCTAGCAACCCATCATCTACTTATTACTTCCCAATGCCTTCCTATAAGCCCAAATAATGGTGAAGTGTTATGTAGTCGACGTTCACATAACACCACTAGAGGAAAGACAACATACAACACATCAAAATATCGAACGAATACCAACTTCACATGACTACTTATAGGAAGACTTATCCCATGTCCTCAGGAACAAAAGTGACTACTCACAAAGCATAATTTTGTTCATGATCAGAGAGGTATTGAATAGCATTAAGGTCTGAACATATGATCTTCCATCGAGTAATCCAACTAGCATCAACTACAAAGAGTAATTAACACTACTAGCAACCTTGCAAGTACCAATCGGAGTCGCGAGATGGAGATTGGTTACAACAGATGAACTAGGGTTTGGAAATGAGATGGTGCTGATGAATATGTTGATGGAGATGAGTCCCCTCCGATGAGAGGAGTGTTGGTGATGACGATGGCGACGATTTCCCCCTCTGGGAGGAAATTTCCCCGGCAGGACGGCCCTGCCGGAGCTCTAGATTGGTTCTGCTCAAGTTCCGCCTCGTGGCGATTCCTCCCGAAATCCTTCTCCTGATTTTTTTGGGACGAAACCCTCCTTATAGAATAAGATGGGAGCCGGAGGGGTAACAGGGGGCCCACAAGCCACCCAGGCGCGGCCAGGGGGGTAGGCCACGCCTGGCAGGCTTGTGGCCTCCTGGTGGCTCCCCTCGAGTATCTCTTCCACCCAGTATTTTTTATAAAATCCAAAATAATTCCTCGTTGATTTTCACGGCTTTTGGAGTTGTGCAGAAGAGGTATCTCAAACTTGCTCCTTTTTCAGCCCAGAATTCCAGCTGCCAGCATTCTCCCTCTTCATGTAAAGCTTATAAAATAAGAGAGAAAAGGCATAAGTATTGTACCGTAATGTGTAATAACAGCCCATAATGCGATAAATATCAACATAAAAGCATGATGCAAAATGGACGTATCAACTCCCCCAAGCTTAGACCTCGCTTGTCCTCAAGCGGAAGCCGAGATCAATAAATATGCCCACATGTTTAGAGATAGAGGTGTCGATAAAACAAAATACGGACATGCAGGCATCATGATCAAATTTAGAACAACAATATCGTCATATAACTCTTATGCTATAGTGACAATTCCTTCACAATGTAAAGTATGGATCAAGAACCTTATTGATAATTAACAACCAATAATCTTTAGTCATTGAAGCAATTGCAATTTATCATAACATCAGAAAGAGTCAAATAAGAGCTTGTAAAGCAAATCCACATACTCAATCATCCTTTCGTCTTCTACAATTGCTAAAACTCACGTGGTACTCATGAGATCAAAGTTTCAGTTGGACACAGAGAAAGATAGGGGATTACAGTTTCGCCTCGCAACTATTTACCTCAAGGGTAATGTCAACAATAATAATTCATGAATACTTACTTCCAAGTTGACATATGAATATAGATCTTTCCCTAGCACATGACGTTATCCATGATAATGGTGAAATAAGGAATTGGTGTCGATCACCATGACTCTTTCAAAGATAAAAAGTAAAGGTACAAGATAGGCCCTTCGCAGAGGGAAGCAGAGGTTGTCATGCGCTTTTGAGGTTTGGATGTGTGACCTCTTAGTGTGAAGGAACGTCACTTTATATTGCCTCCTGTGATAAAGAACTGTATTATGCAGTCTGTCTCTTTTATGTCTTCCTCATCACAGGTTCGTACAAAGCCTATTTTCCACACACTAATAGATCATACATATTTAGGGAGCAATTTTTATTGCTTGCACCGATGACAACTTACTTGAGGGATCTTATTCAATCCATAGGTAGGTATGGTGGACTCTCATGGCAAAACTGGGTTGAGGGTTTATGGATGCATAAGTAGTATCTCTACTTAGTGCGAAAGTTTTGGCTGATATGAGGTGGAAGCAAGCCTCACATGCTAAGGGATCTCTAGTCATATAACATTGTTCGAAACCAAGCAAACATAATTCATTATGTTGTCTTCCTTGTCCAACATCTACTTCTTAGCAAGTAATAGTTTAAAGAGTGTTCACAATCATAGGCGGTGTCAAAGATGATATATTTATACGTGAACCTCTCTTTCTTTATTACTTCCTATTAATTGCAACCATGACCAAGGTCTACGTTTGCCCACCCACAACAAGTTTCAATCAACATTTTTTATATGTGAAGCCATCATTTCCCATAAGATCATTACATGATCTTTCATGCTTTTGTTCTTTTATTATTCTTTTTCTTTAGATCATGGCATGAAGCAAGGCCCTTAACTAAAACACTCTTTATTATATGACTCACAAACTCGAATACATTGGGGGTAACACAAAGCAAAACTCAAGCCTAGATCAAACTAAGAACTTTATTCTACTAGAAAAAGATAAAACAAAAAAGGATCGAACTAAGAAAAAGCTAAAGGCAAAATATGTGATGGTGATACGATACCGGGGCCACTCCCCCAAGCTTGGCACAAGCCAAGGGGATTGCCCATACCCGTGCTTAATTGTCTTCCTTCGAAGGTGATGGTGGTGGAGTTGTCTTGTCTTTTAATTCCAAGAGGGCCATCAATCTTCTATTTATACTTTGGAGCTCAGTGATTTGTTTCTCCAAAAAACAACTTCACGGGTGAGATAAGTATTACGTGTTGGAATTATGCCCTAGAGGCAATAATAAATATGGTTATTATTATAATTCCTGCATCAAGATAATAGTTTATTATCCATGCTATAATTGTATTGAATGAAGACTCATTTACATGTGTGGATACATAGACAAAACACCGTCCCTAGCATGCCTCTAGTTGGCTAGCCAGTTGATCAATGATAGTCAGTGTCTTCTGATTATGAACAAGGTGTTGTTGCTTGATAACTGGATCACGTCATTGGGAGAATCATGTGATGGACTAGACCCAAACTAATAGACGTAGCATGTTGATCGTGTCATTTTGTTGCTACTGTTTTCTGCGTGTCAAGTATTTATTCCTATGACCATGAGATCATATAACTCACTGACACCGGAGGAATGCTTTGTGTGTATCAAACGTCGCAACGTAACTGGGTGACTATAAAGATGCTCTACAGGTATCTCCGAAGGTGTTAGTTGAGTTAGTATGGATCAAGATTGGGATTTGTCACTCCGTGTGACGGAGAGGTATCTCGGGGCCCACTCGGTAATACAACATCACACACAAGCCTTGCAAGCAATGTAACTTAGTGTAAGTTGCGGGATCTTGTATTACGGAACGAGTAAAGAGACTTGCCGGTAAACGAGATTGAAATAGGTATGCGGATACTGACGATCGAATCTCGGGCAAGTAACATACCGAAGGACAAAGGGAATGACATACGGGATTATACGAATCCTTGGCACTGAGGTTCAAACGATAAGATCTTCGTAGAACATGTAGGATCCAATATGGGCATCCAGGTCCCGCTATTGGATATTGACCGAGGAGTCTCTCGGGTCATGTCTACATAGTTCTCGAACCCGCACGGTCTGCACACTTAAGATTCGACGTTGTTTTATGCGTATATGAGTTATATGGTTGGTTACCGAATGTTGTTCGGAGTCCCGGAGGAGATCACGGATGTCACGAGGGTTTCCGGAATGATCCGGAAATGAAGATTGATATATAGGATGACCTCATTTGATTACCGGAAGGTTTTCGGAGTTACCGGGAATGACGAATGGGTTCCGGGAGTTCACCGGGGGGGGTAACCCACCCCGGGGAAGCCCATAGGCCTTGGGGGAGACACACCAGCCCTTAGTGGGCTGGTGGGACAGCCCACAAGTGCCCTATGCACCAAGGAGAAGAAAATCAAGAGAGAAAAAAAGGAGGAGGTGGGAAGGAAGGGGGACTCCCTCCCACCAAACCTAGTCCAACTCGGTTTGGGGGGGGGAGCGTCCTCCCCCTTGGACTCGGCCGACCCCCTTGGGGATCCTTGAGCCCCAAGGCAAGGCCCCCTCCCTCCCACCTATATATACGGAGGTTTTAGGGCTGATTTGAGACGACTTTTCCACGACAGCCCGACCACATACCTCCACGGTTTTTCCTCTAGATCGCGTTTCTGCGGAGCTCGGGCGGAGCCCTGCTGAGACAAGGTCATCACCAACCTCCGGAGCGCCGTCACGCTGCCGGAGAACTCTTCTACCTCTCCGTCTCTCTTGCTGGATCAAGAAGGCCGAGATCATCGTCGAGCTGTACGTGTGCTGAACGCGGAGGTGCCGTCCGTTCGGTACTAGATCGTGGGACTGATCGCGGGATTGTTCGCGGGGCGGATCGAGGGACGTGAGGACGTTCCACTACATCAACCGCGTTCTCTAACGCTTCTGCTGTACGATCTACAAGGGTACGTAGATCATTCATCCCCTCTTGTAAATGGACATCACCATGATAGGTCTTCGTGCGCGTAGGAAATTTTTTGTTTCCCATGCGACGTTCCCCAACAGTGGCATCATGAGCTAGGTTCATGCGTAGATGTCTTCTCGAGTAGAACACAAAAGTTTTTGTGGGCGGTGATGTGCGTTTTGCTGCCCTCCTTAGTCTTTTCTTGATTCCGCGGTATTGTTGGATTGAAGCGGCTTGGACCGACATTACTCGTACGCTTACGAGAGACTGGTTTCATCGTTACGAGTAACCCCCTTTGCTCAAAGATGACTGCGAAGTGACGGTTTCTCCAACTTTAGTTGAATCGGATTTGACCGAGGAGGTCCTTGGATGAGGTTAAATAGCAACTCATATATCTCCGTTGTGGTGTTTGCGTAAGTAAGATGCGATCCTACTAGATGCCCTTGGTCACCACGTAAAACATGCAACAACAAAATTAGAGGACGTCTAACTTGTTTTTGCAGTGTATGCTTGTGATGTGATATGGCCAACAATGTGATGTGATATATTGGATGTATGAGATGATCATGTTGTAATAGAAATATCGACTTGCACGTCGATGGTACGGCAGCCGGCAGGAGCCATAGGGTTGTCTTTATACTAACGTTTGTGCTTGCAGATGCGTTTACTATTTTGCTAGGATGTAGCTTTAGTAGTAATAGCATAAGTAGCACGACAACCCCGATGGCAACACGTTGATGGATGATCATGGTGTGGCCCCGGTGACAAGAAGATCGTGCCGGTGCTTTGGTGATGGAGATCAAGAAGCACGTGATGATGGCCATATCATGTCACTTATGAATTGCATGTGATGTTAATCCTTTTATACACCTTAGACGACGGTAGCATTATGAGGTGATCTCTCACTAAAATTTCAAGACTAAATTGTGTTCTCCCCGACTGTGCACCGTTGCTACAGTTCGTCGTTTCGAGACACCACGTGATGATCGGGTGTGATAGACTCAACGTTCACATACAACGGGTGCAAAACAGTTGCGCACGCGGAACACTCGGGTTAAGCTTGACGAGCCTAGCATGTGTAGACATGGCCTCGGAACACATGAGACCGAAAGGTCGATCGTGAATCATATAGTTGATATGATTAGCATAGGGATGCTTACCACTGAAACTATACCCAACTCACGTGATGATCGGACTTGGGATAGTGTAAGTGGATCATGAACCACTCAAATGACTAGAGAGATGTACTTTTTGAGTGGGAGTTTAGCATATAATTTGATTAAGTTGAACTCTAATTATCTTGAACATAGTCTAAGTCCACTTTGAATATATTTGTGTTGTAGATCATGGCTCACGCGACAGTCATCCTGAATTTTAATATGTTCCTAGAGAAAGCTAAGGTTAAAGATGATGGAAGCAACTTTGTAGACTGGGCTCGTAATCTTAAGCTAATCTTACAAGCTGGGAAGAAGGATTATGTCCTTAATGCTGCGCTAGGAGATGAACCACCCGCTACGGCTGATCAGGATGTTAAGAACGCTTGGTTAGCGCGTAAGGAGGACTACTCAATAGTTCAATGTGCAGGCTTGTATGGCTTAGAACCGGGACTTCAACGTCGCTTTGAGCGTCATGGAGCATTTGAGATGTTCCAGGAGTTGGAGTTTATCTTTCAGAAGAACGCCCGGATCGAGAGGTATGAGACCTCCGATAAATTCTATGCTTGCAAGATGGAGGAAAACTCGTCTGTCAGTGAACATGTGCTCAAAATATCTGGGTACTCAAACCATCTAGCTGAACTGGGGATTAAACTCCCGCAAGAAGCTATCACTGACAGAATCCTTCAATCACTGCCGCCAAGCTACAAAGGCTTTGTGTTGAACTACAACATGCAAGGGATGAATAAGTCTCCCGGCGAGTTGTTTGCGATGTTGAAAGTCGCAGAGTCTGAACTCCGTAAAGAGCATCAAGTGTTGATGGTGAATAAGACCACTAGTTTCAAGAGAAACGGCAAAGGCAAGAAGGGCAATTCGAAGAAGAGCGGCAAGCCTGTTGCCAATCCGCCGAAGAAACCCAAAGCTGGACCTAAGCCTGAAACGGAGTGTTTCTATTGCAAGGGTATGGGTCACTGGAAGCGCAATTGCCCCAAGTATCTGGCAGATAAGAAGGCGAGCAAAGAAAAATCAGGTATATTTGATATACATGTTATTGATGTGTACTTAACCGGCTCTCGTAGTAGTGCCTGGGTATTCGATACTGGTTCTGTTGCTCATAATTGCAACTCGAAGCAGGAACTGCGGAATAGACGAAGGCTGGCGAAAGACGAAGTGACGATGCGCGTAGGAAATGGTTCCAAGGTTGATGCAGTCGCCGTCGGCACAGTGTCACTTCAGCTACCATCGGGATTAGTGATGAACTTAAATCATTGTTATTTAGTGCCTGCGTTGAGCATGAACATTATATCTGGATCTTGTTTATTGCGAGACGGTTACTCTTTTATGTCTGAGAATAATGGTTGTTCTATTTCTGTGAGTAACATCTTTTATGATCATGCACCGAATGTGAGAGGATTGTTCATATTGAATCTTGATAGCGATACGCATATACATAACATTGAGACCAAAAGAGTTAGAGTAAACAATGATAGCGCCATATTTTTGTGGCACTGCCGCTTGGGTCATATTGGTGTAAAGCGCATGAAGAAACTCCATGCTGATGGACTTTTGGAGTCACTTGACTTTGATTCACTTGACACGTGCGAACCATGCCTCATGGGCAAGATGACTAAGACTCCGTTCTCCGGAACAATGGAGCGTGCAAGTGACTTATTGGAAATCATACATACTGATGTGTGTGGTCCAATGAGCGTGGAGGCATGCGGCGGATATCGTTATTTTCTCACCTTCACTAACGATTTAAGTAGATATGGTTATGTCTACTTGATGAAGCACAAGTCTGAAACATTTGAAAAGTTCAAGCAATTTCAGAGTGAAGTGGAAAATCATCGTAACAAGAAGATCAAGTTCCTACGTTCTGATCGTGGGGGTGAATATCTGAGTTTCGAGTTTGGTGCTCACTTAGGACAATGTGGAATTGTTTCACAGTTAACACTGCCTGGAACACCACAGCGTAATGGTGTGTCCGAACGTCGTAATCGTACTTTGTTAGAGATGGTGCGATCTATGATGTCTCTTACTGATTTGCCGTTATCATTTTGGGGTTATGCATTAGAAACAGCTGCATTCACTTTAAATAGGGCACCATCAAAATCCGTTGAGACGACACCATACGAATTGTGGTATGGCAAGAGGCCAAAGTTGTCGTTTCTTAAAGTTTGGGGATGTGATGCTTATGTCAAAAAGCTTCAGCCTGAAAAGCTGGAACCCAAAGCGGAAAAATGCGTCTTCATAGGTTACCCAAAAGAGACAGTTGGGTACACCTTCTATCTCAAATCCGAGGGAAAAGTGTTTGTTGCTAAGAACGGAGATTTTCTCGAGAAAGAGTTTCTCTCGGGAGAATTGAGTGGGAGGAAGATAGAACTTGACGAGGTTGTCGAACCTCTCATCCCTCTGGATGGTGGCGCAGGGCAAGGGGAAACCTCTGTCATTGCGACGCCGGTTGAGGAGGAAGTTGATGATGATGATCATGAAACTCCAGTTCAAGTTTCTGTTGAACCACGCAGGTCGACGAGATCACGTGCTGCTCCAGAGTGGTACGGTAATCCCGTCTTATCAATCATGTTGTTAGACAACAATGAACCTGCAAGTTATGAAGAAGCAATGGTGGGCCCAGATTCCAACAAATGGCTAGAAGCCATGAAATCCGAGATAGGATCCATGTATGAGAACAAAGTGTGGACTTTGGAGATACTACCTGAGGGCCGCAAGGCTATTCAGAATAAATGGATCTTTAAGAAGAAGACGGACGCTCACGGTAATGTGACCGTTTATAAAGCTCGACTTGTGGCAAAGGGTTTTTCACAAGTTCCACGAGTTGACTACGATGAGACTTTCTCACCCGTGGCGATGCTTAAGTCCGTCAGAATCATGTTAGCAATAGCTGCATTTTTCGATTATGAAATCTGGGAGATGGATGTCAAAACGGCGTTCCTTAACGGTTTCCTTAAGGAAGAGTTGTATATGATGCAACCCGAAGGTTTTGTCGATCCTAAGAATGCTAACAAGGTGTGCAAGCTCCAGCGATCCATTTATGGACTGGTGCAAGCATCTCGGAGTTGGAACAAACGCTTTGATGAGGTGATCAAGGCATTTGGGTTTATACAAGTGGTTGGAGAATCTTGTATTTACAAGAAAGTGAGTGGGAGCTCTGTGGCGTTTCTAATATTATATGTGGATGACATATTACTGATTGGAAACAACATAGAGCTTTTGGAGAGCATAAAAGGTTACTTGAATAAAAGTTTCTCTATGAAGGACCTAGGAGAAGCTGCTTACATTCTAGGCATTAAGATCTATAAGGATAGATCAAAACGCCTGATAGGACTTTCACAAAGCACATACCTTGATAAAGTTTTGAAGAGGTTCAAAATGGAACAGTCCAAGAAAGGGTTCTTGCCAGTTTTACAAGGTACGAGATTGAGTAAGACTCAGTGCCCAGCAACTGATGAAGATAGAGAGCATATGCGCTCCGTCCCCTATGCTTCAGCCATAGGTTCTATCATGTATGCAATGTTGTGCACTAGACCGGATGTTAGCCTGGCCATAAGTATGGCAGGTAGGTTCCAGAGTAATCCAGGAGTGGATCACTGGACTGCGGTCAATAATATCCTGAAGTACCTGAAAAGGACTAAGGAGATGTTTCTCGTATATGGAGGTGACGAAGAGCTCGCCGTAAAAGGTTACGTCGATGCAAGCTTTGACACAGATCCGGACGACTCTAAGTCGCAAACCGGATACGTATTTATTCTTAATGGGGGTGCAGTAAGCTGGTGCAGTTCCAAGCAAAGCGTCGTAGCAGATTCTACATGTGAAGCGGAGTACATGGCTGCCTCGGAGGCGGCTAAGGAGGGTGTATGGATGAAGCAGTTCATGACGGATCTTGGAGTGGTGCCAAGTGCACTGGATCCAATAACCTTGTTCTGTGACAACACGGGTGCCATTGCCTTAGCAATGGAACCACGGTTTCACAAGAAGACCAGACACATCAAACGACGCTTCAACCTCATCCGCGACTACGTCGAGGAAGAGGACGTAAATATATGCAAAGTGCACACGGATCTGAATGTAGCAGACCCGCTGACTAAACCTCTTCCACGGCCAAAACATGATCGACACCAGAACTGTATGGGTGTTAGATTTATTACAATGTAATTCACATGGTGATGTGAGGGCTGGATTATTGACTCTAGTGCAAGTGGGAGACTGTTGGAATTATGCCCTAGAGGCAATAATAAATGGTTATTATTATAATTCCTGTATCAAGATAATAGTTTATTATCCATGCTATAATTGTATTGAATGAAGACTCATTTACATGTGTGGATACATAGACAAAACACCGTCCCTAGCATGCCTCTAGTTGGCTAGCCAGTTGATCAATGATAGTCAGTGTCTTCTGATTATGAACAAGGTGTTGTTGCTTGATAACTGGATCACATCATTGGGAGAATCACGTGATGGACTAGACCCAAACTAATAGACGTAGCATGTTGATCGTGTCATTTTGTTGCTACTGTTTTCTGCGTGTCAAGTATTTATTCCTATGACCATGAGATCATATAACTCACTGACACCGGAGGAATGCTTTGTGTGTATCAAACGTCGCAACGTAACTGGGTGACTATAAAGATGCTTTACAGGTATCTCCGAAGGTGTTAGTTGAGTTAGTATGGATCAAGACTGGGATTTGTCACTCCGTGTGAGGGAGAGGTATCTCGGGGCCCACTCGGTAATACAACATCACACACAAGCCCTGCAAGCAATGTAACTTAGTGTAAGTTGCGGGATCTTGTATTACGGAACGAGTAAAGAGACTTGTCGGTAAACGAGATTGAAATAGGTATGCGGATACTGACGATCGAATCTCATGCAAGTAACATACCGAAGGACAAAGGGAATGACATACGGGATTATACGAATCCTTGGCACTAAGGTTTAAACGATAAGATCTTCGTAGAACATGTAGGATCCAATATGGGCATCCAGGTCCCGCTATTGGATATTGACCGAGGAGTCTCTCGGGTCATGTCTACATAGTTCTCGAACCCGCAGGGTCTGCACACTTAAGATTCGACGTTGTTTTATGCGTATATGAGTTATATGGTTGGTTACCGAATGTTGTTCGGAGTCCCGGATGAGATCACGGACGTCACGAGGGTTTCCGGAATGGTCCGGAAACGAAGATTGATATATAGGATGACCTCATTTGATTACCGGAAGGTTTTCGGAGTTACCGGGAATGTACCGGGAATGACGAATGGGTTCCGGGAGTTCACCGGGGGGGCAACCCACCCCGGGGAAGCCCATAGGCCTTGGGGGAGACACACCAGCCCTTAGTGGGCTGGTGGGACAGCCCACAAGTGCCCTCTGCGCCAAGGAGAAGAAAATCAAGAGAGAAAGAAAAAAAAGGAGGAGGTGGGAAGGAAGGGGGACTCCCTCCCACCAAACCTAGTCCAACTCGGTTTGGGGGGGGAGAGTCCTCCCCCTTGGACTCGGCCGACCCCCTTGGGGCTCCTTGAGCCCCAAGGCAAGGCCCCCTCCCTCCCACCTATATATAGGGAGGTTTCAGAGCTGATTTGAGACGACTTTTCCACGACAGCCCGGCCACATACCTCCACGGTTTTTCCTCTAGATCGCGTTTCTGCGGAGCTCGGGCGGAGCCCTGCTGAGACAAGGTCATCACCAACCTCCGGAGCGCCGTCATGCTGCCGTAGAACTCTTCTACCTCTCCGTCTCTCTTGCTGGATCAAGAAGGCCGAGATCATCGTCGAGCTGTACGTGTGCTGAACGCGGAGGTGCCGTCCGTTCGGTACTAGATCGTGGGACTGATCGCGGGATTGTTCGCGGGGCGGATCGAGGGACGTGAGGACGTTCCACTACATCAACCGCGTTCTCTAACGCTTCTGCTGTACGATCTAAAAGGGTACGTAGATCATTCATCCCCTCTCGTAGATGGACATCACCATGATAGGTCTTCGTGCGCGTAGGAAAATTTTTGTTTCCCATGCGACGTTCCCCAACATTACGAACACGAGTTATTTCACATAACCTCAAGAGTTCGATCAAGGATGGAGATAGTAGGTGCAGGTAGGGTTGAAGAAAATCCTCTTCCTTAGCTTCTTCCTTGTTGAGCACAGACTGCCCTTCGTCCATGCCGGATTCTCCTCCTTAGTTTTGCCCTTAGTTTCTTCCAGCAGCCCTTTGATATGTCTCTAACGTATCTATAATTTTTGATACGTCTGTAACGTATCTTGTCAAACTTTGGATGTTTTGTATGCCTTTTATATCTTTTTGGGGACTAACTTATTAACTCAGTGGCAAGTGCCAGTTCCTGTTTTTTCCGTCTTTTGACCCTTTTCAAAGGAGGATTTTAAACGGTGTCCAAACGGAATAAAACTTCCGAAAAGATTTTTTCCGGAAGAGAAGATACGCGTCAAACTTGAGAACCAAGGTAGGGGCCAGTAGGGGACCCCACAAGCCCCCTAGGCGTGGCCAGGGGGGCCGCGCCTCCCAGGCTTGTGGGCTCCCTGGGCCTCCCCTGCCCCAGCTCCTTCGCCTATAAATTCTCTAAAATCCCAGAAAAAATCAAGAGATCATCGAAAACGTTTTTCTGCCGCCGCAAGCTTGTGTCTCCGCAAGATCCCATTGGGGCACGTTCTGGTGCCCTGCCGGAGGGGGGATTCTGATACGGAGGGCTTATTCATCAACACCATGACCTCTCCTATGATGCGTGAGTAGTTCACCATAGACCTACGGGTCCATAGCTAGTAGCTAGATGGCTTATTCTCTCTCTTGGATCTTCAATACAAAGTTCTCCATGATCTTCATGGAGATCTATCCGATGTAATCTTCTTTGCAGTGTGTTTGTCGAGATCCGATGAATTGTGGATTTATGATCAAATTATCTATGAATCTTATTTGAGTTTCTTCTGATATCTCTTATGCATGATTTCATATCCTTGTAATTCTCTTCGAGTTGTGGGTTTTGTTTGGCCAACTTGATCTATGATTCTTGCAATGGGAGAAGTGCTCGGTTTTGGGTTCATACCGTGCGGTGACCTCACCCGGTGAAAGAAGGGATAGCAAGGCACGCATCATGTTGTTGCCATCAAGGGTAAAAAGATGGGGTTTTCATCATTGGTTTGAGTTTATCCCTCTACATCATGTCATCTTTCTTAAGGCGTTACTCTGTTCGTGATGAACTGAATACACTAGATGTATGCTGGATAGCGGTCGATGTGTGGAGTAATAGTAGTAGATGCAGAAATTATCGGTCTACTTGTCTCGGACGTGATACCTATATGTATGATCATTGCCTTAGATATCGTCATGACTTTGCACGGTTCTATCAGTTGCTCGACAGTAATTTGTTCACCCACCGTAATATTTGCTATTTTGAGAGAAGCCTCTAGTGAACACTATGGCCCCCGGGTCTACTTCACACCATATTTCCAGCCTTAATTTTTACTTCGTTGCACTTTCCGCCTTCAGATCTCACTTTGCAATCAATATTGAAGGGATTGACAACCCCTTTATAGCATTGGGTGCAAGCTCTCTTGTGTTTGCGCACGTACTCTGGACTTGACGAGATTCTCCTACTGGATTGATACCTTGGTTCTCAAACTGAGGGAAATACTTACTGCTCCTGTGCTGCATCACCCTTTCCTCTTCAAGGGAAAAACCAACGCAAGGCAAGTCTCCGTCAACGCGCCAATTTCTCGCGCTGTTGTTTGAGAAGTAGCACCCTTCCTTGGCCTCCATGACCTCCATTCTTTTGAGATCAGCATTTACTTCTTCATAGACTTGAGGGAAATCGTTTTCCCCGACAGATTCCTAAGACGACATCCTTGTCCTAAATCTGCGACAGAAACAGGCTCGAAACGAAAACAGAGGATATTTGCGTGATACGAGGGTCAGACCTTTAGGGAGAATATATAATGAATTTTTCCCGACCAAAAGGAGTATTCCACCAGAAAGCGTAGTCCGGGAGACACACGAGGTGCTCACAAGCCACCCAGGCGCGGCCAGGGGGGTAGGTCGCGCCTGGCAGGCTTGTCGCCTCCTCGTGCGCTTTCCGGACTACTTTAAATTTTTATATTTTTCTAAATATTCCAAAACGGAGAAAAATTGCTACTAGAAAAGTTTTGGAGTCGGTTTACTTACTGAATCACATACCTCTTCGTTTTTGGAGTCTGAAACAGGGTGATAAATATCCCTTATGTACTCTTCCGGAGTTATGGTATTAATAATATTGCTTTCAACATTTATGGCAGTACTTGAGATATAATGCTTGATTCTTTGCCCATTTACAACTCTCGGAAAATTCCCTTCCGTGTTGTTGATTTTGATGGCACCGGAACGATACACTTCTTCGACAATGTAAGGACCTTCCCATTTAGTGAGAAGCTTGCCTGCAAAAAATCTTAAACAAGAATTTTATAGCAAGACATAATCACCTACATCAAACTCACGTTTTTGTATCCTTTTATCATGCCACCTCTTAACTTTTTCTTTAAATAACTTGGCATTTTCATATGCCTGAGTTCTCCATTCATCAAGTGAGTTAATATCAAATAACCTCTTCTCACCAGCAAGTTTGAAATCAAAGTTGAGCTCTTTGATTGCCCAATAGGCCTTATGCTCTAGCTCAAGAGGTAAATGACATGCTTTACCGTAGACCATTTTGTACGGAGACATGCCCATGGATTCTTATAAGCAGTTCTATAAGCCCACAGTGCATCATCAAGCTTCTTAGACCAATTCTTTCTAGACCTATTAACAGTCTTTTTGCAGAATTTGTTTAATTTCTCTATTACTTAGCTCTACCTCACCACTTGACTGAGGATGATAAGGAGATGCAATTCTATGGTTGACATCATACTTAGCAAGCGTTTTACGGAAAGCACCATGAATAAAATGTGAACCACCGTCAGTCATCAAATATCTGGAGACTCCAAATCTAGGGAAAATAACTTCTTTAAGCATCCTGATGGAGGTGTTATGATCAGCACTACTAGTTGGGATAGCTTCTACCCACTTAGTAATGTAATCAATAGCAACTAGAATATGAGTATACCCGTTAGACTTTGGAAAAGGTCCCATATAATCAAAACCCCAAACATCAAATGGTTCAATAACAAGTGAATAGTTCATAGGCATTTCCCGACGTTTACTGATATTACCTATTCTTTGACATTCATCACAAGACAAGACAAACTTACGGGCATCCTTGAAGAGAGTAGGCCAATAGAAACAAGATTGTAATACCTTGTGTGCAATTCTATCTCCCGTATGGTGTCCGCCGTAAGCCTCGGAGTGACACTTCTATAGGATCTGTCCCTGTTCATGCTCAGGTACACAATGTCTGATAACACCATCTACTCCTTCTTTATAAAGGTGAGGATCATCCCAAAACTAATGTCTCAAATCAAAGAAGAATTTCTTATTTTGTTGGTATGTGAAACTAGGTGGTATATATTTAGCAACAATATAATTTGCATAGTCAGCATACCACGGTGTACTACATGAAGCATTGATGACATTCAGTTGCTCATTAGGAAAGCTATCATCAATAGGTTATGGGTCATCAAGAACATTCTCCAACCTAGACAAGTTATCTGCTACGAGACTCTCAGCACCCTTCCTATCAACAACATGCAAATCAATTTCTTGTAGCAAGAGAACCCATCTAATAAGTCTAGGTTTAGCATCTTTCTTTTCCATGAGATATTTAATAGCAGCATGATTAGTGTGAATAGTAACCTTGGATTCAACAATATAAGATCTGAACTTTTCACATGCAAACACGACTGCTAAAAATTACTTTTCAGTAGTAGCATAGTTTCTTTGGGCACTGTCTACAGTTTTACTAGCATAAAGAATAACATTCAATTTCTTATCTACTCTTTGTTCTAGAACAACACCAACAGCATAATCACTAGCATCACACATAATTTCAAAAGGTAGGTTCCAATCAGGTGGTTGAACAATAGGTGCAGTTATCAAGGCCTTCTTAAGTATTTCAAATGCTTCCTCACAATCATCATAAAAAACAAATGGAATATATTTTTGCAAGAGATTGGTAAGAGGCCTAGAAATCTTAGAGAAGTCTTTAATGAACCTTCTATAGAAACGAGCATGACCAAGGAAACTTCTTATACCTTTAATGTCTGTAGGGCATGGCATTTTCTCGATCGCATCAACTTTAGCCTTATCGACTTCAATACCTCTTTCAGAAATTTTATGTCCCAAGATGATGCCTTCATTAACCATAAAGTGGCACTTCTCCCAATTCAAGACAAGGTTGGTATCTTTACATCTCTGCAAAACTCGATCAAGGTTGCTCAGGCAATCATCAAAAGAAGACCCATAAACGGAGAGATCATCCATGAAAACCTCAACAATCTTTTCGCAAAAGTCACAGAATATAGCCATCATACATATTTGAAAGGTAGGAGGTGCATTACATAGACCAAAAGGCATACGTCTATAAGCAAAGGTACCGAAAGGGCATGTAAAAGTGGTTTTCTCCTGATCAGATTGTGCAACAGGTATTTGGGAGAAACCAGAATAACCATCTAGAAAGCAAAAGTGTGTGTGTTTAGACAATCTTTCTAGCATTTGGTCAAGAAAAGGCAAAGGGTAATGATCTTTCCTAGTGGCTTTATTCAATTTCCTAAAATCAATTACCATCCTATAGCCAGTAACAATTCTCTGTGGGATCAATTCATCTTTATCATTAGGGACAACGGTAATGCCTCCCTTCTTAGGGACGCAATGCACCGGACTTACCCAATCACTATGAGCAACTGGATAAATAATACCTTCTTCCAGGAGCTTTAGTATTTCTTTTCTTACCACCTCTTTCATCTTAGGGTTTAATCTTCGTTGATGATCGACAACTGGTTTGGAATCAGGATCAATTTTAATTTTTGGTGGCATAGAGTGGGACTAATGCCCTTAAGATCATCAAGAGTATATCCAATAGCAGCACGGTGCTTCCTCGAAGTTTTTAATAATAACAGGATATATCTCTTTTTCATCGAGATAAGCATACTTAAGAGTATCGGGTAACTGTTTAAGCTCAAACACAGGATCGCCCTTTGGTGCAGGTGGCTCTCCAAGTAATTCAACAGGCAAATTATTATTAAGGATAGGATGTTGTTCAAAGATAACTCTATCTATCTCATTACTTTCATCCATATGCATATCATTTTCATGCTCAAGCAAGTATTGCTCTAAAGGATCAGTAGGAGGCACAACAATAGAAGCTAGAGCAATAATTTCATCCTTACTAGACAATTCTTTTTCATGAGGTTGTCTACCAAACTTGGAGAAATTGAATTCATGTGACACACCTTCAAAGCCAATAGTGACAGTTTGTTTCTCACAATCAATCTGAGCATTAACAGTATTGAGGAAAGGTCTGCCAAATATGATGGGACAAAAGCTATCTTGTGTGGTAGCAAGAACGAGAAAATCAGTAGGATACTTAGTTTTACCACACAAGACTTCAACATCTCTAACCATTCCCAAAGGGCAGATAGTATCTTTATTGGCAAGCTGAATAGTAACATCAATAGATTCCATCTCGACAGGTGCAATCTCATCTTTAATTTCATCATATAAAGATCGAGGTATTGCACTAACACTAGCACCCACGTCACATAAACCATGATAACAATGATATCCTATCTTAACAGAAACAACAACCATGCCAACAACAGGCTTATGTTTGTCTCTAGCATGAGGTTTAGCAATTGTAGCAGCATCTTCACAGAAGTGAATGACATGCCCATCAACATTGTAGGACAAGAGATCTTTGATAATAGCAATGCTAGGTTCAACTTTAATTTGCTCAGGGGGTGTAGGTGTTCTAATGTAGCCCTTACATATCACAGTTGAAGCTTTAACATGATCCTTTATTCTAACAGGGAAAGGTGGTTTCTCAATGTAAGCACTAGGAACAATAGGATCATTATAAGCAATGACTTTCTCTTCAACTGGATTGGGTTTAACTACATTGACTTCTATGGGAGTATTATATTTAAACCACTTCTCTTTAGGGAGATTAATATGAGCAGCAAATGATTCACATAATGAAGCTACTATCTCAGAGTCAAGTCCATGTTTAGCGCTAAAATCACAAAAGGTATTTGTTTCAATGAAGGATTTAACGCAATCGAACTTAAGATTCATACCTGACTCCTTACCTTCATCAAACTCCCAATCTTGAGAGTTGTGTTTAATTCTTTCCAATAAATTCCATTTGAAGTCAATATCTCTCTTTATAAAAGAACCGGTACAAGAAGTGTCAAGCATGGCACGATTATCATGAGAAAGCCGAGCATAAAAGTTCTGAATAATAATTTCTCTCGAGAGCTCATGGTTGGGGCATGAATATAACATTGACTTAAGCCTCCCCTAAGCTTGAGCGATACTTTCTCTATCACGAGGCCAAAAATTATAGATATAATTTCGATCACGATGTACCAAATGCATAGGATAAAACTTTTGATGAAATTCCAATTTCAATCGGTTGTAGTTCCATGATCCAGTATCATCACATAGCCTATACCATGTCAATGCTTTATCCCTCAAAGATAAGGGAAAGACCTTCTTCTTGACCTCATCCTCAGGCAAACCTGCAAGCTTAAATAAACCACAAGCTTCATCTACATAGATTAGATGCAAGTCGGCATGTGATGTTCCATCTCCTATAAAAGGATTAGCCAATAGTTTCTCTAGCATACCCGAAGAAATTTCATAATAAATATTTTCAGTAGATGCAGTAGGTTAAGGGGCAACTCCTTGCGCTTCCGGTCGAGGTGAAGATACCCCAAACAAGCTCCTCAAAGGATTAGTTTCCATAGTGACAAGTGACAATAAATTTAGCACACTATATAAATGTTTCCTTACCAAAGGCGCTTCACTCCCCGGCAACGGCGCCAGAAAAGAGTACTGATGACCCACAAGTGTAGGGGATCTATCTAGTCCTTCCGATAAGTAAGAGTGTCGAACCCAACGAGGAACAAAAGGAATTGACAAGTGGTTTCTGCAAGGTATTCTCTGCAAGCACTCATATTATCGGTAACAGATAGTTGTGTGATAAGATAATTCGTAGCGAGTAGCAAGTAACAATAGTAACAAAGGTGCAGCAAGATGGCCCAATCCCTTTTCTAGCAAGGTACAAGCCCGGACGAACTCTTATATGAGGTAAAGCGCTCCCGAGGACACATAGAAATTTCTGTCAAGCTAGTTTTCATCATGTTCATATGATTCGTGTTCGCTACTTTGATAGTTTGATATGTGGGTGGACCGATGCTTAGGTGATGTCCTTACTTGGAAAAACATCCCACTTATGATTAACTCCGCTCGCAAGCATCCGCAACTAAGAAAGAAGAATTAAGACAAAGTATAACCATAGCATTAAACTAGTGGATCCAAATCGGCCCCTTACGAAGCAACGCATAAACTAGGGTTTAAGCTTCTGCCACTCTAGCAACCCATCATCTACTTATTACTTTCCAATGCCTTCCTCTAGGCCCAAATAATGGTGAAGTGTTATGTAGTCGACGTTCACATAACACCACTAGAAGAAAGACAACATACAACGCATCAAAATATCGAACGAATACCAAATTCACATGACTACTTATAGCAAGACTTATCCCATGTCCTCAGGAACAAAAGTGACTACTCACAAAGCATAATTATGCTCATGATCAGAGAGGTATTGAATAGCATTAAGGATCTGAACATATGATCTTCCACCGAGTAATCCAAGTAGCATCAACTACAAAGAGTAATTAACACTACTAGCAACCTTGCAAGTACCAATCGGAGTCACGAGATGGAGATTGGTTACAAGAGATGAACTAGGGTTTGGATATGTGATGGTGCTGATGAAGATGTTGATGGAGATGAGTCCCCTCCGATGACACGAGTGTTAGTGATGACGATGGCGACGATTTCCCCCTCCGGGAGGGAAGTTTCCCCGGCAGTGAAAGTGCAGTCATGCCCTTAATCATGTTTTGGGTGTTGCTCACAACACACATATAGATAATTAATCACTAACCCTTCTTAAGATATTGTGAATGATCATGTGTTGATAAGGACAAGCTCATGTGCTAACAAGGACAAGATCAAGATAAGCATTCCTGAGCACTACATGCTTGATCCTTGTGGATGTTCACATGGTGGACAAATGAAGATAAACATATAAGCAAGGCTTTCTACATTGTGTATGGGAGAGCTACTTGAAGACTTCATCATGTCTTGCTTTCAACATTGAGCCAAGAAGAAACAACAACATCAAGCTCAAGTGAAAGGGCTAACTCAAGGTATCAGTTACTTTGATGTTAGCGGTGCGAAGTGATGATCAGCGAATAAAAGTACACACTCAAGTATGGATCATCTGTATCCCTTTTAAAATTCTTGAGTCTTCAGGGATCCCGCACTATTAAGAGGGGATCACAGGTTTTTGTGATGAACTTGCTCAAACTAGATATTCACTATCCTACTCAATACCACATATTCTCCACTCTGTTCCTATCTCAAAAAAGGTCTACGGCCTCGGACTTCCGGGTCCCTCCGGACGTCCGAGGGCCGGACGACCGGCAGGCTTCAGAAATCCGGAGCCCTCCACCAGAAGTATTTGAGTCATATAACTCAGATTTCCGGCTCCCTCCGGACATCCGAGGGCCGGACGTCCGACCAGCCTCGGAAATCCGGAGCCCTGCACCAGAAGAACATGAGCTCTATAATTCGGATTTCCGGCTCCCTCCGGACGTCCGAGGGCCGGACGTCCATCCCCTTTCGAAAATACGGAACCTCCCACCAGAAGAAGTTGAGTCGAATAACTCGGATTTCCGGTCTTCTCCGAACGTCCGGTCGCTGTTCAATTCACAGTGTTTTCAGTCATATCTACAGGCCTCGGACGACCGACCCCTTGCGGACGCCCGGACTTTCGGAAACTGTCGGACGTCCGGACCCTGTGTGACTTAAAGTGTCCCAACGGCTGTTTTACACTCCCCACTATATATACCTCTCACCCACTTCGTGAGAGGGTGTCCAACACAGCCATATCCTCATAAGAACACATTTCCACCTCACACACATTTGCTCACACCAAATCTTAGATCCCAAGAGCATTTGTGAGCCCCTTTGAGAGTTGTTCCAATCAAAAGATAGATCTTCCCCCTCTCCTTCTTCCCACCAAAGTGATTTGTGATTTGAGCAAGTTTTGAGCAATCCCCGTGATCTTGTTACTCTTGGAGGTTGGAGACTCCTAGGCGGTAGGAGTTCTTCGGAGAGGAATCAATCCGTGTGATTACCCCCCCGGAAAAGTTTGTGAGGGTTTGGAAGCCACCTCAAAGGCTTACCACTAGTGGTTGAGAAACGCCTTTGTGGTGTTATCTCAAAGGGAGAATAGGGTGAGCCTTCGTGGCGTTGGTGTGCCTTCGTGGTAACATCCACCTCTCTAACGGTGACTAGCTTCCCTCCAAGGAAGTGAACATCGGGATACATCTTCGTCTCAGTGACCTTGGTTATCCTTAACCCTAACTCCATACTTGTGGTTTACTTGTGTTACTTGAGCATACATACATTGCATATTGTTTGTGCTCATTATATTGTGTTGGCTATTTCTTGTACAAGATTAATCATCCAAGCATACGTTCTATATCCACACGTTCATACTTGCAGCCTTTGATATATCGTGTGATATAGTGTGATCTAGTATCTTGTGTTGTTCACCTACTTGTCGTGTGATATAGCTCAAGTAAGTTTGTGTAACTTACATGTGCTTGTTAGTAACTGTATTGTGTCCATCTTGGTAGATCGTGTTGTTGATACACGTTGCAGTGCCTAGTGCATTTAGGATTTGTGCTTGACAAGCACCCTCTTAGTTTATTTCCGCATTAGTTTCAAGCCTAATCCAAAGAAGTTTTTAAATAGCCTATTCACCCCCCCCCTCTAGGCGTCATCGAGGTCCTTTCAAGCCTCGTGGCGGCGACGATTCCTCCCAAAAGCCTTCTCCTGATTTTTTCTGGGACGAAACCGTCCTTATAGCAGAAGATGGGAGCCGGAGGGGTAACAGGGGGCCCACAAGCCACCCAGGCGCGGCCAGGGGGGTAGGCCGCGCCTGGCAGGCTTGTGGCCTCCTGGTGGCTCCCCTCGAGTATCTCTTCCGCCCAGTATTTTTTATAAAATCCAAAATAATTCCTCGTTGATTTTCACGGCTTGTGGAGTTGTGCAGAATAGGTGTCTCAAACTTGCTCCTTTTTCAGCCCAGAATTCCAGCTGCCGGCATTCTCCCTCTTCATGTAAGCCTTATAAAATAAAAGAGAAAAGACATAAGTATTGTACCGTAATGTGTAATAACAGCCCATAATGCGATAAATATCAACATAAAAGCATGATGCAAAATGGACGTATCACTAACCCACTCACAAAAATTGAGAGGAGAAGCAGATCATTTTTATTGGGGCAAAACAGAAACTTAGAACCTGCCTCAAACGAAAATAAGAGGAGAGAAGGGTTTTTGTACTATGGTGCAACTGGTGGGTTTGAAATGCACTTGTTGCACCCACACATCAACAAACACAAAACATATCACTAAGCACTTGCACAACACATCAAGGTGCACCCACATCAACACAAGCAAAACCAAAAGGAAAAGATGTATGCATGATGCCATGATGCACATAAAAAATGATGACACCAACAACTCAAAACTAATTCATTACCTTATCAAGGTTGCCATACAAGGAAAGATTACAAGAGGGGGAAGGGAATGCATTGGGGTTGTCACAGCCTACCAACCATAACAGACTCACCACTGCCCCATGCTCACCGAGGGCGGCACCTCCATGAAGGTGACGACGCCGAGCGTTGCTGCCGCCCAATCCAGAGGGATTTGGGTTTTTACCTCGGTACACGAGGAGGGGAGGAAGGTAAAGGGGAAAGAGATAACCTTGATGGCGCTTACATTTAGGGGACGCCGCCCACAAGTGTCGGCGTCGTCGTGGCCAGCAGAGCTAACCTTGGCATTGTTCAAGCTCCACATCACCCCTAACCCCTACCTCAGACGCGGTGATGATGGTTTGGGGCGGCCGAAGACCTTATCTGACCAAGGGCACCAAGAGGTTTGGAGGAGGAGGCATCAGAGCCGGGGCGGGCACCCCCAATGCTACCACACCCCCACAACCACCACCCGCCGCCGCCTTGCTCCCACGCGATCAAGGGGAACAACTAGCACGAGCGAAAAGCGCCGGGCAAGGGCAACATTGCTCCACCGCCCGAGGCCGCTGCCTTGGTTCCAAAGCCCCCTGTGCGTGACAGTGCAAATATATCCTCGTTACCACCTTCCCTGACGACCGCTCGACGTCTCGACGTTCCTCTTCTATGGCGATCACGGTGAAAAGAAGGGGGGACTAGCTGACAACGGGTTAGGGCTAGCGTTGCGTGAGTCGCCCATGCTGGAGCAACACGGGGGACAAGAGCTAGCGTTTTCTACTCTTAAAGTTTTACCAAACTTGTAGAAAAATATATCAACATCTACAACATCAAATTGGTTTTACTTCCTCCATTCCCTTATACAAGGCCACTATGAAAAATACATTTTGCATCTATATAAGGCCACCAACAGTAATCGAGGTAACATTAATGATGTTTCCTCATACTAGCAACTTGTTTAATAATTGCATGCATGTATTCATAATGACACTTGACTACTTTCTTCTCACTCATTCGTTGGATGCATGCAGCGTACTAATGATTTCAGTTAACGAAAAAAACTTGACTTTCCAACCGGTCATTAATTTTTGCCTTGGTACCTATAATATGAGTTTGTGGCCTTGTATAAAGGAATGGAGGGAGTATTAGATTCATCATAACATACATCTCACATTCTATAAATTTCGTATTGTATATACTCTTACCAATTTTTTCTATGAAGTTTTTCAAACTTAAAAGAAGTTTGACATGGGACAAACATTGAGTTTCTAATATTTTGAAACGAAGGGAATACGTTGCACGAAAGAATCCTAGAGACTTTTTTTGAAAGGGGGGTCCTAGAGACTTTTAAAAGTAATTTTGTTTAACTCTTACGGGTGTGAGATTATATGAAGGTGTTGCCTATGTAGCCACGTGGAGCCAAATTCACGGTTTTAAACTCTTTTATTAACTTTAGTCCGATCTGATTCAGCTTGCGAATTTTTTCGGATCTAAACTTTTTTCTACCTTCATTCGTTGTTTGATCCGACGGTAGAAAAAAGTTTGATTCGGACCCTATCGTCATTTTCTGTGGCGTTAGGGGTCGGGTCAATACAGACGGCGTCGTTTGATCCGACTGACCCGACGATGTCATCTACGTTGCTCCGACCCCTACTGTTACAGAGAATGGCAGTAAGATATGTATGTCTATTCTCCCGCAAAAAAAAATGTGTATATCTATTGTCACAGCTGATGGATGTAGGAAAAAGATTATATTCGATTTTTTTTATGAATGAGGTCACATCGAGCTAAACTATGTTAAAAGGGCCAAGATAGTGAAACCGACCCCTGCGTGTTGACCCGTCTTAGATTTCACTTGTCCACTGAAAAATTCCGGGAGACTAGTACGCCGATATGCCCCAGGAACACGGGAATATATGTACAAGATTCGCGTGTACCGTGGGCTCACTAGCTAGCCATACGCAGGCCTGCTTGAATAGTATTATACTCCCTCCGTTCTTAAATATAAATCTTTTTAGAGATTTCGCTAGGAGACTACATATAAAATAAAAAGAGTGAATCTACTCTCTATAATATGTCTATATATATCCGTATGTAGTCCCTTCATAGAACATCTAAAAAGACTTATACTCCGTTCCTAAATATAAGTTTTTTAAAAGATTTCACTTGTGGTCCACATACAAAACAAAATGAGTGAATCTATACTTTGAAGTATGTCTATATACATCCGTATGTAGTCTACTAGTGAAATCTCTAGAAAGACTTATATTTAGAAATGAAGGAAGTATTTAGGAACGAAGGGAGTACTTACCAGCATACTATAATTCTGCACAGTATCCTGACATTATGCACGGGCCCGGCGCGGAGAAAATGCCGCGGCCGGTAGAACCGAACGCGACATGCATGTACGCAGCACGCCCGCTGTCACGCTGGCTATATAGTACTGTATCTATCTGGGCAACCTAGCTTACGGGTGCAGCTGCATTATGCGTGTACTTTGGCTCACCGATCATCATGATTTGCCGCGCGCCTAATCATCCCGCCATAACTGCCGCTACAGCGTGGATGAGAGAGACTGACCAGTGACCAAACCAGCCATGGCCTATATGACAAAAACGATATGATAAGTTTTGTGGTCTCGAAGCACACGCGGAGCCTAGGCTCTGGACTCCGAACTCGGTGAAGCCGGCCGGCCATGAGCCCCGAGAAGCGAGCGAGAGCATCTTTGTCGTGTGGGAATGGTGATTGGTGAAACATGCCCCCCGTACGCTCGCCTCCAAACACAAGCTTGCGTATCTACCAGTACCACACGGATGGCTATGCCTATTATACTATACTCCAGCAAGGATTTTCTGGCTTAACCGGATCTAGTGATGCACATGTGTAATACTCGTAACGTTCTTAAATACAATTTTCTTAGATATTTTAATAAAGAACTACAGCTGATGAACCCCAGCTGAGCGACGAGGCAGAGCCAGTGGCTGCTCAGCTGAGGCGCACCGGGCATGGAAGACTGTGGCAGCCAGTACAGTCCAGTCCGGCCAATGGCAGAAGGCAGTCAGGGCAGCTACTGTGCGCATGTGAGCCCTTGCAGTACAACCCCCCCCCCCCCCCCCCCCACCACACACCTTTCGTGCTCCCAGATCCTTTTTCTCCTCCACCGTACCGTGTCACATGGGTTTCACTTTCTTTTTCAGCAAGATTTTGTTTTTCTTGACGGCCTCCCGCAATTTTCATTCTATACCACAGTAGACGCAGCTGCCAGATTGAGCTAGCCCGGCAGACCACAAGCCATCACTGTTTTTTTCTCTTTAGTTTATCCCCACATTTTTTGCATTCGTTTTTGTTTTTGTAGTTTTGCCTGTATTTCAAAACATCCTGAATATATATGTTATAAAAATCACTTTATGTGCAGAATTTCAGAAATGCTAATTTTGCGTATTAGAAAAATGTTAACAGCATCTCCTGTGGATCATCTCCATCAGACTCCTTAATTTGTTTTAGAAAAAGAAGATGACCCCGGTCTCTGCATCTTGGGGATGCATGCGACCATTTTATTGATTGCTCCCAAAGACCTTACAAAGTAGTAGAACAATATGCCTGAATCCGTCATCTTGACAACATCTACCGCTACTCCTATCCATATGATGAAGGGGTGCAAGCTGGGCCAAATACCCACACCTCTCACCTAAGCCTCACATCTAAAACCGGAGGCCCCGACCGAGCCACATACCGGGTCCGGGGCACAAACCGGTCTGACGCACTCACATGTGTCGCCGTCACCATCTTTCACCGTTTCATCTTCAAAGCAGATTGAGATGCCAGCCATGGCAGGTGCCTCCGCAACCGATGCCACCATGACGCCAAAATGACGACCTCCACCTACGCGAGTCCATCTCCAAGCAGCGGACGCAGATCCATGCTAGGATAGGGCCGCACCACCGCCATCGTCCACCATCCACAAGCGCCACCCAGCCCTAAGGTTCCCAAAGCGGCGTCTTCAAGAAGGGAACAACACCGTGAGCGCCGCCGCCGCCCAACAAAGTTAGGGCTTTCGCCCGGGAGACCTAGGGGAAGGGGAAGTGAGGGGAACAGTCCATACCGACACCTTTAAGGGGGGGGGGACGGCGCCCTCAGGCGTCGCCGTCGACGCGCCCGGCCATGGCCGTCCAGGGATTTCGCCCGAACTAGATCCCCGCCACCAGCAGCGCCTCCTGTACAGAACCGGCAACCCAAGGAAGCGCGGCCCGACCAGGCTAGCCCGCACGCCGAACATGGGAGGAGGGGATGCGCCAGATCGAGCACACCGGCCACCGAAGAAGCCGCCGTCGGCCGCCAACGACCACTGGATCCCGTCGCCCGCGCGGCCGGGACGCCAGATCCACCGTCCGCACGGCTGCTAGCTTTTCGTGCCTCGCCCATGGAGCCGCCGCTCCAGATCCAGGGTTCCCCACGCAGAGGTAGGGCAGCCAAGGCCCCGCCGTCACGATCCTTGGCGCCCGTGGCTTGCCCGGTGGCTGCCTCTTTTAAAAATGGGGAGAATTTCACTTCCCGACCTCTGCACCAACTAGGGATGCATACAACCATTTTTAGTATGATCAGACTCCTCATCGTCCTCCATAACATCAGCATCAACGGCCGCGGAGGTGGAAGCAGCAGGATGGCCCGGGATCTCATCATCCATTCAAGTGCTATGCTTATAGATCCATTGCCCCTTAGGAATAATGTACTTATTAGATTCACTAGATGCCTGAAGGTTGAGGGGCCTCATAATTTGAATATGTAGGGACATGGGCTTCATAAAGCTTCTTCTAAATGTGGGACTGCATGCAGAAGGACTTCTTTACCTTATCACTGAGCTTGGTAACCCATGAGAGCTTGGCCCCGGCCTTGAGGTCAAAGTCATTGTCGGTGGAAGTGGCAAACACATCTTCAAGATGATCAGCGGGAATCCGGGGCTCAACATGCTTCTTTTTCTTGAGTTGCTTGATCTCGTGCACCGTGAGGTTGTCTTGAGAAGAAAGAGGCTCTCCATGCCTATGAACTGCCGAGACGAAGTTCAGAAAGCACATGATAAACGGAGCATAAATGGAAACCTGCTGAAAAATGTTCAAGATGTACATCTCCTCCGACAACCATTTGGACACATCAAAAATAGCATCAAAGCCCACTTCGGTCTTCATAGCAACAAGCAGATCCACTAGATAGCCATAGATCTCAGCCTGATTCCTAAACTTGGATAGAGGCACATTACGGAACACGCGATGCACAATATCATGAATGTTTCTAATATGTACGAAAAATGCATAATGTGCATGAAGAAATAGTATCAAAAAATATATATACAAAAAAAATCATGTCTTTACATTTTTTGAACATGTATTCAAAATTCTGATGTATTGCGAAAATGTACAATATGTATGTAAAAGATAGACATAAAATATATTTTCTTCGAAAATGTTAATCATAGATTTGAAAAATGTTAAATATATATACCAAAAATATTTCGGATGTAAAAAAATTGTACAATGGATATGAAAAAAGTATACATAAAATATATTTTAAGAAAAATGGTAATCGTGTATTTCCAAAATGTTAAACATGTATGAAAAAAGTAGACATAAAAATATATCTTTCATAAATTTTAATCATGTATTTCCAAAATGTTAAACATGTATGAGAAAAATGTACAATGTGTATGAAAAAAGTAGACACAGAAACATATTTTTTTTAAATGTTAAACATGTATTTAATTTTGTTGAATGAGTATATATAAAATATTTCTGATATATACAAAAAATGTACAAAATGTACCGAAAAAATAGACATAAAAATAATATAAATTTTAGCAAAATGTTAATAATGTACTCAAAAAGGTAAACATATATATATATAATGTTACCCATGCATATGGGAAATGTACCAAGGAAACAAAAGAAATGAAGAAACAAAGAAAAATGAAAGAAACGAGAATGAAAGCAAAATACCAATGAAAATAGAGAAAGAAATTAAGAAAAGATAGAAAATAAAAAATAGTGAAAACAGTGGGAAATGGGTGAAAAGACAAAGAAAAACAAAAAAAACATGAAGGAAAATAAAACCGATAAAAACCAAAGTATAATGAAGAAAAAAAGGAAGTTGTCAAAAAAAATGAAGAAAAAAGGAAATAAAAATTAAAAACAATAGAAAAAACAGAGAAGTCCACTGCAAAAAACCACATGTAAAGCATACACCGCCGATGAGGGGTGCCGGTTCATGCGTTGATGGCGTTTGAATGAGGGGCGTTGGGGTGACGTAGAGGCGGAAAGCTGGGTAGCAACAGCGAGGACGAAGAGGTCAAACTTGGCGGGATAAAGATGGGGACTAATCTTTTGTGCCACTGATAAGTGGGTTAGGGGAACACTCACGGGCTAGGTAAGATCCTTTGAGAGGGACAAACATATATATGAAGGACGGCGCGGGGCGTTGTGATGCGTCCACATATACGCAAACCCAGACTAAATTTGATAAACATAATTAAACCTGACAGTAAAAATAAAAATTGGTTTGTTTGCGTTGGACCCTGGTCTTTGTCCGTGTGATGAACGAAGTGCATTGGCAATAAATTCACCCATTTTATCTTCTATTTCAAAATATTCTGAATATACCCGTTATAAAAATCACTTTATATGCAGAATTTGAAAAATGTTAACTGCGCATTAGAAAAATGCTAAACATATAAATGTTTCTAATGTATACGAAGAAGCATAATGTGTGTGAAAAATTAATATCAAAACATGTGTATACAAAAATAATAATCATGTTTTTGAAAAATGTTAAATCTTTGTAAGAAAATCTGATGTATACGGAAAATGCACAACGCGTATATGAAAAATAGACATAAAAAGTATAGTTTTCCCGAAATGTCAATCAGCAAATTGAAAAATGTTAAATATGTATACCAAAAGTGTTTCAGATATATAAAAAATGTACAGTGGGTATGTAAAAAAATAGACATAAAAATATATGTTTCAGAAAATGTTAATCATGTATTTTCAAAATGTTAAACGTGTATGATAAAAGTACACATACTAATATATGTTTAGAAAAATGTTAATCATGTATTTCCAAAAAGTTAAACGTGTATACAAAATATACAATGTGTATGCAAAAAGTAGACATAGAAATATATATTTTTAAAAATGTTATAAACATGTATATGTAAAATGTTCATGTTGTATAAAGAAATGTACATTGTGTACAGCAAAAAGGATACATCAAAATAATAGAATTTTTAGAAAAATGTTAATCATGTACTTAAGGATTGATAAACGTGTCTATAAAAAAAGTTCCCAATGCATATCGAAAATGTACCAAGGAAACCAAAACAAAATCCAAAAACAAAGAAAAATAAGGAAAAAAAGAGCTAAAACAGGACAAAGAAAAAAAAACCATGAAGAAACAAATAAGACAAGAAAAAGAGGACCCCCCCCCCCAAAAAAAAACCAAAGTATAATGAAGAAAAGTGGGAAAACTGAGGAATAAACAAAAGAAAACTGAAAAAAGCGAAGAAGTCCAGCGTAAATAAGCACACAGCAAACACATAGAAATCTGCACTCAGAAACCTGCTTTGCAGTAATCTTGATATGGGCTGGCCCACTCTAGCTACCCCAAAACCATTCAGGCTGCTCATAATGGGGAGTAACTAGGAGTAGTAACATAATGTTGTTACTACTTTATGTTACTACCTCCATAGTGGGGAGTAACATACATGTGGTGTCATGCAAACTAGCATTTATTAGGTTATAGACACATAATGCATTGAAATATGTGATGTGATGGTAACTAGCTATGTTACTACCACCATCTCTCTCTGCATTAATTACTTGTCACGTCAGATTTTTTACCTACATGGCGTTGATGTTACTACTTAGTTACTTCCCACTATGGCTAGTCTCATGCAAGGATAGCTTCTACTCGTATCTCGCTATAAGCAAAGATATAACTCCCGCGTCGTCTGGCCTTCACGATGCTTCGCTGGTGCCTATGGGAGACCGTGACTAGTGACCTCATCCATTCCGGAAGTAGTATCTGACTTGGTAGAAATGTCTTTCTTATTAGATCATGTTGCCTACGTAACAATTAGAGCAACTCTTGCAAATTCGCTATATATGTAACCGCCATCCACCATATGGATATGAAGTTTACAGTCATTGTAGTTATGTGCAGACATCACGTCGTCATAATGTGACATCCTTGTGTGTTTTTTGTCACGTGCTTCGATTTTGTAGAGGCATTTTGTAGAAGACGTTCTCGTAAACCCCTCTGGACAATTGCTTTCTAAAAGCCTCGAGAACACCGACGAGCACTGAAGCAAATTGATGTCATTGTAAGAACCTGCCATGCTTTCAAAGAGTGCCAGATCCAATATCTTGTGATGCCAAAACTTCAAGTATGACCATGCAACCATCAACATGTCCCTTATATTATCCCTTCCAAAGCAAACTGAGAGTTCTTGCACTCCCACTGTATACAACGATTGGAAAAACACTCCACGGCCGCCGAGAAACAACATCTTCTTCTCGTCATCCGTAGCCACGACGACGAGACCCCTTGCATGGTCGATGAACATCTAGAAGCTGGAAAACCAGCTGCAGATCTTCTCTACGTCGACCCTTTTCTCTGCATCTCCCTTGCAGAAATTGGTAACAGTATCCTCTCACTTCCCTTGAGCGCGCCGATAAGCTCTTCTCATTGCCATCGCCGACGTCAAGAAGGGAAGCGAGATTGGGGGATCGGGCTGGTTGAGCTGGTAGGTGGGTGAGAAGGGGGAGTGAGCTCACCGAGAAGGAGGAGTGAGTCGGTCGAGCTGGTCGGCTGCATTAAATGAAGGTCGACGAAGTTAAGCTTGTCGAGCCCCAAAATAAGAGTTAAGTCAAAACCGCCCTGATCCGCACCTTCGGTCCTAATTGATCTCGTTTTAGAAAGTTGAGGGGGTGATTGATCCTGTTTTAGACTTGAGGGGGAAATCGGTCCATCAGACATCATTCGAGGGGGAAAAGAAGTCATTAGTTAGCGAGCGCTCATTTGGAAGATTCGCAGCGAGCACTCTCACACGTCGGCACTTGGCGCGTTCTCAGCCGTCTTCACATGTCGTGCTCTGAGCGCTTCCTCCGGATTTCATTTTTTTTTATTTTTTTCACATGCGTTTTTGACTTTTTAGATTATTATTTTTTTCGATTTGTTTGGTATTTCGGTTTTTCACCGGTCTTTCTTAGTTTTTTGACAAAAAAAATCGCAAAAAAATGGTTTTCTTTTATTTTTGCGAGAGGCACGACCGTGCCTCTCGAAAACGAAAAAACATTTTTTTAGAGACACGGTTTTGCCTTCGCAAGAGGCACGATCGAACCTTTCAGAAAGAGAAAAATAACACATTTTTTGTTTTTTTATGAGACACATGGTTTTGTTTCTGCGAATAGCACAATTTTGCCTTTGTAAAAGGCACACACATGCCTATCGAAAAAGGAAAATAACTTTTTTTTCACTAGAGGTATGATTTTGTTTTTACGAGAGGCACGGTTTTACCTTCATAAAGGAAAAAACACGTTTTTTTTGTTTTTTTTTTATCGCATCAACCTAGGATCTAGTTTTGAAGACCTGCGTGAAATTTAACGCTGAAAATAGTTCGAAATTTGGATGCGCGATTTAAGAGATAAAGCATTTTAAAAATACGAATCTACGAAAAAATAAAAAACTCTTAGATTACGACAAGTGACACGCATACAGTACACCACACTGTATGCACCACTTGTTGCAACCAAAAAGGTGAAATTGATCTTTGGAAGGAATACTTCCTAATTAGTGATTTCGGAGGAAAACGGTACTTTTCTCTTTATACAAAGGCACTGGCTGCATACATTTTCAGTTGGCCCATCAGCATGGCCCTCGACTTCTATTCGGCCGAAGAAACAAAGTCTACTCTCTGCACAAAAGAGCTCATACTCTTCGACTATCAGATCACAGCCCAGGCGGAACCCGACTTTTGCCTTCGACTATCAGATCACAGCCCAGGAGGACCCGACACGCGCGAACCCGAGACATCCTTTGCGCGCTCCCAGAGATCCCTGCAGAAGTTTGAACACATCACATTAGGCAGGGCCGCCCTCGCCATTCTTCTAACATAAACATCAGTTTGTATGGTGGTGATCACACGAGGATGCGAGTGCAGTGGACTTACCGAAGTGCGCCAGCGATCTTAGGGTTCTGCGGATCAAGCTCCGACGCCTTCATAAACGACGCGAAAGCGCTGGTGTAATCCTAATACAATTGAGCGATGGGTGGGTTCATAGCTTAATCTCAATTTCCGAAGCACGGTAGGGACTAGAGTCTAGAGAAGCACAAATAGCAGTGCGATGATCACCTCGAGGAAGCGAAAGGCCTCTCCTTCACGGTAGTAGCCTTTCCCCCAGTCAGGCCAAAACCTGATGCATGCCTGGGCATCCGAAAGCGCCTCGTCGCCGACACCAAGGCGCAGCCAACAGAGGCTCCTATTTGAATATATGCTGGCATCTATGTCGTTCGCGTCATCGAACTTGAGTGCCTGAATGTGAAAAACATTGTTTTCCAAGGTCAAGATTTCGGAATGTAGATCTCAACCATGCGATTTTATTTCAAAAGTGTGCAGGGATATATCCATTGACAATTTCTTAGTGACTTTGCTGCCATTAGGAGAAGTAAAAAAGAAAGAGTGAAAGAGATGACATTTGCAAGTGAACATACGCATACAAATGCGCTCCAAAATAAGAAGTTACCAAGTTGTACATAAGTATAGCCGTGTCATAGTCCTTGACTGTGTAGGCCTTGTTCCCTTCTAGTTTTAGTTCAGCTTTCCTCTTACAAGAGTCCTTTCTCACCTAAACAAAAAAATAGTTTGAAGGCAGTCAATTACCAGATAAGAGCAAATCCAATTACTCAATTAGCTACATATCAGGTGCATGGAAACTGACTAAAGGAAAACAAGACTCATACCCGCTCCTTGTAAGCAGCAGATTTCACATAACTCATGATGCCAGCAACACTCCAATCAAGCATGTTTGGAGGGCATCGAGTCACAGGAAAAAGAAGTCGAACGAGTTTTTTCTCAGCTTGGACCGCGGCAATTTCTATCGGCAACCTACCAAGCTGTTACAGAGTACAGGAACCATGAGTTTCTGGGGAACATTCTTGTTCAGGCACAAGGATAAAACTGTATTCCAAACTATATGTACTTGAAGTCTTGAACAATATGAAATATGGCAGGAAAGGAGGTTTAGAGTATGCTCACTTCGTCGGGAAGGTTTGGATCTGCTCCAGCCTTCAACAAGCACTTGACGAATCCGACATTGCCACGGCGGCTGCACGCTAACAATAGAGGGGTCGCTCCAGTGAATCCCCCGGCATGAACATTAGCCCCAGCCTAGTTAACATTTCCAGAAAAAGTTTCAGTTAAGAAGGGGGGAATTCGATATGTGCAATTCATTTGGGAATTCGATATAATCAATCCAAGCTTTGCAAAGTGCTACCTAAAAAGAATAACCGTTCCGTGGCAGCATCGCAAACAACTAATCCCTCCGTCCCAAAATAAGTGTGGCAGATTTAGTACTACGTTAGTACAAATTTTATACTACTAGATCAACGAACATTTATTTTGAGACAGAGGGAATAGTAGGGTATGATTTGTGCAATCAACACGAACTTAAGAGATCAATTAGCAGAAGATAAAGTAATGTAGCACCTCAATGAGCAGCTTCATACATTCCACGGAGCCACCAAGAAGCGACGAGACCAAGGGCGTGAAGACACGGCTGGCGACTTTGTTCGGCTGCAAAATTGCAAGCTGGTCAGCTGCCTTGAACACATAATGCACGCACCATAGGAGCGGCCGCACATACATCGGCGCCGTGGCGCAGCAGGACGCGGACGACTTCCGGGCACCCCCGCATGGCGGCGACGTGGAGCGCCGTGCCCCGGGGGTTGGCCGCGCTCACGTCGGCGCCTTTGTACAGGAGCAGCATCGCCAGGTCGCGATCCCCTGCAGCACGGACGACGCGCCAACATGTCAGTCGCGCACGCGCTCTGGTCTGGTACCCGCTCGGCATGGCATGGCCATAGGCCATGGCATCGGCCACGGCGTCTCAACGGGAGCGACAGGAACACGGAGCAGAGCGAGGTGGCGTCGGCCGGCGAGACGCGTGCGTGCGTACCGTTGTAGGCGGCCCAGTGGAGCGGGGTCTCGCCGTCGACGTCCGGGGCGCGCGGGCTGGCGCCGCGCTCCAGGAGCCATGCCGCGGTGGCGGTGTGGCCGAAGGTGGCCGCCAGGAGCAGCGGCGTCTCGCGCTCGTCGGAGAGGGAGTCGACGGGGATGCCGAGGTCCTGGACAAGGTAGCGGCAGACGTCCGTCCTGCCGTTGGCGGCGGCCAGGTGCAGCGCCCTGCCGCACGTCGACCAGACGCCGGTGGCGTCCGCGCCCGTGGTGCTAGGCGCCGGCGGCAGCAACTCCAGCGCCATCCCTTGACGTCGCTCGCAATGTCGATCAGATGGATTGTTAGTCCATTATTGTGACAATAGAAAACAAGCTTCACCGTCCATTATTGAAGGCATGCATTTCGGGGCGTACTGGCAAGGAGGTCGAGGTTGCCGTCGATGGCGGCATCGAGGAGCTGGCGCCGCCGCACCTCGTCATTCCGCGCGTCAACGGCCACATCGACGGCTGTATCTCTCGCACGCCAAGCATAGCAAATGAGAAGCAAAGAAACGGATGGTGAATGAATCCAACGCGCGCGGCGACGGACAAACCTGACGGCAACGGCGGAGGCTGCGCCGACGAGGAGGGTGAGCACGCCGCCGTGGGCATGTCCATGGTCGGATCTCGAATGTGACGGCTTTGGTTGGGCTGTGTAACGTGTTCGTTCTGACTAGTCCATGCTTGGACGGACGGAGGGAGAGAGGAGATAGGCGGTGTCCGTCTCGGAAGTTGCGCCGGGCGGTGGTGTGACGCCACGCAAGAGCAGGGGAGGAAGTGGGAGGCAAGGACCCTCACTTCCAGGTCCAAACTGAAAAGCGAACTCATTTCATCGTTGGTGTCTCTCTCGTACTATACGTGGCAAACGTGCGGTGTCCGGCGTGTGGATAAACAGCAATCCCGTGTCCTGCACTGGGAGCAAACGCATCTAATGTAACCGGAGTTGTCAGACCCTATACATACCCAGTCCATGAACTTGTCCCGTAGAGTGACCGGCCTTTGGTCCTTGAATGAGGGGGGTATCTGAATTGGCGCACACCCTGACGACC
Organism: Hordeum vulgare subsp. vulgare; assembly: GCF_904849725.1. NCBI lineage: Eukaryota > Viridiplantae > Streptophyta > Magnoliopsida > Poales > Poaceae > Hordeum > Hordeum vulgare. The sequence goes on along the minus strand of NC_058520.1, from coordinate 32,139,089 downwards.
AGTCCTACACGGCGGGCATGTCCGGACGTCCCTATATCCGTCCTAGATATGATGGGTATGGGTATTACCGGTTAGTTCGGGTGTGAGGTTCGAATTTACTAGGTCCCGTTGGTTGGCAATTTTGCGTCCTAACAGTGACCGGCAGTTCACCCAGACGTTTGAGAAGAATATGAGACATCTGATTGTATATGATCTAAGAACATCTATAAATGCAACTAGCTAATCTGGCCCCTCAAAAGTCTGAGAACACATTGAAACATGACGAGTCATCTTTCATTTTACTGCCTCCGTAGTTATTTTTCTCCTATCCGAACTTTCCATATTCATGTAACACACGTAACATAGAACTAGCAACCGCGTAGATAAACACCCTTAGCAACAAAGAAAAATAAATCAGACATAATTCACATACTAATAGTCATTGGACAACTAAAAAATCACAGTTCATCGCTATACAATACTTAATTGATACTGAAAAGTAAAAATATCTGAATGAAATGGAGAGACAAAGGGCAGAGGAAATAACTATTTCCTCACCGCCTATAATTTTCTTATAAACCTGGTCATTCTATATTTTTTTCCTTTATCTTAATGAAATCGACAGCCTTGCATGTTGTAAAACAGATGTCCAAAAAATAAAAGGTTTGCCACTAGAATATGTTAGGCAACAGGGCACGTGAGATAAAATTTCATACTTTCTTGAGGAATAGAGTTGTAACATCAAAAGCATCACCCTTCTTAAGAGAAAAAACATCAAAATCGATTCATGAGCAAACATGAATCTCATTAGGTAGCCTTCCATGCATAAAAAACATACTGAATACAAGCTTGGCTTATGGATTCACACTCATTCACTAGAGCATCGTCATACCACTGCCCCTTCACTGCTAAAAATGTTACTAACTGCTTCAAGATTCTTCGAACCAGTAACAATTACAATACAAATTCACCCTATCCAGATAAATGTTCTTCATCACGGGTATAACTATTTTTGTCTCCTCGTTTTACGAGGGAAGAAGTGGCCAACTGGCATACATTGTCAAACCAATATGTATATACTCCCTCTGTAAAGAAATATAAGAGTGTTTAGTTCATTATTTTAATGATCTAAACGCTCTTATACTTCTTTACGGAGGGAGTATATCAGATACTACAGTACTGTATTGGGTACACATTGACATGACACCAGTAGCATTACTGTATATGTCAATCAAGCATCGGCGGGGAAAAACCAGGTGGGTTCCCATGGACTGGCCGTCGCTTCGCTCGTCTCCAATGTGTGTATCACCCTGTGTCTAACGTTGTACACGACACAGTGGAGAACGTCTTCCTCGGGCTCCCTTTTCCGTCCGGGCAGAAACCTGGGACGCTCAGCCATCACAAAGTAGACGCAATCTTCTCTAGCTCCACACTGGGCTGCTGGGAGCGACCGAGAGCAGCCTCGGCTGATGAAGAGCGCATGCCCCATCAGCGTATCCACCTCGCGCCAATGCCCATGGCCGTCGTTCAGGTCCGCCCCTTCCCATACCTCCAGCTGGGTCCGTATGGGCCTCGAACTGCGCTCTCGGGTGGCACTCTCCGTATGGACCATCAAGTGCTCAACAAGGGTGTGCCTTTCCACCATTAGCAGCCGATCGCCGCACGCGACGAGGTAGGAGACCGAGCGCCAGCAGGTAGGGCTCACGCCGTTTAGTCTTGGCGTGGAGGTAGGAGACAGAGCAGGCAGGCCAGGGCCGTTTCTTGGCATGCCGCGTATGCATCGGACTGACCTGAAGCGGTTATGCTCGTCGTCGATCTCCAGGCGATGGAGCTCGGGCAGATAAGAGCCTCTCTTGTTGTGTGTTCTGGTGAGGAGGACGTAGAGCTCGCCTTGAAAGAGTGCGATGTCAATGTCGACATGGGCGGCTGCTACTGGAAATGTTGTAGGGAGCATCCAGCATAATCTGGCACCACCTGGCGACGACGCCATGCGAGGAAAGATTGTGACCATGCCACTGTAGGGAACGGCGACGATGCGGTCGGACACCACCACCTTCCTGATCCAGTTGTAGCTGCGGCAACTGGTATCGATCTTGAGGCTGTTGCTGCTGATGTGCAGAGGGGTGATCTCCCCGGAAGGAGGGTTCATCATCAGGTAGCAGCTGCCGTCGCGGTGCACCAGGAAGAACATGTTGCCAGTGGCATCCGGGACGCGTAAGAGGATTTCGCTTTGGTCGAGGGGCATGCGGTGGAGCGCACCCTCGGGGAGGGCGAGGAAGGTGTCGGCGCGGACGAAGAGCCACGCGAACGGCGATGGCTGCGGCTGCAGGCGCGCGGCGGAGCACCACGGACGGCAGACGGCGCGGAGGCGGACGCGGTCGGCGTGGGAGGGAAGGCGGGAGAGCACGAGGAGCAGCAGGTCCGGCGGGAGCTCCGACCATGGCGCCCTGCTGCCTGGTGGAGCGATTCGAAGCAGCCGGCGGCCGCGCCGGAGCAGGGCCGCCATGGCCCTGCTGATTTTGGCACTGAGGCCGGCGCCGAGCATCAGCGCAGCAGGAACCGTCGCGTATCACTACCTAAGCGGAAGCGGACAGTGGAGAGCCTTGGCAACCTCCCCTCGACCTCGGCGCAGCGCAGATCCGCTCCGCCCCGCCGCTGCGACCGCCCGCAGGCCGCCTTCCGAGGCCCCAACTCGGCTGGGAACGGTGATCTGGTGGAGCAAGCGCGGGATCGCGGGCTGAGGGTAGCGGCGGCCTGCGGTGGAGAGGGGGTGCGGATCCGGGACGAGCTCAGGGGATGGATTTTGACATTTTGGTGATGAGAGGGTTTGTGGACGCGCACTCTGATTTTGGTGTGGAAAGCATGAAATGGGCAAAAGGTAGGTGTCACTGTTCCACACACGACATGGAATGGAAGCTATACGAACGATCCGTTGGTATGCCAGACCTGATTTTAGGTCGATTTTAAGCTGTTTCGGTTGATTTTGATCTGTTGGCTATTATATATATACTAGCAAAAGGACCATGCGTTGCAACGGGAGAAAGAAATACCACACGCTCTTAATTTATAAAAATGGTCTATAATCTGAGAATTTGTAGTTACGACACAAATAAAGATGATCTTATCCTACAAAAATGCAGTTCAAAATTTCACAGGTCTTCTTTTTTAACATGGCTTACATGTAGATTTAATACGTATAAAGAATCAGTCAAGTGATCTTCAGTTTCATCTCTAATCCTGATTTTGTTGACGTGTTCATCCCCAACCCGGATGAGTACCGGTATGAAAGAAAGACGAATAATGACTTATTTATTAAGATTGCACCTTAGATAATATTTTTATTAAACATTTAACAGATAATATAATATCATATTTAAATTCTACATATTTTTCTAATCAAATTACATATATAATATGTTAAATTTAGAGTTACAGTTTAAAAGATATGAGTATTTTAAAAAACATTTAATATATACTACGAGTTTAATGTCATAAACAGTAAGGACTTTTTTGTAAAATCACCTCGGTGGGTTTTCGACGAAAGCGATAGCCTCTTTATTATTAGATAAAGATATCTTATCTTATCTTATCTTACCTACTAATAAAGCAAATAGTGATTCTTCCGTCATTCAAATTGCTCTTAAAGTTGACTAAAATTACCCACCAATGCCACCTATAAATCATAAAAAACATTTCAAACAGAAAAATCTCCGGACTGGGCCGGCCCATGTAGGCACCTCCTATATTACGCTCTGGCGTTGAAAAAAGATGCAGCACACCTGTTTGGGCAGGCCCATGCGTGAGCGTCTGTTTTTCTAGTTTAATTTTTTTATTTTTCTTTTCAGTTTCATTTTGTTTTTCTACTTTAAATAATTTAGAACTTCAACAACTTTTCTCAATTTTAAGAAACTGAGAATTTCGAAATAAAATATTTAGAAAAACATATTTTTTTGAGAATTCAAAAACTACTCAGGAGTTTTGAAAAATGTTTGCATATCAAAAAATGTTTAAACTTTGAGAAAATGTCCATAAAATAAAAAAGTTAACGATTTTAAACAAAAGTCCGTGTAAAAATCTTAAAAACAGTTCGTGCCTCTGTTTTTAGTCTCATTTTTTCTTTTCTTTTTTTTCTGTTCTATTTTTTCGTTTAAATAATTTACAACTTTGAAAACTTTTGCAATTTATAATACTGGGAATTTTAAAATAAAAGTTTGAAGAAAAAATAAAATGTTTGTGAATTCAAAAAAGGCTCAAGATTTTTGTAAAAATATTCGCATATTCAGAAAAATGTTCATAATTTTGAGAACAATGTTGGTGAAAACAATAGAAGTCCATGATTTTGAAAAAACGTTTGTGTGTTATTTTTTGAGTGCAATTGAAAAAAATGTTTACTAAATCAAAAAATGTTCATGCATTTCAAGAAATGTTTTAAAATTTTAAAGACATAATATGATCAGCATCATTGGAGATTTTAATTTTTTGTCTCCCTTTGCAAAGCACGGGTCCTTTTGCTAGTATATATATATATATATATATATATATATATATATACTAGCAAACATGCCCGTGCGTTGCAACGGAAAAAGAATTCACTCCCTTATACATATTGGACGATATTTGTAAATTCTTTGACAATAAACAACATGATAAATAGTGTTACATAAAAATGTAATGACTGCATGATTTTTTTAGTGTACTCAATTTGTTTTTAAAAATCTTTATGGGCACGATTTAAATAAATATGAAGGTCAACATTAATCCACTTGTTTACATAAACCTCGTATCAACAGTTTAGTATACATCATCGTATATTGATTGGCTATTGTGCATGATGAAAAATACGATGACTATGTACATATTGTAACCTTTAGCATATGGTAGCTAGTAGGAATCATCTACTCGTGATTTATCAGAATCAACATCCGTTATAGTATCAACTCTATCTTTTATGAGAGCATTAAACTGTTATATCCACTCAAGTTAAATGGGACAAGAAACATGTGTAATAGGAATTTCCAAAATAACCAATATAGAGAAGGTATTAACTAATATTGCACAATAAGCTTTATTGTAGAAAGTAAGATGCAAAATAATAGCATATTTGAAATCTTCACTTTTTTCTGAGAGATTTTCATATATAACATGTTAGATTTGGAGTTAGGATTTAAACGATATGAATGTTTTAAAAGCATTTGAATTTACACAAAAAATGAAGCAATAAAAAAAGGCAAGTGGGACTTTATATATACCAGATTACAACGAACCGTGTTTTGCTTTTCAACTTAAAAAGGGAGTGCGGGTTGAATACACAAAATGTCAGGTGTTTTTTTTGCAAAAACATCATGACAGACGGCAAAAGCGCTACACGCTTTATTATTAAGGAAGATAAATGTAATGGCCGGGCTGTGTTGGTCCGTGTGTCTAATTTTTAGGCCCAGGCACGACCGGAGGTAGGCTGTACGCATGACACGACTCGTTTAAGGCATGTCATGCGTGGTCCATGACGGGGCGTGCCGGTGTGCTCGCGGCTGGCCAGTTTAACCCGACTCATTTGGCCAGCTATATTGTAGAAAAAGGGATTAACGTATGTCAAAAAGCTTTCTCCTTCCCAGATGACAAGGGCATTTAGGCCTCAAGTTGCTTTTGGAGGTCGGCCTTTATGATGGCTTTCAAATTTGAAATCCTAATTTTTCAGAAAAATCATATTTTTACAGTTTTTTAAATACAGAGATAAGTTAGGACATAACACATATGTGTAATATTTTTAGAAAAAACGTTAAAATAAGGCCTGTACAAAAAAGATAAATCTAGGGTTTTTTAATACATGATAATTCTTTGTTTCAGACCATAAATTTGTCTTTTTTGTCTAGATCGTATTTCAAGTTACTTCATCCTAAAAATTTACTTATGTACAAATAACATCCTTCTATACTTCTATATATTTTTCAACTAAAAACTTTGAAATTTGAATTTTTTGAAAATTTCAAGCTCCATGGAGCTCGGCCTCCAAACGTCCATTCTCCATCTCGGAGTGTGGAAAATATCACTCTTGCCATAGAGCAACTCCAATATGCGTGCTATTTAAGTGGCACGTTGTAAAGAAAACCTGCTTTTAGCGCGCGCGGAACTGAATTGGGCGCTCCAGCACGCATTGAAAATTTTCCTGCGCGCTATACTCAGCGCAACATGTGGACCAAAACTGCATCACACGCGGTGTATTTGCTGTGCCCGCTCCCGTCCGTTGGACAGCGATGACTCACACACGGCTTCTTCCCCACAAGGTGTTTCACAAAACACTCGCTAGGTATCTATACTTCAACTTTATTTTTTTTAGATTAATTTGATGCATGTTTTTTATAGTTTTAAACTAGTTTAAATACAATATTGTAGATGAATTTGTCATATGATTCTTCCAATAAAAAATTTGATATTCAAGAGGAGGAGCTCCTCGCTATAATTGTAGCTATGCACGTTAATAAAAAACTGAGGCACTGTGGTTCGGTTATAGGTCGTCAGAAATTGTGAAGGGATAAGATCGATGCCTCCAACAAATTGATGAGGAACTATTTTGCAGAGGATGCCACATACCCCAAGTCCTACTTTCGATGTCGTTTGAGGATGAGCATCGAGTTGTTCAAACGCATTGGCGCGACGTTGTTAATTTAGCATGCCTGCAGAAGCTCTGACACCGTGCCCTATTTTCCAACGCCTGCTGGACCTGGCGCCATGCCGCGTGCTAAAAAAGCCCATTTCGTCGCTTTAAAATATTTTATAGCGTGTCGCGCTGTTGCGCACCTATTTGAGTTGCTCTTAAAGCATCTACAATCGTACGTCTCAGACGACCCTCACGCGTCCGTGGACGCACCCGGTCAGTTATCGAACGGGAGAGAGAAGGAAAAAATAACCTAACCGGACCCCTCATATCATCCATATACGTCCGCGTTGTGTGCGAACCCTCGTATCCATCTCAATTATAAGAAGGATATGAGGGCTCACCGACGTGCCCGAGCGCGCCTGGTCAATCCACCACGTAGGAGCTACCCCACTCCGGATCACCTTTTCCTTTTCTTTATTCATTCTTTTCTTTCTCTCTCTTCCTCCTCATCAATCACATGCAAAGTGATCAGGCATATGAGGAAGGAAATGAAGAGTGTGGCTGGGTGGACGAACAAACAGGGGACGCGCCGAGTCATTGATCGGGCACGTCCGCGGACGTTTAGGGATCATATTTGCTATGTCTGTTGTAGATGCTCTTAGAGCAACTTCAACCGACCGGCCTAGACAGGCGCGCGCTTTGTCCGTTTTTTTTCTTGTTTGGATCGGCTCGTCCATCCTTTTTTATAAATGGTTCGGTCGTGCGCCAAGGAAGCGACCCTTTTTTGTCCTTGGACAACATTTTTTTTGAAAAGAAGGCCCACGGCCACATATCATTTCAGCTACCATGCGAGCGCCAAGAGTTCACATCGACGATATGCTGACAGCCGGCATACATGTAACATCCTTGGATGAAGCTACGGTGATCATTGTAACTAAGCTACAGTGATGACAACATTAAACTAATGCTTTTGTTAAACTGTGCTTGACCAATCTTAGAAACATATCTCATTTTAAATTCTCTTTTTGAAATTCAAAATTCAAATAATAAGTGGAATAACTATTTTAAAAAACATGAAAACTAAAATCATGGTTGGATTGTAAATATTCACCTAATAATTATAAAATATGAACGAACATTTTATCAGGTATTTTGATGCCTCAAAATAATAATAAGAGAGGCTGAATCAATTACTAAATGCCCTTTTAGTTTAAATTAATTCCAAATAAATTTCAAAAGCTCCCAATTTTTTTTAGAAAATACCATAAATTGCAAGATAAATAATGGACCATGTGCCATAATTTTGCAAACAGTTTTGTTTCTAAAATAAATAAAAGAAAAAACAAATAAAAAAGGAAAAGGAAAAAAGAAAAGGAAAAGGAAAAGAAAAGGGGGCACTGTGCCCTTGGGCTCTAAGGGGCTACTCATGAGGACATCAACACCATTGTTACACCCACATCCCGAGTTGTTATACATACTCGATCAGTTACTAGAGTTCACGCACGCCAATTGAATTACGAGGTACTTTCGTTTCTTGGAAATCCTGTAATGTTCATGAACATATGATGCTTCCTATGTTAGATACTTTTGTTGTACTTATGAATGAAGGACATAACATGGATAAGAAGGATATTCGTTGGAGCGGGATCAAGCATGGAGTAGAAGGTGCACGTGCATAGACTTATTCTCTTGTTTCTTTCTTTGTGGAAAGAGTAGAGATCAAAGATACATGTGTAACTTTCTTGATGTTACAGCGGATGGATTCTCCATGTTTTAACAAAAAAAACACATGATGAATAGGATTCTCCATGTTTAAACATAAAGTAGAGATGAATAGGTACAATTTCGAGGGAAGACCAATTATATGCTGCGTTACTAAGTTCTCTACTTTAGAAGTACTTTACAACACACTATCATGTTTGCTTTCAGCAAAATTTCTAATTGGTATCAATAATTGTACAATTATGTCCATGTTTCTCAAATAACAAGCATATATGTCTCCTGGTTTTGATGTATCGGTTGAGATTTTCGCAACGCTTGAGTAGCTGAGACATGAAGATCGTCCTCATCGTCATCACCATCGTCACGGGCATCATCGATATCATCATCATCACCACCAGCACCATCTCCATCCTCACCCCATCTCACTATACCATTGCAATCGGACTTGTACCTTGCACTATTCATCCCCTCTACTCTACCGGTGTTGATTACTCTTTTGTGGTGAATGCTATTGAGTTTTGTTGGAGAATTATTGTTATGATCAGATTGTTCATCATATTTTTATCCCCTATGATCATGCTCTCTTTTATGTCTTGTGAGTAGTTCCTTTAGTTATTGAGGACATGGGAGAAGTCTAGTTGATAGTAGTCATATGATGTTGAAGTAATATGTGTTGATTGATATTTAAATTATGGTGTTATTCTTCTAGTGGTGTTATGTGAACGTCGACTACATAACACTTCGTCTTTTTAAGGACCTAAGGGAATGCATCGTGTATAAAGAATTCTTATGATGGGTTGCCGGAGTGACAGAAACCTGAACCCCAGTTCGCATGCTTTTTCATGAGGGAGTGTTAGATCCTAAAGCTTATTGCTATGGTTAGGCTTTGCCTTAATTTCTCTCTTGTATTTGCGGATGCTTGCAAGGGGTTTAACCATAAGAGCGTACTTGTCTTATCCTAGACGGTGCACTAGTTAAGGTCCACCCACATAACACTTATCAATACAAAACATAGTACTAGACGGAATATGGCAAAATCACTTGACTATCTCTCCCGTGTGTCCGCAGGAACGCCCTAGTTTTTATAAGTTTAGTCCCTCGGCTTATCCTTTGTGTTCAAAAGGATCGGTCCACTTGCTGCACCTCGGCACCATTTACTTTCCTTGCATTTATTTCCATGTTGCTTATACCAGAAAACCCATAAAAAGTTACCTTTCAGTGCTTGCAGTTATTTCTTGCTCAAGATCGCTTGTCAGTACCTTCTGCTCCTCGTTGGGTTCGACACTCTTACTTATCGAAAATGCTACGATAGATCCCCTACACTTCTGGGTCATCAGGAAGTGCAACGAAAAGGGAGGTGGAAGGAAACCTAGTCGTGCTCCCATGGGAAAGGTGGGTCATGGGTGAGCACCGTCATGACAACGACGAGCAAGCACGGGGAGAGGCCGACATGAAGGGCTTGGTTGAAACCGTCGATTGTCGTGGTGTGTGATACGTCTCCGTCGTATCTATAATTTTTAATTGTTTCATGCCAATATTCTACAACTTTCATATACTTTTGGCAACTTTTTATACTATTTTTGGGACTAACATATTGATCCAGTGTCAGTTCCTGTTTGTTGCATGTTTTTTGTATTGCAGAATATCCATACCAAACGAAGTCCAAACGTAATAAAAACTTACGGGGATTTTTTCTGGAATATTTATGATTTTTGGGAAGAAGAATCAACGCGAGGCGATGCACGGAGTGCCCACAAGCCCTATCGCCGCGGCCAGGGGGTGGGCCCGCGGCAGGCAGGCTTGTGACCACTCCTTAAGGCGGTTGGAGCCCTTCTTTCGCTGCAAGAAAGATAACATCTGAAAGAAAATCGTGTTAAAATTTCAGCCCAATCGAAGTTACGGATCTCCGGGAATTTAAGAAACGGTGAAACGCAGAATCTGGGAGCGCAGAAACAGAAGGACACAGAGAGAGAGATCCAATCTCGGAGGGGCTCTCGCCCCTCCGTCGCCATGGAGACCATGGACCAGAGGGGAGACCCTTCTCCCATCTAGGGAGGAGGTCAAGGAAGAAGAAGAAGGAGGGGGCTCTCTCCCCCTCTCTCCCGGCGGTGCCGGAACGCCGCCCGGGACATCATCGTGTGACGGCGATCTACACCAACACCTCCGTCATCTTCACCAACATCTCCATCATCTTCCCCCATCTATATTCAGCGGTTCACTCTCCCGCAACCCGCTGTACCCTCTATTTGAACATGGTGCTTTATGCTACATATTATTATTCAATGATGTGTTGCTATCCTATGATGTCTGAGTAGATTATCGTTGTCCTATCGGTGATTGATGAATTGCTATGGTTGGTTTAATTTGCTTGTGGTTATGTTGTTGTCCTTTGGTGCCCATCATATGATCACGCGCGTGGATCACACCATAGGGTTATTTGTATGTTGATAGTACTATGTATTGGCAGGCTGGAGTGACAGAAGCTTCAAACCTAGCATAGAAATTGATGCATATGGGATTGAAGGGGGACCAATATATCTTATTGCTATGATTGGGTTTTACCTTAATGAACGTTAGTAGTTGCAAACGCTTGCTAATAGTTCCAATCATAAGTGCATAGAATTCCAAGTAAGGGATGACATGCTAGCAGAGGCCTCTCCCACATGATACTTGCTATCGATATAGTAACGTAGTCAATTGCTTAGGGACAATTCCGCAACTCCTACCACCACTTTTCCACAGTCGTTAGACACTCGTAGTTGTTTCTTTATCTAACCAGCCCCTAGTTTATTTATGTGTTCTTTACTTTCTTGCAAGCCTATCCTATCACTCCTACAAAGTACTTCTAGTTTCATACTTGTTCTAGGTAAAGCGAACGTAAAGTATGCGTAGAGTTGTATCGGTGGTCGATAGAACTTGAGGGAATATTTGTCCTGCCTTTAGCTCCTCGTTGGGTTCGACACTCTTACTTATCGAGAAAGACTACAATTGATCCCCTATACTTGTGGGTTATCAGTGTGGACCTAGGACATTATGTCCACTACCTTCCCATCCCCATTGGTTACGGCTCGTGGCCTCGTGAAGTGCCATGAGCGCAGCGGCAAGGGTGCGAAGGACGACAACGAGGAGAACAACACAGGGTGTTGGGGACGTCGGGGTGGACATGATGGCAGCGAGCAGAGCTGCCTTGGCACCAAAGCGAGATCAGAGTGGATGGGGAAGAGTAAGATGCGGTGTGTGGAGATGGAAAGGAGGGGATTTAGTTGATCTCGTTTTATCTAACAATTGGTATAAGAACTTGGCAGTGAACAAAGTAACATTAAAGCAGTATCTTCCTCGTCATACTTAACCTCCATTGCAGCTAGATCGGATATGATCACTTTTAAATTCTGAAATATGATTCAAAACATTACCTCCCTCAGGTAACCTCTGCATGAATAATTTTTGCTTCAGATGCATCTTGCTGGTGAGATCTTTTGTCATGCAAATCCCTTCCAGCTTTAACCATAGAGCGGCGATAGTTTTCTCGCTTAAAACTTCCTGCAAATTATTATTATGCAAATGGAGTTGAATTTGTGATAAAGCCTTACGGTCTCTTCTTTTCTTTCTTGCAAGCCTATCCTATCACTCCTACAAAGTACTTCTAGTTTCATACTTGTTCTAGGTAAAGCGAACGTAAAGTATGCGTAGAGTTGTATCGGTGGTCGATAGAACTTGAGGGAATATTTGTCCTGCCTTTAGCTCCTCGTTGGGTTCGACACTCTTACTTATCGAGAAAGGCTACAATTGATCCCCTATACTTGTGGGTTATCAGTGTGGACCTGGGACATTATGTCCACTACCTTCCCATCCCCATTGGTTACGGCTCGTGGCCTCGTGAAGTGCCACGAGCGCAGCGGCAAGGGTGCGAAGGACGGCAATTAAGGACAGTAAAACCGAGCCTAAAGCGAGCTCTGTGGTCGATTTACACTTCTGGTCGGTGATTTTCGCGTTTTGAACATTTTCTGCCGTCCGATCTCCCCATTAGCGCTCCATCTCTCGTTCAGTGGACCAACTGTCCTGGAGGGACGCTACTCTGGTGGAAAAATCCGTGCCTTCCTGTTGATCGGGCCCATGCACTATGATCCACGACCCACTTAAGCAATCTCAGTCAACTTTCGTCTCTCATGATCTCTCACCTCTCCTCCCCTGATTTGCTCCTCCCAACTCTAACAGCCGCCAGCCCGCCACCTTCTCCGGCACTGCTTACTCCAGCGTTTCTCCCTCTACGGCGCCTCCTGTACCTCGCGTTCCGCACGCTTGTACTCAAGGGAAACTGGGTGGTATCCGCGGCCACACCCCTCGGGAAAAACCTAGGCTAGGCGACGCTGTCACCAATCCTGGCCTCCGTCCCAACCTCAAATCCCTTCCTCCTCATCAAGCAAGTCGTCGTGCTCCACTAACATTGACCTCGAACGGCAGCGCCCCTCCCCCTACCTCAACCTCCTGTGGTGGCGTCCAACATGTCTAGACATTGTCCGCCGGCGGCGCCGCAAGATTTAGGGTCCACATGGTCTTGCCTTGCCTACAGGTACAACTAGCCTACCCACATACACAATATGCCTAGGCCACAGACGGAGGCCATGCTTCCGATCCAAACACGAGAATCCCACAAGACATGGCTATCTTTTGTTTAGGACTTACTGTACAATATGTCCTCTACGTGAGACCTCTGACATGATGCAACTTACAAGTCCATGACAATTATCCAAATAGTACACTCAGCTGAATATGTGAGTTCCATCGTATATATGTATAACCTTTTTTCTCCTAAGTATTCCAAATAAACTCAGATTTATCTTTTCTTCTGTATGTATGGTTTAATTGTTTTCCAAAGTGTGCATTGTATGTTTGTGATAAGTTTTTAATTGATTCTTTCTCTTTTACATATTGAGCAGAAAAAAATAATAGAAGTATTTGTTTAGTTTATTTATGACAGCGAAAGGTTGAATCTGGAAGGCACTTCAATTATTACTATTTTTAATTTATCTTGTCATCTATTGAAATTACTAAAATAGCCAAACCACATTCTGATTTGTTGTGCAGCAACAGAGGGTGTTGGGGACGTCGGGGTGGACATGATGGCAGCGAGCAGAGCTGCCTTGGCACCAAAGCGAGATCAGAGTGGATGGGGAAGAGTAAGATGCGGTGTGTGGAGATGGAAAGGAGGGGATTTAGTTGATCTCGTTTTATCTAACAATTGGTATAAGAACTTGGCAGTGAACAAAGTAACATTAAAGCAGTATCTTCCTCGTCATACTTAACCTCCATTGCAGCTAGATCGGATATGATCTCTTTTAAATTCTGAAATATGATTCAAAACATTACCTCCCTCAGGTAACCTGTGCATGAATAATTTTTGCTCCAGATGCATCTTGCTGGTGAGATCTTTTGTCATGCAAATCCCTTCCAGCTTTAACCATAGAGCGGCGACAGTTTTCTCGCTCAAAACTTCCTGCAAATTATTATTATGCAAATGGAGTTGAATTTTTGATAAAGCCTTACGGTCCCTTCTTTTCTTCTCAGGAATCCAATCCTCAATTCTATTCTTCTCAAAATTGTCCAGTGCATCATCGTAGTCAGCCTTCACTGCGTTGTGCGGGCTAGGTTTTCACCCCGTCCACAAAATTCGCTGCAGTCCACCCCTTTCTCATGGACGACTCACACGACGCACACTGTCAGGCCGGGACCGGGAGGAAAGGAGGCCCACACATCACCGCCTCAAACCCTAAACCATAACATGCAACGAAACCAACATCCTGATTTTTTGGCAATAGCGGCAAGGACATGTACAATGGTTGATAATATAGTCTTATCTTAAGTCTTACATGTAATTTAGAGATGACAAAAAATGCCTACAATAGGTCATCTCTTAGCCTTATCTTTAAAAACTACCTATTCCTATAAACATGGTGAGACATATTGTGCTAAGAGATTATCTCTTGCCTTCTCTTAAATAAGATAAGGCAAACCTTTTTTACAAGTTCTCTATCGTTCACCTTATCATTTATCCTACTTGGCACCCTAAGATAGCACCATTGTATATGCCCTAAAAATATTAACAGCAATAGATCATGCGATTCAGATTGACCACGCCACTCAAATGATCTCAGAAGCGGGTAGACTTGTGGTTTTAATAGAAGAATTGTGTATTTTCCAATCTATTAGTCTCTGCACTAAAAAACCAAGTTTATTAGAAACCTCATGTGAGAGCAGGGGAGTCCTCCTTTCATAAGAAGAAGAGAGTTGGTCCAGTTTATACGAAAAACCAGACCCCAAACCCTAACATTCTTGGCCAATCATGGAAAACCAAATGAAAACACACAAAAAGTAGAAAAAAAGAGGCACTACAGCTTGAGGATAAGGACAAGACAAATGCAACATCAGGGGACATCGTGGATGCTAGACACGAGAGCACCTAGACCCAAAACAGTTAGGCGAGTCTCAAGTGCAACACCACTCACCAAAAAAAAACATCCATACCGATTGATTCTTCTGTCTTGGACTCAAAAAATCATGTGCGAACATTATCACGTGGAAAACATCCTCGCAGGTTCAACTTTGACTATCCTACGATACTCACCAAAGAGCTCAACGCATCGAGCTCAGAGCGATTTTTTGTACATGTACAAGTATGCTTGCATCTTTTGCTTTGTACTCTTCGCTTTGCCGACCTCCAGCAACTCATCAAAAGCATC
The DNA here is from genome assembly GCF_904849725.1 of Hordeum vulgare subsp. vulgare. Classification (NCBI taxonomy): domain Eukaryota; kingdom Viridiplantae; phylum Streptophyta; class Magnoliopsida; order Poales; family Poaceae; genus Hordeum; species Hordeum vulgare. The sequence goes on along the minus strand of NC_058520.1, from coordinate 32,124,056 downwards.
CAATATCCTATACTCCGTCCGCTGGAATGTCAATATGTTGCATGTTTTTTTTTTCCAAACGCCTGCTCGTCCCCCGTCATCCTTCTCCCCATGCGAAGGCACCGGGATATCAACCAAAGGTTGTGAGAGCCGACAAGTAACCTTGCTGGTAAAACACTCCCAAGATAATGGTGCTGCTTTAATACGTCATATTCACAACAACGTTGTATACCTCAACCAAAATGTTGGACGTATTGAAACCAAGCTCGGCATCGGACATGTAAAGGACTACATTACGAAAGACGAGGATGACCCTGAGGACGTGACGACCAGAACATAGCCTCCGAACACATAGGATTAACGGATTCATCGCTCCCTACCAACGACGCACCAGCCTTTGATGAATGATTCTCTAAGTTAAAATTGTGGGCTTGCGCTCTAGTCCGTGGCCCGGACCCCAAATTTGGGCTGGGCGACGGCGATCTGCCCACATAGGAAGGCGGCCTTGCCTTTAGCGGCGTCGGCACGGGCGAGCAGGCTGCGCTCGGTCTTCACCCACGACGCACTGTGGCCCGCGTCTATCTTGGCAGCGCCGGCGTCCCGGCGCCGACGTACGCGCGCGGACTGCCGCCGCTGGTCCGGAACTTCGTGACCCAACCCAACTGAACAGGCGAGAGTTGCAGCCGTGGATGGAGCGCTGACATCCACGAGGAGCCGCACATGGCGTGCTCCCAGCGAGGCTGCAGACGATTGGCGCATCGGCCGGCGCCGGCGCCGCAGCCGTCATGTTGATGGTGCTGTTGCTGGTAGCCCTGGCCGTGGCGGTGGCAGCTACGGCGGCATAGACGGAGCAGGGCGCGAAGTGTCCACGGCGGCTTCTCGGCGCGCCTGACCGAAAGAGAGGCCAGCGACATGGCGGGCATGGATGGCGTCTTAAGGCGTGAACCCCGAGATGCGGTGCGCGAGCTGCACCATGCGCACACGTGAGTTCTTGGGGCTCGACCAGAGCGAGGGCTTGTTCCCGCAGTCCGGCATGGTCGTCGACGTCGTCATCAGAGTGCTTGACACAGAGAACCGGTGTCTGGCCTGGGAGCAAGAGCTGCGGGGACGCGGGCCTCCGTGAGACGTCGCGTCCTTGAAGAGCACGTGCATGGTGTGGACAAGGTGTGTTGGGTGTTGCCGTGTTGGCATGGCAGCAGCTTGAGCGCAGGGATCCTCGCCGGTATGGACGGCTGCGACGTACTCTTGCTCTCTCTTGTTACTGGTTCCTCCGCAACGGGGTCGCCATCGACGCGTTCGCCGCGGTGGAGCAGGACATGACGGCGACCTGCTCAGCTCGTAATGCCGAGCACGAGACTCTCCAACCTGTCGCCTTGAGCGCCACCGTGAGCGCGGGCAGCCCCGGTCGCGATTTCCCGGTGTACGTCGTCTTAGGCGCGAGCGCGACACACTCTTCGCCTTGTCCGCATCTCCAGCGGCGCTTGGACATGCGCATGTCGGCGCCGCGTCCTCCGGTGGCTTGTCCCAGCGCATGGCGATCACACTGTTATCCTTCCGCTCGGCCTGGTAGCAGCGCCTTCTAGCGCGCGAACGTCGTCATGGCCGGCGAACGCGATAGAGCAGGCCCGCGAAGGCGCCGACCGGGCCAACAACGGTGAACGCATTGCAGCCTGCCCTCGAACACGCAACCCTCTCCACGCTCCGGGGACCGTGGCAAGACGCCGCATTCATTAACATTAGGGCGAGGTGTCGTCGGGCGCACACGAGCCGTGGAGAATCGGCGGCGGCGGCGGCGGAGCCGGAGCAGACGACTACATGCATGGTGTGTACACCAGCGGCGAGAGACGACGTGGATGCTACACTACCCCTCCGTCCCAGCCCCAGCACCTACGGCGGACGGCCTCCACCGGGGCGTCGGAGAAAGGACGGACACCAGAAGGTTCCATCCGGTTTGGACGGACGCGAGTCCACCGCTACAGTGAAAGTAAGGGCATGAACCGAGCCTACGGAGGAATGGCGCCTTTGCGGTCAAAAAAGCGAGCCATGGTTACAGAGGATGAACGACCGATATGGAGTTGTTACGAATGGACGGCGCCGATCTGTAGTTCGTACCGCGGGAGCGTCGTCGTGGTGAAGGGCTCGTTTCCTCCATTACAGTATTATTATATCATCACACACAACACAAGCCCAAGCCTCTCCTCCACCTGAAAGTGAAACAACCACGCTCTCCATCTCCCCTCTCCTCGCTCCTCTGGTTTTCAGATCTTCACCAGCTCGAGTGAGTTCCGTGCTTCTCATCCGAGTCACGTCTCTGTTTTGAATCTTGCCTTCACTTAGTCGCTGCGTATGTTTTGTTTGCTCACACGGCCCCGAGTAGTTTTGTGTTCTTGGATGGAATACAAAAAAGGGCTTTTTTTACCTGTTCTTTCTGTTCCAGTACATCAGATTCGAGTGTACTTTCAGCAGTTTTTGAGAACCAGCAGATGATGGAGTCCGACCGTGCCAACGATCGGGTTTTTTTTTTTTTTTGATTTGGCGTGGGTTTCCCTGGATGGGATTGAAAAAGGCCTCTTTTACTCGTTGTCTCTGTTCTCAACTTCTGATATGTCCGATTCAAAGGTTCTTTCGGTCGTTTATTATGGGAAACCGGCAGATCATGGAGTTCGAGGGTTCTTTCGGAGATGATGGAGTTCAACCGTGCCAACGATCTGGGGTTTGGTTTTTGCGTGCGTTTCTCTGCAAAGGGTTTTTGGGTTTGGGCGGGTCATCCCAAGGTCTTTTGTTCGATAGTTCAAATCCTGTCTCTTGTGTGTGTTGTTTTGGCGAGGAGTGTTGAGATGTGCAAAAAATACATTATTGCCTTCTTCTCTTTTTTTTTCCTTGTTGATGAAAAGAGCAGCCTTTCTTTTTTTACAGAGGTTTTTTGGATTTGGACGGGAGGCCTCTTCAATAGTTCAACCCTGTCCTACTACATCTTGGATCTCTCTTCCTTTCACCTCACATGTCTTTTAGCCCGTTAATCTTGATTTGTCCTCACAAAAACTTGAGATCTGTTTTTCTTTTTTTTTTAGCAAAGATCATGGGCCTCTTTTTTACAATCTCAAAAAAAAGGGGACTTATTTTTTGCTTATATTTTATCTGTTCTAATAGGAGAAAGGGCTAGTGTAGGAGAAAAATACATTAGATTATACTATGAACACCGCCATGTGATCGAGTTCAAAGGAAACCATGCAGACGTACAAACCTATCGTATTACCTATTCTCTTTTTTTTGAATTGTTGTCTTTTTTTTACTTGTTCAAAAGGGCGGTCATTTTCTTTCATTCTGTGCTATCTGCTCCAAGAAATTCACATCTGAGACATTTGCCAAGGGATGGTACGTGAACAATCTCTGTTTCATAGGAATCGTCTAAAAAGACAAACTTTTTTTACCTCTCTCTTTTGAGTTGTTATTTTTTACTAAAACACCCTGTTTTCCTGCTGGGTTCGATTCCATTTTCTTTGCATAAAATGAATTTGCCTTCTGATGTGAAGAAATGCAGCTATCCCGGTGTATGTCATGAGCATCTTTAAACTCCCCTTTTTGGTGTGTGATGAGCTTACCAAACTGATTCGGCAATATTGGTGGGGAGTGGACAAGGGGAAGAGGAAAATGGCATGGATGTCTTGGAACAAGCTACTCCTACCAAAATCTCAAGGGGGCTTTGGATTCCGTGACATGAGGGCATACAATCAAGCGCTGTTGGCCAAGCAGGTGTGGCGCTTACTCATGTCACCGAACTCGCTGTGTGCATCTCTCCTTCGTGCTAAATACTTTCCTAATGGGAACTTGGTCGACACGGTCTTCACTGGGAATGCATCGGCTGTATGGCGTGGCCTTGAACATGGGCTGCAACTCGTGAAGAAAGGTATGTTATGGAGGGTGGGCAATGGTATGAACATCAAGGTTTGGCGTGACCCTTGGATACCGAGGGGGATGCCGTTTATACCCATCACACCTAGGCGGAATGGCAGGCTGAAAAGAGTGCACGAATTCCTGAATGAGCAGGGAGGATGGAGGGTTGATCTGCTTCGTCAGTACTTCTGGCAACCGGATGTGGAGGCCATCCTAAAGATAAGAACGTCAGCAAGGTGGGACGATTTTATCTCTTGGCCGTGGGAGAAGTCAGGGGTTTTGACTGTTAAAAGCGCTTATCATGTGGCAATGGCAATTCACTATGATCAGTTCAATCCAGGCTCAGCTAGTGCAGACCCTTCTGGTGACAGACCAGTTTGGAAGCTAATATGGGATACAAAGGTCCCTCCAAAGCTCAAGAATTTTGCCTGGCAAGTTGCTTCGGGCTCCCTCCCTACTGATGCTGAGAAGAAGAGACGACATTTTGACCTGAATGGCTTTTGCCAGGTCTGCGATCGGGAGCAGGAATCGTCATTTCATGCTCTCCTTGCTTGTCCGCATGCAGCTAACCTGTGGGACACAATGCGCCTGTATTGGCCATTACCCGACAGATTGCACATCAACTACACAGGCAAGGAATGGCTCTTTAATCTCCTCGACGAAGCTCAGGTATCGGTGCGCAGCAGAATTATCATGGTCCTATGGCGTTCCTGGTATGTTCGTAACGAGATTGTGCACGGGAAGACACCTCCACCACAAGATGTATCTTCGGCGTTTTTGCAGAGTTACCATAATACCTTCTCCCAGATATCAAGCAGCGTGGAAGACATTATTAAAGGAAAACTCATGTGGTTCCTAATCAGTCTAGCCCCCCATGCAAAGCGGCTCCAAGCTTACCGTGGCCACGCCCGCCAGAAGGCATGGTAGCGCTGTCGGTGGATGGTTCATATGCGACATCTGATGGTCCAGCTGGTACGGGGATGATCTTGAGGAAGCCATCGGGCGATGTAATTTTTGCTGCCTATCGTAAGCTATTTCACTGCAATGATGCCCTAGAGGCGGAACTACAAGCTATTCATGAAGGAGTGAAGCTGGCGGCCGAGCGTTCGGAGGCCACAATCATGCTCCAATCAGATTGTGTCACGGCCATCAATGCCATTACTGGCGTATCGTTAGATTTTTGAGCTTATGGTCTTATGATTAGAGAAATTAAGGTGCTACTAAGTGATAGGGTTTTTATTCGTGTTAAAGTTTCTCGTGAGCAGAATAGAGTTGCAGATTGCCTAGCAAACTATGCTCGTTGTGGGGATAGTACAGCATGTTGGCTGGGTCACCCTCCCCCTTTTGCAAGTGATCTTGTTGCTAAGGATTGTAATTCTGTCATTATGGAATAAAAACCTATGACTTCCGCAAAATAAAATAAAATTCTATGGCGATGCAGAGAGATGGCGTGGCTCGGGAGGGCGCTCCAAAAGGCAGGCCGGGTTATTGAACAAAACCCCGGCAGCGTGAAGGACGCGTACAACCGGGCAAAGTACTGGCTTGGGGCAGGTACGCCTGAGGCGGCCCCGGTGAACCCTGCGGCGGCCGAAGTGGATCATGTGGAGCCTGTGATGGAGATGGACAATGACGGCGAGTGGATCCTCTGGCTCGCTGGACTCGGCCTTGTGATAGTCGCCGGGGTGGTGGTTGCTGTCTATCTCCGCGGCGGTGGCGGCGGAGGAGGAAACGGCGGAGGCGGCGCGGCAACGGCGTCGGTGGCGGCGACGGCGACGGCAACGGTGGCAACGGCACCGGCACCGGCACCGGCGGCAACGGCACCGGCACCGGCACCGGCGGCAACGGCAACTGATTGATCGGCTGAGCGCGGGCATGGCAAAGAGCAGCTTTTGGTTAGGATTGTACGTTAACGTTCTTACCATGATGTATCCTCCTGTCCGTGTGTCCGTCAGTTCAGTTCTGCTTCAACCCAGTTTATCATATGTCGGTCTTATGCAACCTATATGACAGATTTGAACATCGGCTTTATTTGGATCAATGGGATTTTTAATCTGGAATTTTATCTAATGTTTATCAGTCTTTACTTATGAGTGTGCAAATGTTGATTTTATCTTTGGATGCGTCCTTGAGGCAGATTTGGCTTAAACAGCGTCCTATATATAAATTCAACGGCCAATGCCTTGGTTCCACAGAATGTATATATTCGAACGAAATGTTGATTCATATGATACATACTCATCATTATGGAGTACACTTCAACCTTTTCATTACACTCGCTGATAAAGAAGCTGTGCAATGTATACAAATCCGCTAGACTATCACTGATACAATTATGAGAGTTTCCTCCCCAACTAAAAATCATGACAATAGCCTACACACCGACACTCCGGTTTGTCAATTGCCATGCAAAAGACAATGCCATTGAAACTTTGAAAACCTCATTACCAAGGTTGAATCCAAGATTTGCAACTGTTCTTCAAAGCTACATGTGCAAACAGAAAAGGGCATGAGGCAAAAATGAAGATAGGATAATGTCGTTGTTATGCGACATTATCTTGTTATAAGGGAAATAAAATGAACATAGGATACAATGAGCATCACCTTATTATGATCGCTTAAAAATGTCGCTACAAAACATTTCAAGGTAGTGATAGCCATAGTAATAGGTCGGTGAAGGTGACTGCTCCTATCGACACTATGTTAGGCGGTTGAGATGTTAAAGTGTGCTCCAGGAGTTGAAAGGCCAATGGTGGCATTTGTGCGGTCGCTTGGCATGAGGTGTGCCACCAGGTCGAATTCGCAGGCCTTGACACCAACAATAATAATAAAAGATGGGATGTGCCCTCAAGATCAACATCGAGCACTTCTCCGCTTTTGGGCAGTACTAGGTAAAGTCAGCGCACAATGTGTTATCTGCCCGGTTGGCCGAATCCTTGCTCTGGAGAGCAAATTGTTCAGGCTGCACAACGCTTAAGTGCAAAACCCTTTGCATGACTGACCTCCAAGAACAGATGTTGGACTTCAGATCGCTTGAAGCACACGGACATGATCAAGGAGGATGAATACATTGTGCATCTACTCTCAGGCTGTATCTTCGACAGGCAAGTTTGGTCTGCATGCCTCCAGTCTGCAAACTAGTGGATTGTGGCCAAAGTGATTAAAGGTACAAAGTTCAAAAATTATTAATCGGCATATATGCAAAAAAGATATATGTGAACCGCACTAATACTGCATTTAGAATTTAAATGGGCCAAACTTTTGTGGTTATTCATACCCTATGGCAGAATTAGAGATCACATCTCTAAAACACATCATGTAAAGCAGAATGAGATCAAGCACACGTACTGACCTAGCTTGAATCTTGATAGAAGGCCAATGTAGTAACAATGCCAAGATGCACCTTTTGAACTGTTGCTTGCACTGACAGGGACTTTGGACCTAATAAACTGAAGCTATCATCGATCATCCAAAGGCAAACAAATTAGACTTCCAAGGAAACAAGCAGCCATGGACCCATCAATAAGCTGAATGCTAAAATGCAATGAGCAGTCAGTATGATAGTTTCTCGCTCATTTTGCAAGAAGAGGACCCTTCTGTAAATGTCAGATATTAAGTTCACCACACAATTCCATTCATTAAGAAAACTGATATATGGTTGCAGTGGCGGAGCCAGTGGGGGGACGAGCGGGGCCAGGCTACCCCCAATGGATTTAGCAGAGAATTTAATAGTTAAGCTGTAGTTAGTACTCGGTTAAATGGGTTAAGCCCAAAAAAGATAGCCCACACTACGGCCATCCATGAGAAGGATTAGTAGATGGTTACGATTTGTTCACGCGTCGCATACAGCGTTGTGTCAGCTTCGACTTGATTGTCGCCACCAGGCTAGGTCCCAATCAACGCCGCTGCAAGAAGCTTTGACCACATCGTGAAGCATTGGTTACAACTTACAACAACATCTAAATATTTCTCACGGATGGACCGCATTGTGGTTCCGGTATTCATGGCCCCTCTGTCTTCGAGGTGGAACCTCCTCTCATGGCTCACGCGATTCAATTATAAATTGAAGGTATCTCATGTTAATATTACTGTTAGATTTGTACAAACTGTCGGCTTAATTTTGTAAGATCATTTACAGATTAGTAGGTACTATTATCTGCTACATACATAAGTCGAGACTATTGGTAAGGAACTTTCTATCTAGTCTGTATATACTAACATAGAAGTTCACAAGGACGTATAACTCTCGATTAATGTTGTCGCACATTTACCAGTATACATTCTTAATAAGCTAAAACTTAAATCACACGATATGATGCATTCATGTGTTATCAAACATCTCCTCACACAAGTCATGAAGAGGGGGGGAGCACGGATCAGAAAAAATCTCCTATCAATATTGCCATCTTCGCCCCCCTATCCTCAAATTATCCTGGCTCCGCACCTGTACCATTGCAACTATGCATGCAAACTGGTAATATATTTATGATTTACGAGTTGGCACCTCACATATACAAAATGACTAAATTGTGGCGTGAATCAACTTGGTCAGGTTTTCGAATTGAAACAAACTTGTGGTCGGTGGCAAGCTGGGAGGGCAACAAAAAAATATGGACCGATCAGAGAACCATTGACAAAAACAAATCACATATTCAAGCAAAGCATAATGAGATCGAGCACATGTACTTACCTAGCTTGAATCTTGATGGAAGGCCGGTGTAGTATGCAGTAACAATGCCAAGATGCGCCTTTCAAACTGTTGCATGCACTCACAGGGATTTTGAACCTAATAAACTGACGCTTCCCTCGATCGTACAAAGGCAAACGGATTAGACTTCCAAGAAACAAGCTGCCATGGTAATCAATAAGCTGAATGCTAAAATGCACTACGGAGTCAATATGATAGTCAAGAAGAGGAGCATTCTTTAAATGTCAGATATCAAATTCACAACACAATTGCATTCATAATGGGTTGAACTGGTATACCGTTGCAACTAAGCATGCAAACTAATATATTTATTTAAGCGTGCGATTCATTATGAAGAATATCAAATGCGTAACAAGTAATACAGTAGATTGATAACTTATGAGTTGGCAACCGATATATATATATATATATATATATATATATATATATATATATATATAATGCCTAAATTGTAGCATGAATCAACTTGGTGGGGTATTCGAATTGAAAGAGACATGTGGTCGGCGGTCAGCCTGGACGAGACGAGCGGTCTTTCGGACCGGCTCATGGCTCGCTTGGTCCGGGCCGGCTCGGTAAAAAACTCGACCGGTCCGAGCCCTGAAAACAGGACCGAAAAAACCTCGGTCCGGTCCGGTTAAAGCTCGGCCCAACCGAGCGGACCGAGCGAAGCTCCGATGGCATGTCGGGGGCATGGCGGGAGCGGGGCGGGGGCATGGCGGGAGCGTGTCGGGGGCTTGCCGGAGGCGTGGTTGTGGCGTGTCAGGTATGTGGTGAGGGCGTGGCGGCCCAGGCGTGGTCGTCGTCACGGTGGCCGCCGTCAGCGGCTTCGTGCGGCCAACGGTCTCTCTGGCCCCAGAAATCATGTCCACTAGACCTGCTCCACTTGGATCTATTAGCTCCGCCAAAAGAATCGACGAGCAAGACCCTACATCGCTGCACCAGCCACCGTCCCTTTCATCTTCGTCCACCGGCCGTCATGTCAGATTCGTCGCCGTTCTTCTTGGATATGTAGCTTCCTCTGATACTTCTCAAGCTCCCAGACATCTTTTCGATGAGCTGCGCTTCCTCTAGCAAGATATCTCTCTGATGAGCGGTCGCCGGAGCTCTAGAGCATGCTATGCCCATGTTTTCGCCGGTCCTCTCGGTCCAGCCCAAGCTCGGCCATTGCCAGTCCGGTCCCTGAAAACAGGACCGCGATGCTGCTCGGTCCGGACCGTGTCCACCCTGAGTCGGCGGCAAGCTAGGAGGGCGACAAAACAAAATTACGTACGGATCAGAGAAGCAACCACATAAACAAATCACATATTCGAGTAAATATGGGAACTACTTATTACAATCCCTCACAAAGAGCATAAGGATGCATATCAATCCTCCTTATCGGTCCAAATTCCATCCCAAAAGCTAGGGTTTGAAGGATTGCAGAGAACAGCAAGCACAATGTAGAAATCAAGGGCAAATGGAAGAGAAACCTTTTATTGTGGCAGCCGACGGTGTGTGCGCGGCGAAACAGCGGGTTGTCCCCGGCCGTAGCAACGAACGAGTCTAGTAAGGCCACAGCATGGGTGACGGCGTCCCTTGGCCAGCTCGTGGACGAGGCCGCCGCCACCCATGGCTTGAGGCTGCCATTGCCTCACCACTAGCGGCCGCCGCCGGCCTGAGACGAGACGAGCAGGAGCAGGGCGCGTGGGCCAGCACGCCCGAATGGCTGCTGGGGGGTAAGGGGAAAGAAAAGAGGCAATGTCGTACTGCGGCTGCGGGACCTTGTCCTTTGATCCGCTCCGGTGGCATGGCGGCGGGGCTGGGGAGGAGGGAGGGGGCCAGCCCAAGGCAGAAAGAAATCCAGGCAGTAGGCCAAGGAGAAGCAGGAGGGACGGGCGCCGCCGCGACGGAAACAAGAGGCGATTTGGTGGCGCCGCCGTATGCGTGGGGAGACGACAATGTGTGGGCCGGCTCGATGGCCAACGAAGGGAAGATAGGAAGGTTGGCCCACTCCTCCCCACGGTCTCTTTTCTCGCGACCGATCCGACCGCCCCTTCGTGTCCCTTTGTACTCCCTTTTTTACTCTGCATATTAGCTTTGTTTAAAGTTACAGTATCTCTACTTTGACTAAATTTATAGAAACATGAATGTTAAATTAATATTGTTAGATTCATTACGAAAGGTAATTTCATGATATGTATATTTGGTATTGTAGATGTTGATATTTTTCAATATATATCAGCTCAAACTTTATAAAGTTTGACTTGACCCAAATCTAATATGCGAAGTAAAAAGGACCGGAAGGAGTACTTAACTGGTCACTTGGCCAAGTAGTACAAGTAGCACTCCTTCTGTAAATTAATATAAAAATGTTTAAATTATTAAAATAATATTTTAAATGTTTATATATTAATTTACGAAGGGAGTATTACTTGATAGTTGATACTTTGCTTCGCATTTAAAATTACATAAAAAAAGGTCATCGAGAAAGGCCTACGAACACTTTTCGGAAAACATTCGTGTTTGCTGACTTACTTAGCAAACAAAATACATTACAAAAATTATATTCAGGAGTAGTAATTTAATCGTTCAATATTTTGTTTCTTGATTATCTTTTTTTAGTAGTCTTTATTATAGAATTCTTAGATTTTTCATTTTGATGAGCCTCATTTTAAGGAATCCATGGAATAATGAATTAAGGAGGAAATGATATGAGTCTAGCGCTTGCAAGAAAAAATCTCATGATAGTGGGCCCTCAACACCCATCAATGCATTTGACTGGTCGTTACTCTCGATGGTGAGGATGTTATTGATTGTGAACCCATATTAGGCTATGACACAGAGGAAGGGGAAAATTGCAGAAAATGAACTATTATACAATACTTACCTTTATGTAACAAGGATATAGAGAGATTGTAGAAAGGGTAATGATGATTAGGGACTCCATTGTTGTACATCGTAGTACTTTTTTTTCTCGAATATGCACGAACATGTATGTCATATTTTATAAAAAAGGGAAGGAGGTAAAGAGCCCCTCCACGTGAAATATGTTACTCCCTCCGTCCCAAAATTTTTGTCTTATGTTTGTTTAAAAATGAATGTATCTAGATACTAAAACGTGACTAAATATATTTATATCTAGATAAATTTAAGACAAGAATTTTGAACGGAGGGAGTACCATACAACGTAGCAGTGGCGGAGTTTGAGACAAAATAATGGGGAGGGCGGAAGGGGCAATGGGCTTGAGAGGGGGTAAACATAATTATTTTCAACTGATTTTTAATAATAAAAAATAGGCCCAATATAAAGGTCTATAGTCTTGTTTTCTTTTGAGCTGGGGGGCATGGCCCACGTTGCCCCCCACTAAGCTCCGCCACTGCAATGTATAGTACTATGTATTGGGACTTCAGAGTGCGGGTTAATTAACATTAGCGTTAGTTAGATCCTTCCTCCATTATTTCTATTTTTTGCGGGGAATTTGGAGAGCCTTTATTCAACACACCGACCAGGCACTACCTAGAGAATGTCACGTGGAAACCAAGTTACAATGGAAACTATGTGAAACCACTTTCGAAAGTTTCTGGATATTCTATAAACACTACAATATATTAAGAAGGTGGTGTTTGGTTAGCATGTGAAATTTCAACTTCAAACACAAAGTCATTTATGGGGTACAAAAAAAAACAATTCAACAATTAATAATGATGTTTATTGTTTGGCATTATTTTATTACCATTTTTTTCTATTCATACCACATAAATGAATTAGATTTGAACTTCTAATTTTACATGGTAGTAAAACAACACTCTCTAAGAAATATATTACTTTTTGAGTGTTTTTTTAAACTTCGAAACATAGTTTTAACGTGGTTTTCATTGGTTTTCATCGTAGCTTGGTTGCCATCTACTCCCTCCGTTCCTAAATATAAGTCTTTAAAAAGGTTTTATTAGTGGACTACATACGGATGTATATAGACATACTTTAGAGTGTAGATTCACTCATTTTGCTTGGTATTGTAGTGCCCCAGATGTAATCCTTCCATTTTTAGAACCTATCTCATGTGGGTCCACCTTGTCAATGCTATGAGAGAGCCCATGCTCATTATTTCATGTGTTGCCACCTTATTATTTTCTCTTCCCATGCATGCATACATAACATATCATGTCATGGCCATGTCTTTGTGTTGTTGCCTTGTGGTCTTATGATTTCATGTGGTGCTTGTGATCTTGTGTGGTGATGTGAGATATGAAGCTTGTGTGGATTATGCTTTGTGCTAATAGGTTCATCCATGTTGGGTTGCTTAGGTTTTAAAACCCTTTCCTTTCTCTTTTGTCCCAAGCTTAAGATACTCTTCTTCCTTTCATGTTTTTAAAAAAAAATGCCTATGAGTTAGCAGGTTTTGTGTTGGATATGGAGGGGTATGTTTTCTATTTTGAAAACAAGTTTTAAAGGTGCAACTAACTACAAAACAGCCAACGATAATGCTGTTTTGTAAATATTTAGTTGCCCCAAATACATCTCTGTTATTTTATTTAAATTGGTTATATTTTTCCATGGTCAGGGGTATTTTTGCTGTATTTTTATCCCAAGTGGATTTTTCTATGTATTATTTTCTTCTGTGGCTTTTCCTGTTAATAGAAAGGCCCAGGGTGTTTTTTTTCTTTAAGTGGCGCCACCCTGTGGGCTCCCTCCCACAAGGCCGGCCCACTGCCTTACCCCTTCGTGCACAGGAGCCCAACTCGCCCCCTCCTTTCCCCTGACGCCGTTCCCTCCCAGCGCCCCCTTTCCGTCAGGCTCCAGAGAGAGATCACGCCGACACCGTGAGCGCGCACGTCGAGACCCCTCCTTATTACCTGGGCGTTAGTGCCCCCCCTCGTCCTAGGGTTCCTCCCTTTCCTCTCCTGCCGCCGCCACCTCTCCTCTCCCCCTCCATCTCTCCTTCTCCTTCCCAGATAGGCTCTGTAGAGATCCAGTAGCAGAGAGAGATAGAGAGCTCCGCCGCGTCTACCCCCGCCTCTTCGTCGAACTTCGCCGGCGACCATGTCTGGGGGCTCGGGCAGGGTGCCCGCGCTCCATTCCCGGCGCTAGGAGCTCCGGAGGACGACTGCACCGACGTGCTCGACCTCGTCAACAGCAAGGTCCCGGTGATCTTCGGCTTCTTCCTCGGTTCTGCGTCAGGCTTGCAACAACCCTTCTTCCCCTCCGATCCGGCTCCTTCTCCTTCGGGTCGACGCTTTTCCTTCCTTCCCAAGGTGAGCAAGACTCCCCCTCCCCCTTCTCCGTCGGGTGGTACGCAGTAGGAAGCCCGGCGGTGATCTTGCATCTCTGTGCGTAGCAGGAAGCGACAGTAGTGTGTGTGGTGCAGAGCTGGTGTAGGAGAGGTGTGTTCGTTAGTTCATTAGCAGAGAGGGTTACCTCCTCGAAGCCTGAGAGGTTTTCTCCTTCGTAGAGCAGTAGCAGTAGCCTTGCAGCACGGGCGTCGACCTCTGTCGCCGGCGTGCGCGTGTTCTGCAGAGTAGAGGTAGGCAGATCCAACTGTTCTAGTTTCGGTCCCTTTCTGTGTCAGTAGACGATTTGTAGCGCAGTGGTTGTTGTCTCTGTTTGTTCTCTTGAGGTGCAGGGTTCGAATCCCCGGTGGTGCATCTCCCCCCTTTTTATTTCATTTTTCGGTTGATAGTAGTAGCAGCATGTAATGCCCCAAGTGTGGAACCTTCCCTATTTGGAACCTGTTGCATGTGGGTCCACCCTGTCAGAGATATGACGATGTCACTTGTGTCTATGATTTCCTATGCCACCTTGTGTCCCTTGCATATCTTCCTTGCATGCATGCTTAGCATAACATAACATGTCATCTCCTTGATCTTGTGATTTCATGTGACTCTTATTTTTAGTTTCCCTTGCATGCATGCAAACCATGATGCTTCATTTCATGTCTTGTGTGCACATATCTTGCTAGGTGTGTTTGGGTGATCTTGTGATTTTATGTGTGGTGGCATAAGTGTTGTGGAGTGTAGAGTTTGGCATGGTTTTATTTTCAACCACTTGTTAGTTTCCATCCTATCCCTCTTTAATTCCCAAGTTAAAAATCTATTTGCTTCTAGGCTGTTTTTAAAATGTTGCACCTTTAGAGCATTTTAGTTGGTATGTGGGGATGAAACAAAGGGGTTTTTAGACTTATTTGGGTTGGAGTTTTTCTTTTGTTTTCGGATTAATTTAATCTGTTTGTCAACTAATTTTAGTTGCAAAAATAACATTTGGGTATTTTATAAATTTTGGGCATAAATCCCTTGTGCCCAGGGGCATTTGTTGTTTATTTCTTTTTAGGCCTTTGTATTTCTTGGTGCATTATTTGCTGTGGTGGTATTTATATGTATATAAGAGGGCCTAATTCTTTCTTTTCTTTTGTTCCTTCTCCCTGGCATTGAGGCCCAAATTGTCCTGGGCCCAAGTCCCTCGCTCCAGCAGCAGCAGCCCAGGAGACGACCCTCTTCTTCCTCCTGGCGACGTCACTCTCGTACGAACCTTGCTCCACCTCCCGATCGCCTCCCCCCAATCCAGCGGCTCCAGCTCGCCTCCCGAGACGATAAAAGGAGCCCAGGTCCTCCTCCTCCTCCACTCTAGGGTTCCCTCTCCTTCTCCCCAGCGCCGCCACCTTCCCCCTTCTCTCTTTCTTCCCTGGTAAGCTTCTGTAGAAGTAGCAGAGAGAGAGTGCAGCGCCGCCACCGTCAACCCCGCCATTCCCGTCGTCTCCGGCACCGGTGGCCATGTCCGGGGGCTCGGGGTGGTTCCCCGCGCTCCATTCCCGCCATCGTTGAGGTCGAGGAGCGACCTCAACGACGGCCAGGACCCCGTCATCGCCTCGGTCCAGGGGTTCTTCTTCTTCTTCTTCAGTAGTAGCAGCAGTTTGCCCCTCCCTCTCCGTCGTCTCGTCGCCGTGGGTTCCCTCCTTCCTTCCCCAAGGTTAGGCGCCTTCCCCTTCCTTCGTCCTCCCTTCTCCCTCGTCGGCTTCGGCTAGCCGTAGATGCTGTACTGCTGTGCCGAGTCGTGATGTGCGTGCGTTGTTGGGTGGAGAGGCAAGTCGCAGTAGTGGTACAAGGGCCTTGCTAGCACCACGCAGCAGCAGCAGGGTAGCGTCGGAGTAGGCCTAGTGGCGCAGTAGCAGCAGCAGCTCGACGGGCAGCCGGAGCTTCTCTGTCGCCGTGCTTCCTAGTCGAGCGATACTGCAGAAGCAGCAGAAACGCCGGTGCAGTCCGGGTAGCCAAGGCGGCACCTTTTCCCGTGCTCAGGGCGGGAATGGAATCCCTGAGGCCCCCACGTCCCCCGCCGAGGGTCCTCCCGGGCGTAGGTGGTCGAGAGAGGCGCCGCCAGCTCTCTCTCGTTCGGCCGCGGCGGGGCTCTCCTCTGCAGTGGAGAGGGCTCTTCTGTTTTTTTCAACCTGTTGTAGCCAGACGTCGATCCGTAGCATGGTGGTAGTGGTAGCACTGTCATCGCATGTGCCTATAGGAGGGCGTGGGTTCGAGTCCCCGCCTTAGCACCTTTTTTTTTGGTTTGTTTTGTTTTTCGGTTCAGTGACCTGCAGGCAAGCCTTACCCTGCGTTTTTGCTTCTCCTGTCAACAGCTAATGCAGGAGTGCAGTGGTGTGCGTGGTGTTGTTGCACTAGGGGATCTGGGGTTCGAATCCCAGTGAGCCCCCGTTTCTCTTTCTTTTATCTTTTCTTTCTGTTTTTGGAGTTGTTCTTCCTTGCTATGTGTGCAACTCCATGTCTAGCTCAATGGAATACTCATGCCCTATGTATTTCTTTCCTTCCATGTTATTTGATGGAGGGGTAGGAGTAGATTTGTGATGGTAGTAGTGGTGTGGATCTAGGTGCTTGTGAGATGGTGCTTGAGGTGTTATGTGTGTGCAAGTGTGTGTATATTTGTGATTTTACTTGTGTGCCTTGCTAGGCTAGTGCATGTGGGTGCTAGTTGTCCTCATGATGGTGGCCTTGTGCAAGTTTGTGTGAATGTAGGGGTGCCCTCCCTCACCACATATAATTGTGTGTGAGAGCTTATTCTAGTGTTTATTGCCATCATAACATGTGTAGGTAGGTGCTTGATCTAGAGCAAGATGTGTTTGTGGATGAGGTGAAGTATACGTTTGTGTGTGGAACTTCTCCACCTTTGCAAAACTATGCACCTTCACATGTCTATATGTGAGAGTTCATGGTGTTTGTGTGTGGGGATAGTTTGGTAGATGTGTTGGTGTTGTTGATGTGCATGACACAAACATGGGGTTCAAACCCCCATGTCACTTTGTCATTGTGTACATGAAACTCACCCTATGTAGATGCCATCTTAGAAGAATACCTTATGGAGTTGCATTTACATTTTGTTGAAAGTTTGGTCCTTGAATCCATGGTATAGGAGGAGCCCAAGGGCATGGATTTTTGTGTGTTAATAGTAGGGGTTTGTGATCAACACCATAGTGGTGTCAACTACCTCTTGGTGACATGTGTGTGCAAACTATGCCTAGACAAAGTGGGCATGTGGCTGGAAAATTCCAGATTTTGAATTTTGAAAATTTCACAAAGTCTGGGATGCTGGAAACATTTTCTTCCCCTATAGATGAGGATGTGTTGGTCATTCTGTTGAGAACTGGACTTAGTTCAGTGCTAGTATTTTGAACCTGATATGTTTGTGAAGCTTCCTGTCAATTTTCAAGTTATTTGGAGTCCAGTAGCTTGTGTTTGGATTGCTGCCAAAAAGCTTCAGAACAGAAAACAGAAACTCAGGTGCAGGAATTTTCACTAAGTCTGTGAGGTCTTATGGTTTTGGGAAAGTTTGTGGCCTTGTATCTTCTATAGTTTAATTCCTTTTGCTGTGATTCTTTCTGGTGCTTATATTGTTCTTGGTTGGCAACAGCCACATATATTATTTGTCATGTTTGAAGACCTGTAGCTATGTTGCATGTTGCTTCCGAACAGCTAAGATGCAGAAACTGGCAGATTGTGTAGTTTCGCCATTTTGTTCAAAGTTTGTGCTTAATTGATGTTGTGGTGTTCTACCTTGCTCCATTTCATTCATGTTGGGTTAATATGTGTCTTGGCAACCTGGGAATACCAGATTTGTGCCAAATGTGTGTGTGGTGTTGAATCTTTCACGTAGAGCTTCATATCTTGTTTCGTTGATTCCCGTTGATCCGTAGCTCCGTTTGCAATGTTCCTTATATGGGTTTGCACCGTTTTTACGAGCTGCATCTGTTCATGTCATTCTCATACCTGTCTCATAGCCGTTGATCTCTACAACACACTATCATGTTTGCTTTCAGCAAAATTTCTAATCGGTATCAATAATTGTACAATTATGTCCATGTTTCTCAAATAACAAGCATATATGTCTCCTGGTTTTGATGAATCGGTTGAGATTTTCGCAATGCTTGACTAGCTAATACATGAAGATCGTCCTTATCGTCATCACCATCGTCACGGGCATCATCGAGATCATCATCATCATCACCAGCAGCATCTCCATCTTCACCCCATCTCACTTTACCATTGCAATCAGACTTGTATCTTGCACTATTCATCCCCTCTACTCTACCGGTGTTGATTACTCGTTTGTGGTGAATGCTATTGAGTTTTGTTGGAGAATTATTGTTATGATTAGATTGTTCATCATATTTTCATCCACATGATCATGCTCTCTTTTATGTCTTGTGAGTAGTTCCTTTAGTTATTGAGGACATGGGAGAAGTCTAGTTGATAGTAGTCATATGATGTTGAAGTAATATGTGTTGATTGATATTTAAATTATGGTGTTATTCTTCTAGTGGTGTTATGTGAACGTCGACTACATAACACTTCATCTTTTTAAGGACCTAGGGAAATGCATCGTGTATAAAGAATTCTTATGATGGGTTGCCGAAGTGACAGAAACCTGAACCCCAGTTCGCATGCTTTTTCACGAGGGAGTGTTGGATCCTAAAGCTTATTGCTATGGTTAGGCTTTGCCTTAATTTCTCTCTTGTATTTGCGGATGCTTGCAAGGGGTTTAACCATAAGAGCGTACTTGTCTTATCCTAGACGGTGCACTAGTTAAGGTCCACCCACATAACACTTATCAATACAAAACATAGTACTAGACGGAATATGGCGAAATCACTTGACTATCGCTCCCATGTGTCCGCAGGAACGCCCTAGTTTTTATAAGTTTAGTCCCTCGGCTTATCCTTTGTGTTCAAAAGGATTGGTCCACTTGCTGCACCTCGGCACCATTTACTTTCCTTGCATTTATTTCCTTGTTGCTTATACCAGAAAACCCATAAAAAGTTACCTTTCAGTGCTTGCAGTTATTCCTTGCTCAAGATTGTTTGTCAGTACCTTCTGCTCCTCGTTGGATTCGACACTCTTACTTATCGAAAAGGCTACGATAGATCCCCTACACTTCTGGGTCATTAGGAAGTGCAACCAAAAGGGAGGTGGAAGGAAACCTAGTCGTGCTCCCATGGGAAAGGTGGGTCATGGGTGAGCACGTTCATGACAACGACGAGCAAGCACGGGGAGAGGCCGACATGAAGGGCTTGGTTGAAACCGTCGATTGTCGTGGTGTGTGATATGTATCCGTCGTATCTATAATTTTTGATTGTTTCATGCCAATATTCTACAACTTTCATATATTTTTGGCAACTTTTTATACTATTTTTGGGACTAACATATTGATCCAGTGCCCAGTGTCAGTTCTTGTTTGTTGCATGTTTTTTGTTTCGCAGAATATCCATACCAAACGAAGTCCAAACGTAATAAAAACTTACGGGGATTTTTTTGGAATATTTATAATTTTTGGGAAGAAGAATCAACGCGAGGCGATGCAGTGCTCACAAGCCCTGTCGCCACGGCCAGGGGGTGGGCCCGCGGCAGGCAAACTTGTGGCCACTGCTTAAGGCGGTTGGAGCCCTTCTTTCGCCGCAGGAAAGATAACATCCGAAAGAAAATCGTGTTAAAATTTCAGCTCAATCGGAGTTACGAATCTCCGGGAATTGAAGAAACGGTGAAACGCAGAATCTGGGAGCGCAGAAACAGAAGGACACAGAGAGAGAGATCCAATCTCGGAGGGGCTCTCGCCCCTCCGTCGCCATGGAGACCATGGACCAGAGGGGAGACCCTTCTCCCATCTAGGGAGGAGGTCAAGGAAGAAGAAGAAGGAGGGGGCTCTCTCCCCCTCTCTCCCGGCGGTGCCGGAACGCCGCCCGGGACATCATCGTGTGACGGCGATCTACACCAACACCTCCGTCATCTTCACCAACATCTCCATCATCTTCCCCCATCTATATTCAGCGGTTCACTCTCCCGCAACCCGCTGTACCCTCTATTTGAACATGGTGCTTTATGCTACATATTATTATTCAATGATGTGTTGCTATCCTATGATGTCTGAGTAGATTATCGTTGTCCTATCGGTGATTGATGAATTGCTATGGTTGGTTTAATTTGCTTGTGGTTATGTTGTTGTCCTTTGGTGCCCATCATATGATCACGCGCGTGGATCACACCATAGGGTTATTTGTATGTTGATAGTACTATGTATTGGCAGGCTGGAGTGACAGAAGCTTCAAACCTAGCATAGAAATTGATGCATATGGGATTGAAGGGGGACCAATATATCTTATTGCTATGATTGGGTTTTACCTTAATGAACGTTAGTAGTTGCAAACGCTTGCTAATAGTTCCAATCATAAGTGCATAGAATTCCAAGTAAGGGATGACATGCTAGCAGAGGCCTCTCCCACATGATACTTGCTATCGATCTAGTAACGTAGTCAATTGCTTAGGGACAATTCCGCAACTCCTACCACCACTTTTCCACAGTCGTTAGACACTCGTAGTTGTTTCTTTATCTAACCAGCCCCTAGTTTATTTATGTGTTCTTTACTTTCTTGCAAGCCTATCCTATCACTCCTACAAAGTACTTCTAGTTTCATACTTGTTCTAGGTAAAGCGAACGTAAAGTATGCGTAGAGTTGTATCGGTGGTCGATAGAACTTGAGGGAATATTTGTCCTGCCTTTAGCTCCTCGTTGGGTTCGACACTCTTACTTATCGAGAAAGACTACAATTGATCCCCTATACTTGTGGGTTATCAGTGTGGACCTAGGACATTATGTCCACTACCTTCCCATCCCCATTGGTTACGGCTCGTGGCCTCGTGAAGTGCCATGAGCGCAGCGGCAAGGGTGCGAAGGACGGCAACGAGGAGAACAACACAGGGTGTTGGGGACGTCGGGGTGGACATGATGGCAGCGAGCAGAGCTGCCTTGGCACCAAAGCGAGATCAGAGTGGATGGGGAAGAGTAAGATGCGGTGTGTGGAGATGGAAAGGAGGGGATTTAGTTGATCTCGTTTTATCTAACAATTGGTATAAGAACTTGGCAGTGAACAAAGTAACATTAAAGCAGTATCTTCCTCGTCATACTTAACCTCCATTGCAGCTAGATCGGATATGATCACTTTTAAATTCTGAAATATGATTCAAAACATTACCTCCCTCAGGTAACCTCTGCATGAATAATTTTTGCTTCAGATGCATCTTGCTGGTGAGATCTTTTGTCATGCAAATCCCTTCCAGCTTTAACCATAGAGCGGCGATAGTTTTCTCGCTTAAAACTTCCTGCAAATTATTATTATGCAAATGGAGTTGAATTTGTGATAAAGCCTTACGGTCTCTTCTTTTCTTCTGAGGAGTCCAATCCTCAATTCTATTCTTCCCAAAATTGTCCAGTGCATCATCATAGTCGGCCTTCACTGCGTTGTGCGGGCTAGGTTTTCACCCCGTCCACAAAATTCGCTGCAGTCCACCCCTTTCTCATGGACGACCCACATGACGCACACTGTCAGGCCGGGACCGGGAGGAAAGGAGGCCCACACATCACCGCCTCAAACCCGAAACCATAACATGCAACGAAACCAACATCCTGATTTTTTGGCAATAGCGGCAAGGACATGTACAATGGTTGATAATATAGTCTTATCTTAAGTCTTACATGTAATTTAGAGATGACAAAAAAATACCTACAATAGGTCATCTCTTAGCCTTATCTTTAAAAACTACCTATTCCTATAAACATGGTGAGACATATTGTGCTAAGAGATTATCTCTTGCCTTCTCTTAAATAAGATAAGGCAAACCTTTTTTACAAGTTCTCTATCGTTCACCTTATCATTTATCCTACTTGGCACCCTAAGATAGCATCATTGTATATGCCCTAAAAATATTAACAGCAATAGATCATGCGATTCAGATTGACCACGCCACTCAAATGATCTCAGAAGCGGGTAGACTTGTGGTTTTAATAGGAGAATTATGTATTTTCCAATCTATTAGTCTCTGCACTAAAAAACCAAGTTTATTAGAAACCTCATGTGAGGGCAGGGGAGTCCTCCTTTCATAAGAAGAAGAGAGTTGGTCCAGTTTATACGAAGATGAGACCCGAAACCCAAACATTCTTGGCCAATCATGGAAAACCAAATGAAAACACACAAAAAGTAGAAAATAAGAGGCACTACAGCTTGAGGATAAAGACAAAATAAATGCAACATCAAGGGACATCGTGGATGCTAGACACCAGAGCACCTAGACCCAAAACAGTTAGGCGAGTCTCAAGTGCAACACCACTCACCAAAAAAAAACCATCCATACCGATTGATTCTTCTGTCTTGGACTCAAAAAATCATGTGCGAACATTATCACGTGGAAAACATCCTCGAAGGTTCAACTTTGACTATCCTACGATACTCACCAAAGAGCTCAACGCATCGAGCTCAGAGCGATTTTTTGTACATGTACAAGTATGCTTGCATCTTTTGCTCTGTACTCTTCGCTTTGCCGACCTCCGGCAACTCATCAAAAGCATCCAATATCCTATACTCCGTCCGCTGGAATGTCAATATGTTGCATGTTTTTTTTTCCAAACGCCTGCTCGTCCACCGTCATCCTTCTCTCCATGCGAAGGCACCGGGATATCAACCAAAGGTTGTGAGAGCCGACAAGTAACCTTGCTGGTAAAACACTCCCAAGATAATGGTGCTGCTTTAATACGCCATATTCACAACAACTTTGTATACCTCAACCAAAATGTTGGACGTATTGAAACCAAACTCGGCATCGGACATGTAAAGGACTACATTACGAAAGACGAGGATGAGCCTGAGGACGTGACGACCAGAACATAGCCTCCGAACACACGAGGCTTCGCATGGATTCATCGCTCCCTACCAACGACGCACCAGCCTTTGATGAATGATTCTCTAAGTTAAAATTGTGTACGTTGATCCTTGCAAACCTCTTCGTTCCTTTTCGCAAAAAAAAGAAAAAAGAAAAAAAAAACTCTTCGTTCCAACACCCTGATAGCACTCCACGAAAAGAATTGAGTTATGGAGCTGTTCCACGAAAAGAATCTTTGGCGCCTCCGTTCGCGTTCGTTTTGACGTTGAGGAGCACTCCACTGATAGCAGCTAGCCATGGTCCTCGGGCTTGCGCTCTAGTCCGTGGCCCGGACCCCAAATTTGACGGTCTGGCTGGGCGACGGCGATCTGCCCACATAGGGAGGCGGCCTTGCCTTTAGCGGCGTCGGCACGGGCGAGCAGGCTGCGCTCGGTCTTCACCCACGACGCACTGTGGCCCGCGTCTATCTTGGCAGCGCCGGCGTCCCGGCGCCGACGTACGCGCGCGGACTGCCGCCGCTGGTCCGGAACTTCGTGACCCAACCCAACTGAACAGGCGAGAGTTGCAGCCGTGGATGGAGCGCTGACATCCACGAGGAGCCGCACATGGCGTGCTCCCAGCGAGGCTGCAGACGATTGGCGCATCGGCCGGCGCCGGCGCCGCAGCCGTCATGTTGATGGTGCTGTTGCTGGTAGCCCTGGCCGTGGCGGTGGCAGCTACGGCGGCATAGACGGAGCAGGGCGCGAAGTGTCCACGGCGGCTTCTCGGCGCGCCTGACCGAAAGAGAGGCCAGCGACATGGCGGGCATGGATGGCGTCTTAAGGCGTGAACCCCGAGATGCGGTGCGCGAGCTGCACCATGCGCACACGTGAGTTCTTGGGGCTCGACCAGAGCGAGGGCTTGTTCCCGCAGTCCGGCATGGTCGTCGACGTCGTCATCAGAGTGCTTGACACAGAGAACCGGTGTCTGGCCTGGGAGCAAGAGCTGCGGGGACGCGGGCCTCCGTGAGACGTCGCGTCCTTGAAGAGCACGTGCATGGTGTGGACAAGGTGTGTTGGGTGTTGCCGTGTTGGCATGGCAGCAGCTTGAGCGCAGGGATCCTCGCCGGTATGGACGGCTGCGACGTACTCTTGCTCTCTCTTGTTACTGGTTCCTCCGCAACGGGGTCGCCATCGACGCGTTCGCCGCGGTGGAGCAGGACATGACGGCGACCTGCTCAGCTCGTAATGCCGAGCACGAGACTCTCCAACCTGTCGCCTTGAGCGCCACCGTGAGCGCGGGCAGCCCCGGTCGCGATTTCCCGGTGTACGTCGTCTTGGGCGCGAGCGCGACACACTCTTCGCCTTGTCCGCATCTCGAGCGGCGCTTGGACATGCGCATGTCGGCGCCGCGTCCTCCGGTGGCTTGTCCCAGCGCATGGCGATCACACTGTTATCCTTCCGCTCGGCCTGGTAGCAGCGCCTTCTAGCGCGCGAACGTCGTCATGGCCGGCGAACGCGATAGAGCAGGCCCGCGAAGGCGCCGACCGGGCCAACAACGGTGAACGCATTGCAGCCTGCCCTCGAACACGCAACCCTCTCCACGCTCCGGGGACCGTGGCAAGACGCCGCATTCATTAACATTAGGGCGAGGTGTCGTCGGGCGCACACGAGCCGTGGAGAATCGGCGGCGGCGGCGGCGGAGCCGGAGCAGACGACTACATGCATGGTGTGTACACCAGCGGCGAGAGACGACGTGGATGCTACACTACCCCTCCGTCCCAGCCCCAGCACCTACGGCGGACGGCCTCCACCGGGGCGTCGGAGAAAGGACGGACACCAGAAGGTTCCATCCGGTTTGGACGGACGCGAGTCCACCGCTACAGTGAAAGTAAGGGCATGAACCGAGCCTACGGAGGAATGACGCCTTTGCGGTCAAAAAAGCGAGCCATGGTTACAGAGGATGAACGGCCGATATGGAGCTCTTACGAATGGACGGCGCAAATCTGTAGTTCGTACCGCGGGAGCGTCGTCGTGGAGAAGGGCTCCTTTCCTCCATTACAGTATTATTATATCATCACACACAACACAAGCCCAAGCCTCTCCTCCACCTGAAAGTGAAACAAACACGCTCTCTATCTCCCCTCTCCTCGCTCCTCTGGTTTTCAGATCTTCACCAGCTCGAGTGAGTTCCGTGCTTCTCATCCGAGTCGCGTCTCTGTTTTGAATCTTGCCTTCACTTAGTCGCTGCGTATGTTTTGTTTGCTCACACGGCCCCGAGTAGTTTTGTGTTCTTGGATGGAATACCAAAAAAAGGCTTTTTTACCTGTTCTTTCTGTTCCAGTACATCAGATTCGAGTGTACTTTCAGCAGTTTTTGAGAACCAGCAGATGATGGAGTCCGACCGTGCCAACGATCGGGGTTTTTTTTTTTTTTTTTTGATTTGGCGTGGGTTTCCCTGGATGGGATTGAAAAAGGCCTCTTTTTACTCCTTGTCTCTGTTCTCAACTTCTGATATGTCCGATTCAAAGGTTCTTTCGGTCGTTTATTATGGGAAACCGGCAGATCATGGAGTTCGAGGGTTCTTTCGGAGATGATGGAGTTCAACCGTGCCAACGATCTGGGGTTTGGTTTTTGCGTGCGTTTCTCTGCAAAGGGTTTTTGGGTTTGGGCGGGTCATCCCAAGGTCTTTTGTTCGATAGTTCAAATCCTGTCTCTTGTGTGTGTGTTGTTTTGGCGAGGAGTGTTGAGATGTGCAAAAAATACATTATTGCCTTCTTCTCTTTTTTTTTCCTTGTTGATGAAAAGAGCAGCCTTTCTTTTTTTGCAGAGGTTTTTTGGATTTGGACGGGAGGCCTCTTCAATAGTTCAACCCTGTCCTACTACATCTTGGATCTCTCTTCCTTTCACCTCACATGTCTTTTAGCCCGTTAATCTTGATTTGTCCTCACAAAAACTTGAGATCTGTTTTTTTTTTTTTTTAGCAAAGATCATGGGCCTCTTTTTTATAATCTCAAAAAAAAGGGGACTTATTTTTTGCTTATATTTTATCTGTTCTAATAGGAGAAAGGGCTAGTGTAGGAGAAAAATACATTAGATTATACTATGAACACCGCCATGTGATCGAGTTCAAAGGAAACCATGCAGACGTACAAACCTATCGTATTACCTATTCTCTTTTTTTTGAATTGTTGTCTTTTTTTTACTTGTTCAAAAGGGCGGTCATTTTCTTTCATTCTGTGCTATCTGCTCCAAGAAATTCACATCTGAGACATTTGCCAAGGGATGGTACGTGAACAATCTCTGTTCCATAGGAATCGTCTAAAAAGACAAACTTTTTTTACCTCTCTCTTTTGAGTTGTTATTTTTTACTAAAACACCCTGTTTTCCTGCTGGGTTCGATTCCATTTTCTTTGCATAAAATGAATTTGCCTTCTGATGTGAAGAAATGCAGCTATCCCGGTGTATGTCATGAGCATCTTTAAACTCCCCTTTTTGGTGTGTGATGAGCTTACCAAACTGATTCGGCAATATTGGTGGGGAGTGGACAAGGGGAAGAGGAAAATGGCATGGATGTCTTGGAACAAGTTACTCCTACCAAAATCTCAAGGGGGCTTTGGATTCCGTGACATGAGGGCATACAATCAAGCGTTGTTGGCCAAGCAGGTGTGGCGCTTACTCATGTCACCGAACTCGCTGTGTGCATCTCTCCTTCGTGCTAAATACTTTCCTAATGGGAACTTGGTCGACACGGTCTTCACTGGGAATGCATCGGCTGTATGGCGTGGCCTTGAACATGGGCTGCAACTCGTGAAGAAAGGTATGTTATGGAGGGTGGGCAATGGTATGAACATCAAGGTTTGGCGTGACCCTTGGATACCGAGGGGGATGCCGTTTATACCCATCACACCTAGGCGGAATGGCAGGCTGAAAAGAGTGCACGAATTCCTGAATGAGCAGGGAGGATGGAGGGTTGATCTGCTTCGTCAGTACTTCTGGCAACCGGATGTGGAGGCCATCCTAAAGATAAGAACGTCAGCAAGGTGGGACGATTTTATCTCTTGGCCGTGGGAGAAGTCAGGGGTTTTGACTGTTAAAAGCGCTTATCATGTGGCAATGGCAATTCACTATGATCAGTTCAATCCAGGCTCAGCTAGTGCAGACCCTTCTGGTGACAGACCAGTTTGGAAGCTAATATGGGATACAAAGGTCCCTCCAAAGCTCAAGAATTTTGCCTGGCAAGTTGCTTCGGGCTCCCTCCCTACTGATGCTGAGAAGAAGAGACGACATTTTGACCTGAATGGCTTTTGCCAGGTCTGCGATCGGGAGCAGGAATCGTCATTTCATGCTCTCCTTGCTTGTCCGCATGCAGCTAACCTGTGGGACACAATGCGCCTATATTGGCCATTACCCGACAGATTGCACATCAACTACACAGGCAAGGAATGGCTCTTTAATCTCCTCGACGAAGCTCAGGTATCGGTGCGCAGCAGAATTATCATGGTCCTATGGCGTTCCTGGTATGTTCGTAACGAGATTGTGCACGGGAAGACACCTCCACCACAAGATGTATCTTCGGCGTTTTTGCAGAGTTACCATAATACCTTCTCCCAGATATCAAGCAGCGTGGAAGACATTATTAAAGGAAAACTCATGTGGTTCCTAATCAGTCTAGCCCCCCATGCAAAGCGGCTCCAAGCTTACCGTGGCCACGCCCGCCAGAAGGCATGGTAGCGCTGTCGGTGGATGGTTCATATGCGACATCTGATGGTTCAGCTGGTACGGGGATGATCTTGAGGAAGCCATCGGGCGATGTAATTTTTGCTGCCTATCGTAAGCTATTTCACTGCAATGATGCCCTAGAGGTGGAACTACAAGCTATTCATGAAGGAGTGAAGCTGGCGGCCGAGCGTTCGGAGGCCACAATCATGCTCCAATCAGATTGTGTCACGGCCATCAATGCCATTACTGGCGTATCGTTAGATTTTTGAGCTTATGGTCTTATGATTAGAGAAATTAAGGTGCTACTAAGTGATAGGGTTTTTATTCTTGTTAAAGTTTCTCGTGAGCAGAATAGAGTTGCAGATTGCCTAGCAAACTATGCTCGTTGTGGGGATAGTACAGCATGTTGGCTGGGTCACCCTCCCCCTTTTGCAAGTGATCTTGTTGCTAAGGATTGTAATTCTGTCATTATGGAATAAAAACCTATGACTTCCGCAAAATAAAATAAAATTCTATGGCGATGCAGAGAGATGGCGTGGCTCGGGAGGGCGCTCCAAAAGGCAGGCCGGGTTATTGAACAAAACCCCGGCAGCGTGAAGGACGCGTACAACCGGGCAAAGTACTGGCTTGGGGCAGGTACGCCTGAGGCGGCCCCGGTGAACCCTGCGGCGGCCGAAGTGGATCATGTGGAGCCTGTGATGGAGATGGACAATGACGGCGAGTGGATCCTCTGGCTCGCTGGACTCGGCCTTGTGATAGTCGCCGGGGTGGTGGTTGCTGTCTATCTCCGCGGCGGTGGCGGCGGAGGAGGAAACGGCGGAGGCGGCGCGGCAACGGCGGCGGTGCTGGCGGCGGCGGCGGTGGCGGCGACGGCGACGGCAACGGTGGCAACGGCACCGGCACCGGCGGCAACGGCACCGGCACCGGCACCGGCGGCAACGGCAACTGATTGATCGGCTGAGCGCGGGCATGGCAAAGAGCAGCTTTTGGTTAGGATTGTACGTTAACGTTCTTACCATGATGTATCCTCCTGTCCGTGTGTCCGTCAGTTCAGTTCTGCTTCAACCCAGTTTATCATATGTCGGTCTTATGCAACCTATATGACAGATTTGAACATCGGCTTTATTTGGATCAATGGGATTTTTAATCTGGAATTTTATCTAATGTTTATCAGTCTTTACTTATGAGTGTGCAAATGTTGATTTTATCTTTGGATGCGTCCTTGAGGCAGATTTGGCTTAAACAACGTCCTATATATAAATTCAACGGCCAATGCCTTGGTTCCACAGAATGTATATATTCGAACGAAATGTTGATTCATATGATACATACTCATCATTGTGGAGTACACTTCAACCTTTTCATTACACTCGCTGATAAAGAAGCTGTGCAATGTATACAAATCCGCTAGACTATCACTGATACAATTATGAGAGTTTCCTCCCCAACTAAAAATCATGACAATAGCCTACACACCGACACTCCGGTTTGTCAATTGCCATGCAAAAGACAATGCCATTGAAACTTTGAAAACCTCATTACCAAGGTTGAATCCAAGATTTGCAACTGTTCTTCAAAGCTACATGTACAAACAGAAAAGGGCATGAGGCAAAAATGAAGATAGGATAATGTCGTTGTTATGCGACATTATCTTGTTATAAGGGAAATAAAATGAACATAGGATACAATGAGCATCACCTTATTATGATCGCTTAAAAATGTCGCTACAAAACATTTCAAGGTAGTGATAGCCATAGTAATAGGTCGGTGAAGGTGACTGCTCCTATCGACACTATGTTAGGCGGTTGAGATGTTAAAGTGTGCTCCAGGAGTTGAAAGGCCAATGGTGGCATTTGTGCGGTCGCTTGGCATGAGGTGTGCCACCAGGTCGAATTCGCAGGCCTTGACACCAACAATAATAATAAAAGATGGGATGTGCCCTCAAGATCAACATCGAGCACTTCTCCGCTTTTGGGCAGTACTAGGTAAAGTCAGCGCACAATGTGTTATCTGCCGGTTGGCCGAATCCTTGCTCTGGAGAGCAAATTGTTCAGGCTGCACAACGCTTAAGTGCAAAACCCTTTGCATGACTGACCTCCAAGAACAGATGTTGGACTTCAGATCGCTTGAAGCACACGGACATGATCAAGGAGGATGAATACATTGTGCATCTACTCTCAGGCTGTATCTTCGACAGGCAAGTTTGGTCTGCATGCCTCCAGTCTGCAAACTAGTGGATTGTGGCCAAAGTGATTAAAGGTACAAAGTTCAAAAATTATTAATCGGCATATATGCAAAAAAGATATATGTGAACCGCACTAATACTGCATTTAGAATTTAAATGGGCCAAACTTTTGTGGTTATTCATACCCTATGGCAGAATTAGAGATCACATCTCTAAAACACATCATGTAAAGCAGAATGAGATCAAGCACACGTACTGACCTAGCTTGAATCTTGATAGAAGGCCAATGTAGTAACAATGCCAAGATGCACCTTTTGAACTGTTGCTTGCACTGACAGGGACTTTGGACCTAATAAACTGAAGCTATCATCGATCATCCAAAGGCAAACAAATTAGACTTCCAAGGAAACAAGCAGCCATGGACCCATCAATAAGCTGAATGCTAAAATGCAATGAGCAGTCAGTATGATAGTTTCTCGCTCATTTTGCAAGAAGAGGACCCTTCTGTAAATGTCAGATATTAAGTTCACCACACAATTCCATTCATTAAGAAAACTGATATATGGTTGTAGTGGCGGAGCCAGTGGGGGGACGAGCGGGGCCAGGCTACCCCCAATGGATTTAGCAGAGAATTTAATAGTTAAGCTGTAGTTAGTACTCGGTTAAATGGGTTAAGCCCAAAAAAGATAGCCCACACTACGGCCATCCATGAGAAGGATTAGTAGATGGTTACGATTTGTTCACGCGTCGCATACAGCGTTGTGTCAGCTTCGACTTGATTGTCGCCACCAGCCTAGGTCCCAATCAACGCCGCTGCAAGAAGCTTTGACCACATCGTGAAGCATTGGTTACAACTTACAACAACATCTAAATATTTCTCACGGATGGACCGCATTGTGGTTCCGGTATTCATGGCCCCTCTGTCTTCGAGGTGGAACCTCCTCTCATGGCTCACGCGATTCAATTATAAATTGAAGGTATCTCATATTAATATTACTGTTAGATTTGTACAAACTGTCGGCTTAATTTTGTAAGATCATTTACAGATTAGTAGGTACTATTATCTGCTACATACATAAGTCGAGACTATTGGTAAGGAACTTTCTATCTAGTCTGTATATACTAACATAGAAGTTCACAAGGACGTATAACTCTCGATTAATGTTGTCGCACATTTACCAGTATACATTCTTAATAAGCTAAAACTTAAATCACACGATATGATGCATTCATGTGTTATCAAACATCTCCTCACACAAGTCATGAAGAGGGGGGGAGCACGGATCAGAAAAAATCTCCTATCAATATTGCCATCTTCGCCCCCCTATCCTCAAATTATCCTGGCTCCGCACCTGTACCATTGCAACTATGCATGCAAACTGGTAATATATTTATGATTTACGAGTTGGCACCTCACATATACAAAATGACTAAATTGTGGCGTGAATCAACTTGGTCAGGTTTTCGAATTGAAACAAACTTGTGGTCGGTGGCAAGCTGGGAGGGCAACAAAAAAATATGGACCGATCAGAGAACCATTGACAAAAACAAATCACATATTCAAGCAAAGCATAATGAGATCGAGCACATGTACTTACCTAGCTTGAATCTTGATGGAAGGCCGGTGTAGTATGCAGTAACAATGCCAAGATGCGCCTTTCAAACTGTTGCATGCACTCACAGGGATTTTGAACCTAATAAACTGACGCTTCCCTCGATCGTACAAAGGCAAACGGATTAGACTTCCAAGAAACAAGCTGCCATGGTAATCAATAAGCTGAATGCTAAAATGCACTACGGAGTCAATATGATAGTCAAGAAGAGGAGCATTCTTTAAATGTCAGATATCAAATTCACAACACAATTGCATTCATAATGGGTTGAACTGGTATACCGTTGCAACTAAGCATGCAAACTAATATATTTATTTAAGCGTGCGATTCATTATGAAGAATATCAAATGCGTAACAAGTAATACAGTAGATTGATAACTTATGAGTTGGCAACCGATATATATATATAAAATGCCTAAATTGTAGCATGAATCAACTTGGTGGGGTATTCGAATTGAAAGAGACATGTGGTCGGCGGTCAGCCTGGACGAGACGAGCGGTCTTTCGGACCGGCTCATGGCTCGCTTGGTCCGGGCCGGCTCGGTAAAAAACTCGACCGGTCCGAGCCCTGAAAACAGGACCGAAAAAACCTCGGTCCGGTCCGGTTAAAGCTCGGCCCAACCGAGCGGACCGAGCGAAGCTCCGATGGCATGTCGGGGGCATGGCGGGAGCGGGGCGGGGGCATGGCGGGAGCGTGTCGGGGGCTTGCCGGAGGCGTGGTTGTGGCGTGTCAGGTATGTGGTGAGGGCGTGGCGGCCCAGGCGTGGTCGTCGTCACGGTGGCCGCCGTCAGCGGCTTCGTGCGGCCAACGGTCTCTCTGGCCCCAGAAATCATGTCCACTAGACCTGCTCCACTTGGATCTATTAGCTCCGCCAAAAGAATCGACGAGCAAGACCCTACATCGCTGCACCAGCCACCGTCCCTTTCATCTTCGTCCACCGGCCGTCATGTCAGATTCGTCGCCGTTCTTCTTGGATATGTAGCTTCCTCTGATACTTCTCAAGCTCCCAGACATCTTTTCGATGAGCTGCGCTTCCTCTAGCAAGATATCTCTCTGATGAGCGGTCGCCGGAGCTCTAGAGCATGCTATGCCCATGTTTTCGCCGGTCCTCTCGGTCCAGCCCAAGCTCGGCCATTGCCAGTCCGGTCCCTGAAAACAGGACCGCGATGCTGCTCGGTCCGGACCGTGTCCACCCTGAGTCGGCGGCAAGCTAGGAGGGCGACAAAACAAAATTACGTACGGATCAGAGAAGCAACCACATAAACAAATCACATATTCGAGTAAATATGGGAACTACTTATTACAATCCCTCACAAAGAGCATAAGGATGCATATCAATCCTCCTTATCGGTCCAAATTCCATCCCAAAAGCTAGGGTTTGAAGGATTGCAGAGAACAGCAAGCACAATGTAGAAATCAAGGGCAAATGGAAGAGAAACCTTTTATTGTGGCAGCCGACGGTGTGTGCGCGGCGAAACAGCGGGTTGTCCCCGGCCGTAGCAACGAACGAGTCTAGTAAGGCCACAGCATGGGTGACGGCGTCCCTTGGCCAGCTCGTGGACGAGGCCGTCGCCACCCATGGCTTGAGGCTGCCATTGCCTCACCACTAGCGGCCGCCGCCGGCCTGAGACGAGACGAGCAGGAGCAGGGCGCGTGGGCCAGCACGCCCGAATGGCTGCTGGGGGGTAAGGGGAAAGAAAAGAGGCAATGTCGTACTGCGGCTGCGGGACCTTGTCCTTTGATCCGCTCCGGTGGCATGACGGCGGGGCTGGGGAGGAGGGAGGGGGCCAGCCCAAGGCAGAAAGAAATCCAGGCAGTAGGCCAAGGAGAAGCAGGAGGGACGGGCGCCGCCGCGACGGAAACAAGAGGCGATTTGGTGGCGCCGCCGTATGCGTGGGGAGACGACAATGTGTGGGCCGGCTCGATGGCCAACGAAGGGAAGATAGGAAGGTTGGCCCACTCCTCCCCACGGTCTCTTTTCTCGCGACCGATCCGACCGCCCCTTCGTGTCCCTTTGTACTCCCTTTTTTACTCTGCATATTAGCTTTGTTTAAAGTTACAGTATCTCTACTTTGACTAAATTTATAGAAACATGAATGTTAAATTAATATTGCTAGATTCATTACGAAAGGTAATTTCATGATATGTATATTTGGTATTGTAGATGTTGATATTTTTCAATATATATCAGCTCAAACTTTATAAAGTTTGACTTGACCCAAATCTAATATGCGAAGTAAAAAGGACCGGAAGGAGTACTTAACTGGTCACTTGGCCAAGTAGTACAAGTAGCACTCCTTCTGTAAATTAATATAAAAATGTTTAAATTATTAAAATAATATTTTAAATGTTTATATATTAATTTACGAAGGGAGTATTACTTGATAGTTGATACTTTGCTTCGCATTTAAAATTACATAAAAAAAGGTCATCGAGAAAGGCCTACGAACACTTTTCGGAAAACATTCGTGTTTGCTGACTTACTTAGCAAACAAAATACATTACAAAAATTATATTTAGGAGTAGTAATTTAATCGTTCAATATTTTGTTTCTTGATTATCTTTTTTTAGTAGTCTTTATTATAGAATTCTTAGATTTTTCATTTTGATGAGCCTCATTTTAAGGAATCCATGGAATAATGAATTAAGGAGGAAATGATATGAGTCTAGCGCTTGCAAGAAAAAATCTCATGATAGTGGGCCCTCAACACCCATCAATGCATTTGACTGGTCGTTACTCTCGATGGTGAGGATGTTATTGATTGTGAACCCATATTAGGCTATGACACAGAGGAAGGGGAAAATTGCAGAAAACGAACTATTATACAATACTTACCTTATGTAACAAGGATATAGAGAGATTGTAGAAAGGGTAATGATGATTAGGGACTCCATTGTTGTACATCGTAGTACTTTTTTTTTCTCGAATATGCACGAACATGTGTGTCATATTTTATAAAAAAGAGAAGGAGGTAAAGAGCCCCTCCACGTGAAATATGTTACTCCCTCCGTCCCAAAATTTTTGTCTTATGTTTGTTTAAAAATGAATGTATCTAGATACTAAAACGTGACTAAATATATTTATATCTAGATAAATTTAAGACAAGAATTTTGAACGGAGGGAGTACCATACAACGTAGCAGTGGCGGAGTTTGAGACAAAATAATGGGGAGGGCGGAAGGGGCAATGGGCTTGAGAGGGGGTAAACATAATTATTTTCAACTGATTTTTAATAATAAAAAATAGGCCCAATATAAAGGTCTATAGTCTTGTTTTCTTTTGAGCTGGGGGGCATGGCCCACGTTGCCCCCCACTAAGCTCCGCCACTGCAATGTATAGTACTATGTATTGGGACTTCAGAGTGCGGGTTAATTAACATTAGCGTTAGTTAGATCCTTCCTCCATTATTTCTATTTTTTGCGGGGAATTTGGAGAGCCTTTATTCAACACACCGACCAGGCACTACCTAGAGAATGTCACGTGGAAACCAAGTTACAATGGAAACTATGTGAAACCACTTTCGAAAGTTTCTGGATATTCTATAAACACTACAATATATTAAGAAGGTGGTGTTTGGTTAGCATGTGAAATTTCAACTTCAAACACAAAGTCATTTATGGGGTACAAAAAAAAACAATTCAACAATTAATAATGATGTTTATTGTTTGGCATTATTTTATTACCATTTTTTTCTATTCATACCACATAAATGAATTAGATTTGAACTTCTAATTTTACATGGTAGTAAAACAACACTCTCTAAGAAATATATTACTTTTTGAGTGTTTTTTTAAACTTCGAAACATAGTTTTAACGTGGTTTTCATTGGTTTTCATCGTAGCTTGGTTGCCATCTACTCCCTCCGTTCCTAAATATAAGTCTTTAAAAAGGTTTTATTAGTGGACTACATACGGATGTATATAGACATACTTTAGAGTGTAGATTCACTCATTTTGCTTGGTATTGTAGTGCCCCAGATGTAATCCTTCCATTTTTAGAACCTATCTCATGTGGGTCCACCTTGTCAATGCTATGAGAGAGCCCATGCTCATTATTTCATGTGTTGCCACCTTATTATTTTCTCTTCCCATGCATGCATACATAACATATCATGTCATGGCCATGTCTTTGTGTTGTTGCCTTGTGGTCTTATGATTTCATGTGGTGCTTGTGATCTTGTGTGGTGATGTGAGATATGAAGCTTGTGTGGATTATGCTTTGTGCTAATAGGTTCATCCATGTTGGGTTGCTTAGGTTTTAAAACCCTTTCCTTTCTCTTTTGTCCCAAGCTTAAGATACTCTTCTTAATTTCATGTTTTTAAAAAAAATGCCTATGAGTTAGCAGGTTTTGTGTTGGATATGGAGGGGTATGTTTTCTATTTTGAAAACAAGTTTTAAAGGTGCAACTAACTACAAAACAGCCAATGATAATGCTGTTTTGTAAATATTTAGTTGCCCCAAATACATCTCTGTTATTTTATTTAAATTGGTTATATTTTTCCATGGTCAGGGGTATTTTTGCTGTATTTTTATCCCAAGTGGATTTTTCTATGTATTATTTTCTTCTGTGGCTTTTCCTGTTAATAGAAAGGCCCAGGGTGTTTTTTTTCTTTAAGTGGCGCCACCCTGTGGGCTCCCTCCCACAAGGCCGGCCCACTGCCTTACCCCTTCGCGCACAGGAGCCCAACTCGCCCCCTCCTTTCCCCTGACGCCGTTCCCTCCTAGCGCCCCCTTTCCGTCAGGCTCCAGAGAGAGATCACGCCGACACCGTGAGCGCGCACGTCGAGACCCCTCCTTATTACCTGGGCGTTAGTGCCCCCCCTCGTCCTAGGGTTCCTCCCTTTCCTCTCCTGCCGCCGCCACCTCTCCTCTCCCCCTCCATCTCTCCTTCTCCTTCCCAGATAGGCTCTGTAGAGATCCAGTAGCAGAGAGAGATAGAGAGCTCCGCCGCGTCTACCCCCGCCTCTTCGTCAAACTTCGCCGGCGACCATGTCTGGGGGCTCGGGCAGGGTGCCCGCGCTCCATTCCCGGCGCTAGGAGCTCCGGAGGACGACTGCACCGACGTGCTCGACCTCGTCAACAGCAAGGTCCCGGTGATCTTCGGCTTCTTCCTCGGTTCTGCGTCAGGCTTGCAACAACCCTTCTTCCCCTCCGATCCGGCTCCTTCTCCTTCGGGTCGACGCTTTTCCTTCCTTCCCAAGGTGAGCAAGACTCCCCCTCCCCCTTCTCCGTCGGGTGGTACGCAGTAGGAAGCCCGGCGGTGATCTTGCGTCTCTGTGCGTAGCAGGAAGCGACAGTAGTGTGTGTGGTGCAGAGCTGGTGTAGGAGAGGTGTGTTCGTTAGTTCATTAGCAGAGAGGGTTACCTCCTCGAAGCCTGAGAGGTTTTCTCCTTCGTAGAGCAGTAGCAGTAGCCTTGCAGCACGGGCGTCGACCTCTGTCGCCGGCGTGCGCGTGTTCTGCAGAGTAGAGGTAGGCAGATCCAACTGTTCTAGTTTCGGTCCCTTTCTGTGTCAGTAGACGATTTGTAGCGCAGTGGTTGTTGTCTCTGTTTGTTCTCTTGAGGTGCAGGGTTCGAATCCCCGGTGGTGCATCTCCCCCCTTTTTATTTCATTTTTCGGTTGATAGTAGCAGCAGCATGTAATGCCCCAAGTGTGGAACCTTCCCTATTTGGAACCTGTTGCATGTGGGTCCACCCTGTCAGAGATATGACGATGTCACTTGTGTCTATGATTTCCTGTGCCACCTTGTGTCCCTTGCATATCTTCCTTGCATGCATGCTTAGCATAACATAACATGTCATCTCCTTGATCTTGTGATTTCATGTGACTCTTATTTTTAGTTTCCCTTGCATGCATGCAAACCATGATGCTTCATTTCATGTCTTGTGTGCACATATCTTGCTAGGTGTGTTTGGGTGATCTTGTGATTT
The DNA here is from genome assembly GCF_904849725.1 of Hordeum vulgare subsp. vulgare. Lineage (NCBI taxonomy): Eukaryota > Viridiplantae > Streptophyta > Magnoliopsida > Poales > Poaceae > Hordeum > Hordeum vulgare. The sequence continues at coordinate 32,086,871 of NC_058520.1, read as the reverse complement.
TATGTGTGGTGGCATAAGTGTTGTGGAGTGTAGAGTTTGGCATGGTTTTATTTTCAACCACTTGTTAGTTTCCATCCTATCCCTCTTTAATTCCCAAGTTAAAAATCTATTTGCTTCTAGGCTGTTTTTAAAATGTTGCACCTTTAGAGCATTTTAGTTGGTATGTGGGGATGAAACAAAGGGGTTTTTAGACTTATTTGGGTTGGAGTTTTTCTTTTGTTTTCACATTAATTTAATCTGTTTGTCAACTAATTTTAGTTGCAAAAATAACATTTGGGTATTTTATAAATTTTGGGCATAAATCCCTTGTGCCCAGGGGCATTTGTTGTTTATTTATTTTTAGGCCTTTGTATTTCTTGGTGCATTATTTGCTGTGGTGGTATTTATATGTATATGAGAGGGCCTAATTCTTTCTTTTCTTTTGTTCCTTCTCCCTGGCATTGAGGCCCAAATTCTCCTGGGCCCAAGTCCCTCGCTCCAGCAGCAGCAGCCCAGGAGACGACCCTCTTCTTCCTCCTGGCGACGTCACTCTCGTACGAACCTCGCTCCACCTCCCGATCGCCTCCCCCCAATCCAGCGGCTCCAGCTCGCCTCCCGAGACGATAAAAGGAGCCCAGGTCCTCCTCCTCCTCCACCCTAGGGTTCCCTCTCCTTCTCCCCAGCGCCGCCACCTTCCCCCTTCTCTCTTTCTTCCCTGGTAAGCTTCTGTAGAAGTAGCAGAGAGAGAGTGCAGCGCCGCCACCGTCAACCCCGCCATTCCCGTCGTCTCCGGCACCGGTGGCCATGTCCGGGGGCTCGGGGTGGTTCCCCGCGCTCCATTCCCGCCATCGTTGAGGTCGAGGAGCGACCTCAACGACGGCCAGGACCCCGTCATCGCCTCGGTCCAGGGGTTCTTCTTCTTCTTCTTCAGTAGCAGCAGCAGTTTGCCCCTCCCTCTCCGTCGTCTCGTCGCCGTGGGTTCCCTCCTTCCTTCCCCAAGGTTAGGCGCCTTCCCCTTCCTTCGTCCTCCCTTCTCCCTCGTCGGCTTCGGCTAGCCGTAGATGCTGTACTGCTGTGCCGAGTCGTGATGTGCGTGCGTTGTTGGGTGGAGAGGCAAGTCGCAGTAGTAGTAGAAGGGCCTTGCTAGCACCACGCAGCAGCAGCAGGGTAGCGTCGGAGTAGGCCTAGTGGCGCAGTAGCAGCAGCAGCTCGACGGGCAGCCGGAGCTTCTCTGTCGCCGTGCTTCCTAGTCGAGCGATACTGTAGAAGCAGCAGAAACGCCGGTGCAGTCCGGGTAGCCAAGGCGGCACCTTTTCCCGTGCTCAGGGCGGGAATGGAATCCCTGAGGCCCCCACGTCCCCCGCCGAGGGTCCTCCCGGGCGTAGGTGGTCGAGAGAGGCGCCGCCAGCTCTCTCTCGTTCGGCCGCGGCGGGGCTCTCCTCTGCAGTGGAGAGGGCTCTTCTGTTTTTTTCAACCTGTTGTAGCCAGACGTCGATCCGTAGCGTGGTGGTAGTGGTAGCACTGTCATCGCATGTGCCTATAGGAGGGCGTGGGTTCGAGTCCCCGCCTTAGCACCTTTTTTTTTGGTTTGTTTTGTTTTTCGGTTCAGTGACCTGCAGGCAAGCCTTACCCTGCGTTTTTGCTTCTCCTGTCAACAGCTAATGCAGGAGTGCAGTGGTGTGCGTGGTGTTGTTGCACTAGGGGATCTGGGGTTCGAATCCCAGTGAGCCCCCGTTTCTCTTTCTTTTATCTTTTCTTTCTATTTTTGGAGTTGTTCTTCCTTGCTATGTGTGCAACTCCATGTCTAGCTCAATGGAATACTCATGCCCTATGTATTTCTTTCCTTCCATGTTATTTGATGGAGGGGTAGGAGTAGATTTGTGATGGTAGTAGTGGTGTGGATCTAGGTGCTTGTGAGATGGTGCTTGAGGTGTTATGTGTGTGCAAGTGTGTGTATATTTGTGATTTTACTTGTGTGCCTTGCTAGGCTAGTGCATGTGGGTGCTAGTTGTCCTCATGATGGTGGCCTTGTGCAAGTTTGTGTGAATGTAGGGGTGCCCTCCCTCACCACATATAATTGTGTGTGAGAGCTTATTCTAGTGTTTATTGCCATCATAACATGTGTAGGTAGGTGCTTGATCTAGAGCAAGATGTGTTTGTGGATGAGGTGAAGTATACGTTTGTGTGTGGAACTTCTCCACCTTTGCAAAACTATGCACCTTCACATGTCTATATGTGAGAGTTCATGGTGTTTGTGTGTGGGGATAGTTTGGTAGATGTGTTGGTGTTGTTGATGTGCATGACACAAACATGGGGTTCAAACCCCCATGTCACTTTGTCATTGTGTACATGAAACTCACCCTATGTAGATGCCATCTTAGAAGAATACCTTATAGAGTTGCATTTACATTTTGTTGAAAGTTTGGTCCATGAATCCATGGTATAGGAGGAGCCCAAGGGCATGGATTTTTGTGTGTTAATAGTAGGGGTTTGTGCTCAACACCATAGTGGTGTCAACTACCTCTTGGTGACATGTGTGTGGAAACTATGCCTAGACAAAGTGGGCATGTGGCTGGAAAATTCCAGATTTTGAACTTTGAAAATTTCACTAAGTCTGGGATGCTGGAAACATTTTCTTCCCCTATAGATGAGTATGTGTTGGTCATTCTGTTGAGAACTGGACTTAGTTCAGTGCTAGTATTTTGAACCTGATATGTTTGTGAAGCTTCCTGTCAATTTTCAAGTTATTTGGAGTCCATTAGCTTGTGTTTGGATTGCTGCCAAAAAGCTTCAGAACAGAAAACAGAAACTCAGGTGCAGGAATTTTCATTAAGTCTGTGAGATCTTATGGTTTTGGGAAAGTTTGTGGCCTTGTATCTTCTATAGTTTAATTCCTTTTGCTGTGATTCTTTCTGGTGCTTATATTGTTCTTGGTTGGCAACAGCCACATATATTATTTGTCATGTTTGAAGACCTGTAGCTATGTTGCATGTTGCTTCCGAACAGCTAAGATGCAGAAACTGGCAGATTGTGTAGTTTCGCCATTTTGTTCAAAGTTTGTGCTTAATTGATGTTGCGGTGTTCTACCTTGCTCCATTTCATTCATGTTGGGTTAATATGTGTCTTGGCAACCTGGGAATACCAGATTTGTGCCAAATGTGTGTGTGGTGTTGAATCTTTCACGTAGAGCTTCATATCTTGTTTCGTTGATTCCCGTTGATCCGTAGCTCCGTTTGCAATGTTCCTTATATGGGTTTGCACCGTTTTTACGAGCTGCATCTGTTCATGTCATTCTCATACCTGTCTCATAGCCGTTGATCTCTACAACACACTATCATGTTTGCTTTCAGCAAAATTTCTAATCGGTATCAATAATTGTACAATTATGTCCATGTTTCTCAAATAACAAGCATATATGTCTCCTGGTTTTGATGAATCGGTTGAGATTTTCGCAATGCTTGACTAGCTAAGACATGAAGATCGTCCTTATCGTCATCACCATCGTCACGGGCATCATCGAGATCATCATCATCATCACCAGCAGCATCTCCATCTTCACCCCATCTCACTTTACCATTGCAATCAGACTTGTATCTTGCACTATTCATCCCCTCTACTCTACCGGTGTTGATTACTCGTTTGTGGTGAATGCTATTGAGTTTTGTTGGAGAATTATTGTTATGACTAGATTGTTCATCATATTTTCATCCACATGATCATGCTCTCTTTTATGTCTTGTGAGTAGTTCCTTTAGTTATTGAGGACATGGGAGAAGTCTAGTTGATAGTAGTCATATGATGTTGAAGTAATATGTGTTGATTGATATTTAAATTATGGTGTTATTCTTCTAGTGGTGTTATGTGAACGTCGACTACATAACACTTCATCTTTTTAAGGACCTAGGGAAATGCATCGTGTATAAATAATTCTTATGATGGGTTGCCGGAGTGACAGAAACCTGAACCCCAGTTCGCATGCTTTTTCACGAGGGAGTGTTGGATCCTAAAGCTTATTGCTATGGTTAGGCTTTGCCTTAATTTCTCTCTTGTATTTGCGGATGCTTGCAAGGGGTTTAACCATAAGAGCGTACTTGTCTTATCCTAGACGGTGCACTAGTTAAGGTCCACCCACATAACACTTATCAATACAAAACATAGTACTAGACGGAATATGGCGAAATCACTTGACTATCGCTCCCATGTGTCCGCAGGAACGCCCTAGTCTTTATAAGTTTAGTCCCTCGGCTTATCCTTTGTGTTCAAAAGGATTGGTCCACTTGCTGCACCTCGGCACCATTTACTTTCCTTGCATTTATTTCCTTGTTGCTTATACCAGAAAACCCATAAAAAGTTACCTTTCAGTGCTTGCAGTTATTCCTTGCTCAAGATTGTTTGTCAGTACCTTCTGCTCCTCGTTGGATTCGACACTCTTACTTATCGAAAAGGCTACGATAGATCCCCTACACTTCTGGGTCATTAGGAAGTGCAACCAAAAGGGAGGTGGAAGGAAACCTAGTCGTGCTCCCATGGGAAAGGTGGGTCATGGGTGAGCACGTTCATGACAACGACGAGCAAGCACGGGGAGAGGCCGACATGAAGGGCTTGGTTGAAACCGTCGATTGTCTGGTGTGTGATATGTATCCGTCGTATCTATAATTTTTGATTGTTTCATGCCAATATTCTACAACTTTCATATATTTTTGGCAACTTTTTATACTATTTTTGGGACTAACATATTGATCCAGTGCCCAGTGTCAGTTCTTGTTTGTTGCATGTTTTTTGTTTCGCAGAATATCCATACCAAACGAAGTCCAAACGTAATAAAAACTTACGGGGATTTTTTTGGAATATTTATAATTTTTGGGAAGAAGAATCAACGCGAGGCGATGCAGTGCTCACAAGCCCTGTCGCCACGGCCAGGGGGTGGGCCCGCGGCAGGCAAACTTGTGGCCACTGCTTAAGGCGGTTGGAGCCCTTCTTTCGCCGCAGGAAAGATAACATCCGAAAGAAAATCGTGTTAAAATTTCAGCTCAATCGGAGTTACGAATCTCCGGGAATTTAAGAAACGGTGAAACGCAGAATCTGGGAGCGCAGAAACAGAAGGACACAGAGAGAGAGATCCAATCTCGGAGGGGCTCTCGCCCCTCCGTCGCCATGGAGACCATGGACCAGAGGGGAGACCCTTCTCCCATCTAGGGAGGAGGTCAAGGAAGAAGAAGAAGGAGGGGGGCTCTCTCCCCCTCTCTCCCGGCGGTGCCGGAACGCCGCCCGGGACATCATCGTGTGACGGCGATCTACACCAACACCTCCGTCATCTTCACCAACATCTCCATCATCTTCCCCCATCTATATTCAGCGGTTCACTCTCCCGCAACCCGTTGTACCCTCTATTTGAACATGGTGCTTTATGCTACATATTATTATTCAATGATGTGTTGCTATCCTATGATGTCTGAGTAGATTATCGTTGTCCTATCGGTGATTGATGAATTGCTATGGTTGGTTTAATTTGCTTGTGGTTATGTTGTTGTCCTTTGGTGCCCATCATATGATCACGCGCGTGGATCACACCATAGGGTTATTTGTATGTTGATAGTACTATGTATTGGCAGGCTGGAGTGACAGAAGCTTCAAACCTAGCATAGAAATTGATGCATATGGGATTGAAGGGGGACCAATATATCTTATTGCTATGATTGGGTTTTACCTTAATGAACGTTAGTAGTTGCGAACGCTTGCTAATAGTTTCAATCATAAGTGCATAGAATTCCAAGTAAGGGATGACATGCTAGCAGAGGCCTCTCCCACATGATACTTGCTATCGATCTAGTAACGTAGTCAATTGCTTAGGGACAATTCCGCAACTCCTACCACCACTTTTCCACAGTCGTTAGACACTCGTAGTTGTTTCTTTATCTAACCAGCCCCTAGTTTATTTATGTGTTCTTTACTTTCTTGCAAGCCTATCCTATCACTCCTACAAAGTACTTCTAGTTTCATACTTGTTCTAGGTAAAGCGAACGTAAAGTATGCGTAGAGTTGTATCGGTGGTCGATAGAACTTGAGGGAATATTTGTCCTGCCTTTAGCTCCTCGTTGGGTTCGACACTCTTACTTATCGAGAAAGACTACAATTGATCCCCTATACTTGTGGGTTATCAGTGTGGACCTAGGACATTATGTCCACTACCTTCCCATCCCCATTGGTTACGGCTCGTGGCCTCGTGAAGTGCCATGAGCGCAGCGGCAAGGGTGCGAAGGACGGCAACGAGGAGAACAACACAGGGTGTTGGGGACGTCGGGGTGGACATGATGGCAGCGAGCAGAGCTGCCTTGGCACCAAAGCGAGATCAGAGTGGATGGGGAAGAGTAAGATGCGGTGTGTGGAGATGGAAAGGAGGGGATTTAGTTGATCTCGTTTTATCTAACAATTGGTATAAGAACTTGGCAGTGAACAAAGTAACATTAAAGCAGTATCTTCCTCGTCATACTTAACCTCCATTGCAGCTAGATCGGATATGATCACTTTTAAATTCTGAAATATGATTCAAAACATTACCTCCCTCAGGTAACCTCTGCATGAATAATTTTTGCTTCAGATGCATCTTGCTGGTGAGATCTTTTGTCATGCAAATCCCTTCCAGCTTTAACCATAGAGCGGCGATAGTTTTCTCGCTTAAAACTTCCTGCAAATTATTATTATGCAAATGGAGTTGAATTTGTGATAAAGCCTTACGGTCTCTTCTTTTCTTCTGAGGAGTCCAATCCTCAATTCTATTCTTCCCAAAATTGTCCAGTGCATCATCGTAGTCGGCCTTCACTGCGTTGTGCGGGCTAGGTTTTCACCCCGTCCACAAAATTCGCTGCAGTCCACCCCTTTCTCATGGACGACCCACACGACGCACACTGTCAGGCCGGGACCGGGAGGAAAGGAGGCCCACACATCACCGCCTCAAACCCGAAACCATAACATGCAACGAAACCAACATCCTGATTTTTTGGCAATAGCGGCAAGGACATGTACAATGGTTGATAATATAGTCTTATCTTAAGTCTTACATGTAATTTAGAGATGACAAAAAAATACCTACAATAGGTCATCTCTTAGCCTTATCTTTAAAAACTACCTATTCCTATAAACATGGTGAGACATATTGTGCTAAGAGATTATCTCTTGCCTTCTCTTAAATAAGATAAGGCAAACCTTTTTTACAAGTTCTCTATCGTTCACCTTATCATTTATCCTACTTGGCACTCTAAGATAGCATCATTGTATATGCCCTAAAAATATTAACAGCAATAGATCATGCGATTCAGATTGACCACGCCACTCAAATGATCTCAGAAGCGGGTAGACTTGTGGTTTTAATAGGAGAATTATGTATTTTCCAATCTATTAGTCTCTGCACTAAAAAACCAAGTTTATTAGAAACCTCATGTGAGGGCAGGGGAGTCCTCCTTTCATAAGAAGAAGAGAGTTGGTCCAGTTTATACGAAGATGAGACCCGAAACCCAAACATTCTTGGCCAATCATGGAAAACCAAATGAAAACACACAAAAAGTAGAAAATAAGAGGCACTACAGCTTGAGGATAAAGACAAAATAAATGCAACATCAAGGGACATCGTGGATGCTAGACACCAGAGCACCTAGACCCAAAACAGTTAGGCGAGTCTCAAGTGCAACACCACTCACCAAAAAAAAACCATCCATACCGATTGATTCTTCTGTCTTGGACTCAAAAAATCATGTGCGAACATTATCACGTGGAAAACATCCTCGAAGGTTCAACTTTGACTATCCTACGATACTCACCAAAGAGCTCAACGCATCGAGCTCAGAGCGATTTTTTGTACATGTACAAGTATGCTTGCATCTTTTGCTCTGTACTCTTCGCTTTGCCGACCTCCGGCAACTCATCAAAAGCATCCAATATCCTATACTCCGTCCGCTGGAATGTCAATATGTTGCATGTTTTTTTTTCCAAACGCCTGCTCGTCCACCGTCATCCTTCTCTCCATGCGAAGGCACCGGGATATCAACCAAAGGTTGTGAGAGCCGACAAGTAACCTTGCTGGTAAAACACTCCCAAGATAATGGTGCTGCTTTAATACGCCATATTCACAACAACTTTGTATACCTCAACCAAAATGTTGGACGTATTGAAACCAAGCTCGGCATCGGACATGTAAAGGACTACATTACGAAAGACGAGGATGAGCCTGAGAACGTGACGACCAGAACATAGCCTCCGAACACATAGGATTAACGGATTCATCGCTCCCTACCAACGACGCACGAGCCTTTGATGAATGATTCTCTAAGTTAAAATTGTGTACGTTGATCCTTGCAAACCTCTTCGTTCCTTTTCGCAAAAAAAAGAAAAAAGAAAAAAAAACTCTTCGTTCCAACACACATCCGGAGGAGTGAGTTATGGAGCTGTTCCACGAAAAGAATCTTTGGCGCCTCCGTTCGCGTTCGTTTTGACGTTGAGGAGCACTCCGCTGATAGCAGCTAGCCATGGTCCTCGGGCTTGCGCTCTAGTCCGTGGCCCGGACCCCAAATTTGACGGTCTGGCTGGGCGACGGCGATCTGCCCACATAGGGAGGCGGCCTTGCCTTTAGCGGCGTCGGCACGGGCGAGCAGGCTGCGCTCGGTCTTCACCCACGACGCACTGTGGCCCGCGTCTATCTTGGCAGCGCCGGCGTCCCGGCGCCGACGTACGCGCGCGGACTGCCGCCGCTGGTCCGGAACTTCGTGACCCAACCCAACTGAACAGGCGAGAGTTGCAGCCGTGGATGGAGCGCTGACATCCACGAGGAGCCGCACATGGCGTGCTCCCAGCGAGGCTGCAGACGATTGGCGCATCGGCCGGCGCCGGCGCCGCAGCCGTCATGTTGATGGTGCTGTTGCTGGTAGCCCTGGCCGTGGCGGTGGCAGCTACGGCGGCATAGACGGAGCAGGGCGCGAAGTGTCCACGGCGGCTTCTCGGCGCCTGACCGAAAGAGAGGCCAGCGACATGGCGGGCATGGATGGCGTCTTAAGGCGTGAACCCCGAGATGCGGTGCGCGAGCTGCACACCATGCGCACACGTGAGTTCTTGGGGCTCGACCAGAGCGAGGGCTTGTTCCCGCAGTCCGGCATGGTCGTCGACGTCGTCATCAGAGTGCTTGACACAGAGAACCGGTGTCTGGCCTGGGAGCAAGAGCTGCGGGGACGCGGGCCTCCGTGAGACGTCGCGTCCTTGAAGAGCACGTGCATGGTGTGGACAAGGTGTGTTGGGTGTTGCCGTGTTGGCATGGCAGCAGCTTGAGCGCAGGGATCCTCGCCGGTATGGACGGCTGCGACGTACTCTTGCTCTCTCTTGTTACTGGTTCCTCCGCAACGGGGTCGCCATCGACGCGTTCGCCGCGGTGGAGCAGGACATGACGGCGACCTGCTCAGCTCGTAATGCCGAGCACGAGACTCTCCAACCTGTCGCCTTGAGCGCCACCGTGAGCGCGGGCAGCCCCGGTCGCGATTTCCCGGTGTACGTCGTCTTAGGCGCGAGCGCGACACACTCTTCGCCTTGTCCGCATCTCCAGCGGCGCTTGGACATGCGCATGTCGGCGCCGCGTCCTCCGGTGGCTTGTCCCAGCGCATGGCGATCACACTGTTATCCTTCCGCTCGGCCTGGTAGCAGCGCCTTCTAGCGCGCGAACGTCGTCATGGCCGGCGAACGCGATAGAGCAGGCCCGCGAAGGCGCCGACCGGGCCAACAACGGTGAACGCATTGCAGCCTGCCCTCGAACACGCAACCCTCTCCACGCTCCGGGGACCGTGGCAAGACGCCGCATTCATTAACATTAGGGCGAGGTGTCGTCGGGCGCACACGAGCCGTGGAGAATCGGCGGCGGCGGCGGCGGAGCCGGAGCAGACGACTACATGCATGGTGTGTACACCAGCGGCGAGAGACGACGTGGATGCTACACTACCCCTCCGTCCCAGCCCCAGCACCTACGGCGGACGGCCTCCACCGGGGCGTCGGAGAAAGGACGGACACCAGAAGGTTCCATCCGGTTTGGACGGACGCGAGTCCACCGCTACAGTGAAAGTAAGGGCATGAACCGAGCCTACGGAGGAATGGCGCCTTTGCGGTCAAAAAAGCGAGCCATGGTTACAGAGGATGAACGACCGATATGGAGTTGTTACGAATGGACGGCGCCGATCTGTAGTTCGTACCGCGGGAGCGTCGTCGTGGAGAAGGGCTCCTTTCCTCCATTACAGTATTATTATATCATCACACACAACACAAGCCCAAGCCTCTCCTCCACCTGAAAGTGAAACAAACACGCTCTCCATCTCCCCTCTCCTCGCTCCTCTGGTTTTCAGATCTTCACCAGCTCGAGTGAGTTCCGTGCTTCTCATCCGAGTCGCGTCTATGTTTTGAATCTTGCCTTCACTTAGTCGCTGCGTATGTTTTGCTTGCTCACACGGCCCCGAGTAGTTTTGTGTTCTTGGATGGAATACAAAAAAAGGGCTTTTTTACCTGTTCTTTCTGTTCCAGTACATCAGATTCGAGTGTACTTTCAGCAGTTTTTGAGAACCAGCAGATGATGGAGTCCGACCGTGCCAACGATCGGGGTTTTTTTTTTTTTGATTTGGCGTGGGTTTCCCTGGATGGGATTGAAAAAGGCCTCTTTTTACTCCTTGTCTCTGTTCTCAACATCTGATATGTCCGATTCAAGGGTTCTTTCGGTCGTTTATTATGGGAAACCGACAGATCATGGAGTTCGAGGGTTCTTTCGGAGATGATGGAGTTCAACCGTGCCAACGATCTGGGGTTTGGTTTTTGCGTGCGTTTCTCTGCAAATGGCATGGATGTCTTGGAACAAGCTACTCCTACCAAAATCTCAAGGGGGCTTTGGATTCCGTGACATGAGGGCATACAATCAAGCGCTGTTGGCCAAGCAGGTGTGGCGCTTACTCATGTCACCGAACTCGCTGTGTGCATCTCTCCTTCGTGCTAAATACTTTCCTAATGGGAACTTGGTCGACACGGTCTTCACTGGGAATGCATCGGCTGTATGGCGTGGCCTTGAACATGGGCTGCAACTCGTGAAGAAAGGTATGTTATGGAGGATGGGCAATGGTATGAACATCAAGGTTTGGCGTGACCCTTGGATACCGAGGGGGATGCCGTTTATACCCATCACACCTAGGCGGAATTGCAGGCTGAAAAGAGTGCACGAATTCCTGAATGAGCAGGGAGGATGGAGGGTTGATCTGCTTCGTCAGTACTTCTGGCAACCGGATGTGGAGGCCATCCTAAAGATAAGAACGTCAGCAAGGTGGGACGATTTTATCTCTTGGCCATGGAAGAAGTCAGGGGTTTTGACTGTTAAAAGCGCTTATCATGTGGCAATGGCAATTCACTATGATCAGTTCAATCCAGGCTCAGCTAGTGCAGACCCTTCTGGTGACAGACCACTTTGGAAGCTAATATGGGATACAAAGGTCCCTCCAAAGCTCAAGAATTTTGCCTGGCAAGTTGCTTCGGGCTCCCTCCCTACTGATGCTGAGAAGAAGAGACGACATTTTGACCTGAATGGCTTTTGCCAGGTCTGCGATCGGGAGCAGGAATCGTCATTTCATGCTCTCCTTGCTTGTCCGCATGCAGCTAACCTGTGGGACACAATGCGCCTCTATTGGCCATTACCCGACAGATTGCACATCAACTACACAGGCAAGGAATGGCTCTTTAATCTCCTCGACGAAGCTCAGGTATCGGTGCGCAGCAGAATTATCATGGTCCTATGGCGTTCCTGGTATGTTCGTAACGAGATTGTGCACGGGAAGACACCTCCACCACAAGATGTATCTTCGGCGTTTTTGCAGAGTTACCATAATACCTTCTCCCAGATATCAAGCAGCGTGGAAGACATTATTAAAGGAAAACTCATGTGGTTCCTAATCAGTCTAGCCCCCCATGCAAAGCGGCTCCAAGCTTACCGTGGCCACGCCCGCCAGAAGGCATGGTAGCGCTCTCGGTGGATGGTTCATATGCGACATCTGATGGTTCAGCTGGTACGGGGATGATCTTGAGGAAGCCATCGGGCGATGTAATTTTTGCTGCCTATCGTAAGCTATTTCACTGCAATGATGCCCTAGAGGCGGAACTACAAGCTATTCATGAAGGAGTGAAGCTGGCGGCCGAGCGTTCGGAGGCCACAATCATGCTCCAATCAGATTGTGTCACGGCCATCAATGCCATTACTGGCGTATCGTTAGATTTTTCAGCTTATGGTCTTATGATTAGAGAAATTAAGGTGCTACTAAGTGATAGGGTTTTTATTCCTGTTAAAGTTTCTCGTGAGCAGAATAGAGTTGCAGATTGCCTAGCAAACTATGCTCGTTGTGGGGATAGTACAGCATGTTGGCTGGGTCACCCTCCCCCTTTTGCAAGTGATCTTGTTGCTAAGGATTGTAATTCTGTCATTATGGAATAAAAACCTATGACTTCCGCAAAATAAAATAAAATTCTATGGCGATGCAGAGAGATGGCGTGGCTCGGGAGGGCGCTCCAAAAGGCAGACCAGGTTATTGAACAAAACCCCGGCAGCGTGAAGGACGCGTACAACCGGGCAAAGTACTGGCTTGGGGCAGGTACGCCTGAGGCGGCCCCGGTGAACCCTGCGGCGGCCGAAGTGGATCATGTGGAGCCTGTGATGGAGATGGACAATGACGGCGAGTGGATCCTCTGGCTCGCTGGACTCGGCCTTGTGATAGTCGCCGGGGTGGTGGTTGCTGTCTATCTCCGAAACGGCGGCGGCGGAGGAGGAAACGGCGGCGGCGGCGCGGCAACGGCGGCGGTGCTGGCGGCGGCGGTGGTGGCGGCGACGGCGACGGCAACGGTGGCAACGGCACCGGCACCGGCGGCAACGGCACCGGCACCGGCGGCAACGGCAACTGATTGATCGGCTGAGCGCGGGCATGGCAAAGAGCAGCTTTTGGTTAGGATTGTACGTTAACGTTCTTACCATGATGTATCCTCCTGTCCGTGTGTCCGTCAGTTCAGTTCTGCTTCAACCCAGTTTATCATATGTCGGTCTTATGCAACCTATATGACAGATTTGAACATCGGCTTTATTTGGATCAATGGGATTTTTAATCTGGAATTTTATCTAATGTTTATCAGTCTTTACTTATGAGTGTGCAAATGTTGATTTTATCTTTGGATGCGTCCTTGAGGCAGATTTGGCTTAAACAGCGTCGTATATATAAATTCAACGGCCAATGCCTTGGTTCCACAGAATGTATATATTCGAACGAAATGTTGATTCATATGATACATACTCATCATTATGGAGTACACTTCAACCTTTTCATTACACTCGCTGATAAAGAAGCTGTGCAATGTATACAAATCCGCTAGACTATCACTGATACAATTATGAGAGTTTCCTCCCCAACTAAAAATCATGACAATAGCCTACACACCGACACTCCGGTTTGTCAATTGCCATGTAAAAGACAATGCCATTGAAACTTTGAAAACCTCATTACCAAGGTTGAATCCAAGATTTGCAACTGTTCTTCAAAGCTACATGTACAAACAGAAAAAGGCATGAGGCAAAAATGAAGATAGGATAATGTCGTTGTTATGCGACATTATCTTGTTATAAGGGAAATAAAATGAACATAGGATACAATGAGCATCACCTTATTATGATCGCTTAAAAATGTCGCTACAAAACATTTCAAGGTAGTGATAGCCATAGTAATAGGTCGGTGAAGGTGACTGCTCCTATCGACACTATGTTAGGCGGTTGAGATGTTAAAGTGTGCTCCAGGAGTTGAAAGGCCAATGGTGGCATTTGTGCGGTCGCTTGGCATGAGGTGTGCCACCAGGTCGAATTCGCAGGCCTTGACACCAACAATAATAATAAAAGATGGGATGTGCCCTCAAGATCAACATCGAGCACTTCTCCGCTTTTGGGCAGTACTAGGTAAAGTCAGCCCACAATGTGTTATCTGCCCGGTTGGCCGAATCCTTGCTCTGGAGAGCAAATTGTTCAGGCTGCACAACGCTTAAGTGCAAAACCCTTTGCATGACTGACCTCCAAGAACAGATGTTGGACTTCAGATCGCTTGAAGCACACGGACATGATCAAGGAGGATGAATACATTGTGCATCTACTCTCAGGCTGTATCTTCGACAGGCAAGTTTGGTCTGCATGCCTCCAGTCTGCAAACTAGTGGATTGTGGCCAAAGTGATTAAAGGTACAAAGTTCAAAAATTATTAATCGGCATATATGCAAAAAAGATATATGTGAACCGCACTAATACTGCATTTAGAATTTAAATGGGCCAAACTTTTGTGGTTATTCATACCCTATGGCAGAATTAGAGATCACATCTCTAAAACACATCATGTAAAGCAGAATGAGATCAAGCACACGTACTGACCTAGCTTGAATCTTGATAGAAGGCCAATGTAGTAACAATGCCAAGATGCACCTTTTGAATTGTTGCTTGCACTGACAGGGACTTTGGACCTAATAAACTGAAGCTATCATCGATCATCCAAAGGCAAACAAATTAGACTTCCAAGGAAACAAGCAGCCATGGACCCATCAATAAGCTGAATGCTAAAATGCAATGAGCAGTCAGTATGATAGTTTCTCGCTCATTTTGCAAGAAGAGGACCCTTCTGTAAATGTCAGATATTAAGTTCACCACACAATTCCATTCATTAAGAAAACTGATATATGGTTGCAGTGGCGGAGCCAGTGGGGGGACGAGCGGGGCCAGGCTACCCCCAATGGATTTAGCAGAGAATTTAATAGTTAAGCTGTAGTTAGTACTCGGTTAAATGGGTTAAGCCCAAAAAAGATAGCCCACACTACGGCCATCCATGAGAAGGATTAGTAGATGGTTACGATTTGTTCACGCGTCGCATACAGCGTTGTGTCAGCTTCGACTTGATTGTCGCCACCAGCCTAGGTCCCAATCAACGCCGCTGCAAGAAGCTTTGACCACATCGTGAAGCATTGGTTACAACTTACAACAACATCTAAATATTTCTCACGGATGGACCGCATTGTGGTTCCGGTATTCATGGCCCCTCTGTCTTCGAGGTGGAACCTCCTCTCATGGCTCACGCGATTCAATTATAAATTGAAGGTATCTCATGTTAATATTACTGTTAGATTTGTACAAACTGTCGGCTTAATTTTGTAAGATCATTTACAGATTAGTAGGTACTATTATCTGCTACATACATAAGTCGAGACTATTGGTAAGGAACTTTCTATCTAGTCTGTATATACTAACATAGAAGTTCACAAGGACGTATAACTCTCGATTAATGTTGTCGCACATTTACCAGTATACATTCTTAATAAGCTAAAACTTAAATCACACGATATGATGCATTCATGTGTTATCAAACATCTCCTCACACAAGTCATGAAGAGGGGGGGAGCACGGATCAGAAAAAATCTCCTATCAATATTGCCATCTTCGCCCCCCTATCCTCAAATTATCCTGGCTCCGCACCTGTACCATTGCAACTATGCATGCAAACTGGTAATATATTTATGATTTACGAGTTGGCACCTCACATATACAAAATGACTAAATTGTGGCGTGAATCAACTTGGTCAGGTTTTCGAATTGAAACAAACTTGTGGTCGGTGGCAAGCTGGGAGGGCAACAAAAAAATATGGACCGATCAGAGAACCATTGACAAAAACAAATCACATATTCAAGCAAAGCATAATGAGATCGAGCACATGTACTTACCTAGCTTGAATCTTGATGGAAGGCCGGTGTAGTATGCAGTAACAATGCCAAGATGCGCCTTTCAAACTGTTGCATGCACTCACAGGGATTTTGAACCTAATAAACTGACGCTTCCCTCGATCGTACAAAGGCAAACGGATTAGACTTCCAAGAAACAAGCTGCCATGGTAATCAATAAGCTGAATGCTAAAATGCACTACGGAGTCAATATGATAGTCAAGAAGAGGAGCATTCTTTAAATGTCAGATATCAAATTCACAACACAATTGCATTCATAATGGGTTGAACTGGTATACCGTTGCAACTAAGCATGCAAACTAATATATTTATTTAAGCGTGCGATTCATTATGAAGAATATCAAATGCGTAACAAGTAATACAGTAGATTGATAACTTATGAGTTGGCAACCGATATATATATATATATAATGCCTAAATTGTAGCATGAATCAACTTGGTGGGGTATTCGAATTGAAAGAGACATGTGGTCGGCGGTCAGCCTGGACGAGACGAGCGGTCTTTCGGACCGGCTCATGGCTCGCTTGGTCCGGGCCGGCTCGGTAAAAAACTCGACCGGTCCGAGCCCTGAAAACAGGACCGAAAAAACCTCGGTCCGGTCCGGTTAAAGCTCGGCCCAACCGAGCGGACCGAGCGAAGCTCCGATGGCATGTCGGGGGCATGGCGGGAGCGGGGCGGGGGCATGGTGGGAGCGTGTCGGGGGCTTGCCGGAGGCGTGGTTGTGGCGTGTCAGGTATGTGGTGAGGGCGTGGCGGCCCAGGCGTGGTCGTCGTCACGGTGGCCGCCGTCAGCGGCTTCGTGCGGCCAACGGTCTCTCTGGCCCCAGAAATCATGTCCACTAGACCTGCTCCACTTGGATCTATTAGCTCCGCCAAAAGAATCGACGAGCAAGACCCTACATCGCTGCACCAGCCACCGTCCCTTTCATCTTCGTCCACCGGCCGTCATGTCAGATTCGTCGCCGTTCTTCTTGGATATGTAGCTTCCTCTGATACTTCTCAAGCTCCCAGACATCTTTTCGATGAGCTGCGCTTCCTCTAGCAAGATATCTCTCTGATGAGAGGTCGCCGGAGCTCTAGAGCATGCTATGCCCATGTTTTCGCCGGTCCAGCCCAAGCTCGGCCATTGCCAGTCCGGTCCCTGAAAACAGGACCGCGATGCTGCTCGGTCCGGACCGTGTCCACCCTGAGTCGGCGGCAAGCTAGGAGGGCGACAAAACAAAATTACGTACGGATCAGAGAAGCAACCACATAAACAAATCACATATTCGAGTAAATTTGGGAACTACTTATTACAATCCCTCACAAAGAGCATAAGGATGCATATCAATCCTCCTTATCGGTCCAAATTCCATCCCAAAAGCTAGGGTTTGAAGGATTGCAGAGAACAACAAGCACAATGTAGAAATCAAGGGCAAATGGAAGAGAAACCTTTTATTGTGGCAGCCGACGGTGTGTGCGCGGCGAAACAGCGGGTTGTCCCCGGCCGTAGCAACGAACGAGTCTAGTAAGGCCACAGCATGGGTGACGGCGTCCCTTGGCCAGCTCGTGGACGAGGCCGCCGCCACCCATGGCTTGAGGCTGCCATTGCCTCACCACTAGCGGCCGCCGCCGGCCTGAGCCGAGACGAGCAGGAGCAGGGCGCGTGGGCCAGCACGCCCGAATGTCTGCTGGGGGGTAAGGGGAAAGAAAAGAGGCAATGTCGTACTGCGGCTGCGGGACCTTGTCCTTTGATCCGCTCCGGTGGCATGGCGGTGGGGCTGGGGAGGAGGGAGGGGGCCAGCCCAAGGCAGAAAGAAATCCAGGCAGTAGGCCAAGGAGAAGCAGGAGGGACGGGCGCCGCCGCGACGGAAACAAGAGGCGATTTGGTGGCGCCGCCGTATGCGTGGGGAGACGACAATGTGTGGGCCGGCTCGATGGCCAACGAAGGGAAGATAGGAAGGTTGGCCCACTCCTCCCCACGGTCTCTTTTCTCGCGACCGATCCGACCGCCCCTTCGTGTCCCTTTGTACTCCCTTTTTTACTCTGCATATTAGCTTTGTTTAAAGTTACAGTATCTCTACTTTGACTAAATTTATAGAAACATGAATGTTAAATTAATATTGTTAGATTCATTACGAAAGGTAATTTCATGATATGTATATTTGGTATTGTAGATGTTGATATTTTTCAATATATATCAGCTCAAACTTTATAAAGTTTGACTTGACCCAAATCTAATATGCGAAATAAAAAGGACCGGAAGGAGTACTTAACTGGTCACTTGGCCAAGTAGTACAAGTAGCACTCCTTCTGTAAATTAATATAAAAATGTTTAAATTATTAAAATAATATTTTAAATGTTTATATATTAATTTACGAAGGGAGTATTACTTGATAGTTGATACTTTGCTTCGCATTTAAAATTACATAAAAAAAGGTCATCGAGAAAGGCCTACGAACACTTTTCGGAAAACATTCGTGTTTGCTGACTTACTTAGCAAACAAAATACATTACAAAAATTATATTCAGGAGTAGTAATTTAATCGTTCAATATTTTGTTTCTTGATTATCTTTTTTTAGTAGTCTTTATTATAGAATTCTTAGATTTTTCATTTTGATGAGCCTCATTTTAAGGAATCCATGGAATAATGAATTAAGGAGGAAATGATATGAGTCTAGCGCTTGCAAGAAAAAATCTCATGATAGTGGGCCCTCAACACCCATCAATGCATTTGACTGGTCGTTACTCTCGATGGTGAGGATGTTATTGATTGTGAACCCATATTAGGCTATGACATAGAGGAAGGGGAAAATTGCAGAAAACGAACTATTATACAATACTTACTTTATGTAACAAGGATATAGAGAGATTGTAGAAAGGGTAATGATGATTAGGGACTCCATTGTTGTACATCGTAGTACTTTTTTTTTTCTCGAATATGCACGAACATGTGTGTCATATTTTATAAAAAAGAGAAGGAGGTAAAGAGCCCCTCCACGTGAAATATGTTACTCCCTCCGTCCCAAAATTTTTGTCTTATGTTTGTTTAAAAATGAATGTATCTAGATACTAAAACGTGACTAAATATATTTATATCTAGATAAATTTAAGACAAGAATTTTGAACGGAGGGAGTACCATACAACGTAGCAGTGGCGGAGTTTGAGACAAAATAATGGGGAGGGCGGAAGGGGCAATGGGCTTGAGAGGGGGTAAACATAATTATTTTCAACTGATTTTTAATAATAAAAAATAGGCCCAATATAAAGGTCTATAGTCTTGTTTTCTTTTGAGCTGGGGGGCATGGCCCACGTTGCCCCCCACTAAGCTCCGCCACTGCAATGTATAGTACTATGTATTGGGACTTCAGAGTGCGGGTTAATTAACATTAGATTTAGTTAGATCCTTCCTCCATTATTTCTATTTTTTGCGGGGAATTTGGAGAGCCTTTATTCAACACACCGACCAGGCACTACCTAGAGAATGTCACGTGGAAACCAAGTTACAATGGAAACTATGTGAAACCACTTTCGAAAGTTTCTGGATATTCTATAAACACTACAATATATTAAGAAGGTGGTGTTTGGTTAGCATGTGAAATTTCAACTTCAAACACAAAGTCATTTATGGGGTACAAAAAAAAACAATTCAACAATTAATAATGATGTTTATTGTTTGGCATTATTTTATTACCATTTTTTTCTATTCATACCACATAAATGAATTAGATTTGAACTTCTAATTTTACATGGTAGTAAAACAACACTCTCTAAGAAATATATTACTTTTTGAGTGTTTTTTTAAACTTCGAAACATAGTTTTAACGTGGTTTTCATTGGTTTTCATCGTAGCTTGGTTGCCATCTACTCCCTCCGTTCCTAAATATAAGTCTTTAAAAAGGTTTTATTAGTGGACTACATACGGATGTATATAGACATACTTTAGAGTGTAGATTCACTCATTTTGCTTGGTATTGTAGTGCCCCAGATGTAATCCTTCCATTTTTAGAACCTATCTCATGTGGGTCCACCTTGTCAATGCTATGAGAGAGCCCATGCTCATTATTTCATGTGTTGCCACCTTATTATTTTCTCTTCCCATGCATGCATACATAACATATCATGTCATGGCCATGTCTTTGTGTTGTTGCCTTGTGGTCTTATGATTTCATGTGGTGCTTGTGATCTTGTGTGGTGATGTGAGATATGAAGCTTGTGTGGATTATGCTTTGTGCTAATAGGTTCATCCATGTTGGGTTGCTTAGGTTTTAAAACCCTTTCCTTTCTCTTTTGTCCCAAGCTTAAGATACTCTTCTTCCTTTCATGTTTTTAAAAAAAAATGCCTATGAGTTAGCAGGTTTTGTGTTGGATATGGAGGGGTATGTTTTCTATTTTGAAAACAAGTTTTAAAGGTGCAACTAACTACAAAACAGCCAATGATAATGCTGTTTTGTAAATATTTAGTTGCCCCAAATACATCTCTGTTATTTTATTTAAATTGGTTATATTTTTCCATGGTCAGGGGTATTTTTGCTGTATTTTTATCCCAAGTGGATTTTTCTATGTATTATTTTCTTCTGTGGCTTTTCCTGTTAATAGAAAGGCCCAGGGTGTTTTTTTTTCTTTAAGTGGCGCCACCCTGTGGGCTCCCTCCCACAAGGCCGGCCCACTGCCTTACCCCTTCGTGCACAGGAGCCCAACTCGCCCCCTCCTTTCCCCTGACGCCGTTCCCTCCTAGCGCCCCCTTTCCGTCAGGCTCCAGAGAGAGATCACGCCGACACCGTGAGCGCGCACGTCGAGACCCCTCCTTATTACCTGGGCGTTAGTGCCCCCCCTCGTCCTAGGGTTCCTCCCTTTCCTCTCCTGCCGCCGCCACCTCTCCTCTCCCCCTCCATCTCTCCTTCTCCTTCCCAGATAGGCTCTGTAGAGATCCAGTAGCAGAGAGAGATAGAGAGCTCCGCCGCGTCTACCCCCGCCTCTTCGTCGAACTTCGCCGGCGACCATGTCTGGGGGCTCGGGCAGGGTGCCCGCGCTCCATTCCCGGCGCTAGGAGCTCCGGAGGACGACTGCACCGACGTGCTCGACCTCGTCAACAGCAAGGTCCCGGTGATCTTCGGCTTCTTCCTCGGTTCTGCGTCAGGCTTGCAACAACCCTTCTTCCCCTCCGATCCGGCTCCTTCTCCTTCGGGTCGACGCTTTTCCTTCCTTCCCAAGGTGAGCAAGACTCCCCCTCCCCCTTCTCCGTCGGGTGGTACGCAGTAGGAAGCCCGGCGGTGATCTTGCGTCTCTGTGCGTAGCAGGAAGCGACAGTAGTGTGTGTGGTGCAGAGCTGGTGTAGGAGAGGTGTGTTCGTTAGTTCATTAGCAGAGAGGGTTACCTCCTCGAAGCCTGAGAGGTTTTCTCCTTCGTAGAGCAGTAGCAGTAGCCTTGCAGCACGGGCGTCGACCTCTGTCGCCGGCGTGCGCGTGTTCTGCAGAGTAGAGGTAGGCAGATCCAACTGTTCTAGTTTCGGTCCCTTTCTGTGTCAGTAGACGATTTGTAGCGCAGTGGTTGTTGTCTCTGTTTGTTCTCTTGAGGTGCAGGGTTCGAATCCCCGGTGGTGCATCTCCCCCCTTTTTATTTCATTTTTCGGTTGATAGTAGCAGCAGCATGTAATGCCCCAAGTGTGGAACCTTCCCTATTTGGAACCTGTTGCATGTGGGTCCACCCTGTCAGAGATATGACGATGTCACTTGTGTCTATGATTTCCTGTGCCACCTTGTGTCCCTTGCATATCTTCCTTGCATGCATGCTTAGCATAACATAACATGTCATCTCCTTGATCTTGTGATTTCATGTGACTCTTATTTTTAGTTTCCCTTGCATGCATGCAAACCATGATGCTTCATTTCATGTCTTGTGTGCACATATCTTGCTAGGTGTGTTTGGGTGATCTTGTGATTTTATGTGTGGTGGCATAAGTGTTGTGGAGTGTAGAGTTTGGCATGGTTTTATTTTCAACCACTTGTTAGTTTCCATCCTATCCCTCTTTAATTCCCAAGTTAAAAATCTATTTGCTTCTAGGCTGTTTTTAAAATGTTGCACCTTTAGAGCATTTTAGTTGGTATGTGGGGATGAAACAAAGGGGTTTTTAGACTTATTTGGGTTGGAGTTTTTCTTTTGTTTTCAGATTAATTTAATCTGTTTGTCAACTAATTTTAGTTGCAAAAATAACATTTGGGTATTTTATAAATTTTGGGCATAAATCCCTTGTGCCCAGGGGCATTTGTTGTTTATTTATTTTTAGGCCTTTGTATTTCTTGGTGCATTATTTGCTGTGGTGGTATTTATATGTATATGAGAGGGCCTAATTCTTTCTTTTCTTTTGTTCCTTCTCGCTGGCATTGAGGCCCAAATTCTCCTGGGCCCAAGTCCCTCGCTCCAGCAGCAGCAGCCCAGGAGACGACCCTCTTCTTCCTCCTGGCGACGTCACTCTCGTACGAACCTCGCTCCACCTCCCGATCGCCTCCCCCCAATCCAGCGGCTCCAGCTCGCCTCCCGAGACGATAAAAGGAGCCCAGGTCCTCCTCCTCCTCCACCCTAGGGTTCCCTCTCCTTCTCCCCAGCGCCGCCACCTTCCCCCTTCTCTCTTTCTTCCCTGGTAAGCTTCTGTAGAAGTAGCAGAGAGAGAGTGCAGCGCCGCCACCGTCAACCCCGCCATTCCCGTCGTCTCCGGCACCGGTGGCCATGTCCGGGGGCTCGGGGTGGTTCCCCGCGCTCCATTCCCGCCATCGTTGAGGTCGAGGAGCGACCTCAACGACGGCCAGGACCCCGTCATCGCCTCGGTCCAGGGGTTCTTCTTCTTCTTCTTCAGTAGCAGCAGCAGTTTGCCCCTCCCTCTCCGTCGTCTCGTCGCCGTGGGTTCCCTCCTTCCTTCCCCAAGGTTAGGCGCCTTCCCCTTCCTTCGTCCTCCCTTCTCCCTCGTCGGCTTCGGCTAGCCGTAGATGCTGTACTGCTGTGCCGAGTCGTGATGTGCGTGCGTTGTTGGGTGGAGAGGCAAGTCGCAGTAGTAGTAGAAGGGCCTTGCTAGCACCACGCAGCAGCAGCAGGGTAGCGTCGGAGTAGGCCTAGTGGCGCAGTAGCAGCAGCAGCTCGACGGGCAGCCGGAGCTTCTCTGTCGCCGTGCTTCCTAGTCGAGCGATACTGTAGAAGCAGCAGAAACGCCGGTGCAGTCCGGGTAGCCAAGGCGGCACCTTTTCCCGTGCTCAGGGCGGGAATGGAATCCCTGAGGCCCCCACGTCCCCCGCCGAGGGTCCTCCCGGGCGTAGGTGGTCGAGAGAGGCGCCGCCAGCTCTCTCTCGTTCGGCTGCGGCGGGGCTCTCCTCTGCAGTGGAGAGGGCTCTTCTGTTTTTTTCAACCTGTTGTAGCCAGACGTCGATCCGTAGCGTGGTGGTAGTGGTAGCACTGTCATCGCATGTGCCTATAGGAGGGCGTGGGTTCGAGTCCCCGCCTTAGCACCTTTTTTTTTTGGTTTGTTTTGTTTTTCGGTTCAGTGACCTGCAGGCAAGCCTTACCCTGCGTTTTTGCTTCTCCTGTCAACAGCTAATGCAGCAGTGCAGTGGTGTGCGTGGTGTTGTTGCACTAGGCGATCTGGGGTTCGAATCCCAGTGAGCCCCCGTTTCTCTTTCTTTTATCTTTTCTTTCTGTTTTTGGAGTTGTTCTTCCTTGCTATGTGTGCAACTCCATGTCTAGCTCAATGGAATACTCATGCCCTATGTATTTCTTTCCTTCCATGTTATTTGATGGAGGGGTAGGAGTAGATTTGTGATGGTAGTAGTGGTGTGGATCTAGGTGCTTGTGAGATGGTGCTTGAGGTGTTATGTGTGTGCAAGTGTGTGTATATTTGTGATTTTACTTGTGTGCCTTGCTAGGCTAGTGCATGTGGGTGCTAGTTGTCCTCATGATGGTGGCCTTGTGCAAGTTTGTGTGAATGTAGGGGTGCCCTCCCTCACCACATATAATTGTGTGTGAGAGCTTATTCTAGTGTTTATTGCCATCATAACATGTGTAGGTAGGTGCTTGATCTAGAGCAAGATGTGTTTGTGGATGAGGTGAAGTATACGTTTGTGTGTGGAACTTCTCCACCTTTGCAAAACTATGCACCTTCACATGTCTATATGTGAGAGTTCATGGTGTTTGTGTGTGGGGATAGTTTGGTAGATGTGTTGGTGTTGTTGATGTGCATGACACAAACATGGGGTTCAAACCCCCATGTCACTTTGTCATTGTGTACATGAAACTCACCCTACGAGATGCCATCTTAGAAGAATACCTTATGGAGTTGCATTTACATTTTGTTGAAAGTTTGGTCCTTGAATCCATGGTATAGGAGGAGCCCAAGGGCATGGATTTTTGTGTGTTAATAGTAGGGGTTTGTGCTCAACACCATAGTGGTGTCAACTACCTCTTGGTGACATGTGTGTGGAAACTATGCCTAGACAAAGTGGGCATGTGGCTGGAAAATTCCAGATTTTGAACTTTGAAAATTTCACTAAGTCTGGGATGCTGGAAACATTTTCTTCCCCTATAGATGAGTATGTGTTGGTCATTCTGTTGAGAACTGGACTTAGTTCAGTGCTAGTATTTTGAACCTGATATGTTTGTGAAGCTTCCTGTCAATTTTCAAGTTATTTGGAGTCCAGTAGCTTGTGTTTGGATTGCTGCCAAAAAGCTTCAGAACAGAAAACAGAAACTCAGGTGCAGGAATTTTCACTAAGTCTGTGAGGTCTTATGGTTTTGGGAAAGTTTGTGGCCTTGTATCTTCTATAGTTTAATTCCTTTTGCTGTGATTCTTTCTGGTGCTTATATTGTTCTTGGTTGGCAACAGCCACATATATTATTTGTCATGTTTGAAGACCTGTAGCTATGTTGCATGTTGCTTCCGAACAGCTAAGATGCAGAAACTGGCAGATTGTGTAGTTTCGCCATTTTGTTCAAAGTTTGTGCTTAATTGATGTTGTGGTGTTCTACCTTGCTCCATTTCATTCATGTTGGGTTAATATGTGTCTTGGCAACCTGGGAATACCAGATTTGTGCCAAATGTGTGTGTGGTGTTGAATCTTTCACGTAGAGCTTCATATCTTGTTTCGTTGATTCCCGTTGATCCGTAGCTCCGTTTGCAATGTTCCTTATATGGGTTTGCACCGTTTTTACGAGCTGCATCTGTTCATGTCATTCTCATACCTGTCTCATAGCCGTTGATCTCTACAACACACTATCATGTTTGCTTTCAGCAAAATTTCTAATCGGTATCAATAATTGTACAATTATGTCCATGTTTCTCAAATAACAAGCATATATGTCTCCTGGTTTTGATGAATCGGTTGAGATTTTCGCAATGCTTGACTAGCTAAGACATGAAGATCGTCCTTATCGTCATCACCATCGTCACGTGCATCATCGAGATCATCATCATCATCACCAGCAGCATCTCCATCTTCACCCCATCTCACTTTACCATTGCAATCAGACTTGTATCTTGCACTATTCATCCCCTCTACTCTACCGGTGTTGATTACTCGTTTGTGGTGAATGCTATTGAGTTTTGTTGGAGAATTATTGTTATGACTAGATTGTTCATC
The DNA here is from genome assembly GCF_904849725.1 of Hordeum vulgare subsp. vulgare. Classification (NCBI taxonomy): domain Eukaryota; kingdom Viridiplantae; phylum Streptophyta; class Magnoliopsida; order Poales; family Poaceae; genus Hordeum; species Hordeum vulgare. The sequence goes on along the minus strand of NC_058520.1, from coordinate 32,061,488 downwards.
ATATTTTCATCCACATGATCATGCTCTCTTTTATGTCTTGTGAGTAGTTCCTTTAGTTATTGAGGACATGGGAGAAGTCTAGTTGATAGTAGTCATATGATGTTCAAGTAATATGTGTTGATTGATATTTAAATTATGGTGTTATTCTTCTAGTGGTGTTATGTGAACGTCGACTACATAACACTTCATCTTTTTAAGGACCTAGGGAAATGCATCGTGTATAAAGAATTCTTATGATGGGTTGCCGGAGTGACAGAAACCTGAACCCCAGTTCGCATGCTTTTTCACGAGGGAGTGTTGGATCCTAAAGCTTATTGCTATGGTTAGGCTTTGCCTTAATTTCTCTCTTGTATTTGTGGATGCTTGCAAGGGGTTTAACCATAAGAGCGTACTTGTCTTATCCTAGACGGTGCACTAGTTAAGGTCCACCCACATAACACTTATCAATACAAAACATAGTACTAGACGGAATATGGCGAAATCACTTGACTATCGCTCCCATGTGTCCGCAGGAACGCCCTAGTCTTTATAAGTTTAGTCCCTCGGCTTATCCTTTGTGTTCAAAAGGATTGGTCCACTTGCTGCACCTCGGCACCATTTACTTTCCTTGCATTTATTTCCTTGTTGCTTATACCAGAAAACCCATAAAAAGTTACCTTTCAGTGCTTGCAGTTATTCCTTGCTCAAGATTGTTTGTCAGTACCTTCTGCTCCTCGTTGGATTCGACACTCTTACTTATCGAAAAGGCTACGATAGATCCCCTACACTTCTGGGTCATTAGGAAGTGCAACCAAAAGGGAGGTGGAAGGAAACCTAGTCGTGCTCCCATGGGAAAGGTGGGTCATGGGTGAGCACGTTCATGACAACGACGAGCAAGCACGGGGAGAGGCCGACATGAAGGGCTTGGTTGAAACCGTCGATTGTCTGGTGTGTGATATGTATCCGTCGTATCTATAATTTTTGATTGTTTCATGCCAATATTCTACAACTTTCATATATTTTTGGCAACTTTTTATACTATTTTTGGGACTAACATATTGATCCAGTGCCCAGTGTCAGTTCTTGTTTGTTGCATGTTTTTTGTTTCGCAGAATATCCATACCAAACGAAGTCCAAACGTAATAAAAACTTACAGGGATTTTTTTGGAATATTTATAATTTTTGGGAAGAAGAATCAACGCGAGGCGATGCAGTGCTCACAAGCCCTGTCGCCACGGCCAGGGGGTGGGCCCGCGGCAGGCAAACTTGTGGCCACTGCTTAAGGCGGTTGGAGCCCTTCTTTCGCCGCAGGAAAGATCACATCCGAAAGAAAATCGTGTTAAAATTTCAGCTCAATCGGAGTTACGAATCTCCGGGAATTTAAGAAACGGTGAAACGCAGAATCTGGGAGCGCAGAAACAGAAGGACACAGAGAGAGAGATCCAATCTCGGAGGGGCTCTCGCCCCTCCGTCGCCATGGAGACCATGGACCAGAGGGGAGACCCTTCTCCCATCTAGGGAGGAGGTCAAGGAAGAAGAAGAAGGAGGGGGGCTCTCTCCCCCTCTCTCCCGGCGGTGCCGGAACGCCGCCCGGGACATCATCGTGTGACGGCGATCTACACCAACACCTCCGTCATCTTCACCAACATCTCCATCATCTTCCCCCATCTATATTCAGCGGTTCACTCTCCCGCAACCCGCTGTACCCTCTATTTGAACATGGTGCTTTATGCTACATATTATTATTCAATGATGTGTTGCTATCCTATGATGTCTGAGTAGATTATCGTTGTCCTATCGGTGATTGATGAATTGCTATGGTTGGTTTAATTTGCTTGTGGTTATGTTGTTGTCCTTTGGTGCCCATCATATGATCACGCGCGTGGATCACACCATAGGGTTATTTGTATGTTGATAGTACTATGTATTGGCAGGCTAGAGTGACAGAAGCTTCAAACCTAGCATAGAAATTGATGCATATGGGATTGAAGGGGGACCAATATATCTTATTGCTATGATTGGGTTTTACCTTAATGAACGTTAGTAGTTGCGAACGCTTGCTAATAGTTCCAATCATAAGTGCATAGAATTCCAAGTAAGGGATGACATGCTAGCAGAGGCCTCTCCCACATGATACTTGCTATCGATCTAGTAACGTAGTCAATTGCTTAGGGACAATTCCGCAACTCCTACCACCACTTTTCCACAGTCGTTAGACACTCGTAGTTGTTTCTTTATCTAACCAGCCCCTAGTTTATTTATGTGTTCTTTACTTTCTTGCAAGCCTATCCTATCACTCCTACAAAGTACTTCTAGTTTCATACTTGTTCTAGGTAAAGCGAACGTAAAGTATGCGTAGAGTTGTATCGGTGGTCGATAGAACTTGAGGGAATATTTGTCCTGCCTTTAGCTCCTCGTTGGGTTCGACACTCTTACTTATCGAGAAAGACTACAATTGATCCCCTATACTTGTGGGTTATCAGTGTGGACCTAGGACATTATGTCCACTACCTTCCCATCCCCATTGGTTACGGCTCGTGGCCTCGTGAAGTGCCATGAGCGCAGCGGCAAGGGTGCGAAGGACGGCAACGAGGAGAACAACACAGGGTGTTGGGGACGTCGGGGTGGACATGATGGCAGCGAGCAGAGCTGCCTTGGCACCAAAGCGAGATCAGAGTGGATGGGGAAGAGTAAGATGCGGTGTGTGGAGATGGAAAGGAGGGGATTTAGTTGATCTCGTTTTATCTAACAATTGGTATAAGAACTTGGCAGTGAACAAAGTAACATTAAAGCAGTATCTTCCTCGTCATACTTAACCTCCATTGCAGCTAGATCGGATATGATCACTTTTAAATTCTGAAATATGATTCAAAACATTACCTCCCTCAGGTAACCTCTGCATGAATAATTTTTGCTTCAGATGCATCTTGCTGGTGAGATCTTTTGTGATGCAAATCCCTTCCAGCTTTAACCATAGAGCGGCGATAGTTTTCTCGCTTAAAACTTCCTGCAAATTATTATTATGCAAATGGAGTTGAATTTGTGATAAAGCCTTACGGTCTCTTCTTTTCTTCTCAGGAGTCCAATCCTCAATTCTATTCTTCCCAAAATTGTCCAGTGCATCATCGTAGTCGGCCTTCACTGCGTTGTGCGGGCTAGGTTTTCACCCCGTCCACAAAATTCGCTGCAGTCCACCCCTTTCTCATGGACGACCCACACAACGCACACTGTCAGGCCGGGACCGGGAGGAAAGGAGGCCCACACATCACCGCCTCAAACCCCAAACCATAACATGCAACGAAACCAACATCCTGATTTTTTGGCAATAGCGGCAAGGACATGTACAATGGTTGATAATATAGTCTTATCTTAAGTCTTACATGTAATTTAGAGATGACAAAAAAATACCTACAATAGGTCATCTCTTAGCCTTATCTTTAAAAACTACCTATTCCTATAAACATGGTGAGACATATTGTGCTAAGAGATTATCTCTTGCCTTCTCTTAAATAAGATAAGGCAAACCTTTTTTACAAGTTCTCTATCGTTCACCTTATCATTTATCCTACTTGGCACCCTAAGATAGCACCAGTGTATATGCCCTAAAAGTACTAACAGCAATAGATCATGCGATTCAGATTGACCACGCCACTCAAATGATTTCAGAAGCGGGTAGACTTGTGGTTTTAATAGGAGAATTGTGTATTTTCCAATCTATTAGTCTCTGCACTAAAAAACCAAGTTTATTAGAAACCTCATGTGAGGGCACGGGAGTCCTCCTTTCATAAGAAGAAGAGAGTTGGTCCAGTTTATATTGAAAAACCAGACCCGAAACCCTAACATTCTTGGTCAATCATGGAAAACCAAATGAAAACACACAAAAAGTAGAAAAAAAGAGGCACTAGAGCTGGAGGATAAAGACAAGACAAATGCAACATCAAGGGACATCGTGGATGCTAGACACCAGAGCACCTAGACCCAAAACAGTTAGGCGAGTCTCAAGTGCAACACCACTCACCAAAGAAAAACCATCCATACCGTTGATAATTCTGTCTTGGATTCAAAAAATCATGTGTGGACATTATCACGTGGAAAACATCCTCGAAGGTTCAACTTTGACTATCCTACAATACTCACCAAAGAGCTCAACGCATCGAGCTCAGAGCGATTTTTTGTACATGTACAAGTATGCTTGCATCTTTTGCTCTGTACTCTTCGCTTTGCCGACCTCCGGCAACTCATCAAAAGCATCCAACATCCTATACTCCATCCGCTGAAATGTCAATATGTTGCATGTTTTGTTTTTCTTTTCCAAACGCCTGCTCCGTCCCCCGTCATCCTTCTCCCCATGCGAAGGGACCGGGATATCAACCAAAGGTTGTGAGAGCCGACAAGTAACCTTGATGGTAAAACACTCCCAAGATAATGGTGCTGCTTTAATACGCCATATTCACAACAACGTTGTATACCTCAACCAAAATGTTGGACGTATTGAAACCAAGCTCGGCATCGGACATGTAAAGGACTACATTACGAAAGACGAGGATGAGCCTGAGGGCGTGACGACCAGAACATAGCCTCCGAACACATCTCCCCTAATAATAAAGCGTGCAGCGCTTCTGGCGTCCGTCGTCGGTCATTTTGCAGAAAAGCCTTCACAGTTTCAGGTAATTAACCCGCAGTCCAATTTTAAGTCAGAACGAACCGTTTTTTTGTCATTTTGGAGGAAAGTCCTCACAATTTTAGATAACCAACCGGCGGTCCATCTTTTAGTCACAGCCGAACCGTTTTTTTGCATTTTTCATAAAAATCCCTGATGTTTTAGGCAATCAACCCGCCGTCACTATGTAAGTCAGCCGAAACGTTTTTTTGTTTTAACAAAAAAAACCCTGACTTTTTAGTTAATCAATTCATATTTTATCTAAAATAAAATTATCATCTTTTAAACCGTAACTTCGATTTTAACATGTTATATATGAAATTGATTGACAAAATGTGTAGAATCTAAATAGGATGTTATTTTTAGCTGTTGAATACTTCTTAAATATTATTTTTGGTGCAAACTAAATCTATAGTGCACGGTCCTTTTTTTCCTCTCTTTTCGACGACCATACGAATTGCAAACTAAATCTGTAGTGCCCGGACCCCACATTTGACGGTCTGGCTGGGCGACGGCGATCTGCCCACATAGGGAGGCGGCCTTGCCTTTAGCGGCGTCGGCACGGGCGAGCAGGCTGCGCTCGGTCTTCACCCACGACGCACTGTGGCCCGCGTCTATCTTGGCAGCGCCGGCGTCCCGGCGCCGACGTACGCGCGCGGACTGCCGCCGCTGGTCCGGAACTTCGTGACCCAACCCAACTGAACAGGCGAGAGTTGCAGCCGTGGATGGAGCGCTGACATCCACGAGGAGCCGCACATGGCGTGCTCCCAGCGAGGCTGCAGACGATTGGCGCATCGGCCGGCGCCGGCGCCGCAGCCGTCATGTTGATGGTGCTGTTGCTGGTAGCCCTGGCCGTGGCGGTGGCAGCTACGGCGGCATAGACGGAGCAGGGCGCGAAGTGTCCACGGCGGCTTCTCGGCGCCTGACCGAAAGAGAGGCCAGCGACATGGCGGGCATGGATGGCGTCTTAAGGCGTGAACCCCGAGATGCGGTGCGCGAGCTGCACACCATGCGCACACGTGAGTTCTTGGGGCTCGACCAGAGCGAGGGCTTGTTCCCGCAGTCCGGCATGGTCGTCGACGTCGTCATCAGAGTGCTTGACACAGAGAACCGGTGTCTGGCCTGGGAGCAAGAGCTGCGGGGACGCGGGCCTCCGTGAGACGTCGCGTCCTTGAAGAGCACGTGCATGGTGTGGACAAGGTGTGTTGGGTGTTGCCGTGTTGGCATGGCAGCAGCTTGAGCGCAGGGATCCTCGCCGGTATGGACGGCTGCGACGTACTCTTGCTCTCTCTTGTTACTGGTTCCTCCGCAACGGGGTCGCCATCGACGCGTTCGCCGCGGTGGAGCAGGACATGACGGCGACCTGCTCAGCTCGTAATGCCGAGCACGAGACTCTCCAACCTGTCGCCTTGAGCGCCACCGTGAGCGCGGGCAGCCCCGGTCGCGATTTCCCGGTGTACGTCGTCTTAGGCGCGAGCGCGACACACTCTTCGCCTTGTCCGCATCTCCAGCGGCGCTTGGACATGCGCATGTCGGCGCCGCGTCCTCCGGTGGCTTGTCCCAGCGCATGGCGATCACACTGTTATCCTTCCGCTCGGCCTGGTAGCAGCGCCTTCTAGCGCGCGAACGTCGTCATGGCCGGCGAACGCGATAGAGCAGGCCCGCGAAGGCGCCGACCGGGCCAACAACGGTGAACGCATTGCAGCCTGCCCTCGAACACGCAACCCTCTCCACGCTCCGGGGACCGTGGCAAGACGCCGCATTCATTAACATTAGGGCGAGGTGTCGTCGGGCGCACACGAGCCGTGGAGAATCGGCGGCGGCGGCGGCGGAGCCGGAGCAGACGACTACATGCATGGTGTGTACACCAGCGGCGAGAGACGACGTGGATGCTACACTACCCCTCCGTCCCAGCCCCAGCACCTACGGCGGACGGCCTCCACCGGGGCGTCGGAGAAAGGACGGACACCAGAAGGTTCCATCCGGTTTGGACGGACGCGAGTCCACCGCTACAGTGAAAGTAAGGGCATGAACCGAGCCTACGGAGGAATGGCGCCTTTGCGGTCAAAAAAGCGAGCCATGGTTACAGAGGATGAACGACCGATATGGAGTTGTTACGAATGGACGGCGCCGATCTGTAGTTCGTACCGCGGGAGCGTCGTCGTGGTGAAGGGCTCGTTTCCTCCATTACAGTATTATTATATCATCACACACAACACAAGCCCAAGCCTCTCCTCCACCTGAAAGTGAAACAACCACGCTCTCCATCTCCCCTCTCCTCGCTCCTCTGGTTTTCAGATCTTCACCAGCTCGAGTGAGTTCCGTGCTTCTCATCCGAGTCACGTCTCTGTTTTGAATCTTGCCTTCACTTAGTCGCTGCGTATGTTTTGTTTGCTCACACGGCCCCGAGTAGTTTTGTGTTCTTGGATGGAATACAAAAAAGGGCTTTTTTACCTGTTCTTTCTGTTCCAGTACATCAGATTCGAGTGTACTTTCAGCAGTTTTTGAGAACCAGCAGATGATGGAGTCCGACCGTGCCAACGATCGTTTTTTTTTTGATTTGGCGTGGGTTTCCCTGGATGGGATTGAAAAAGGCCTCTTTTTACTCGTTGTCTCTGTTCTCAACTTCTGATATGTCCGATTCAAGGGTTCTTTCGGTCGTTTATTATGGGAAACCGGCAGATCATGGTGTTCGAGGGTTCTTTCGGAGATGATGGAGTTCAACCGTGCCAACGACCTGGGGTTTGGTTTTTGCGTGCGTTTCTCTGCAAAGGGTTTTTGGGTTTGGACGGGTCATCCCAAGGTCGTTTCTTCCATAGTTCAAATCCTGTCTCTTGTGTGTGTGTGTTGTTTTGGCGAGGAGTGTTGAGATGTGCAAACAATATATTATTGCCTTCTTTTCTTTTTTTATTCCTTGTTGATGAAAAGAGCAGCCTTTCTTTTTTTGCAGAAGTTTTTTGGATTTGGACGGGAGGCCTCTTCAATAGTTCAATCCTGTCCTACTACCTCTTGGATCTCTCTTCCTTTCACCTCACATGTCTTTTACCCTGTTAATCTTGATTTGTTCTCACAAAAACTCGAGATCTGTTTTTCTTTTTTTTTTTAGCAAAGATCATGGGCCTCTTTTTTACAATCTAAAAAAAGGGGACTTATCTTTTGCTTATATTTTATCTGTTCTAATAGGAGAAAGGGCTAGTGTAGGAGAAAAATACATTAGATTATACTATGAACACCGCCATGTGATCGAGTTCAAAGGAAACCATGCAGACGTACAAACCTATCGTATTACCTATTCTCTTTTTTTGAAGTGCTGTCTTTTTTTTACTTGTTCAAAAGGGCGGTCATTTTCTTTCATTTTGTGCTATCTGCTCCAAGAAATTCACATCTGAGACATTTGCCAAGGGATACTACCTGAACAATCTGTGTTCCATAGGAATCGTCTAAAAAGACAAACTTTTTTTACCTCTCTCTTTTGAGTTGTTATTTTTTACTTAAACACCCTGTTTTCCTGCTGGGTTCGATTCCATTTTCTTTGCATAAAATGAATTTGCCTTCTGATGTGAAGAAATGCAGCTATCCCGGTGTATGTCATGAGCATCTTCAAACTCCCCTTTTCGGTGTGTGATGAGCTTACCAAACTGATTCGGCAATATTGGTGGGGAGTGGACAAGGGGAAGAGGAAAATGCCATGGATGTCTTGGAACAAGCTACTCCTACCAAAATCTCAAGGGGGCCTTGGATTCCGTGACATGAGGGCATACAATCAAGCGTTGTTGGCCAAGCAGGTGTGGCGCTTACTCATGTCACCGAACTCGCTGTCTGCATCTCTCCTTCGTGCTAAATACTTTCCTAATGGGAACTTGGTCGACACGGTCTTCACTGGGAATGCATCGGCTGTATGGCGTGGCCTTGAACATGGGCTGCAACTCGTGAAGAAAGGTATGTTATGGAGGGTGGGCAATGGTATGAACATCAAGGTTTGGCGTGACCCTTGGATACCGAGGGGATGCCGTTTATACCCATCACACCTAGGCGGAATTGCAGGCTGAAAAGAGTGCACGAATTCCTGAATGAGCAGGGAGGATGGAGGGTTGATCTGCTTCGTCAGTACTTCTGGCAACCGGATGTGGAGGCCATCCTAAAGATAAGAACGTCAGCAAGGTGGGACGATTTTATCTCTTGGCCATGGGAGAAGTCAGGGGTTTTGACCGTTAAAAGCGCTTATCATGTGGCAATGGCAATTCACTATGATCAGTTCAATCCAGGTTCAGCTAGTGCAGACCCTTATGGTGACAGACCACTTTGGAAGCTAATATGGGATACAAAGGTCCCTCCAAAGCTCAAGAATTTTGCCTGGCAAGTTGCTTCGATCTCCCTCCCTACTGATGCTGAGAAGAAGAGACGACATTTTGACCTGAATGGCTTTTGCCAGGTCTGCGATCGGGAGCAGGAATCGTCATTTCATGCTCTCCTTGCTTGTCAGCATGCAGCTAACCTGTGGGACACAATGCGCCTCTATTTGGCTCTTTAATCTCCTCGACGAAGCTCTGGTATAGGTGCGCAGCAGAATTATCATGGTCCTATGGCGTTTCTGGTATGTTCGTAACGAGATTGTGCACGTGAAGACACCTCCACCACAAGATGTATCTTCGACGTTTTTGCAGAGTTACCATAATACCTTCTCCCAGATATCAAGCAGCGTGGAAGACATTATTAAAGGGAAATCTCCTGTGGTTCCTAATCAGTCTAGCCCCCCATGCAAAGCGGCTCCAAGCTTACCGTGGCCACGCCCGCCAGAAGGCATGGTAGCGCTGTCGGTGGATGGTTCATATGCGACATCTGATGGTTCAGCTGGTACGGGGATGATCTTGAGGAAGCCATCGGGCGATGTATTTTTTGCTGCCTATCTTAAGCTATTTCACTGCAATGATGCTCTGGAGGCGGAATTACAAGCTATTCATGAAGGAGTGAAGCTGGCGGCCGAGCGTTCGGAGGCCACAATCATGCTCCAATCAGATCGTGTCACGGCCATCAATGCCATTACTGGCGTACGTTAGATTTTTCAGCTTATGGCCTTATGATTAGAGAAATTAAGGTGCTACTAAGTGATAGGGTTTTTATTCCTGTTAAAGTATCTCGTGAGCAGAATAGAGTTGCAGATTGCCTAGCAAACTATGCTTGTTGTGGGGATAGTACAGCATGTTGGCTGGGTCACCCTCCCCCTTTTGCAAGTGATCTTGTTGCTAAGGATTGTAATTCTTTCATTATGGAATAAAAACCTATGACTTCCGCAAAAAAAATAAAAAAAAATTGTATGGCGATGCAGAGAGATGGCGTGGCTCGGGAGGGCGCTCCAAAAGGCAGGCCGGGTTATTGAACAAAACCCCGGCAGCGTGAAGGACGCGTACAACCGGGCAAAGTACTGGATTGGGGCAGGTACGCCTGAGGCGGCCCCGGTGAACCCTGCGGCGGCCGAAGTGGAGCCTGTGATGGAGATGGACAATGACGGCGAGTGGATCCTCTGGCTCGCTGGACTCGGCCTTGTGATAGTCGCCGGGGTGGTGGTCGCTGTCTATCTCCGCGGCGGTGGCGGCGGAGGAGGAAACGGCGGCGGCGGCGCGGCAACGGCGGCGGCGGCGGCAACGGCAACGGCGACGGCGACGGCAACAGCGGCAACGGCACCGGCACCGGCACCGGCGGCAATGGCAACTGATTGATCGACTGAGCGCGGGCATGGCAAAGAGCAGCTTTTGGTTAGGATTGTACGTTAACGTTTTTACCATGATGTATCCTCCTGTCCGTGTGTCCGTCAGTTCAGTTCTGCTTCAACCCAGTTTATCATATGTCGGTCTTATGCAACCTATATGACAGATTTGAACATCGGCTTTATTTGGATCAATGGGATTTTTAATCTGGAATTTTATCTAATGTTTATCAGTCTTTACTTATGAGTGTGCAAATGTTGATTTTATCTTTGGATGCGTCCTTGAGGCAGATTTGGCTTAAACAGCGTCGTATATATAAATTCAACGGCCAGTGCGTTGGTTCCACAGAATGTATATATTCAAACGAAATGTTGATTCATATAATACATACTCATCATTATGGAGTACACTTCAACCTTTTCATTACACTCATGCAATGTATATAAATTCGCTAGACTATCACTGATACAATTATGACAGTTTCCTCCCCAACTAAAAATCATGACAATAGCCTACACACCGACACTCCGGTTTGTCAATTGCCATGCAAAAGACAATGCCATTGAAACTTTGAAAACCTCATTACCAAGGTTGAATCCAAGATTTGCAACTGTTCTTCAAAGCTACATGTACAAACAGAAAAGGGCATGAGGCAAAAATGAAGATAGGATAATGTCGTTGTTATGCGACATTATCTTGTTATAAGGGAAATAAAATGAACATAGGATACAATGAGCATCACCTTATTATGATCGCTTAAAAATGTCGCTACAAAACATTTCAAGGTAGTGATAGCCATAGTAATAGGTCGGTGAAGGTGACTGCTCCTATCGACACTATGTTAGGCGGTTGAGATGTTAAAGTGTGCTCCAGGAGTTGAAAGGCCAATGGTGGCAATTGTGCGGTCGCTTGGCATGAGGTGTGCCACCAGGTCGAATTCTCCGCTTTTGGGCAGTACTAGGTGAAGTCAGCGCACAATGTGTTATCTGCCCGGTTGGCCGAATCCTTGCTCTGGAGAGCAAATTGTTCAGGCTGCACAACGCTTAAGTGCAAAACCCTTTGCATGACTGACCTCCAAGAACAGATGTTGGACTTCAGATCGCTTGGAGCACACGGACATGATCAAGGAGGATGAATACATTGTGCATCTACTCTCAGGCTGTATCTTCGACAGGCAAGTTTGGTCTGCATGCCTCCAGTCTGCAAACTAGTGGATTGTGGCCAAAGTGATTAAAGGTACAAAGTTCAAAAATTATTAATCGGCATATATGCAAAAAGATATATGTGAACCGCACTAATACTGCACTTAGAATTTAAATGGGCCAAACTTTTGTGGTTATTCATACCCTATGGCAGAATTAGAGATTACATCTCTAAAACACATCATGTAAAGCAGAATGAGATCAAGCACACGTACTGACCTAGCTTGAATCTTGATAGAAGGCCAATGTAGTAACAATGCCAAGATGCACCTTTTGAACTGTTGCTTGCACTGACAGGGACTTTGGACCTAATAAACTGACGCTATCATCGATCATCCAAAGGCAAACAAATTAGACTTCCAAGGAAACAAGCAGCCATGGACCCATCAATAAGCTGAATGCTAAAATGCAATGAGCAGTCAGTATGATAGTTTCTCGCTCATTTTGCAAGAAGAGGACCCTTCTGTAAATGTCAGATATTAAGTTCACCACACAATTCCATTCATTAAGAAAACTGATATATGGTTGCAGTGGCGGAGCCAGTGGGGGGACGAGCGGGGCCAGGCTACCCCCAATGGTTTAGCAGAGAATTTAATAGTTAAGCTGTAGTTAGTACTCGGTTAAATGGGTTAAGCCCAAAAAAGATAGCCCACACTACGGCCATCCATGAGAAGTATTAGTAGATGGTTACGATCTGTTCACGCGTCGCATACAGCGTTGTGTCAGCTTCGACTTGATTGTCGCCGCCAGGCTAGGTCCCAATCAATGCCGCTGCAAGAAGCTTTGACCACATCGTGAAGCGTTGGTTACAACTTACAACAACATCTAAATCTTTCTCACGGATGGACCGCATTGTGGTTCCGGTATTCATGGCCCCTCTGTCTTCGAGGTGGAACCTCCTCTCATGGCTCACGCGATTCAATTATAAATTGAAGGTATCTCATGTTAATATTACTGTTAGATTTGTACAAACTGTCGGCTTAATTTTGTAAGATCATTTACAGATTAGTAGGTACTATTATCTGCTACATACATAGGTCGAGACTATTGGTAAGGAACTTTCTATCTAGTCTGTATATACTAACATAGAAGTTCACAAGGACGTATAACTCTCGATTAATGTTGTCGCACATTTACTAGTATACATTCTTAATAAGCTAAAACTTAAATCACACGATATGATGCATTCATGTGTTATCAAACATCTCCTCACACAAGTCATGAAGAGGGGGGGGGGGGGGGGCACGGATCAGAAAAAATCTTCTATCAATATTGCCATCTTCGCCCCCTATCCTCAAATTATCCTGGCTCCGCACCTGTACCATTGCAACTATGCATGCAAACTGGTAATATATTTATGATTTACGAGTTGGCACCTCACATATACAAAATGACTAAATTGTGGCGTGAATCAACTTGGTCAGGTTTTCGAATTGAAACGAACTTGTGGTCGGTGGCAAGCTGGGAGGGCAACAAAAAAATATGGACCGATCAGAGAACCATTGACAAAAACAAATCACATATTCAAGCAAAGCATAATGAGATCGAGCACATGTACTTACCTAGCTTGAATCTTGATGGAAGGCCGGTGTAGTATGCAGTAACAATGCCAAGATGCGCCTTTCAAACTGTTGCATGCACTCACAGGGATTTTGAACCTAATAAACTGACGCTTCCCTCGATCGTACAAAGGCAAACGGATTAGACTTCCAAGAAACAAGCTACCATGGTAATCAATAAGCTGAATGCTAAAATGCACTACGGAGTCAATATGATAGTCAAGAAGAGGAGCATTCTTTAAATGTCAGATATCAAATTCACAACACAATTGCATTCATAATGGGTTGAACTGGTATACCGTTGCAACTAAGCGTGCAAACTAATATATTTATTTAAGCGTGCGATTCATTATGAAGAATGTCAAATGCGTAACAAGTAATACAGTAGATTGATAACTTATGAGTTGGCAACCGATATATGTATATAATGCCTAAATTGTAGCATGAATCAACTTGGTCGGGTATTCGAATTGAAAGAGACATGTGGTCGGCGGTCAGCCTGGACTGAGACGAGCGGTCTTTCGGACCGGCTCATGGCTCGCTTGGTCTGGGCCGGCTCGGTAAAAAAATCGACCGGTCCGAGCCCTGAAAACAGGACCGAAAAAACCTCGGTCCGGTCCGGTTAAAGCTCGACCCAACCGAGCGGACCGAGCGAAGCTCCGATGGCATGTCGGGGGCATGGCGGCGGCATGGCGGGAGCAGGGCGGGTGCATGGCGGGAGCGTGTCGGGGGCTTGCCGTAGGCGTGGTTGTGGCGTGTCAGGTATGTGGTGAGGGCGTGGCGGCCCAGGCGTGGTCGTCGTCGCGGTGGCTGCCGTCAGCGGCTTCGTGCGGCCAACGGTCTCTGTGGCCCCAGAAATCATGTCCACTAGACCTGCTCCACTTGGATCTATTAGCTCCGCCAAAAGAATCGACGAGCAAGACTCTACATCGCTGCAGCAGCCACCGTCCCTTTCATCTTCGTCCACCGGCCGTCATGTCAGATTCGTCGTCATTCTTCTTGGATATGTAGCTTCCTCTGATACTAGCGGCCGCCGCCGGCCTGAGCCGAGACGAGCAGGAGCAGGGCGCGTGGGCCAGCACGCCCGAATGGCTGCTGGGGGGGTAAGGGGAAAGAAAAGAGGCAATGCCGTACTGCGGCTGCGGGACCTTGTCCTTTGATCCGCTCCGGTGGCATGGCGGCGGGGCTGGGGAGGAGGGAGGGGGCCAGCCCAAGGCAGAAAGAAATCCAGGCAGTAGGCCAAGGAGAAGCAGGAGGGACGGGCGCCGCCGCGACGGAAACAAGAGGCGATTTGGTGGCGCCGCCGTATGCGTGGGGAGACGACAATGTGTGGGCCGGCTCGATGGCCAACGAAGGGAAGATAGGAAGGTTGGCCCACTCCTCCCCACGGTCTCTTTTCTTGCGACCGATCCGACCGCCCCTTCGTGTCCCTCGTACTCCCTTTTTTACTCAGCATATTAGCTTTGTTTAAAGTTAAAGTATCTCTACTTTGACTAAATTTATAGAAACATGTATCAACATTCATAATGTTAAATTAATATTGTTAGATTCATTACGAAAGGTAATTTCATGATATGTATATTTGGTATTGTAGATGTTGATATTTTTCAATATATATCTGCTCAAACTTTATAAAGTTTGACTTGACCCAAATCTAATATGCGAAGTAAAAAGGACCGGAAGGAGTAATTAACTGGTCACTTGGCCAAGTAGTACAAGTAGCACTCCTTGTGTAAATTAATATAAAAATGATTAAATTATTAAAATAATATTTTAAATGTTTATATATTAATTTACAAAGGGAGTATTACTTGATAGTTGATACTTTGCTTTACATTTAAAATTACATAAAAAAAGGTCATCGAGAAAGGCCTACGAACACTTTTAGGAAAACATTCGTGTTTGCTGACTTACTTAGCAAAAAAAAATACATTACAAAAATTATATTCAGGAGTAGTAATTTAATCGTTCAATATTTTATTCTTGATTATCTTTTTTTAGTAGTCTTTATTATAGAATTCTTAGATTTTTCATTTTGATGAGCCTCATTTTAAGGAATCCATGGAATAATGAATTAAGGAGGAAATGATATGAGTCTAGCGCTTGCAAGAAAAAATCTCATGATAGTGGGCCCTCAACACCCATCAATGCATTTGACTGGTCGTTACTTTCGATGGTGAGGATGTTATTGATTGTGAACCCATATTAGGCTATGACACAGAGGAAGGGGAAAATTGCAGAAAACGAACTATTATACAATACTTACCTTAGGTAACAAGGATATAGAGAGATTGTAGAAAGGGTAATGATGATTAGGGACTCCATTGTTGTACATCATAGTACTTTTTTTTCTCGAATATGCACGAACATGTGTGTCATATTTTATAAAAAAGAGAAGGAGGTAAAGAGCCCCTCCACGTGAAATATGTTACTCCCTCCGTTCCAAAATTATTGTCTTATGTTTGTTTAGAAATGAATGTATCTAGATACTAAAACGTGACTAAATACATTTATATCTAGATAAATTTAAGACAAGAATTTTGAACGGAGGGAGTACCATACAACGTAGCAGTGGCGGAGTTTGAGACAAAATAATGGGGAGGGCGGAAGGGGCAATGGGCTTGAGAGGGGGCAAACATAATTATTTTCAACTGATTTTTAATAATAAAAAATAGGCCTAATATAAAGGTCTATAGTCTTGTTTTCTTTTGAGCTGGGGGGCATGGCCCACGTTGCCCCCCACTAAGCTCCGCCACTGCAATGTATAGTACTATGTATTGGGACTTCAGAGTGCGGGTTAATTAACATTAGCGTTAGTTAGATCCTTCCTTCATTATTTCTATTTTTTGCGGGGAATTTGGAGAGCCTTTATTCAACACACCGACCAGGCACTACCTAGAGAATGTCACGTGGAAACCAAGTTACAATGGAAACTATGTGAAACCACTTTCGAAAGTTTCTGGATATTCTATAAACACTACAATATATTAAGAAGGTGGTGTTTGGTTAGCATGTGAAATTTCAACTTCAAACACAAAGTCATTTATGGGGTACAAAAAAAAAACAATTCAACAATTAATAATGATGTTTATTGTTTGGCATTATTTATTACCATTTTTTTCTATTCATACCACATAAATGAATTAGATTTGAACTTCTAATTTTACATGGTAGTAAAACAACACTCTCTAAGAAATATATTACTTTTTGAATGTTTTTTTAAACTTCAAAACATAGTTTTAACGTGGTTTTCATTGGTTTTCATCGTAGCTTGGTTGCCATCTACTCCCTCCGTTCCTAAATATAAGTCTTTAAAGAGGTTTTATTAGTGGACTACATACGGATGTATATAGACATACTTTAGAGTGTAGATTCACTCATTTTGCTTGGTATTGTAGTGCCCCAGATGTAATCCTTCCATTTTTAGAACCTATCTCATGTTGGTCCACCTTGTCAATGCTATGAGAGAGCCCATGCTCATTATTTCATGTGTTGCCACCTTATTATTTTCTCTTCCCATGCATGCATACATAACATATCATGTCATGGCCATGTCTTTGTGTTGTTGCCTTGTGGTCTTATGATTTCATGTGGTGCTTGTGATCTTGTGTGGTGATGTGAGATATGAAGCTTGTGTGGATTATGCTTTGTGCTAATAGGTTCATCCATGTTGGGTTGCTTAGGTTTTAAAACCCTTTCCTTTCTCTTTTGTCCCAAGCTTAAGATACTCTTCTTCCTTTCATGTTTAAAAAAAATGCCTATGAGTTAGCAGGTTTTGTGTTGGATATGGAGGGGTATGTTTTCTATTTTGAAAACAAGTTTTAAAGGTGCAACTAACTACAAAACAGCCAATGATAATGCTATTTTGTAAATATTTAGTTGCCCCAAATACATCTCTGTTATTTTATTTAAATTGGTTATATTTTTCCATGGTCAGGGGTATTTTTGCTGTATTTTTATCCCAAGTGGATTTTTCTATGTATTATTTTCTTCTGTGGCTTTTCCTGTTAATAGAAAGGCCCAGTGTGTTTTTTTTCTTTAAGTGGCGCCACCCTGTGGGCTCCCTCCCACAAGGCCGGCCCACTGCCTACCCCTTCGTGCACAGGAGCCCAGCTCGCCCCCTCCTTTCCCCTGACGCCGTTCCCTCCCAGCGCCCCCTTTCCGTCAGGCTCCAGAGAGAGATCACGCCGACACCGTGAGCGCGCACGTCGAGATCCCTCCTTATTACCTGGGCGTTAGTGCCCCCCCTCGTCCTAGGGTTCCTCCCTTTCCTCTCCTGCCGCCGCCACCTCTCCTCTCCCCCTCCATCTCTCCTTCTCCTTCCCAGGTAGGCTCTGTAGAGATCCAGTAGCAGAGAGAGAGATAGAGAGCTCCGCCGCGTCTACCCCCGCCTCTTCGTCGAACTTCGCCGGCGACCATGTCTGGGGGCTCGGGCAGGGTGCCCGCGCTCCATTCCCGGCGCTAGGAGCTCCGGAGGACGATTGCACCGACGCGCTCGACCTCGTCAACAGCAAGGTCCCGGTGATCTTCGGCTTCTTCCTCGGTTCCGCGTCAGGCTTGCAACAACCCTTCTTCCCCTCCGGTCCGGCTCCTTCTCCTTCGGGTCGACGCTTTTCCTTCCTTCCCAAGGTGAGCAAGACTCCCCTTCCCCCTTCTCCGTCGGGTGGTACGCAGTAGGAAGCCCGGCGGTGATCTTGCTGTGCGTAGCAGGAAGCGACAGTAGTGTGTGTGGTGCAGAGCTGGTGTAGGAGAGGTGTGTTCGTTAGTTCATCAGCAGAGAGGGTTACCTCCTCGAAGCCTGAGAGGTTTTCTCCTCCGTAGAGCAGTAGCAGTAGCCTTGCAGCACCGGCGTCGACCTCTGTCGCCGGCGTGCGCGTGTTCTGCAGAGCAGAGGCATGCAGATCCAACTGTTCTAGTTTCGGTCTCTTTCTCTGTCAGTAGACGATTTGTAGCGCAGTGGTTGTTGTCTCTGTTTGTTCTCTTGAGGTGCAGGGTTCGAATCCCCGGTGGTGCATCTCCCCCCTTTTTATTTCATTTTTCGGTTGATAGTAGTAGCAGCATGTAATGCCCCAAGTGTGGAACCTTCCCTATTTGGAACCTGTTGCATGTGGGTCCACCCTGTTAGAGATATGATGATGTCACTTGTGTCTATGATTTCCTGTGCCACCTTGTGTCCCTTGCATATCTTCCTTGCATGCATGCTTAGCATAACATAACATGTCATCTCCTTGATCTTGTGATTTCATGTGACTCTTATTTGTAGTTTCCCTTGCATGCATGCAAACCATGATGCTTCATTTCATGTCTTGTGTGCACATATCTTGCTAGGTGTGTTTGGGTGATCTTGTGATTTTATGTGTGGTGGCATAAGTGTTGTGGAGTGTAGAGTTTGGATGGTTTTAGTTTCAACCACTTGTTAGTTTCCATCCTATCCCTCTTTAATTCCCAAGTTAAAAATCTATTTGCTTCTAGGCTGTTTTTAAAATGTTGCACCTTTAGAGCATTTTAGTTGGTATGTGGGGATGAAACAAAGGGGTTTTTAGACTTATTTGGGTTGGAGTTTTTCTTTTGTTTTCAGATTAATTTAATCTGTTTGTCAACTAATTTTAGTTGCAAAAATAACATTTGGGTATTTTATAAATTTTGGGCATAAATCCCTTGTGCCCAGGGGCATTTGTTGTTATTTCTTTTTAGGCCTTTGTATTTCTTGGTGCATTATTTGCTGTGGTGGTATTTATATGTATATGAGAGGGCCTGATTCTTTCTTTTCTTTTGTTCCTTCTCCCTGGCATTGAGGCCCAAATTCTCCTGGGCCCAAGTCCCTCGCTCCAGCAGCAGCAGCCCAGGAGACGACCCTCTTCTTCCTCCTGGCGACGTCACTCTCGTACGAACCTCGCTCCACCTCCCGACCGCCTCCCCCCCAATCCAGCGGCTCCAGCTCGCCTCCCGAGATGATAAAAGGAGCCCAGGTCCTCCTCCTCCGCCCTAGGGTTCCCTCTCCTTCTCCCCAGCGCCGCCACCTTCCCCCTTCTCTCTTTCTTCCCTGGTAAGCTTCTGTAGAAGTAGCAGAGAGAGAGAGTGCAGCGCCGCCACCGTCAACCCCGCCGTTCTCGTCGTCTCCGGCACCGGTGGCCATGTCCGGGGGCTTGGGGTGGTTCCCCGCGCTCCATTCCCGCCATGGCTGAGGTCGAGGAGCGACCTCAACGACGGCCAGGACCCCGTCATCGCCTCGGTCCAGGGGTTCTTCTTCCTCTTCTTCAGTAGCAGCAGCAATTCGCCCCTCCCTCTCTGTCGTCTCGTCACAGTGGGTTCCCTCCTTCCTTCCCCAAGGTGAGGCGCCTTCCCCTTCCTTCGTCCTCCCTTCTCCCTCGTCGGCTCCGGCTAGCCGTAGATGCTGTACTGCTGTGCCGAGTTCGTGATGTGCGTGCGTTGTTGGGTGGAGAGGCAAGTCGCAGTAGCAGTAGAAGGGCCTTGCTAGCACCACGCAGCAGCAGCAGGGTAGCGTCGGAGTAGGCCTAGTGGCGCAGTAGCAGCAGCAGCTCGACGGGCAGCCGGAGCTTCTCTGTCACCGTGCTTCCCACTCGAGCGGTACTGCAGAAGCAGCAGAAACGCCGGTGCAGTCCGGGTAGCCAAGGCGGCACCTTTTCCCGTGCTCAGGGCGGGAATGGAATCCCTGAGGCCCCCGCGTCCCCCGCCGAGGGTCCTCCCGGGCGTAGGTGGTCGAGAGAGGCGCCGCCAGCTCTCTCTGGATCGGCCGCCGGCGGGGCTCTCCTCTGCAGTGGAGAGGGCTCTTCTGTTTTTTTCAACCTATTGTAGCCAGACGTCGATCCGTAGCGTGGTGGTAGTGGTAGCACTGTCATCGCATGTGCCTGTAGGAGGGCGTGGGTTCGAGTCCCCCCCTCGGCACCTTTTTTTTTTGGTTCAGTGACCTGCAGGCAAGCCTTACCCTGCGTTTTTGCTTCTCCTGTCAACAGCTAATGCAGCAGCGCAGTGGTGTGCGTGGTGTTGTTGCACTAGGGGATCTGGGGTTCGAATCCCAGTGAGCCCCAGTTTCTTTTTCTTTTATCTTTTCTTTCTGTTTTTGCAGTTGTTCTTCCTTGCTATGTGTGCAACTCCATGTCTAGCTCAATGGAATACTCATGCCCTATGTATTTCTTTCCTTCCATGTTATTTGATGGAGGAGTAGGAGTAGATTTGTGATGGTAGTAGTGGTGTGGATCTAGGTGCTTGTGAGATGGTGTTTGAGGTGTGATGTGTGTGCAAGTGTGTGTATATTTGTGATTTTACTTGTGTCCCTTGCTAGGCTAGTGCATGTGGGTGCTAGTTGTCCTCATGATGGCGGCCTTGTGCAAGTTTGTGTGAATGTAGGGGTGCCCTCCCTCACCACATATAATTGTGTGTGTGAGCTTATTCTAGTGTTTATTGCCATCATAACATGTGTAGGTAGGTGCTTGATCTAGAGCAAGATGTGTTTGTGGATGAGGTGGAGTATACGTTTGTGTGTGGAACTTCTCCACCTTTGCAAAACTATGCACCTTCACATGTCTATATGTGAGAGGGCATGGTGTTTGTGTGTGGGGATAGTTTGGTAGATGTGTTGGTGTTGTTGATGTGCATGACACAAACATGGGGTTCAAACCCCCATGTCACTTTGTCATTGTGTACATGAAACTCACCCTATGTAGATGCCATCTTAGAAGAATACCTTATGGAGTTGCATTTACATTTTGTTGAAAGTTTGGTCCTTGAATCCATGGTATAGGAGGAGCCCAAGGGCATGGATTTTTGTGTGTTAATAGTAGGGGTTTGTGCTCAACACCATAGTGGTGTCAACTACCTCTTGGTGACATGTGTGTGCAAACTATGCCTAGACAAAGTGGGCATGTGGCTGGAAAATTCCAGATTTTGAACTCTGAAAATTTCACTAAGTCTGGGATGCTGGAAACATTTTCTTTCCCTGTAGATGAGGATGTGCTGGTCATTCTGTTGAGAACTGGACTTAATTCAGTGCTAGTATTTTGAACCTGATATGTTTGTGAAACTTCCTGTCAATTTGCAAGTCATTTGGAGTCCATTAGCTTGTGTTTTGATTGCTGCCAAAAAGCTTCAGAACAGAAAACAGAAACTCAGGTGCAGGAATTTTCACTAAGTCCCTGAGATCTTATGGTTTTGGGAAAGTTTGTGGCCTTGTATCTTCTATAGTTTAATTCCTTTTGCTGCGATTCTTGCTGGTGCTTGTAGTGTTCTTGGTTGGCAACAGACACATATATTATTTGTCATGTTTGAAGACCTGTAGCTATGTTGCATGTTGCTTCCAAACAGCTAAGATGCAGAAACTGGCAGATTGTGTAGTTTCGCCATTTTGTTCAAAGTTTGTGCTTAATTGATGTTGTGGTGTTCTACCTTGCTCCATTTCATTCATGTTGGGTTAATATGTGTCTTGGAAACCTGGGAATACCAGATTTGTGCCAAATGTGTGTGTGGTGTTGAATCTTTCACGTAGAGCTTCATATCTTGTTTCGTTGATTTCCGTTGATCCGTAGCTCCGTTTGCAATGTTCCTTATATGGTTTTGCACCGTTTTTATGAGCTGCATCTGTTTATGTCATTCTCATACCTGTCAAAGTAGTTTAGTGCAAAGTTCTGTCCAGAAACTTGCTGTAGTTTATTTTGCTTGTGCTAGTGAAAGAAATAGTGGTGCATGCTCAACTTTCATCTCATGCATCATGTGATTGTTGCATTTTGTGGTGTTGCTGTTCATTGGATGTTATTCTTATGTTGGATAGCACCGGGAGCGGAGAATGAATACGTGGAGTCCGGAGAGTACGTGCAGAACGATCCAGAACCATTCCAAGCTGAGGATATCACAGGCAAGATGATATGACCTTGATTCCATCTCTAGACTTGTTATGTTAGTTCCGATTCCATGTCATATTGCTCGCTGCCTACCACTGAAATTAAATTGCCTCTTCATATGCCATGAGCCCCAAACACCTTACTCTTTCCTAGCAAACTTGTATGGCTAGGTAGGCTTGCTCACCTACTAATGTTAGCATTGTTAGTTGCAGGTGTTTTAAACTCATGTGGTGACATGAGCTTGATATCATTATATTAAATATTGTTGTTTGTTTAATGCACCTATATACTTGGTAAATGACGGGAGGCCTAGCCTTTTGCCGGGTGTCTTGTTCCGTTATTGCCGCCTTAGTTACCGGTTACCGGTGTTTGATTCCATAATGATCGCTCCTAACACGTTCGGGGTTGTTATGGGGACCCTCTTGATAAATCGCGTAGTGTTAAGGCTTGTCCGGCAGGACCCAACTTTGGTATTAATTTGCTAATCACTTAATAATAATCTGCATAGGGAGTAGCTACCCCGAGGTTTCTTAATCAACAACCCGGGCCAGTGCTCCTCATGAGTGTTGGTCCAAACTGGTCTGCCTGTGGGGCCACCACAAGGAAACTTGAGGTTTGGTACCTGTAGCTAGTTCCATCCGGCGTGTCCTGAGATTGAGATACGCGGCTCTTATCGGGGTCGTCGACACGTCGGGAGGTCCTGCTAGCCTTGTCTTACCTTAGCGGTATATCTTGCGTATAGGAATCCCGGTGAAGCTTTGGTTTTCCCCAGAGTTGAGGTTTTCCTCTAAGGAATCCGACGAGATCACGAGATTCGTGATAGAGGATGCCTTTGCGGCCTGTGTTCGTTTGTGATGGACTAGTTGGAGCACCCCTGCAGGGTTTAATCTTTCGGAAAGCCGTGCCCGCGGTTATGTGGCAACTTGGAATATCTTGTTAACATCCGGTATTAGAGAACTTAAACATAAACTAATAAAACTGCCAACTGTGTGCGTAACCGTGACTGTCCCTTCGAAGATCTCTCTTCGATCGGGAACACGGTGGGGTTATGAATGCCGTAGGTGGGTGTTCAGGATCACTTTCTGATCAAGTATTCCCGATCGTTAGTGTAGACCATTTTCACTTCTCTTTTGCATAAGATAGCCACTTAATCAATCATAGGATGCAGCAGCCTGATACACTTCTTCCCTTCCTTACCCAATAACATGACTAGTTCTGGCACCGAGGTCGTAGATTGCTGAGTCCCCGTGGCTCACGGATTCCTCCGAAACTCCCAGCAGGTACAGGTACTCCAGAGACAGATGATCCCGACGGCACCCAGCTGGCGTGGCAGTACGACGAGGAGACATACCGCCTTTACGTGAACTATCCCGAGGACTGAGCCATGGTCGTGATCGTGGGCCTGCAGCGGGTAGCATAGCATTTTCCTTGTTTTGTAGTCCGTACCGGAACTACATTGTTTGTAACTGCGTTGTACTCTGTATTATTAATAAGAAGACAGTTGAATCCCAAATTGTCTACTTGTATTTATATTTCTGTGCTATGTTTACTTGCTTGCGAAACGCTTAGATGCGCTTCTGTCCTATTCGGGGGCCTCGACCCCCAGATCGGAAAGAACCGCATCTTGGTCGTTACACAGCAGCAGAGAGGTTAACCTGCTATGTTCCCCTCCTCTGTCGAGTGCATGGTGACTAGTAGAGTGGTAGTGGTGCTCTGGTTTACTAGAGGGGGTACTGGGTTCGAATCCCAGGAAGCCCCCCTTTTTGTTTTTGTCTTTGCTGCAATTTTATTTCATCCTTGCTATTGTTGTTCCTGTTACAATCATAGGTGGCCAAGGCATCTTGTTTTATTATTTTTCTTTGCTGTTATAACTATGTTAGGTGATGTAGTGTGTGTGGATGGCTTCTGAGAGTTGCATGTATGTGTGAGGCCATATAAATATGGAGTTAGCTTTACATGTTGTGTGTGCTTGGTGGTGCTTCCTAGTAGTTTATCCTAGGTGATGCTAGCAAGTGAAGTGGTAGCTTGTGTAGGCTCTTCTTTGTTGTAGGTTCTATCATTTGTTGATGCACTAGGTTGTGTGTTTATAAATGGAGTGGACCTTGTTCTAGTTGGTTGCTAAGATAATATGTGTAAGTGTGTGGTGTTGACCTTGAGTATGTTGTGCTTGTGGGTGATGTGGACTAGGAGTGTGTGTGAGTAACATCCCACCTTGGCAAGCAAGCCTTACACCTCCACATGTCCATATGTGAGAGGGCATGGCATGATATTTGTGTGAGAAGCTTAAAAGTAGGGGTTGTGGAGTTGATGTGCATGACACAAACATGGTGTTCAAACCCCCATGTCACTTTGTCATTGTGCACATGAGCTCAACCTTTGTAGTTGTTTTTTTAGTAGGAACTACATGAAATGATGCCCATTCCCTAGGCATGATTTGGAGTAGTTCCCTCTCCCTTAATTTGTGGTCACTTGTTCCAAGTAGGTGCCCACATTTTATATATGATTTTAGGGTAGAAACTCCCAAGGAATCTAGTGGTGAAGTTAGTTTTGCCATTGGGATACTTTATGGAGTGGACATATTCAGATTTGTTGCAAGTTTGATCTTGGTTTCCATGGAATAGGTGGAGCCCAAGGGCATGTGTTGTTGTGTGATAGAAGTAGGGGTTTTGCTTTACACCATAGTGGTGTCATTTATCACTTGGTGTCATTTGCATGCAAACTATGCCTAGACAAAGTGGGCATGTGGCTGAAAAAGTCCAGCTTAGTGAAATCTGGAATTTCACTAAGTCTGGGAATTCTGGATACATTTGCTTCTCCTATAGATGAGGATGTGCTGGTCATTGTGTTGAGAACTAGCCTTAGTTCAGTGCTAGGATTTTGGACCTGGTATGTTTGTGAAGCTCCCTGTCAAATTTCTTATCATTTGGAGTCCAGTAGATTGTGTTTTGATTGCTGTCAAAAAGCTTCAGAACAAAGACATAAATTCAGGTGCAGGAATTTTCACTAAGTCCCTGAGATCTGATGGTTTTGGGAAAGTTTGTGGCCTTGTATCTTCTAGAGTTTAATTCCTTTTGCTGTGATTCTTGCTGGTGCTTGTAGTGTTCTTGGTTGGCTACAGCCACATATATTATTTGTCATATTTAGAGGGTTGTAGCTAAGTTGCATGTAGCTCACAAAGATCTAAGATGCAGATTGGGGCAGATTGAGTTGTATAGTCATTTTGATCATTGTGTGTGCTTAGTTGATGTTGTGGTGTTCTCCCTTGCTCCAATCCATTCATGTTGGTTTGTTACATGTCTTGGAAACCTGAGAATACCAGATTTGTGCCAATTGTGAGTGTGGTGTTGATTCTTCCACGTAGAGCTTCATATCTTGTTTTGTTGATTCCCGTTGATCCGTAGCTCCGTCTGCAATGTTCTTTATATGGTTTTGCATCTATTTCACGAGCCGCATCTGTTCATGCCATCCTCATGCATGTCAAAATAGCTTAGTGTACAGTTCTGTCCAAAAACGTGCAGTAGTTTATTTTGCTTGTGCTAGTGATAGAAATAGTGTTGCATGCTCATTTGTCATCTCATGCATCATGTGATTGTTGCATCTTGTGGTGCTGCTGTTCATTGGTTGTTATTCTTATGTTGGGTAGCACCGGGATCGGAGAACGAATACGTGGAGTCAGGAGAGTACGTGCAGGACGATCCAGAACCATTCCAAGCTGAGGATATCACAGGCAAGATGATATGACCTTGATTCCATCTCTAGACTTGTTATGCTAGTTTCGTTTCCATGTCTTATTGTTCGCTGCCTACCACTGAAATTAAATTGCCTCTTCAAGTGCCATGAGCCCATTACATTGATCCCTTCCCAGCATAACTTGTATGGCTAAGTAGGCTTTGCTCAGCTACTAATATTAGCGTTGCTAGATGCAGGTGCTTTGTCTCATGTGAAATCATGAGCTTGATATCATTATCTTATATCCTGTTATTTAATTAATGCAACTATATACTTGGTAAATGACGGGAGGCCTAGCCTTTTGCCGGGTGCTTTGTTCCGTCATTGCCGCCTTAGTTACCGGTTACCGGTGTTTGATTCCATAATGATCGCTCCTAACACGTTCGGGGTTGTTATGGGGACCCCCTTGATAAATCGCGTAGTGCTAAGGCTTGTTCGGCAGGACCCAACATTGGTGTTAATTTGCTAATCACTTAATAATAAACTGCATAGGGAATAGCTACCCCGAGGATTTTAATCAACAACCCGGGCCACTGCTCCGCATGAGTGTTGGTCCAACATGGATAGACTGCGGGGGCCACCACAGGGAAACTTGAGGTTTGGTTCCCGTAGGCTTTTCCATCCGCCGTGTCCTGAGACTGAGATACACGGCTCTTATCGGAGTCGTCGACACGACGGGAGGTCCTGCTAGCCTTGTCTTACCTTAGCGGTATATCTTGCGTATAGGAATCCCAGTGAAGCTTTGGTTTCCCCCAGAGTTGAGGTTTTCCTCTAAGGAATCCGACGAGATCACGAGATTCGTGATAGAGGATGCCTTTGCGGCCTGTGTACGTTTGTGATGGACTAGTTGGAGCACCCCTGTAGGGTTTAATCTTTTGAAAAGCCGTGCCCGTGGTTATGTGGCAACTTGGAATATCTTGTTAACATCCGGTATTAGAGAACTTTAAGATAAGCTAATAAAATTGCCAACTGTGTGCGTAACCATGACTGTCCCCCTCGAAGATCTCTCTTCGATCGGGAACACGGTGGGGTTATGAATGCCGTAGGTAGGTGTTCAGGATCACATAGTGATCAAGTAATCCCGGCCGCTAGTGTAGACCACCTTCACAATTACTTTGCGTAAATTAGCCACTTAATCCAGCTTAGGATGCTGCAGCCTTATACACTTCACCCTTACCCTACCTAATAACATGGCTAGTTCTGGCACCAAGGTCTTAGATTGCTGAGTCCCCATGGCTCACGGATTCCTCCGAAACTCCCAACAGGTACAGGTACCCCAGAGACAGATGATCCCGACGGCACCCAGCTGGCGTGGCAGTACGACGAGGAGACAGACCGCCTCTACGTGAACTATCGAGAGGACTGAGGCGTGGTCATGATCGTGGGCCTGCAAGCAGGGTAGCATAGCATTTTCATGTTTTGTAGTCCGTAGCGGAACTATCTTGATTGTATCTGTGATGTACTCTCAGTTATTAATGAGAAGACAGTTGAATCCCGAATTATCAACTTTTATTATTATTTGTGCTATGTTACTTGCTTGCGAAACGCTTAGATGCGCTTCTTTCCTATTCGGGGGCCTCGACCCCCAGATCGGAAAGGACCGCATCTTGGTCGTTACAGGTATGTAGACTCTTAGTGAAATGTCTTAAAAGACTTATATTTAGTAACGGAGGGAGTAGATGGGATCGGGAGGCGATCTACACCAACACCTCCGTCATCTTCACCAATATCTCCATCATCTTCCCCCATCTATATTCAGCGTTTCACTCTCCCGCAACCCGTTGTACCCTCTATTTGAACATGGTGCTTTATGCTACATATTATTATTCAATGATGTGTTGCTATCCTATGATATCTGAGTAGATTATCGTTGTCTTATCGGTGATTGATGAATTGCTATGGTTGGTTTAATTTGCTTGTGGTTATGTTGCTGTCCTTTGGTGCCCATCGTATGATCACGCGCGTGGATCATACCATAGGGTTAGTTGTATGTTGATAGTACTATGTATTGGCAGGCTAGAGTGACAGAAGCTTCAAACCTAGCATAGAAATTGATGCATATGGGATTGAAGGGGGACCAATATATCTTATTGCTATGGTTGGGTTTTACCTTAATGAACGTTAGTAGTTGCGGACGCTTGCTAATAGTTCCAATCATAAGTGCATAGAATTCCAAGTAAGGGATGACATGCTAGCAGAGGCCTCTCCCACATGATACTTGCTATCGATCTAGTAACGTAGTCAATTGCTTAGGGACAATTCCGCAACTCCTACCACCACTTTTCCACAATCGTTAAACACTCATAGTTGTTTCTTTATCTAACCAGCCCCTAGTTTTATTTATGTGTTCTTTACTTTCTTGCAAGCCTATCCTATCACTCCTACAAAGTACTTCTAGTTTCATACTTGTTCTAGGTAAAGCGAACGTAAAGTGTGCGTAGAGTTGTATCGGTGGTCGATAGAACTTGAGGAAATATTTGTCCTGCCTTTATCTCCTCGTTGGGTTCGACACTCTTACTTATCGAGAAAGGCTACAATTGATCCCCTATACTTGTGGGTTATCAGCGTAGACCTAGGACATTATGTCCACTACCTTCCCATCCCCATTGGTTACGGCTCGTGGTCTCGTGAAGTGCCATGAGCGCAGCGGCAAGGGTGCGAAGGACGGCAACGAGGAGAACAACAGAGGGTGTTGGGGACGTCGGGGTGGACATGATGGCAGCGAGCAGAGCTGCCTTGGCACCAAAGCGAGATCAGAGTGGATGGGGAAGAGTAAGATGCGTTGTGTGGAGATGGAAAGGAGGGGATTTAGTTGATCTCGTTTTATCTAACAATTGGTATAAGAACTTGGCAGTGAACAAAGTAACTTTAAAGCAGTATCGTCCTCGTCATACTTAACCTCCATTGCAGCTAGATCGGATATGATCTCTTTTAAATTCTAAAATATGATTCAAAACATTACCTCCCTCAGGTAACCTCTGCATGAATAATTTTTGCTTCAGATGCATCTTGCTGGTGAGATCTTTTGTCATGCAAATCCCTTCCAGCTTTAACCATAGAGCGGCGATAGTTTTCTCGCTCAAAACTTCCTGCAAATTATTATGATGCAAATGGAGTTGAATTTGTGATAAAGCCTTACGGTCTCTTCTTTTCTTCTCAGGAGTCCAATCCTCAATTCTATTCTTCCCAAAATTGTCCAGTGCATCATCGTAGTCGGCCTCCACTGCGTTGTGCGGGCTAGGTTTTCACCCCGTCCACAAAATTCGCTGGAGTCCACCCCTTTCTCATGGGCGACCCACACGACGCACACTGTCAGGCTGGGACCAGGAGGAAAGGAGGCGCACACATCACTGCCTCAAACCCGAAACCATAACATGCAACGAAACCAACATCCTGATTTTTTGGCAATAGCGGCAAGGACATGTACAATGGTTGATAATATAGTCTTATCTTAAGTCTTACATGTAATTTAGAGATGACAAAAAAATGCCTACAATAGGTCATCTCTTAGCCTTATCTTTAAAAACTACCTATTCCTGTAAACATGGTGAGACATATTGTGCTAAGAGATTATCTCTTGTCTTCTCTTAAATAAGAGAAGGCAAACCTTTTTTACAAGTTCTCTATCGTTCACCTTATCATTTATCCTACTTGGCACCCTAAGATAGCACCAGTGTATATGCCCTAAAAGTACTAACAACAATAGATCATGCGATTCAGATTAACCACGCCACTCAAATGATCTCAGAAGCGGGTAGACTTGTGGTTTTAATAAAAGAATTGTGTATTTTCCAATCTATTAGTCTCTGCACTAAAAAACCAAGTTTATTAGAAACCTCATGTGAGAGCAGGGGAGTCCTCCTTTCATAAGAAGAAGAGAGTTGGTCCAGTTTATACGAAAAACCAGACCCCAAACCCTAACATTCTTGGCCAATCATGGAAAACCAAATGAAAACACACAAAAAGTAGAAAAAAAAGAGGCACTACAGCTTGAGGATAAGGACAAGACAAATGCAACATCAGGGGACATCGTGGATGCTAGACACGAGAGCACCTAGACCCAAAACAGTTAGGCGAGTCTCAAGTGCAACACCACTCACCAAAAAAAAACATCCATACCGATTGATTCTTCTGTCTTGGACTCAGAAAATCATGTGCGAACATTATGACGTGGAAAACATCCTCGAAGGTTCAACTTTGACTATCCTACGATACTCACCAAAGAGCTCAACGCATCGAGCTCAGAGCGATTTTTTGTACATGTACAAGTATGCTTGCATCTTTTGCTTTGTACTCTTCGCTTTGCCGACCTCCGGCAACTCATCAAAAGCATCCAATATCCTATACTCCGTCCGCTGGAATGTCAATATGTTGCATGTTTTTTTTTTCCAAACGCCTGCTCGTCCCCCGTCATCCTTCTCCCCATGCGAAGGCACCGGGATATCAACCAAAGGTTGTGAGAGCCGACAAGTAACCTTGCTCGTAAAACACTCCCAAGATAATGGTGCTGCTTTAATACGCCATATTCACAACAACATTGTATACCTCAACCAAAATGTTGGACGTATTGAAACCAAGCTCGGCATCGGACATGTAGAGGACTACATTACGAAAGACGAGGATGAGCCTGAGGACGTGACGACCAGAACATAGCCTCCCAACACATAGGATTAACGGATTCATCGCTCCCTAGCAACGACGCACCAGCCTTTGATGAATGATTCTCTAAGTTAAAATTGTGTACGTTGATCCTTGCAAACCTCTTCGTTCCTTTTCGCAAAAAAAAGAAAAAAGAAAAAAAAAACTCTTCGTTCCAACACACATCCGGAGGAGTGAGTTATGGAGCTATTCCACGAAAAGAATCTTTGGCGCCTCCGTTCGCGTTCGTTTTGACGTTGAGGAGCACTCCACTGATAGCAGCTAGCCATGGTCCTCGGGCTTGCGCTCTAGTCCGTGGCCCGGACCCCAAATTTGACGGTCTGGCTGGGCGACGGCGATCTGCCCACATAGGGAGGCGGCCTTGCCTTTAGCGGCGTCGGCACGGGCGAGCAGGCTGCGCTCGGTCTTCACCCACGACGCACTGTGGCCCGCGTCTATCTTGGCAGCGCCGGCGTCCCGGCGCCGACGTACGCGCGCGGACTGCCGCCGCTGGTCCGGAACTTCGTGACCCAACCCAACTGAACAGGCGAGAGTTGCAGCCGTGGATGGAGCGCTGACATCCACGAGGAGCCGCACATGGCGTGCTCCCAGCGAGGCTGCAGACGATTGGCGCATCGGCCGGCGCCGGCGCCGCAGCCGTCATGTTGATGGTGCTGTTGCTGGTAGCCCTGGCCGTGGCGGTGGCAGCTACGGCGGCATAGACGGAGCAGGGCGCGAAGTGTCCACGGCGCGCGGCTTCTCGGCGCGCCTGACCGAAAGAGAGGCCAGCGACATGGCGGGCATGGATGGCGTCTTAAGGCGTGAACCCCGAGATGCGGTGCGCGAGCTGCACACCATGCGCACACGTGAGTTCTTGGGGCTCGACCAGAGCGAGGGCTTGTTCCCGCAGTCCGGCATGTTCGTCGACGTCGTCATCAGAGTGCTTGACACAGAGAACCGGTGTCTGGCCTGAGAGCAAGAGCTGCGGGGACGCGGGCCTCCGTGAGACGTCGCGTCCTTGAAGAGCACGTGCATGGTGTGGACAAGGTGTGTTGGGTGTTGCCGTGATGGCATGGCAGCAGCTTGAGCGCAGGGATCCTCGCCGGTATGGACGGCTGCGACGTACTCTTGCTCTCTCTTGTTACTGGTTCCTCCGACTGCCCGCAACGGGGTCGCCACCGACGCGTTCGCCGCGGTGGAGCAGGACATGACGGCGACCTGCTCAGCTCGTAATGCCGAGCACGAGACTCTCCAACCTGTCGCCTTGAGCGCCACCGTGAGCGCGGGCAGCCCCGGTCGCGATTTCCCGGTGTACGTCGTCTTGGGCGCGAGCGCGACACACTCTTCGCCTTGTCCGCATCTCCAGCGGCGCTTGGACATGCGCATGTCGGCGCCGCGTCCTCCGGTGGCTTGTCCCAGCGCATGGCGATCACACTGTTATCCTTCCGCTCGGCCTGGTAGCAGCGCCTTCTAGCGCGCGAACGTCGTCATGGCCGGCGAACGCGATAGAGCAGGCCCGCGAAGGCGCCGACCGGGCCAACAACGGTGAACGCATTGCAGCCTGCCCTCGAACACGCAACCCTCTCGACGCTCCGGGGACCGTGGCAAGACGCCGCATTCATTAACATTAGGGCGAGGTCTCGTCGGGCGCACACGAGCCGTGGAGAATCGGCGGCGGCGGCGGCGGAGCCGGAGCAGACGACTACATGCATGGTGTGTACACCAGCGGCGAGAGACGACGTGGATGCTACACTACCCCTCCGTCCCAGCCCCAGCACCTACGGCGGACGGCCTCCACCGGGGCGTCGGAGAAAGGACGGACACCAGAAGGTTCCATCCGGTTTGGACGGACGCGAGTCCACCGCTACACTGAAAGTAAGGGCATGAACCGAGCCTACGGAGGAATGACGCCTTTGCGGTCAAAAAAGCGAGCCATGGTTACAGAGGATGAACGACCGATATGAAGCTGTTACGAATGGACGGCGCCGATCTGTAGTTCGTACCGCGGGAGCGTCGTCGTGGAGAAGGGCTCCTTTCCTCCATTACAGTATTATTATATCATCACACACAACACAAGCCCAAGCCTCTCCTCCACCTGAAAGTGAAACAAACACGCTCTCCATCTCCCCTCTCCTCGCTCCTCTGGTTTTCAGATCTTCACCAGCTCGAGTGAGTTCCGTGCTTCTCATCCGAGTCGCGTCTCTGTTTTGAATCTTGCCTTCACTTAGTCGCTGCGTATGTTTTGTTTGCTCACACGGCCCCGAGTAGTTTTGTGTTCTTGGATGGAATACAAAAAAGGGCTTTTTTACCTGTTCTTTCTGTTCCAGTACATCAGATTCGAGTGTACTTTCAGCAGTTTTTGAGAACCAGCAGATGATGGAGTCCGACCGTGCCAACGATCGGGGTTTTTTTTTTTTTTTGATTTGGCATGGGTTTCCCTGGATGGGATTGAAAAAGGCCTCTTTTTACTCCTTGTCTCTGTTCTCAACATCTGATAGGTCCGATTCAAGGGTTCTTTCGGTCGTTTATTCTGGGAAACCGACAGATCATGGAGTTCGAGGGTTCTTTCGGAGATGATGGAGTTCAACCATGCCAACGATCTGGGGTTTGGTTTTTGCGTGCGTTTCTCTGCAAATGGCATGGATGTCTTGGAACAAGCTACTCCTACCAAAATCTCAAGGGGGCTTTGGATTCCGTGACATGAGGGCATACAATCAAGCGCTGTTGGCCAAGCAGGTGTGGCGCTTACTCATGTCACCGAACTCGCTGTGTGCATCTCTCCTTCGTGCTAAATACTTTCCTAATGGGAACTTGGTCGACACGGTCTTCACTGGGAATGCATCGGCTGTATGGCGTGGCCTTGAACATGGGCTGCAACTCGTGAAGAAAGGTATGTTATGGAGGGTGGGCAATGGTATGAACATCAAGGTTTGGCGTGACCCTTGGATACCGAGGGGGATGCCGTTTATACCCATCACACCTAGGCGGAATTGCAGGCTGAAAAGAGTGCACGAATTCCTGAATGAGCAGGGAGGATGGAGGGTTGATCTGCTTCGTCAGTACTTCTGGCAACCGGATGTGGAGGCCATCCTAAAGATAAGAACGTCAGCAAGGTGGGACGATTTTATCTCTTGGCCATGGAAGAAGCCAGGGGTTTTGACTGTTAAAAGCGCTTATCATGTGGCAATGGCAATTCACTATGATCAGTTCAATCCAGGCTCAGCTAGTGCAGACCCTTCTGGTGACAGACCACTTTGGAAGCTAATATGGGATACAAAGGTCCCTCCAAAGCTCAAGAATTTTGCCTGGCAAGTTGCTTCGGGCTCCCTCCCTACTGATGCTGAGAAGAAGAGACGACATTTTGACCTGAATGGCTTTTGCCAGGTCTGCGATCGGGAGCAGGAATCGTCATTTCATGCTCTCCTTGCTTGTCCGCATGCAGCTAACCTGTGGGACACAATGCGCCTCTATTGGCCATTACCCGACAGATTGCACATCAACTACACAGGCAAGGAATAGCTCTTTAATCTCCTCGACGAAGCTCAGGTATCGGTGCGCAGCAGAATTATCATGGTCCTATGGCGTTCCTGGTATGTTCGTAACGAGATTGTGCACGGGAAGACACGTCCACCACAAGATGTATCTTCGGCGTTTTTGCAGAGTTACCATAATACCTTCTCCTAGATATCAAGCAGCGTGGAAGACATTATTAAAGGAAAACTCATGCGGTTCCTAATCAGTCTAGCCCCCCATGCAAAGCGGCTCCAAGCTTACCGTGGCCACGCCCGCCAGAAGGCATGGTAGCGCTCTCGGTGGATGGTTCATATGCGACATCTGATGGTTCAGCTGGTACGGGGATGATCTTGAGGAAGCCATCGGGCGATGTAATTTTTGCTGCCTATCGTAAGCTATTTCACTGCAATGATGCTCTGGAGGCGGAATTACAAGCTATTCATGAAGGAGTGAAGCTGGCGGCCGAGCGTTCGGAGGCCACAATCATGCTCCAATCATATTGTGTCACGGCCATCAATGCCATTACCGGCGTATCGTTAGATTTTTCAGCTTATGGTCTTATGATTAGAGAAATTAAGGTGCTACTAAGTGATAGGGTTTTTATTCCTGTTAAAGTTTCTCGTGAGCAGAATAGAGTTGCAGATTGCCTAGCAAACTATGCTCGTTGTGGGGATAGTACATCATGTTGGCTGGGTCACCCTCCCCCTTTTGCAAGTGATCTTGTTGCTAAGGATTGTAATTCTGTCATTATGGAATAAAAACCTATGACTTCCGCAAAATAAAATAAAATTGTATGGCGATGCAGAGAGATGGCGTGGCTCGGGAGGGCGCTCCAAAAGGCAGGCCGGGTTTTTGAACAAAACCCTGGCAGCGTGAAGGACGCGTACAACCGGGCAAAGTACTGGCTTGGGGCAGGTACGCCTGAGGCGGCCCCGGTGAACCCTGCGGCGGCCGAAGTGGATCATGTGGAGCCTGTGATGGAGATGGACAATGACGGCGAGTGGCTCGCTGGACTCGGCCTTGTGATAGTCGCCGGGGTGGTGGTCGCTGTCTATCTCCGCGGCGGTGGCGGCGGAGGAGGAAACGGCGGCGGCGGCGCGGCAATGGCGGCGGTGCTGGCGGCGGCGGCGGCGGCGGCGGCGGCAACGGCGACGGCAACGGCACCGGCACCGGCACCGGCACCGGCGGCAACGGCAACTGATTGATCGGCTGAGCGCGGGCATGGCAAAGAGCAGCTTTTGGTTAGGATTGTACGTTACCGTTCTTACCATGATTTATCCTCCTGTCCGTGTGTCCGTCAGTTCAGTTCTGCTTCAACCCAGTTTATCATATGTCGGTCTTATGCAACCTATATGACAGATTTGAACATCGGCTTTATTTGGATCAATGGGATTTTTAATCTGGAATATTATCTAATGTTTATCAGTCTTTACTTATGAGTGTGCAAATGTTGATTTTATCTTTGGATGCGTCCTTGAGGCAGATTTGGCTTAAACAGCGCCGTATATATAAATTCAACGGCCAATGCGTTGGTTCCACAGAATGTATATATTCGAACGAAATGTTGATTCATATGATACATACTCATCATTATGGAGTACACTTCAACCTTTTCATTACACTCGCTGATAAAGAAGCTGTGCAATGTATACAAATCCGCTAGACTATCACTGATACAATTATGACAGTTTCCTCCCCAACTAAAAATCATGACAATAGCCTACACACCGACACTCCGGTTTGTCAATTGCCATGCAAAAGACAATGCTATCGAAACTTTGAAAGCCTCATTACCAAGGTTGAATCCAAGATTTGCAACTGTTCTTCAAAGCTACATGTACAAACAGAAAAGGGCATGAGGCAAAAATGAAGATAGGATAATGTCGTTGTTATGCGACATTATCTTGTTATAAGGGAAATAAAATGAACATAGGATACAATGAGCATCACCTTATTATGATCGCTTAAAAATGTCGCTACAAAACATTTCAAGGTAGTGATAGCCATAGTAATAGGTCGGTGAAGGTGACTGCTCCTATCGACACTATGTTAGGCGGTTGAGATGTTAAAGTGTGCTCCAGGAGTTGAAAGGCCAATGATGGCAATTGTGCGGTCGCTTGGCATGAGGTGTGCCACCAGGTCGAATTCGCAGGCCTTGACACCAACAATAATAATAAAAGATGGGATGTGCCCTCAAGATCAACATCGAGCACTTCTCCGCTTTTGGGCAGTACTAGGTAAAGTCAGCGCACAATGTGTTATCTGCCCGGTTGGCCGAATCCTTGCTCTGGAGCATCGAGCACTTCTCCGCTTTTGGGCAGTACTAGGTAAAGTCAGCGCACAATGTGTTATCTGCCCGGTTGGCCGAATCCTTGCTCTGGAGAGCAAATTGTTCAGGCTGCACAATGCTTAAGTGCAAAACCCTTTGCATGACTGACCTCCAAGAACAGATGTTGGACTTCAGATCGCTTGGAGCACACGGACATGATCAAGGAGGATGAATACATTGTGCATCTACTCTCAGGCTGTATCTTCGACATGCAAGTTTGGTCTGCATGCCTTCAGTCTGCAAACTAGTGGATTGTGGCCAAAGTGATTAAAGGTACAAAGTTCAAAAATTATTAATCGGCATATATGCAAAAAGATATATGTGAACCGCACTAATACTGCACTTAGAATTTAAATGGGCCAAACTTTTGTGGTTATTCATACCCTATGGCAGAATTAGAGATTACATCTCTAAAACACATCATGTAAAGCAGAATGAGATCAAGCACACGTACTGACCTAGCTTGAATCTTGATAGAAGGCCAATGTAGTAACAATGCCAAGATGCACCTTTTGAAATGTTGCTTGCACTGACAGGGACTTTGGACCTAATTAACTGACGCTATCATCGATCATCCAAAGGCAAACAAATTAGACTTCCAAGGAAACAAGCAGCCATGGACCCATCAATAAGCTGAATGCTAAAATGCAATGAGCAGTCAGTATGATAGTTTCTCACTCATTTTGCAAGAAGAGGACCCTTCTGTAAATGTCAGATATTAAGTTCACCACACAATTCCATTCATTAAGAAAACTGTTATATGGTTGCAGTGGCGGAGCCAGTGGGGGGACGGGCGGGGCCAGGCTACCCCCAATGGATTTAGCAGAGAATTTAATAGTTAAGCTGTAGTTAGTACTCGGTTAAATGGGTTAAGCCCAAAAAAGATAGCCCACACTACGGCCATCCATGAGAAGGATTAGTAGATGGTTACGATCTGTTCACGCGTCGCATACAGCGTTGTGTCAGCTTCGACTTGATTGTCGCCACCAGGCTAGGTCCCAATCAACGCCGCTGCAAGAAGCTTTGACCACATCGTGAAGCGTTGGTTACAACTTACAACAACATCTAAATCTTTCTCACGGATGGACCGCATTGTGGTTCCGGTATTCATGGCCCCTCTGTCTTCGAGGTGGAACCTCCTCTCATGGCTCACGCGATTCAATTATAAATTGAAGGTATCTCATGTTAATATTACTGTTAGATTTGTACAAACTGTCGGCTTAATTTTGTAAGATCATTTACAGATTAGTAGGTACTATTATCTGCTACATACATAGGTCGAGACTATTGGTAAGGAACTTTCTATCTAGTCTGTATATACTAACATAGAAGTTCACAAG
The DNA here is from genome assembly GCF_904849725.1 of Hordeum vulgare subsp. vulgare. NCBI lineage: Eukaryota > Viridiplantae > Streptophyta > Magnoliopsida > Poales > Poaceae > Hordeum > Hordeum vulgare. The sequence goes on along the minus strand of NC_058520.1, from coordinate 32,023,979 downwards.
GACGTATAACTCTCGATTAATGTTGTCGCACATTTACCACTATACATTCTTACTAAGCTAAAACTTAAATCACACGATATGATGCATTCATGTGTTATCAAACATCTCCTCACACAAGTCATGAAGAGGGGGGAGCACGGATCAGAAAAAATCTCCTATCAATATTGCCATCTTCGCCCCTCTATCCTCAAATTATCCTGGCTCCGCACCTGTACCATTGCAACTATGCATGCAAACTGGTAATATATTTATGATTTACGAGTTGGCACCTCACATATACAAAATGACTAAATTGTGGCGTGAATCAACTTGGTCAGGTTTTCGAATTGAAACAAACTTGTGGTCGGTGGCAAGCTGGGAGGGCAACAAAAAAATATGGACCGATCAGAGAACCATTGACAAAAACAAATCACATATTCAAGCAAAGCATAATGAGATCGAGCACATGTACTTACCTAGCTTGAATCTTGATGGAAGGCCGGTGTAGTATGCAGTAACAATGCCAAGATGCGCCTTTCAAACTGTTGCATGCACTCACAGGGATTTTGAACCTAATAAACTGACGCTTCCCTCGATCGTACAAAGGCAAACGGATTAGACTTCCAAGAAACAAGCTGCCATGGTAATCAATAAGCTGAATGCTAAAATGCACTACGGAGTCAATATGATAGTCAAGAAGAGGAGCATTCTTTAAATGTCAGATATCAAATTCACAACACAATTGCATTCATAATGGGTTGAACTGGTATACCGTTGCAACTAAGCGTGCAAACTAATATATTTATTTAAGCGTGCGATTCATTATGAAGAATGTCAAATGCGTAACAAGTAATACAGTAGATTGATAACTTATGAGTTGGCAACCGATATATGTATATAATGCCTAAATTGTAGCATGAATCAACTTGGTCGGGTATTCGAATTGAAAGAGACATGTGGTCGGCGGTCAGCCTGGACTGAGACGAGCGGTCTTTCGGACCGGCTCATGGCTCGCTTGGTCTGGGCCGGCTCGGTAAAAAATCGACCGGTCCGAGCCCTGAAAACAGGACCGAAAAAACCTCGGTCCGGTCCGGTTAAAGCTCGACCCGACCGAGCGGACCGAGCGAAGCTCCGATGGCATGTCGGGGGCATGGCGGCGGCATGGCGGGAGCAGGGCGGGTGCATGGCGGGAGCATGTCGGGGGCTTGCCGTAGGCGTGGTTGTGGCGTGTCAGGTATGTGGTGAGGGCGTGGCAGCCCAGGCGTGGTCGTCGTCGCGGTGGCCGCCGTCAGCGGCTTCGTGCGGCCAACGGTCTCTCTGGCCCCAGAAATCATGTCCACTAGACCTGCTCCACTTGGATCTATTAGCTCCGCCAAAAGAATCGACGAGCAAGACCCTACATCGCTGCAGCAGCCACCGTCCCTTTCATCTTCGTCCACCGGCCGTCATGTCAGATTCGTCGTCGTTCTTCTTGGATATGTAACTTCCTCTGATACTAGCGGCCGCCGCCGGCCTGAGCCGAGACGAGCAGGAGCAGGGCGCGTGGGCCAGCACGCCCGAATGGCTGCTGGGGGGGTAAGGGGAAAGAAAAGAGGCAATGCCGTACTGCGGCTGCGGGACCTTGTCCTTTGATCCGCTCCGGTGGCATGGCGGCGGGGCTGGGGAGGAGGGAGGGGGCCAGCCCAAGGCAGAAAGAAATCCAGGCAGTAGGCCAAGGAGAAGCAGGAGGGACGGGCGCCGCCGCGACGGAAACAAGAGGCGATTTGGTGGCGCCGCCGTATGCGTGGGGAGACGACAATGTGTGGGCCGGCTCGATGGCCAACGAAGGGAAGATAGGAATGTTGGCCCACTCCTCCCCACGGTCTCTTTTCTCGCGACCGATCCGACCGCCCCTTCGTGTCCCTCGTACTCCCTTTTTTACTCAGCATATTAGCTTTGTTTAAAGTTAAAGTATCTCTACTTTGACTAAATTTATAGAAACATGTATCAACATTCATAATGTTAAATTAATATTGTTAGATTCATTACGAAAGGTAATTTCATGATATGTATATTTGGTATTGTAGATGTTGATATTTTTCAATATATATCTACTCAAACTTTATAAAGTTTGACTAGACCCAAATCTAATATGCGAAGTAAAAAGGACCGGAAGGAGTAATTAACTGGTCACTTGGCCAAGTAGTACAAGTAGCACTCCTTCTGTAAATTAATATAAAAATGATTAAATTATTAAAATAATATTTTAAATGTTTATATATTAATTTACAAATGGAGTATTACTTGATAGTTGATACTTTGCTTTACATTTAAAATTACATAAAAAAAGGTCATCGAGAAAGGCCTACAAACACTTTTAGAAAAACATTCGTGTTTGCTGACTTACTTAGCAAAAAAAAATACATTACAAAAATTATATTCAGGAGTAGTAATTTAATCGTTCAATATTTTATTCTTGATTATCTTTTTTTAGTAGTCTTTATTATAGAATTCTTAGATTTTTCATTTTGATGAGGCTCATTTTAAGGAATCCATGGAATAATGAATTAAGGAGGAAATGATATGAGTCTAGCGCTTGCAAGAAAAAATCTCATGATAGTGGGCCCTCAACACCCATCAATGCATTTGACTGGTCGTTACTTTCGATGGTGAGGAAGTTATTGATTGTGAACCCATATTAGGCTATGACACAGAGGAAGGGGAAAATTGCACAAAACGAACTATTATACAATACTTACCTTATGTAACAAGGATATAGAGAGATTGTAGAAAGGGTAATGATGATTAGGGACTCCATTGTTGTACATCATAGTACTTTTTTTTCTCGAATATGCACGAACATGTGTGTCATATTTTATAAAAAAGAGAAGGAGGTAAAGAGCCCCTCCACATGAAATATGTTATTCCCTCCGTTCCAAAATTATTGTCTTATGTTTGTTTAGAAATGAATGTATCTAGATACTAAAACGTGACTAAATACATTTATATCTAGATAAATTTAAGACAAGAATTTTGAACGGAGGGAGTACCATACAACGTAGCAGTGGCGGAGTTTGAGACAAAATAATGGGGAGGGCGGAAGGGGCAATGGGCTTGAGAGGGGGCAAACATAATTATTTTCAACTGATTTTTAATAATAAAAAATAGGCCTAATATAAAGGTCTATAGTCTTGTTTTCTTTTGAGCTGGGGGGGCATGGCCCACGTTGCCCCCCACTAAGCTCCGCCACTGCAATGTATAGTACTATGTATTGGGACTTCAGGTGCGGGTTAATTAACATTAGCGTTAGTTAGATCCTTCCTTCATTATTTCTATTTTTTGCGGGGAATTTGGAGAGCCTTTATTCAACACACCGACCAGGCACTACCTAGAGAATGTCACGTGGAAACCAAGTTACAATGGAAACTATGTGAAACCACTTTCGAAAGTTTCTGGATATTCTATAAACACTACAATATATTAAGAAGGTGGTGTTTGGTTAGCATGTGAAATTTCAACTTCAAACACAAAGTCATTTATGGGGTACAAAAAAAAAACAATTCAACAATTAATAATGATGTTTATTGTTTGGCATTATTTATTACCATTTTTTTCTATTCATACCACATAAATGAATTAGATTTGAACTTCTAATTTTACATGGTAGTAAAACAACACTCTCTAAGAAATATATTACTTTTTGAATGTTTTTTTAAACTTCAAAACATAGTTTTAACATGGTTTTCATTGGTTTTCATCGTAGCTTGGTTGCCATCTACTCCCTCCGTTCCTAAATATAAGTCTTTAAAGAGGTTTTATTAGTGGACTACATACGGATGTATATAGACATACTTTAGAGTGTAGATTCACTCATTTTGCTTGGTATTGTAGTGCCCCAGATGTAATCCTTCCATTTTTAGAACCTATCTCATGTTGGTCCACCTTGTCAATGCTATGAGAGAGCCCATGCTCATTATTTCATGTGTTGCCACCTTATTATTTTCTCTTCCCATGCATGCATACATAACATATCATGTCATGGCCATGTCTTTGTGTTGTTGCCTTGTGGTCTTATGATTTCATGTGGTGCTTGTGATCTTGTGTGGTGAATATGGAGGGGTATGTTTTCTATTTTGAAAACAAGTTTTAAAGGTGCAACTAACTACAAAACAGCCAATGATAATGCTATTTTGTAAATATTTAGTTGCCCCAAATACATCTCTGTTATTTTATTTAAATTGGTTATATTTTTCCATGGTCAGGGGTATTTTTGCTGTATTTTTATCCCAAGTGGATTTTTCTATGTATTATTTTCTTCTCTAGCTTTTCCTTTTAATAGAAAGGCCCAGTGTGTTTTTTTTTCTTTAAGTGGCGCCACCCTGTGGGCTCCCTCCCACAAGGCCGGCCCACTGCCTACCCCTTCGTGCACAGGAGCCCAGCTCGCCCCCTCCTTTCCCCTGACGCCGTTCCCTCCCTGCGCCCCCTTTCCGTCAGGCTCCAGAGAGAGATCACGCCGACACGTGAGCGCGCACGTCGAGACCCCTCCTTATTACCTGGGCGTTAGTGCCCCCCCTCGTCCTAGGGTTCCTCCCTTTCCTCTCCTGCCGCCGCCACCTCTCCTCTCCCCCTCCATCTCTCCTTCTCCTTCCCAGGTAGGCTCTATAGAGATCCAGTAGCAGAGAGAGATAGAGAGCTCCGCCGCGTCTACTCCTGCCTCTTCGTCGAACTCCGCCGGCGACCATGTCTGGGGGCTCGGGCAGGGTGCCCGCGCTCCATTCCCGGTGCTAGGAGCTCCGGAAGACGACTGCACCGACGCGCTCGACCTCGTCAACAGCAAGGTCCCGGTGATCTTCGGCTTCTTCCTCGGTTCCGCGTCAGGCTTGCAACAACCCTTCTTCCCCTTCGATCCGGCTCCTTCTCCTTCGGGTCGACGCTTTTCCTTCCTTCCCAAGGTGAGCAAGACTCCCCTTCCCCCTTCTCCGTCGGGTGGTACGCAGTAGGAAGCCCGGCGGTGATCTTGCGTCTCTGTGCGTAGCAGGAAGCGACAGTAGTGTGTGTGGTGCAGAGCTGGTGTAGGAGAGGTGTGTTCGTTAGTTCATCAGCAGAGAGGGTTACCTCCTCGAAGCCTGAGAGGTTTTCTCCTTCGTAGAGCAGTAGCAGTAGCCTTGCAGCACCGGCGTCGACCTCTGTCGCCGGCGTGCGCGTGTTCTGCAGAGCAGAGGCAGGCAGATCCAACTGTTCTAGTTTCGGTCTCTTTCTCTGTCAGTAGACGATTTGTAGCGCAGTGGTTGTTGTCTCTGTTTGTTCTCTTGAGGTGCAGGGTTCGAATCCCCGGTGGTGCATCTCCCCCCTTTTTATTTCATTTTTCGGTTGATAGTAGTAGCAGCATGTAATGCCCCAAGTGTGGAACCTTCCCTATTTGGAACCTGTTGCATGTGGGTCCACCCTGTTAGAGATATGATGATGTCACTTGTGTCTATGATTTCCTGTGCCACCTTGTGTCCCTTGCATATCTTCCTTGCATGCATGCTTAGCATAACATAACATGTCATCTCCTTGATCTTGTGATTTCATGTGACTCTTATTTGTAGTTTCCCTTGCATGCATGCAAACCATGATGCTTCATTTCATGTCTTGTGTGCACATATCTTGCTAGGTGTGTTTGGGTGATCTTGTGATTTTATGTGTGGTGGCATAAGTGTTGTGGAGTGTAGAGTTTGGATGGTTTTAGTTTCAACCACTTGTTAGTTTCCATCCTATCCCTCTTTAATTCCCAAGTTAAAAATCTATTTGCTTCTAGGCTGTTTTTAAAATGTTGCACCTTTAGAGCATTTTAGTTGGTATGTGGGGATGAAACAAAGGGGTTTTTAGACTTATTTGGGTTGGAGTTTTTCTTTTGTTTTCAGATTAATTTAATCTGTTTGTCAACTAATTTTAGTTGCAAAAATAACATTTGGGTATTTTATAAATTTTGGGCATAAATCCCTTGTGCCCAGGGGCATTTGTTGTTATTTCTTTTTAGGCCTTTGTATTTCTTGGTGCATTATTTGCTGTGGTGGTATTTATATGTATATGAGAGGGCCTGATTCTTTCTTTTCTTTTGTTCCTTCTCCCTGGCATTGAGGCCCAAATTCTCCTGGGCCCAAGTCCCTCGCTCCAGCAGCAGCAGCCCAGGAGACGACCCTCTTCTTCCTCCTGGCGACGTCACTCTCGTACGAACCTCGCTCCACCTCCCGACCGCCTCCCCCCCAATCCAGCGGCTCCAGCTCGCCTCCCGAGATGATAAAAGGAGCCCAGGTCCTCCTCCTCCGCCCTAGGGTTCCCTCTCCTTCTCCCCAGCGCCGCCACCTTCCCCCTTCTCTCTTTCTTCCCTGGTAAGCTTCTGTAGAAGTAGCAGAGAGAGAGAGTGCAGCGCCGCCACCGTCAACCCCGCCGTTCTCGTCGTCTCCGGCACCGGTGGCCATGTCCGGGGGCTTGGGGTGGTTCCCCGCGCTCCATTCCCGCCATGGCTGAGGTCGAGGAGCGACCTCAACGACGGCCAGGACCCCGTCATCGCCTCGGTCCAGGGGTTCTTCTTCCTCTTCTTCAGTAGCAGCAGCAATTCGCCCCTCCCTCTCTGTCGTCTCGTCGCAGTGGGTTCCCTCCTTCCTTCCCCAAGGTGAGGCGCCTTCCCCTTTCTTCGTCCTCCCTTCTCCCTCGTCGGCTCCGGCTAGCCGTAGATGCTGTACTGCTGTGCCGAGTTCGTGATGTGCGTGCGTTGTTGGGTGGAGAGGCAAGTCGCAGTAGAAGTAGAAGGGCCTTGCTAGCACCACGCAGCAGCAGCAGGGTAGCGTCGGAGTAGGCCTAGTGGCGCAGTAGCAGCAATTGCTCGACGGGCAGCCGGAGCTTCTCTGTCACCGTGCTTCCCACTCGAGCGGTACTGCAGAAGCAGCAGAAACGCCGGTGCAGTCCGGGTAGCCAAGGCGGCACCTTTTCCCGTGCTCAGGGCGGGAATGGAATCCCTGAGGCCCCCGCGTCCCCCGCCGAGGGTCCTCCCGGGCGTAGGTGGTCGAGAGAGGCGCCGCCAGCTCTCTCTGGATCGGCCGCCGGCGGGGCTCTCCTCTGCAGTGGAGAGGGCTCTTCTGTTTTTTTCAACCTATTGTAGCCAGACGTCGATCCGTAGCGTGGTGGTAGTGGTAGCACTGTCATCGCATGTGCCTGTAGGAGGGCGTGGGTTCGAGTCCCCCCCTCGGCACTTTTTTTTTTGGTTTGTTTTGTTTTTCGGTTCAGTGACCTGCAGGCAAGCCTTACCCTGCGTTTTTTGCTTCTCCTGTCAACAACTAATGCAGCAGCGCAGTGGTGTGCGTGGTGTTGTTGCACTAGGGGATCTGGGGTTCGAATCCCAGTGAGCCCCAGTTTCTTTTTCTTTTATCTTTTCTTTCTGTTTTTGGAGTTGTTCTTCCTTGCTATGTGTGCAACTCCATGTCTAGCTCAATGGAATACTCATGCCCTATGTATTTCTTTCCTTCCATGTTATTTGATGGAGGAGTAGGAGTAGATTTGTGATGGTAGTAGTGGTGTGGATCTAGGTGCTTGTGAGATGGTGTTTGAGGTGTGATGTGTGTGCAAGTGTGTGTATATTTGTGATTTTACTTGTGTCCCTTGCTAGGCTAGTGCATGTGGGTGCTAGTTGTCCTCATGATGGCGGCCTTGTGCAAGTTTGTGTGAATGTAGGGGTGCCCTCCCTCACCACATATAATTGTGTGTGTGAGCTTATTCTAGTGTTTATTGCCATCATAACATGTGTAGGTAGGTGCTTGATCTAGAGCAAGATGTGTTTGTGGATGAGGTGGAGTATACGTTTGTGTGTGGAACTTCTCCACCTTTGCAAAACTATGCACCTTCACATGTCTATATGTGAGAGGGCATGGTGTTTGTGTGTGGGGATAGTTTGGTAGATGTGTTGGTGTTGTTGATGTGCATGACACAAACATGGGGTTCAAACCCCCATGTCACTTTGTCATTGTGTACATGAAACTCACCCTATGTAGATGCCATCTTAGAAGAATACCTTATGGAGTTGCATTTACATTTTGTTGAAAGTTTGGTCCTTGAATCCATGGTATAGGAGGAGCCCAAGGGCATGGATTTTTGTGTGTTAATAGTAGGGGTTTGTGCTCAACACCATAGTGGTGTCAACTACCTCTTGGTGACATGTGTGTGCAAACTATGCCTAGACAAAGTGGGCATGTGGCTGGAAAATTCCAGATTTTGAACTCTGAAAATTTCACTAAGTCTGGGATGCTGGAAACATTTTATTTCCCTGTAGATGAGGATGTGCTGGTCATTCTGTTGAGAACTGGACTTAATTCAGTGCTAGTATTTTGAACCTGATATGTTTGTGAAGCTTCCTGTCAATTTGCAAGTCATTTGGAGTCCATTAGCTTGTGTTTTGATTGCTGCCAAAAAGCTTCAGAACAGAAAACAGAAACTCAGGTGCAGGAATTTTCACTAAGTCCCTGAGATCTTATGGTTTTGGGAAAGTTTGTGGCCTTGTATCTTCTATAGCTTAATTCCTTTTGCTGCGATTCTTGCTGGTGCTTGTAGTGTTCTTGGTTGGCAACAGACACATATATTATTTGTCATGTTTGAAGACCTGTAGCTATGTTGCATGTTGCTTCCAAACAGCTAAGATGCAGAAATTGGCAGATTGTGTAGTTTCGCCATTTTGTTCAAAGTTTGTGCTTAATTGATGTTGTGGTGTTCTACCTTGCTCCATTTCATTCATGTTGGGTTAATATGTGTCTTGGAAACCTGGGAATATCAGATTTGTGCCAAATGTGTGTGTGGTGTTGAATCTTTCACGTAGAGCTTCATATCTTGTTTCGTTGATTTCCGTTGATCCGTAGCTCCGTTTGCAATGTTCCTTATATGGTTTTGCACCGTTTTTATGAGCTGCATCTGTTCATGTCATTATCATACCTGTCAAAGTAGTTTAGTGCAAAGTTCTGTCCAGAAACTTGCTGTAGTTTATTTTGCTTGTGCTAGTGAAAGAAATAGTGGTGCATGCTCAACTTTCATCTCATGCATCATGTGATTGTTGCATTTTGTGGTGTTGCTGTTCATTGGATGTTATTCTTATGTTGGATAGCACCGGGAGCGGAGAACGAATACGTGGAGTCCGGAGAGTACGTGCAGAACGATCCAGAACCATTCCAAGCTGAGGATATCACAGGCAAGATGATATGACCTTGATTCCATCTCTAGACTTGTTATGTTAGTTCCGATTCCATGTCATATTGCTCGCTGCCTACCACTGAAATTAAATTGCCTCTTCATATGCCATGAGCCCCAAACACCTTACTCTTTCCTAGCAAACTTGTATGGCTAGGTAGGCTTGCTCACCTACTAATGTTAGCATTGTTAGTTGCAGGTGTTTTAAACTCATGTGGTGATATGAGCTTGATATCATTATATTAAATATTGTTGTTTGTTTAATGCACCTATATACTTGGTAAATGACGGGAGGCCTAGCCTTTTGCCGGGTGTCTTGTTCCGTTATTGCCGCCTTAGTTACCGGTTACCGGTGTTTGATTCCATAATGATCGCTCCTAACACGTTCGGGTTGTTATGGGGACCCCCTTGATAAATCGCGTAGTGTTAAGGCTTGTCCGGCAGGACCCAACTTTGGTATTAATTTGCTAATCACTTAATAATAATCTGCATAGGGAGTAGCTACCCCGAGGTTTCTTAATCAACAACCCGGGCCAGTGCTCCTCATGAGTGTTGGTCCAAACTGGTCTGCCTGTGGGGCCACCACAAGGAAACTTGAGGTTTGGTACCTGTAGCTAGTCCCATCCGGCGTGTCCTGAGACTGAGATACGCGGCTCTTATCGGGGTCGTCGACACGTCGGGAGGTCCTGCTAGCCTTGTCTTACCTTAGCGGTATATCTTGCGTATAGGAATCCCGGTGAAGCTTTGGTTTTCCCCAGAGTTGAGGTTTTCCTCTAAGGAATCCGACGAGATCACGAGATTCGTGATAGAGGATGCCTTTGCGGCCTGTGTTCGTTTGTGATGGACTAGTTGGAGCACCCCTGCAGGGTTTAATCTTTCGGAAAGCCGTGCCCGCGGTTATGTGGCAACTTGGAATATCTTGTTAACATCCGGTATTAGAGAACTTAAACATAAACTAATAAAACTGCCAACTGTGTGCGTAACCGTGACTGTCCCTTCGAAGATCTCTCTTCGATCGGGAACACGGTGGGGTTATGAATGCCGTAGGTGGGTGTTCAGGATCACTTTCTGATCAAGTATTCCCGATCGTTAGTGTAGACCATTTTCACTTCTCTTTTGCATAAGATAGCCACTTAATCAATCATAGGATGCAGCAGCCTGATACACTTCTTCCCTTCCTTACCCAATAACATGACTAGTTCTGGCACCGAGGTCGTAGATTGCTGAGTCCCCGTGGCTCACGGATTCCTCCGAAACTCCCAGCAGGTACAGGTACTCCAGAGACAGATGATCCCGACGGCACCCAGCTGGCGTGGCAGTACGACGAGGAGACATACCGCCTTTACGTGAACTATCCCGAGGACTGAGCCATGGTCGTGATCGTGGGCCTGCAGCGGGTAGCATAGCATTTTCCTTGTTTTGTAGTCCGTACCGGAACTACATTGTTTGTAACTGCGTTGTACTCTGTATTATTAATAAGAAGACAGTTGAATCCCAAATTGTCTACTTGTATTTATATTTCTGTGCTATGTTTACTTGCTTGCGAAACGCTTAGATGCGCTTCTGTCCTATTCGAGGGCCTCGACCCCCAGATCGGAAAGAACCGCATCTTGGTCGTTACACAGCAGCAGAGAGGTTAACCTGCTATGTTCCCCTCCTCTGTCGAGTGCATGGTGACTAGTAGAGTGGTAGTGGTGCTCTGGTTTACTAGAGGGGGTACTGGGTTCGAATCCGAGGAAGCCCCCCTTTTTGTTTTTGTCTTTGCTGCAATTTTATTTCATCCTTGTTATTGTTGTTCCTGTTACAATCATAGGTGGCCATGGCATCTTGTTTTATTATTTTTCTTTGCTGTTATAACTATGTTAGGTGATGTAGTGTGTGTGGATGGATTCTGAGAGTTGCATGTATGTGTGAGGCCATATAAATATGGAGTTAGCTTTACATGTTGTGTGTGCTTGGTGGTGCTTCCTAGTAGTTTATCCTAGGTGATGCTAGCAAGTGAAGTGGTAGCTTGTGTAGGCTCTTCTTTGTTGTAGGTTCTATCATTTGTTGATGCACTAGGTTGTGTGTTTATATATGGAGTGGACCTTGTTCTAGTTGGTTGCTAATATAATATGTGTAAGTGTGTGGTGTTGACCTTGAGTATGTTGTGCTTGTGGGTGATGTGGACTAGGAGTGTGTATGAGTAACATCCCACCTTGGCAAGCAAGCCTTACACCTCCACATGTCCATATGTGAGAGGGCATGGCATGATATTTGTGTGAGAAGCTTAAAAGTAGGGGTTGTGGAGTTGATGTGCATGACACAAACATGGGGTTCAAACCCCCATGTCACTTTGTCATTGTGCACATGAGCTCAACCTTTGTAGTTGTTTTTTTAGTAGGAACTACATGAAATGATGCCCATTCCCTAGGCATGATTTGGAGTAGTTCCCTCTCCCTTAATTTGTGGTCACTTGTTCCAAGTAGGTGCCCACATTTTATATATGATTTTAGGGTAGAAACTCCCAAGGAATCTAGTGGTGAAGTTAGTTTTTCCATTGGGATACTTTATGGAGTGGACATATTCAGATTTGTTGCAAGTTTGATCTTGGTTTCCATGGAATAGGTGGAGCCCAAGGGCATGTGTTGTTGTGTGATAGAAGTAGGGGTTTTGCTTTACACCATAGTGGTGTCATTTATCACTTGGTGTCATTTGCATGCAAACTATGCCTAGACAAAGTGGGCATGTGGCTGAAAAAGTCCAGCTTAGTGAAATCTGGAATTTCACTAAGTCTGGGAATTCTGGATACATTTTCTTCTCCTATAGATGAGGATGTGCTGGTCATTGTGTTGAGAACTAGCCTTAGTTCAGTGCTAGGATTTTGGACCTGGTATGTTTGTGAAGCTCCCTGTCAAATTTCTTATCATTTGGAGTCCAGTAGATTGTGTTTTGATTGCTGTCAAAAAGCTTCAGAACAAAGATAGAAATTCAGGTGCAGGAATTTTCACTAAGTCCCTGAGATCTGATGGTTTTGGGAAAGTTTGTGGCCTTGTATCTTGTAGAGTTTAATTCCTTTTGCTGTGATTCTTGCTGGTGCTTGTAGTGTTCTTGGTTGGCTACAGCCACATATATTATTTGTCATATTTAGAGGGCTGTAGCTAAGTTGCATGTAGCTCACAAAGATCTAAGATGCAGATTGGGGCAGATTGAGTTGTATAGTCATTTTGATCATTGTGTGTGCTTAGTTGATGTTGTGGTGTTCTCCCTTGCTCCAATCCATTCATGTTGGTTTGTTACATGTCTTGGAAACCTGGGAATACCAGATTTGTGCCAATTGTGAGTGTGGTGTTGATTCTTCCACGTAGAGCTTCATATCTTGTTTCGTTGATTCCCGTTGATCCGTAGCTCCGTTTGCAATGTTCTTTATATGGTTTTGCATCTATTTCACGAGCCGCATCTGTTCATGCCATCCTCATGCATGTCAAAATAGCTTAGTGTACAGTTCTGTCCAAAAACGTGCAGTAGTTTATTTTGCTTGTGCTAGTGATAGAAATAGTGTTGCATGCTCATTTGTCATCTCATGCATCATGTGATTGTTGCATCTTGTGGTGCTGCTGTTCATTGGTTGTTATTCTTATGTTGGGTAGCACCGGGATCGGAGAACGAATACGTGGAGTCAGGAGAGTACGTGCAAGACGATCCAGAACCATTCCAAGCTGAGGATACCACAGGCAAGATGATATGACCTTGATTCCATCTCTAGACTTGTTATGCTAGTTTCGTTTCCATGTCTTATTGTTCGCTGCCTACCACTGAAATTAAATTGCCTCTTCAAGTGCCATGAGCCCATTACACTGATCCCTTCCCAGCATAACTTGTATGGCTAAGTAGGCTTTGCTCAGCTACTAATATTAGCGTTGCTAGATGCAGGTGCTTTGTCTCATGTGAAATCATGAGATTGATATCATTATCTTATATCCTGTTATTTAATTAATGCAACTATATACTTGGTAAATGACGGGAGGCCTAGCCTTTTGCCGGGTGCTTTGTTCCGTCATTGCCGCCTTAGTTACCGGTTACCGGTGTTTGATTCCATAATGATCGCTCCTAACACGTTCGGGGTTGTTATGGGGACCCCCTTGATAAATCGCGTAGTGCTAAGGCTTGTCCGGCAGGACCCAACATTGGTGTTAATTTGCTAATCACTTAATAATAAACTGCATAGGGAATAGCTACCCCGAGGATTTTAATCAACAACCCGGGCCACTGCTCCGCATGAGTGTTGGTCCAACATGGATAGACTGCGGGGGCCACCACAGGGAAACTTGAGGTTTGGTTCCCGTAGGCTTTTCCATCCGCCGTGTCCTGAGACTGAGATACTCGGCTCTTATCGGGGTCGTCGACACGACGGGAGGTCCTGCTAGCCTTGTCTTACCTTAGCGGTATATCTTGCGTATAGGAATCCCAGTGAAGCTTTGGTTTCCCCCAGAGTTGAGGTTTTCCTCTAAGGAATCCGACGAGATCACGAGATTCGTGATAGAGGATGCCTTTGCGGCCTGTGTACGTTTGTGATGGACTAGTTGGAGCACCCCTGCAGGGTTTAATCTTTCGAAAAGCCGTGCCCGCGGTTATGTGGCAACTTGGAATATCTTGTTAACATCCGGTATTAGAGAACTTTAAGATAAGCTAATAAAATTGCCAACTGTGTGCGTAACCGTGACTGTCCCCCTCGAAGATCTCTCTTCGATCGGGAACACGGTGGGGTTATGAATGCCGTAGGTAGGTGTTCAGGATCACTTAGTGATCAAGTAATCCCGGCCGCTAGTGTAGACCACCTTCACAATTACTTTGCGTAAATTAGCCACTTAATCCAGCTTAGGATGCTGCAGCCTTATACACTTCACCCTTACCCTACCTAATAACATGGCTAGTTCTGGCACCAAGGTCTTAGATTGCTGAGTCCCCGTGGCTCACGGATTCCTCCGAAACTCCCAACAGGTACAGGTACCCCAGAGACAGATGATCCCGACGGCACCCAGCTGGCGTGGCAGTACGACGAGGAGACAGACCGCCTCTACGTGAACTATCGAGAGGACTGAGGCGTGGTCATGATCGTGGGCCTGCAAGCAGGGTAGCATAGCATTTTCATGTTTTGTAGACCGTAGCGGAACTATCTTGATTGTATCTGTGATGTACTCTCAGTTATTAATGAGAAGACAGTTTAATCCCGAATTATCAACTTCTATTATTATTTGTGCTATGTTACTTGCTTGCGAAACGCTTAGATGCGCTTCTTTCCTATTCGGGGGCCTCGACCCCCAGATCGGAAAGGACCGCATCTTGGTCGTTACAGGTATGTAGACTCTTAGTGAAATGTCTTAAAAGAATTATATTTAGGAACGGAGGGAGTAGATGGGATCGGGAGGCGATCTACACCAACACCTCCGTCATCTTCACCAATATCTCCATCATCTTCCCCCATCTATATTCAGCGTTTCACTCTCCCGCAACCCGCTGTACCCTCTATTTGAACATGGTGCTTTATGCTACATATTATTATTCAGTGATGTGTTGCTATCCTATGATATCTGAGTAGATTATCGTTGTCCTATCGGTGATTGATGAATTGCTATGGTTGGTTTAATTTGCTTGTGGTTATGTTGCTGTCCTTTGGTGCCCATCGTATGATCACGCGCGTGGATCATACCATAGGGTTAGTTGTATGTTGATAGTACTATGTATTGGCAGGCTAGAGTGACAGAAGCTTCAAACCTAGCATAGAAATTGATGCATATGGGATTGAAGGAGGACCAATATATCTTATTGCTATGGTTGGGTTTTACCTTAATGAACGTTAGTAGTTGGGGACACTTGCTAATAGTTCCAATCATAAGTGCATAGAATTCCAAGTAAGGGATGACATGCTAGCAGAGGCCTCTCCCACATGATACTTGCTATCGATCTAGTAACGTAGTCAATTGCTTAGGGACAATTCCGCAACTCCTACCACCACTTTTCCACAATCGTTAAACACTCATAGTTGTTTCTTTATCTAACCAGCCCCTAGTTTTATTTATGTGTTCTTTACTTTCTTGCAAGCCTATCCTATCACTCCTACAAAGTACTTCTAGTTTCATACTTGTTCTAGGTAAAGCGAACGTAAAGTGTGCGTAGAGTTGTATCGGTGGTCGATAGAACTTGAGGAAATATTTGTCCTGCCTTTAGCTCCTCGTTGGGTTCGACACTCTTACTTATCGAGAAAGGCTACAATTGATCCCCTATACTTGTGGGTTATCAGCGTAGACCTAGGACATTATGTCCACTACCTTCCCATCCCCATTGGTTACGGCTCGTGGTCTCGTGAAGTGCCATGAGCGCAGCGGCAAGGGTGCGAAGGACGGCAACGAGGAGAACAACAGAGGGTGTTGGGGACGTCGGGGTGGACATGATGGCAGCGAGCAGAGCTGCCTTGGCACCAAAGCGAGATCAGAGTGGATGGGGAAGAGTAAGATGCGGTGTGTGGAGATGGAAAGGAGGGGATTTAGTTGATCTCGTTTTATCTAACAATTGGTATAAGAACTTGGCAGTGAACAAAGTAACTTTAAAGCAGTATCTTCCTCGTCATACTTAACCTCCATTGCAGCTAGATCGGATATGATCTCTTTTAAATTCTAAAATATGATTCAAAACATTACCTCCCTCAGGTAACCTCTGCATGAATAATTTTTGCTTCAGATGCATCTTGCTGGTGAGATCTTTTGTCATGCAAATCCCTTCCAGCTTTAACCATAGAGCGGCGATAGTTTTCTCGCTCAAAACTTCCTGCAAATTATTATGATGCAAATGGAGTTGAATTTGTGATAAAGCCTTACGGTCTCTTCTTTTCTTCTCAGGAGTCCAATCCTCAATTCTATTCTTCCCAAAATTGTCCAGTGCATCATCGTAGTCGGCCTTCACTGCGTTGTGCGGGCTAGGTTTTCACCCCGTCCACAAAATTCGCTGGAGTCCACCCCTTTCTCATGGGCGACCCACACGACGCACACTGTCAGGCTGGGACCAGGAGGAAAGGAGGCGCACACATCACTGCCTCAAACCCGAAACCATAACATGCAACGAAACCAACATCCTGATTTTTTGGCAATAGCGGCAAGGACATGTACAATGGTTGATAATATAGTCTTATCTTAAGTCTTACATGTAATTTAGAGATGACAAAAAAATGCCTACAATAGGTCATCTCTTAGCCTTATCTTTAAAAACTACCTATTCCTGTAAACATGGTGAGACATATTGTGCTAAGAGATTATCTCTTGCCTTCTCTTAAATAAGAGAAGGCAAACCTTTTTTACAAGTTCTCTATCGTTCACCTTATCATTTATCCTACTTGGCACCCTAAGATAGCACCAGTGTATATGCCCTAAAAGTACTAACAACAATAGATCATGCGATTCAGATTGACCACGCCACTCAAATGATCTCGGAAGCGGGTAGACTTGTGGTTTTAATAGAAGAATTGTGTATTTTCCAATCTATTAGTCTCTGCACTAAAAAACCAAGTTTATTAGAAACCTCATGTGAGAGCAGGGGAGTCCTCCTTTCATAAGAAGAAGAGAGTTGGTCCAGTTTATACGAAAAACCAGACCCCAAACCCTAACATTCTTGGCCAATCATGGAAAACCAAATGAAAACACACAAAAAGTAGAAAAAAAAGAGGCACTACAACTTGAGGATAAGGACAAGACAAATGCAACATCAGGGGACATCGTGGATGCTAGACACGAGAGCACCTAGACCCAAAACAGTTAGGCGAGTCTCAAGTGCAACACCACTCACCAAAAAAAAACATCCATACCGATTGATTTTTCTGTCTTGGACTCAGAAAATCATGTGCGAACATTATGACGTGGAAAACATCCTCGAAGGTTCAACTTTGACTATCCTACGATACTCACCAAAGAGCTCAACGCATCGAGCTCAGAGCGATTTTTTGTACATGTACAAGTATGCTTGCATCTTTTGCTTTGTACTCTTCGCTTTGCCGACCTCCGGCAACTCATCAAAAGCATCCAATATCCTATACTCCGTCCGCTGGAATGTCAATATGTTGCATGTTTTTTTTTCCAAACGCCTGCTCGTCCCCCGTCATCCTTCTCCCCATGCGAAGGCACCGGGATATCAACGAAAGGTTGTGAGAGCCGACAAGTAACCTTGCTCGTAAAACACTCCCAAGATAATGGTGCTGCTTTAATACGCCATATTCACAACAACATTGTATACCTCAACCAAAATGTTGGACGTATTGAAACCAAGCTCGGCATCGGACATGTAGAGGACAACATTATGAAAGACGAGGATGAGCCTGAGGACGTGACGACCAGAACATAGCCTCCGAACACATAGGATTAACGGATTCATCGCTCCCTACCAACGACGCACCAGCCTTTGATGAATGATTCCACGAAAAGAATCTTTGGCGCCTCCGTTCGCGTTCGTTTTGACGTTGAGGAGCACTCCACTGATAGCAGCTAGCCATGGTCCTCGGGCTTGCGCTCTAGTCCGTGGCCCGGACCCCAAATTTGACGGTCTGGCTGGGCGACGGCGATCTGCCCACATAGGGAGGCGGCCTTGCCTTTAGCGGCGTCGGCACGGGCGAGCAGGCTGCGCTCGGTCTTCACCCACGACGCACTGTGGCCCGCGTCTATCTTGGCAGCGCCGGCGTCCCGGCGCCGACGCCGCGGACTGCCGCCGCTGGTCCGGAACTTCGTGACCCAACCCAACTGAACAGGCGAGAGTTGCAGCCGTGGATGGAGCGCTGACATCCACGAGGAGCCGCACATGGCGTGCTCCCAGCGAGGCTGCAGACGATTGGCGCATCGGCCGGCGCCGGCGCCGCAGCCGTCATGTTGATGGTGCTGTTGCTGGTAGCCCTGGCCGTGGCGGTGGCAGCTACGGCGGCATAGCCGTCATGTTGACACACTCTTCGCCTTGTCCGCATCTCCAGCGGCGCCTGGACATGCGCATGTCGGCGCCGCGTCCTCCGGTGGCTTGTCCCAGCGCATGGCGATCACACTGTTATCCTTCCGCTCGGCCTGGTAGCAGCGCCTTCTAGCGCGCGACGTCGTCATGGCCGGCGAACGCGATAGAGCAGGCCCGCGAAGGCGCCGACCGGGCCAACAACGGTGAACGCATTGCAGCCTGCCCTCGAACACGCAACCCTGTCGACGCTCCGGGGACCGTGGCAAGACGCCGCATTCATTAACATTAGGGCGAGGTCTCGTCGGGCGCACACGAGCCGTGGAGAATCGGCGGCGGCGGCGGCGGAGCCGGAGCAGACGACTACATGCATGGTGTGTACACCAGCGGCGAGAGACGACGTGGATGCTACACTACCCCTCCGTCCCAGCCCCAGCACCTACGGCGGACGGCCTCCACCGGGGCGTCGGAGAAAGGACGGACACCAGAAGGTTCCATCCGGTTTGGACGGACGCGAGTCCACCGCTACAGTGAAAGTAAGGGCATGAACCGAGCCTACGGAGGAATGGCGCCTTTGCGGTCAAAAAAGCGAGCCATGGTTACAGAGGATGAACGGCCGATATGGAGCTGTTACGAATGGACGGCGCAAATCTGTAGTTCGTACCGCGGGAGCGTCGTCGTGGAGAAGGGCTCCTTTCCTCCATTACAATATTATTATATCATCACACACAACACGAGCCCAAGCCTCTCCTCCACCTGAAAGTGAAACAAACACGCTCTCCATCTCCCCTCTCCTCGCTCCTCTGGTTTTCAGATCTTCACCAGCTCGAGTGAGTTCCGTGCTTCTCATCCGAGTCGCGTCTCTGTTCTGAATCTTGCCTTCACTTAGTCGCTGCGTATGTTTTGTTTGCTCACACGGCCCCGAGTAGTTTTGTGTTCTTGGATGGAATACAAAAAAAGGGCTTTTTTACCTGTTCTTCCTGTTCCAGTACATCAGATTCGAGTGTACTTTTAGCAGTTTTTGAGAACCAGCAGATGTTGGAGTCCGACCGTGCCAACGATCGGGTTTTTTTTTTTTTGATTTGGCTTGGGTTTCCCTGGATGGGATTGAAAAAGGCCTCTTTTTACTCGTTGTCTCTGTTCTCAACTTCTGATATGTCCGATTCAAAGGTTCTTTCGGTCGTTTATTATGGGAAACCGGCAGATCATGGAGTTCGAGGGTTCTTTCGGAGATGATGGAGTTCAACCGTGCCAACGATCTGCGGTTTGGTTTTTGCGTGCGTTTCTCTGCAAAGGGTTTTTGGGTTTGGGCGGGTCATCCCAAGGTCTTTTGTTCCATAGTTCAAATCCTGTCTCTTGTGTGTGTTGTTTTGGCGAGGAGTGTTGAGATGTGCAAAAAATACATTATTGCCTTCTTCTCTTTTTTTTTCCTTGTTGATGAAAAGAGCAGCCTTTCTTTTTTTGCAGAGGTTTTTTGGATTTGGACGGGAGGCCTCTTCAATAGTTCAACCCTGTCCTACTACATCTTGGATCGCTCTTCCTTTCACCTCACATGTCTTTTAGCCCGTTAATCTTGATTTGTCCTCACAAAAACTTGAGATCTGTTTTTTTTTTTAGCAAAGATCATGGGCCTCTTTTTTACAATCTCAAAAAAAAGGGGACTTATTTTTTGCTTATATTTTATCTGTTCTAATAGGAGAAAGGGCTAGTGTAGGAGAAAAATACATTAGATTATACTATGAACACCGCCATGTGATCGAGTTCAAAGGAAACCATGCAGACGTACAAACCTATCGTATTACCTATTCTCTTTTTTTTGAATTGTTGTCTTTTTTTTACTTGTTCAAAAGGGCGGTCATTTTCTTTCATTCTGTGCTATCTGCTCCAAGAAATTCACATCTGAGACATTTGCCAAGGGATGCTGCCTGAACAATCTCTGTTCCATAGGAATCGTCTAAAAAGACAAACTTTTTTTACCTCTCTCTTTTGAGTTGTTATTTTTTACTAAAACACCCTGTTTTCCTGCTGGGTTCGATTCCATTTTCTTTGCATAAAATGAATTTGCCTTCTGATGTGAAGAAATGCAGCTATCCCGGTGTATGTCATGAGCATCTTTAAACTCCCCTTTTTGGTGTGTGATGAGCTTACCAAACTGATTCGGCAATATTGGTGGGGAGTGGACAAGGGGAAGAGGAAAATGGCATGGATGTCTTGGAACAAGCTACTCCTACCAAAATCTCAAGGGGGCTTTGGATTCCATGACATGAGGGCATACAATCAAGCGCTGTTGGCCAAGCAGGTGTGGCGCTTACTCATGTCACCGAACTCGCTGTGTGCATCTCTCCTTCGTGCTAAATACTTTCCTAATGGGAACTTGGTCGACACGGTCTTCACTGGGAATGCATCGGCTGTATGGCGTGGCCTAGAACATGGGCTGCAACTCGTGAAGAAAGGTATGTTATGGAGGGTGGGCAATGGTATGAACATCAAGGTTTGGCGTGACCCTTGGATACCGAGGGGGATGCCGTTTATACCTATCACACCTAGGCGGAATGGCAGGCTGAAAAGAGTGCACGAATTCCTGAATGAGCAGGGAGGATGGAGGGTTGATCTGCTTCGTCAGTACTTCTGGCAACCGGATGTGGAGGCCATCCTAAAGATAAGAACGTCAGCAAGGTGGGACGATTTTATCTCTTGGCCATGGGAGAAGTCAGGGGTTTTGACTGTTAAAAGCGCTTATCATGTGGCAATGGCAATTCACTATGATCAGTTCAATCCAGGCTCAGCTAGTGCAGACCCTTCTGGTGACAGACCACTTTGGAAGCTAATATGGGATACAAAGGTCCCTCCAAAGTTCAAGAATTTTGCCTGGCAAGTTGCTTCGGGCTCCCTCCCTACTGATGCTGAGAAGAAGAGATGACATTTTGACCTGAATGGCTTTTGCCAGGTCTGCGATCGGGAGCAGGAATCGTCATTTCATGCTCTCCTTGCTTGTCCGCATGCAGCTAACCTGTGGGACACAATGCGCCTGTATTGGCCATTACCCGACAGATTGCACATCAACTACACAAGCAAGTAATGGCTCTTTAATCTCCTCGACGAAGCTCAGGTATCGGTGCGCAGCAGAATTATCATGGTCCTATGGCGTTCCTGGTATGTTCGTAACGAGATTGTGCACGGGAAGACACCTCCTCCACAAGATGTATCTTCGGCGTTTTTGCAGAGTTACCATAATACCTTCTCCCAGATATCAAGCAGCGTGGAAGACATTATTAAAGGAAAACTCATGTGGTTCCTAATCAGTCTAGCCCCCCATGCAAAGCGGCTCCAAGCTTACCGTGGCCACACCCGCCAGAAGGCATGGTAGCGCTGTCGGTGGATGGTTCATATGCGACATCTGATGGTTCAGCTGGTACGGGGATGATCTTGAGGAAGCCATCGGGCGATGTAATTTTTGCTGCCTATCGTAAGCTATTTCACTGCAATGATGCCCTGGAGGCGGAAGTACAAGCTATTCATGAAGGAGTGAAGCTGGCGGCCGAGCGTTCGGAGGCCACAATCATGCTCCAATCAGATTGTGTCACGGCCATCAATGCCATTACTGGCGTATCGTTAGATTTTTCAGCTTATGGTCTTATGATTAGAGAAATTAAGGTGCTACTAAGTGATAGGGTTTTTATTCCTGTTAAAGTTTCTCGTGAGCAGAATAGAGTTGCAGATTGCCTAGCAAACTATGCTCGTTGTGGGGATAGTACAGCATGTTGGCTGGGTCACCCTCCCCCTTTTGCAAGTGATCTTGTTGCTAAGGATTGTAATTCTGTCATTATGGAATAAAAACCTATGACTTCTGCAAAATAAAATAAAATTCTATGGCGATGCAGAGAGATGGCGTGGCTCGGGAGGGCGCTCCAAAAGGCAGGCCGGGTTATTGAACAAAACCCCGGCAGCGTGAAGGACGCGTACAACCGGGCAAAGTACTGGCTTGGGGCAGGTACGCCTGAGGCGGCCCCGGTGAACCCTGCGGCGGCCGAAGTGCATCATATGGAGCCTGTGATGGAGATGGACAATGACGGCGAGTGGATCCTCTGGCTCGCTGGACTCGGCCTTGTGATAGTCGCCGGGATTGTGGTCGCTGTCTATCTCCGCGGCGGTGGCGGCGGAGGAGGAAACGGCGGCGGCGGCGGCGGCGGCGGCGACGGCGACGGCAACGGTGGCAACGGCACCGGCACCGGCGGCAACGGCACCGGCACCGGCACCGGCGGCAACGGCAACTGATTGATCGGCTGAGCGCGGGCATGGCAAAGAGCAGCTTTTGGTTAGGATTGTACGTTAACGTTCTTACCATGATGTATCCTCCTGTCCGTGTGTCCGTCAGTTCAGTTCTGCTTCAACCCAGTTTATCATATGTCGGTCTTATGCAACCTATATGACAGATTTGAACATCGGCTTTATTTGGATCAATGGGATTTTTAATCTGGAATTTTATCTAATGTTTATCAGTCTTTACTTATGAGTGTGCAAATGTTGATTTTATCTTTGGATGCGTCCTTGAGGCAGATTTGGCTTAAACAGCGTCGTATATATAAATTCAACGGCCAATGCGTTGGTTCCACAGAATGTATATATTCGAACGAAATGTTGATTCATATGATACATACTCATCATTATGGAGTACACTTCAACCTTTTCATTACACTCGCTGATAAAGAAGTTGTGCAATGTATACAAATCCGCTAGACTATCACTGATACAATTATGAGAGTTTCCTCCCCAACTAAAAATCATGACAATAGCCTACACACTGACACTCCGGTTTGTCAACTGCCATGCAAAAGACAATGCCATTGAAACTTTGAAAACCTCATTACCAAGGTTGAATCCAAGATTTGCAACTGTTCTTCAAAGCTACATGTACAAACAGAAAAGGGCATGAGGCAAAAATGAAGATAGGATAATGTCGTTGTTATGCGACATTATCTTGTTATAAGGGAAATAAAATGAACATAGGATACAATGAGCATCACCTTATTATGATCGCTTAAAAATGTCGCTACAAAACATTTCAAGGTAGTGATAGCCATAGTAATAGGTCGGTGAAGGTGACTGCTCCTATCGACACTATGTTAGGCGGTTGAGATGTTAAAGTGTGCTCCAGGAGTTGAAAGGCCAATGGTGGCAATTGTGCGGTCGCTTGGCATGAGGTGTGCCACCAGGTCGAATTCGCAGGCCTTGACACCAACAATAATAATAAAAGATGGGATGTGCCCTCAAGATCAACATCGAGCACTTCTCCGCTTTTGGGCAGTACTAGGTAAAGTCAGCGCACAATGTGTTATCTGCCCGGTTGGCCGGATCCTTGCTCTGGAGAGCAAATTGTTCAGGCTGCACAACGCTTAAGTGCAAAACCCTTTGCATGACTGACCTCCAAGAACAGATGTTGGACTTCAGATCGCTTGAAGCACACGGACATGATCAAGGAGGATGAATACATTGTGCATCTACTCTCAGGCTGTATCTTCGACAGGAAAGTTTGGTCTGCATGCCTCCAGTCTGCAAACTAGTGGATTGTGGCCAAAGTGATTAAAGGTACAAAGTTCAAAAATTATTAATCGGCATATATGCAAAAAAGATATATGTGAACCACACTAATACTGCATTTAGAATTTAAATGGGCCAAACTTTTGTGGTTATTCATACCCTATGGCAGATTAGAGATCACATCTCTAAAACACATCATGTAAAGCAGAATGAGATCAAGCACACGTACTGACCTAGCTTGAATCTTGATAGAAGGCCAATGTAGTAACAATGCCAAGATGCACCTTTTGAACTGTTGCTTGCACTGACAGGGACTTTGGACCTAATAAACTGAAGCTATCATCGATCATCCAAAGGCAAACAAATTAGACTTCCAAGGAAACAAGCAGCCATGGACCCATCAGTAAGCTGAATGCTAAAATGCAATGAGCAGTCAGTATGATAGTTTCTCGCTCATTTTGCAAGAAGAGGACCCTTCTGTAAATGTCAGATATTAAGTTCACCACACAATTCTATTCATTAAGAAAACTGATATATGGTTGCAGTGGCGGAGCCAGTGGGGGGACGAGCGGGGCCAGGCTACCCCCAATGGATTTAGCAGAGAATTTAATAGTTGCCATCTTATCAATATTGCCATCTTCGCCATCTTCGCCCCCCTATCCTATCAATATTGCCATCTTCGCCCCCCTATCCTCAAATTATCCTGGCTCCGCACCTGTACCATTGCAACTATGCATGCAAACTGGTAATATATTTATGATTTACGAGTTGGCACCTCACATATACAAAATGACTAAATTGTGGCGTGAATCAACTTGGTCAGGTTTTCGAATTGAAACAAACTTGTGGTCGGTGGCAAGCTGGGAGGGCAACAAAAAAATATGGACCGATCAGAGAACCATTGACAAAAACAAATCACATATTCAAGCAAAGCATAATGAGATCGAGCACATGTACTTACCTAGCTTGAATCTTGATGGAAGGCCGGTGTAGTATGCAGTAACAATGCCAAGATGCGCCTTTCAAACTGTTGCATGCACTCACAGGGATTTTGAACCTAATAAACTGACGCTTCCCTCGATCGTACAAAGGCAAACGGATTAGACTTCCAAGAAACAAGCTGCCATGGTAATCAATAAGCTGAATGCTAAAATGCACTACGGAGTCAATATGATAGTCAAGAAGAGGAGCATTCTTTAAATGTCAGATATCAAATTCACAACACAATTGCATTCATAATGGGTTGAACTGGTATACCGTTGCAACTAAGCGTGCAAACTAATATATTTATTTAAGCGTGCGATTCATTATGAAGAATGTCAAATGCGTAACAAGTAATACAGTAGATTGATAACTTATGAGTTGGCAACCGATATATGTATATAATGCCTAAATTGTAGCATGAATCAACTTGGTCGGGTATTCGAATTGAAAGAGACATGTGGTCGGCGGTCAGCCTGGACGAGACGAGCGGTCTTTCGGACCGGCTCATGGCTCGCTTGGTTCGGGCCGGCTCGGTAAAAAACTCGACCGGTCCGAGCCCTGAAAACAGGACCGAAAAAACCTCGGTCCGGTCCGGTTAAAGCTCGGCCCAACCGAGCGGACCGAGCGAAGCTCCGATGGCATGTCGGGGGCATGGCGGGAGCGTGTCGGGGGCTTGCCGGAGGCGTGGTTGTGGCGTGTCAGGTATGTGGTGAGGGCGTGGCGGCCCAGGCGTGGTCGTCGTCACGGTGGCCGTCAGCGGCTTCGTGCGGCCAACGGTCTCTCTGGCCCCAGAAATCATGTCCACTAGACCTGCTCCACTTGGATCTATTAGCTCCGCCAAAAGAATCGACGAGCAAGACCCTACATCGCTGCACCAGCCACCGTCCCTTTCATCTTCGTCCACCGGCCGTCATGTCAGATTCGTCGCCGTTCTTCTTGGATATGTAGCTTCCTCTAATACTTCTCAAGCTCCCAGACATCTTTTCGATGAGCTGCGCTTCCTCTAGCAAGATATCTCTCTGATGAGCGGTCGCCGGAGCTCTAGAGCATGCTATGCCCATGTTTTCGCCGGTCCTCTCGGTCCAGCCCAAGCTCGGCCATTGCCAGTCCGGTCCCTGAAAACAGGACCGCGATGCTGCTCGGTCCGGACCGTGTCCACCCTGAGTCGGCGGCAAGCTAGGAGGGCGACAAAACAAAATTACGTACGGATCAGAGAAGCAACCACATAAACAAATCACATATTCGAGTAAATATTGGAACTACTTATTACAATCGCTCACAAAGAGCATAAGGATGCATATCAATCCTCCTTATCGGTCCAAATTCCATCCCAAAAGCTAGGGTTTGAAGGATTGCAGAGAACAGCAAGCACAATGTAGAAATCAAGGGCAAATGGAAGAGAAACCTTTTATTGTGGCAGCCGACGGTGTGTGCGCGGCGAAACAACGGGTTGTCCCCGGCCGTAGCAACGAACGAGTCTAGTAAGGCCACAGCATGGGTGACGGCGTCCCTTGGCCAGCTCGTGGACGAGGCCGCCGCCACCCATGGCTTGAGGCTGCCATTGCCTCACCACTAGCGGCCGCCGCCGGCCTGAGCCGAGACGAGCAGGAGCAGCGCGCGTGGGCCAGGACGCCCGAATGGCTGCTGGGGGGTAAGGGGAAAGAAAAGAGGCAATGTCGTACTGCGGCTGCCGGACCTTGTCCTTTGATCCGCTCCGGTGGCATGGCGGCGGGGATGGGGAGGAGGGAGGGGGCCAGCCCAAGGCAGAAAGAAATCCAGGCAGTAGGCCAAGGAGAAGCAGGAGGGACGGGCGCCGCCGCGACGGAAACAAGAGGCGATTTGGTGGCGCCGCCGTATGCGTGGGGAGACGACAATGTGTGGGCCGGCTCGATGGCCAACGAAGGGAAGATAGGAAGGTTGGCCCACTCCTCCCCACGGTCTCTTTTCTCGCGACCGATCCGACCGCCCCTTCGTGTCCCTTTGTACTCCCTTTTTTACTCTGCATATTAGCTTTGTTTAAAGTTACAGTATCTCTACTTTGACTAAATTTATAGAAACATGAATGTTAAATTAATATTGTTATATTCATTACGAAAGGTAATTTCATGATATGTATATTTGGTATTGTAGATGTTGATATTTTTCAATATATATCAGCTCAAACTTTATAAAGTTTGACTTGACCCAAATCTAATATGCGAAGTAAAAAGGACCGGAAGGAGTACTTAACTGGTCACTTGGCCAAGTAGTACAAGTAGCACTCCTTCTGTAAATTAATATAAAAATGTTTAAATTATTAAAATAATATTTTAAATGTTTATATATTAATTTACGAAGGGAGTATTACTTGATAGTTGATACTTTGCTTCGCATTTAAAATTACATTAAAAAAGGTCATCGAGAAAGGCCTACGAACACTTTTCGGAAAACATTCGTGTTTGCTGACTTACTTAGCAAACAAAATACATTACAAAAATTATATTCAGGAGTAGTAATTTAATCGTTCAATATTTTGTTTCTTGATTATCCTTTTTTAGTAGTCTTTATTACAGAATTCTTAGATTTTTCATTTTGATGAGCCTCATTTTAAGGAATCCATGGAATAATGAATTAAGGAGGAAATGATATGAGTCTAACGCTTGCAAGAAAAAATCTCATGATAGTGGGCCCTCAACACCCATCAATGCATTTGACTGGTCGTTACTCTCGATGGTGAGGATGTTATTGATTGTGAACCCATATTAGGCTATGACACAGAGGAAGGGGAAAATTGCAGAAAACGAACTATTATACAATACTTACCTTATGTAACAAGGATATAGAGAGATTGTAGAAAGGGTAATGATGATTAGGGACTCCATTGTTGTACATCGTAGTACTTTTTTTTCTCGAATATGCACGAACATGTGTGTCATATTTTATAAAAAAGAGAAGGAGGTAAAGAGCCCCTCCACGTGAAATATGTTACTCCCTCCGTCCCAAAATTTTTGTCTTATGTTTGTTTAAAAATGAATGTATCTAAATACTAGAACGTGACTAAATATATTTATATCTAGATAAATTTAAGACAAGAATTTTGAACGGAGGGAGTACCATACAACGTAGCAGTGGCGGAGTTTGAGACAAAATAATGGGGAGGGCGGAAGGGGCAATGGGCTTGAGAGGGGGTAAACATAATTATTTTCAACTGATTTTTAATAATAAAAAATAGGCCCAATATAAAGGTCTATAGTCTTGTTTTCTTTTGAGCTGGGGGGCATGGCCCACGTTGCCCCCCACTAAGCTCCGCCACTGCAATGTATAGTACTATGTATTGGGACTTCAGAGTGCGGGTTAATTAACATTAGATTTAGTTAGATCCTTCCTCCATTATTTCTATTTTTTGCGGGGAATTTGGAGAGCCTTTATTCAACACACCGACCAGGCACTACCTAGAGAATGTCACGTGGAAACCAAGTTACAATGGAAACTATGTGAAACCACTTTCGAAAGTTTCTGGATATTCTATAAACACTACAATATATTAAGAAGGTGGTGTTTGGTTAGCATGTGAAATTTCAACTTCAAACACAAAGTCATTTATGGGGTACAAAAAAAAACAATTCAACAATTAATAATGATGTTTATTGTTTGGCATTATTTTATTACCATTTTTTTCTATTCATACCACATAAATGAATTAGATTTGAACTTCTAATTTTACATGGTAGTAAAACAACACTCTCTAAGAAATATATTACTTTTTGAGTGTTTTTTTAAACTTCGAAACATAGTTTTAACGTGGTTTTCATTGGTTTTCATCGTAGCTTGGCTGCCATCTACTCCCTCCGTTCCTAAATATAAGTCTTTAAAAAGGTTTTATTAGTGAACTACATACGGATGTATATAGACATACTTTAGAGTGTAGATTCACTCATTTTGCTTGGTATTGTAGTGCCCCAGATGTAATCCTTCCATTTTTAGAACCTATCTCATGTGGGTCCACCTTGTCAATGCTATGAGAGAGCCCATGCTCATTATTTCATGTGTTGCCACCTTATTATTTTCTCTTCCCATGCATGCATACATAACATATCATGTCATGGCCATGTCTTTGTGTTGTTGCCTTGTGGTCTTATGATTTCATGTGGTGCTTGTGATCTTGTGTGGTGATGTGAGATATGAAGCTTGTTTGGATTATGCTTTGTGCTAATAGGTTCATCCATGTTGGGTTGCTTAGGTTTTAAAACCCTTTCCTTTCTCTTTTGTCCCAAGCTTAAGATACTCTTCTTCCTTTCATGTTTTTAAAAAAAAAATGCCTATGAGTTAGCAGGTTTTGTGTTGGATATGGAGGGGTATGTTTTCTATTTTGAAAACAAGTTTTAAAGGTGCAACTAACTACAAAACAGCCAATGATAATGCTGTTTTGTAAATATTTAGTTTCCCCAAATACATCTCTGTTATTTTATTTAAATTGGTTATATTTTTCCATGGTCAGGGGTATTTTTGCTGTATTTTTATCCCAAGTGGATTTTTCTATGTATTATTTTCTTCTGTGGCTTTTCCTGTTAATAGAAAGGCCCAGGGTGTTTTTTTTTCTTTAAGTGGCGCCACCCTGTGGGCTCCCTCCCACAAGGCCGGCCCACTGCCTTACCCCTTCGTGCACAGGAGCCCAACTCGCCCCCTCCTTTCCCGTGACGCCGTTCCCTCCCAGCGCCCCCTTTCCGTCAGGCTCCAGAGAGAGATCACGCCGACACCGTGAGCGCGCACGTCGAGACCCCTCCTTATTACCTGGGCGTTAGTGCCCCCCTCGTCCTAGGGTTCCTCCCTTTCCTCTCCTGCCGCCGCCACCTCTCCTCTCCCCCTCCATCTCTCCTTCTCCTTCCCAGATAGGCTCTGTAGAGATCCAGTAGCAGAGAGAGATAGAGAGCTCCGCTGCGTCTACCCCCGCCTCTTCGTCGAACTTCGCCGGCGACCATGTCTGGGGGCTCGGGCAGGGTGCCCGCGCTCCATTCCCGGCGCTAGGAGCTCCGGAGGACGACTGCACCGACGTGCTCGACCTCGTCAACAGCAAGGTCCTGGTGATCTTCGGCTTCTTCCTCGGTTCTGCGTCAGGCTTGCAACAACCCTTCTTCCCCTCTGATTCGGCTCCTTCTCCTTCGGGTCGACGCTTTTCCTTCCTTCCCAAGGTGAGCAAGACTCCCCCTCCCCCTTCTCCGTCGGGTGGTACGCAGTAGGAAGCCCGGCGGTGATCTTGCGTCTCTGTGCGTAGCAGGAAGCGACAGTAGTGTGTGTGGTGCAGAGCTGGTGTAGGAGAGGTGTGTTCGTTAGTTCATTAGCAGAGAGGGTTACCTCCTCGAAGCCTGAGAGGTTTTCTCCTTCGTAGAGCAGTAGCAGTAGCCTTGCAGCACGGGCGTCGACCTCTGTCGCCGGCGTGCGCGTGTTCTGCAGAGTAGAGGTAGGCAGATCCAACTGTTCTAGTTTTGGTCCCTTTCTGTGTCAGTAGACGATTTGTAGCGCAGTGGTTGTTGTCTCTGTTTGTTCTCTTGAGGTGCAGGGTTCGAATCCCCTGTGGTGCATCTCCCCCCTTTTTATTTCATTTTTCGGTTGATAGTAGTAGCAGCATGTAATGCCCCAAGTGTGGAACCTTCCCTATTTGGAACCTGTTGCATGTGGGTCCACCCTGTCAGAGATATGACGATGTCACTTGTGTCTATGATTTCCTGTGCCACCTTGTGTCCCTTGCATATCTTCCTTGCATGCATGCTTAGCATAACATAACATGTCATCTCCTTGATCTTGTGATTTCATGTGACTCTTATTTTTAGTTTCCCTTGCACGCATGCAAACCATGATGCTTCATTTCATTTCTTGTGTGCACATATCTTGCTAGGTGTGTTTGGGTGATCTTGTGATTTTATGTGTGGTGGCATAAGTGTTGTGGAGTGTAGAGTTTGGCATGGTTTTATTTTCAACCACTTGTTAGTTTCCATCCTATCCCTCTTTAATTCCCAAGTTAAAAATCTATTTGCTTCTAGGCTGTTTTTAAAATGTTGCACCTTTAGAGCATTTTAGTTGGTATGTGGGGATGAAACAAAGGGGTTTTTAGACTTATTTGGGTTGGAGTTTTTCTTTTGTTTTCAGATTAATTTAATCTGTTTGTCAACTAATTTTAGTTGCAAAAATAACATTTGGGTATTTTATAAATTTTGGGCATAAATCCCTTGTGCCCAGGGGCATTTGTTGTTATTTCTTTTTAGGCCTTTGTATTTCTTGGTGCATTATTTGCTGTGGTGGTATTTATATGTATATGAGAGGGCCTGATTCTTTCTTTTCCTTTGTTCCTTCTCCCTGGCATTGAGGCCCAAATTCTCCTGGGCCCAAGTCCCTCGCTCCAGCAGCAGCAACCCAGGAGACGACCCTCTTCTTCCTCCTGGCGACGTCACTCTCGTACGAACCTTGCTCCACCTCCCGACCGCCTCCCCCCCAATCCAGCGGCTCCAGCTCGCCTCCCGAGACGATAAAAGGAGCCCAGGTCCTCCTCCTCCGCCCTAGGGTTCCCTCTCCTTCTCCCCAGCGCCGCCACCTTCCCCCTTCTCTCTTTCTTCCCTGGTAAGCTTCTGTAGAAGTAGCAGAGAGAGAGAGTGCAGCGCCGCCACCGTCAACCCCGCCGTTCCCGTCGTCTCCGGCACCGGTGGCCATGTCCGGGGGCTCGGGGTGGTTCCCCGCGCTCCATTCCCGCCATCGTTGAGGTCGAGGAGCGACCTCAACGACGGCCAGGACCCCGTCATCGCCTCGGTCCAGGGGTTCTTCTTCTTCTTCTTCAGTAGCAGCAGCAGTTTGCCCCTCCCTCTCCGTCGTCTCGTCGCCGTGGGTTCCCTCCTTCCTTCCCCAAGGTTAGGCGCCTTCCCCTTCCTTCGTCCTCCCTTCTCCCTCGTCGGCTTCGGCTAGCCGTAGATGCTGTACTGCTGTGCCGAGTCGTGATGTGCGTGCGTTGTTGGGTGGAGAGGCAAGTCGCAGTAGTAGTAGAAGGGCCTTGCTAGCACCACGCAGCAGCAGCAGGGTAGCGTCGGAGTAGGCCTAGTGGCGCAGTAGCAGCAGCAGCTCGACGAGCAGCCGGAGCTTCTCTGTCGCCGTGCTTCCTAGTCGAGCGATACTGCAGAAGCAGCAGAAACGCCGGTGCAGTCCGGGTAGCCAAGGCGGCACCTTTTCCCGTGCTCACGGCGGGAATGGAATCCCTGAGGCCCCCGCGTCCCCCGCCGAGGGTCCTCCTGGGCGTAGGTTGTCGAGAGAGGCGCCGCCAGCTCTCTCTCGTTCGGCCGCGGCGGGGCTCTCCTCTGTAGTGGAGAGGGCTCTTCTGTTTTTTTCAACATGTTGTAGCCAGACGTCGATCCGTAGCGTGGTGGTAGTGGTAGCACTGTCATCGCATGTGCCTATAGGAGGGCGTGGGTTCGAGTCCCCGCCTCAGCACCTTTTTTTTTGGTTTGTTTTGTTTTTCGGTTCAGTGACCTGCAGGCAAGCCTTACCCTGCGTTTTTGCTTCTCCTGTCAACAGCTAATGCAGCAGCCCAGTGGTGTGCATGGTGTTGTTGCACTAGGGGATCTGGGGTTCGAATCCCAGTGAGCCCCCGTTTCTTTTTCTTTTATATTTTCTTTCTGTTTTTGGAGTTGTTCTTCCTTGCTATGTGTGCAACTCCATGTCTAGCTCAATGGAATACTCATGCCCTATGTATTTCTTTCCTTCCATGTTATTTGATGGAGGGGTAGGAGTAGATTTGTGATGGTAGTAGTGGTGTGGATCTAGGTGCTTGTGAGATGGTGCTTGAGGTGTTATGTGTGTGCAAGTGTGTGTATATTTGTGATTTTACTTGTGTGCCTTGCTAGGCTAGTGCATGTGGGTGCTAGTTGTCCTCATGATGGTGGCCTTGTGCAAGTTTGTGTGAATGTAGGGGTGCCCTCCCTCACCACATATAATTGTGTGTGAGAGCTTATTCTAGTGTTTATTGCCACCATAACATGTGTAGGTAGGTGCTTGATCTAGAGCAAGATGTGTTTGTGGATGAGGTGAAGTATACGTTTGTGTGTGGAACTTCTCCACCTTTGCAAAACTATGCACCTTCACATGTCTATATGTGAGAGGGCATGGTGTTTGTGTGTGGGGATAGTTTGGTAGATGTGTTGGTGTTGTTGATGTGCATGACACAAACATGGGGTTCAAACCCCCATGTCACTTTGTCATTGTGTACATGAAACTCACCCTATGTAGATGCCATCTTAGAAGAATACCTTATGGAGTTGCATTTACATTTTGTTGAAAGTTTGGTCCTTGAATCCATGGTATAGGAGGAGCCCAAGGGCATGGATTTTTGTGTGTTAATAGTAGGGGTTTGTGCTCAACACCCTAGTGGTGTCAACTACCTCTTGGTGACATGTGTGTGCAAACTATGCCTAGACAAAGTGGGCATGTGGCTGGAAAATTCCAGATTTTGAACTTTGAAAATTTCACTAAGTCTGGGATGCTGGAAACATTTTCTTCCCGTGTAGATGAGGATGTGTTGGTCATTCTGTTGAGAACTGGACTTAGTTCAGTGCTAGTATTTTGAATTGTTTGTGAAGCTTCCTGTCAATTTTCAAGTCATTTGGAGTCCAGTAGCTTGTGTTTTGATTGCTGCCAAAAAGCTTCAGAACAGAAAACAGAAACTCAGGTGCAGGAATTTTCACTAAGTCCGTGAGATCTTATGGTTTTGGGAAAGTTTGTGGCCTTGTATCTTCTATAGTTTAATTCCTTTTGCTGTGATTCTTTCTGGTGCTTATATTGTTCTTGGTTGGCAACAGCCACATATATTATTTGTCATGTTTGAAGACCTGTAGCTATGTTGCATGTTGCTTCCAAACAGCTAAGATGCAGAAACTGGCAGATTGTGTAGTTTCGCCATTTTGTTCAAAGTTTGTGCTTAATTGATGTTGTGGTGTTCTACCTTGCTCCATTTCATTCATGTTGGGTTAATATGTGTCCTGGCAACCTGGGAATACCAGATTTGTGCCAAATGTGTGTGTGGTGTTGAATCTTTCACGTAGAGCTTCATATCTTGTTTCGTTGATTCCCGTTGATCCGTAGTTCCGTTTGCAATGTTCCTTATATGGTTTTGCACCATTTTTACGAGTTGCATCTGTTCATGTCATTCTCATACCTGTCTCATACCCGTTGATCTCTACAACACACTATCGTGTTTGCTTTCAGCAAAATTTCTAATCGGTATCAATAATTGTACAATTATGTCCATGTTTCTCAAATAACAAGCATATATGTCTCCTGGTTTTGATGAATCGGTTGAGATTTTCGCAACGCTTGACTAGCTAAGACATGAAGATCGTCCTTATCGTCATCACCATCGTCACGGGCATCATCGAGATCATCATCATCATCACCAACAGCATCTCCATCTTCACCCCATCTCACTTTACCATTGCAATCAGACTTGCATCTTGCACTATTCATCCCCTCTACTCTACCGGTGTTGATTACTCGTTTGTGGTGAATGCTATTGAGTTTTGTTGGAGAATTATTGTTATGACTAGATTGTTCATCATATTTTCATCCACATGATCATGCTCTCTTTTATGTCTTGTGAGTAGTTCCTTTAGTTATTGAGGACATGGGAGAAGTCTAGTTGATAGTAGTCATATGATGTTGAAGTAATATGTGTTGATTGATATTTAAATTATGGTGTTATTCTTCTAGTGGTGTTATGTGAACGTCGACTACATAACACTTCGTCTTTTTAAGGACCTAGGGAAATGCATCGTGTATAAAGAATTCTTATGGTGGGTTGCCGGAGTGACAGAAACCTGAACCCCAGTTCGCATACTTTTTCACGAGGGAGTGTTGGATCCTAAAGCTTATTGCTATGGTTAGGCTTTGCCTTAATTCCTCTCTTGTATTTGCGGATGCTTGCAAGGGGTTTAACCATAAGAGCGTACTTGTCTTATCCTAGACGGTGCACTAGTTAAGGTCCACCCACATAACACTTATCAATACAAAACATAGTACTAGACAGAATATGGCGAAATCACTTGACTATCGCTCCCATGTGTCCGCATGAACGCCCTAGTCTTTATAAGTTTAGTCCCTCGGCTTATCCTTTGTGTTCAAAAGGATTGGTCCACTTGCTGCACCTCGACACCATTTACTTTCCTTGCATTTGTTTCCTTGTTGCTTATACCAGAAAACCCATAAAAAGTTACCTTTCAGTGCTTGCAGTTATTCCTTGCTCAAGATCGTTTGTCAGTACCTTCTGCTCCTCGTTGGATTCGACACTCTTACTTATCGAAAAGGCTACGATAGATCCCCTACACTTCTGGGTCATTAGGAAGTGCAACCAAAAGGGAGGTGGAAGGAAACCTAGTTGTGCTCCCATGGGAAAGGTGGGTCATGGGTGAGCACCGTCATGACAACGACGAGCAAGCACGGGGAGAGGCCGACATGAAGGGCTTGGTTGAAACCGTCGATTGTCGTGGTGTGTGATATGTATCCGTCGTATCTATAATTTTTGATTGTTTCATGCCAATATTCTACAACTTTCATATATTTTTGGCAACTTTTTATAATATTTTTGGGACTAACATATTGATCGAGTGCCCAGTGCCAGTTCTTGTTTGTTGCATGTTTTTTGTTTCGCAGAATATCCATACCAAACGAAGTTCAAACGTAATAAAAACTTACGGGGATTTTTTTGGAATATTTATGATTTTTGGGAAGAAGAATCAACGCGAGGCGATGCACAGAGTGCTCACAAGCCCTGTCGCCACGGCCAGGGGGTGGGACCGCGGCAGGCAAGCTTGTGGCCACTGCTTAAGGCGGTTGGATCCCTTCTTTCGCCGCATGAAAGATAACATCCGAAAGAAAATCGTGTTAAAATTTCAGGTCAATCGGAGTTACGAATCTCCGGGAATTTAAGAAACGGTGAAACGCAGAATCTGGGAGTGCAGAAACAGAAGGACACAGAGAGAGAGATCCAATCTCGGAGGGGCTCTCGCCCCTCCGCCGCCATGGAGACCATGGACCAGAGGGGAAACCCTTCTCCCATCTAGGGAGGAGGTCAAGGAAGAAGAAGAAGGAGGGGGGGCTCTCTCCCCCTCTCTCCCGGCCGTGCCGGAACGCCGCCCGGGACATCATCGTGTGACGGCGATCTACACCAACACCTCCGTCATCTTCACCAACATCTCCATCATCTTCCCCCATCTATATTCAGCGGTTCACTCTCCCGCAATCCGCTGTACCCTCTATTTGAACATGGTGCTTTATGCTACATATTATTATTCAATGATGTGTTGCTATCCTATGATGTCTGAGTAGATTATCGTTGTCCTATCGGTGATTGATGAATTGCTATGGTTGGTTTAATTTGCTTGTGGTTATGTTGTTGTCCTTTGGTGCCCATCATATGATCACACGCGTGGATCACACCATAGGGTTATTTGTATGTTGATAGTACTATGTATTGGCAGGCTAGAGTGACAGAAGCTTCAAACCTAGCATAGAAATTGATGCATATGGGATTGAAGGGGGACCAATATATCTTATTGCTATGATTGGGTTTTACCTTAATGAACGTTAGTAGTTGCGGACGCTTGCTAATAGTTCCAATCATAAGTGCATAGAATTCCAAGTAAGGGATGACATGCTAGCAGAGGCCTCTCCCACATGATACTTGCTATCGATCTAGTAACGTAGTCAATTGCTTAGGGACAATTCCGCAACTCCTACCACCACTTTTCCACAGTCGTTAGACACTCGTAGTTGTTTCTTTATCTAACCAGCCCCTAGTTTATTTATGTGTTCTTTACTTTCTTGCAAGCCTATCCTATCACTCCTACAAAGTACTTCTAGTTTCATACTTGTTCTAGGTAAAGCAAACGTAAAGTGTGCGTAGAGTTGTATCGGTGGTCGATAGAACTTGAGGGAATATTTGTCCTGCCTTTAGCTCCTCGTTGGGTTCGACACTCTTACTTATCGAGAAAGACTACAATTGATCCCCTATACTTGTGGGTTATCAGTGTGGACCTAGGTCATTATGTCCACTACCTTCCCATCCCCATTGGTTACGGCTCGTGGCCTCGTGAAGTGCCATGAGCGCAGCGGCAAGGGTGCGAAGGACGGCAACGAGGAGAACAACAGAGGGTGTTCGGGACGTCGGGGTGGACATGATGGCAGTGAGCAGAGCTGCCTTGGCACCAAAGCGAGATCAGAGTGGATGGGGAAGAGTAAGATGCGGTGTGTGGAGATGGAAAGGAGGGGATTTAGTTGATCTCGTTTTATCTAACAATTGGTATAAGAACTTGGCAGTGAACAAAGTAACATTAAAGCAGTATCTTCCTCGTCATACTTAACCTCCATTGCAGCTAGATCGGATATGATCTCTTTTAAATTCTGAAATATGATTCAAAACATTACCTCCCTCAGGTAACCTCTGCATGAATAATCTTTGCTTCAGATGCATCTTGCTGGTGAGATCTTTTGTCATGCAAATCCCTTCCAGCTTTAACCATAGAGCGGCGATAGTTTTCTCGCTTAAAACTTCCTGCAAATTATTATTATGCAAATGGAGTTGAATTTGTGATAAAGCCTTACGGTCTCTTCTTTTCTTCTCAGGAGTCCAATCCTCAATTCTATTCTTCCTAAAATTGTCCAGTGCATCATCGTAGTCGGCCTTCACTGCGTTGTGCGGGCTAGGTTTTCACCCCGTCCACAAAATTCGCTGCAGTCCACCCCTTTCTCATGGACGACCCACAAGACGCACACTGTCAGGCTGGGACCAGGAGGAAAGGAGGCCCACACATCACCGCCTCAAACCCCAAACCATAACATGCAACGAAACCAACATCCTGATTTTTTGGCAATAGCGGCAAGGACATGTACAATGGTTGATAATATAGTCTTATCTTAAGTCTTACATGTAATTTAGAGATGACAAAAAAATGCCTACAATAGGTCATCTCTTAGCCTTATCTTTAAAAACTACCTATTCCTGTAAACATGGTGAGACATATTGTGCTAAGAGATTATCTCTTGCCTTCTCTTAAATAAGAGAAGGCAAACCTTTTTTACAAGTTCTCTATCGTTCACCTTATCATTTATCCTACTTGGCACCCTAAGATAGCACCAGTGTATATGCCCTAAAAGTACTAACAACAATAGATCATGCGATTCAGATTGACCACGCCACTCAAATGATTTCAGAAGCGGGTAGACTTGTGGTTTTAATAGGAGAATTGTGTATTTTCCAATCTATTAGTCTCTGCACTAAAAAACCAAGTTTATTAGAAACCTCATGTGAGGGCAGGGGAGTCCTCCTTTCATAAGAAGAAGAGAGTTGGTCCAGTTTATACGAAAAACCAGACCCGAAACCCTAACATTCTTGGTCAATCATGGAAAACCAAATGAAAACACACAAAAAGTAGAAAAAAAGAGGCACTACAGCTGGAGGATAAAGACAAGACAAATGCAATATCAAGGGACATCGTGGATGCTAGACACCAGAGCACCTAGACCCAAAACAGTTAGGCGAGTCTCAAGTGCAACACCACTCACCAAAGAAAAACCATCCATACCGTTGATAATTCTGTCTTGGACTCAAAAAATCATGTGTGGACATTATCACGTGGAAAACATCCTCGAAGGTTCAACTTTGACTATCCTACAATACTCACCAAAGAGCTCAACGCATCGAGCTCAGAGCGATTTTTTGTACATGTACAAGCATGCTTGCATCTTTTGCTCTGTACTCTTCGCTTTGCCGACCTCCGGCAACTCATCAAAAGCATCCAACATCCTATGCTCCATCCGCTGAAATGTCAATATGTTGCATGTTTTGTTTTTCTTTTCCAAACGCCTGCTCCGTCCCCCGTCATCCTTCTCCCCATGCGAAGGCACCGGGATATCAACCAAAGGTTGTGAGAGCCGACAAGTAACCTTGCTGGTAAAACACTCCCAAGATAATGGTGCTGCTTTAATACGCCATATTCACAACAACGTTGTATACCTCAACCAAAATGTTGGACGTATTGAAACCAAGCTCGGCATCGGACATGTAAAGGACTACATTACGAAAGACGAGGATGAGCCTGAGGGCGTGATGACCAGAACATAGCCTCCGAACACATCTCCCCTAATAATAAAGCGTGCAGCGCTTCTGGCGTCCGTCGTCGGTCATTTTGCAGAAAAGCCTTCACAGTTTCAGGTAATTAACCCGCAGTCCAATTTTAAGTCAGAACGAACCGTTTTTTTGTCATTTTGCAGGAAAGTCCTCACAATTTTAGATAACCAACCCGCGGTCCATGTTTTAGTCACAGCCGAACCGTTTTTTTGCATTTTTCATAAAAATCCCTGATGTTTTAGGCAATCAACCCGCCGTCTCTATGTAAGTCAGCCGAAACGTTTTTTTGTTTTAACAAAAAAAACCCTGACTTTTTAGTTAATCAATCCATATTTTATCTAAAATAAAATTATCAATATCTCTTAAACCGTAACTTCGATTTTAACATGTTATATATGAAATTGATTGAAAAAATGTGTAGAATCTAAATAAGATGTTATTTTTAGGGAGGCGGCCTTGCCTTTAGCGGCGTCGGCACGGGCGAGCAGGCTGCGCTCGGTCTTCACCCACGACGCACTGTGGCCCGCGTCTATCTTGGCAGCGCCGGCGTCCCGGCGCCGACGTACGCGCGCGGACTGCCGCCGCTGTCCGGTACTTTGTGACCCAACCCAACTCAACAGGCGAGAGTTGCAGCCGTGAATGGAGCGCTGACATCCACGAGGAGCCGCGCATGGTGTGCTCCCAGCGAGGCTGCAGACGATTGGCGCATCGGCCGGCGCCGGCGCCGCAGCCGTCATGTTGATGGTGCTGTTGCTGGTAGCCCTGGCCGTGGCGGTGGCAGCTACGGCGGCATAGACGGAGCAGGGCGCGAAGTGTCCACGGCGGCTTCTCGGCGCGCCTGACCGAAAGAGAGGCCAGCGACATGGCGGGCATGGATGGCATCTTAAGCCGTGAACCCCGAGATGCGGTGCGCGAGCTGCACACCATGCGCACACGTGAGTTCTTGGGACTCGACCAGAGCGAGGGTTTGTTCCCGCAGTCCGGCATGGTCGTCGACGTCGTCATCAGAGTGCTTGACACAGAGAACCGGTGTCTGGCCTGGGAGCAAGAGCTGCGGGGACGCGGGCCTCCGTGAGACGTCGCGTCCTTGAAGAGCACGTGCATGGTGTGGACAAGGTGTGTTGGGTGTTACCGTGTTGGCATGGCAGCAGCTTGAGCGCAGGGATCCTCGCCGGTATGGACGGCTGCGACGTACTCTTGCTCTCTCTTGTTACTGGTTCCTCCGCAACGGGGTCGCCATCGACGCGTTCGCCGCGGTGGAGCAGGACATGACGGCGACCTGCTCAGCTCGTAATGCCGAGCACGAGACTCTCCAACCTGTCGCCTTGAGCGCCACCGTGAGCGCGGGCAGCCCCGGTCGCGATTTCCCGGTGTACGTCGTCTTAGGCGCGAGCGCGACACACTCTTCGCCTTGTCCGCATCTCCAGCGGCGCTTGGACATGCGCATGTCGGCGCCGCGTCCTCCGGTGGCTTGTCCCAGCGCATGGCGATCACACTGTTATCCTTCCGCTCGGCCTGGTAGCAGCGCGAGCCTTCTAGCGCGCGAACGTCGTCATGGCCGGCGAACGCGATACAGCAGGCCCGCGAAGGCGCCGACCGGGCCAACAACGGTGAACGCAATGCAGCCTGCCCTCGAACACGCAACCCTCTCCACGCTCCGGGGACCGTGGCAAGACGCCGCATTCATTAACATTAGGGCGAGGTCTCGTCGGGCGCACACGAGCCGTGGAGAATCGGCGGCGGCGGCGGCGGAGCCGGAGCAGACGACTACATGCATGGTGTGTACACCAGCGGCGAGAGACGACGTGGATGCTACACTACCCCTCCGTCCCAGCCCCAGCACCTACGGCGGACGGCCTCCACCGGGGCGTCGGAGAAAGGACGGACACCAGAAGGTTCCATCCGGTTTGGACGGACGCGAGTCCACCGCTACAGTGAAAGTAAGGGCATGAACCGAGCCTACGGAGGAATGACGCCTTTGCGGTCAAAAAAGCGAGCCATGGTTACAGAGGATGAATGGTCGATATGGAGCTGTTACGAATGGACGGCGCTGATCTGTAGTTCGTACCGCGGGAGCGTCGTCGTGGAGAAGGGCTCGTTTCCTCCATTACAGTATTATATCATCACACACAACACAAGCCCAAGCCTCTCCTCCACCTGAAAGTGAAACAACCACGCTCTCGATCTCCCCTCTCCTCTCTCCTCTGGTTTTCAGATCTTCACCAGCTCGAGTGAGTTCCGTGCTTCTCATCCGAGTCGCGTCTCTGTTTTGAATCTTGCCTTCACTTAGTCGCTGCGTATGTTTTGTTTGCTCACACGGTCCGAGTAGTTTTGTGTTCTTGGATGGAATAGAAAAAAATGGCTTTTTTACCTGTTCTTTCTGTTCCAGTACATCAGATTCGAGTGTACTTTCAGCAGTTTTTGAGAACCAGCAGATGATGGAGTCCGACCGTGCCAACGATCGTTTTTTTTTTGATTTGGCGTGGGTTTCCCTGGATGGGATTGAAAAAGGCCTCTTTTTACTCGTTGTCTCTGTTCTCAACTTCTGATATGTCCGATTCAAGGGTTCTTTCGGTCGTTTATTATGGGAAACCGGCAGATCATGGTGTTCGAGGGTTCTTTCGGAGATGATGGAGTTCAACCGTGCCAACGATGTGGAGTTTGGTTTTTGCGTGCGTTTCTCTGCAAAGGGTTTTTGGGTTTGGACGGGTCATCCCAAGGTCGTTTCTTCCATAGTTCAAATCCTGTCTCTTGTGTGTGTGTTGTTTTGGCGAGGAGTGTTGAGATGTGCAAAAAATATATTATTGCCTTCTTCTCTTTTTTTTTTCCTTGTTGATGAAAAGAGCAGCCTTTCTTTTTTTGCAGAGGTTTTTTGGATTTGGACGGGAGGCCTCTTCAATAGTTCAACCCTGTCCTACTACCTCTTGGATCTCTCTTCCTTTCACCTCACATGTTTTTTAATCTTGATTTGTTCTCACAAAAACTTGAGATCTGTTTTTTTTTTTTAGCAAAGATCATGGGCCTCTTTTTTACAATCTAAAAAAAAAGGGGACTTATTTTTTGCTTATATTTTATCTATTCTAATAGGAGAAAGGGCTAGTGTAGGAGAAAAATACATTAGATTATACTATGAACACCGCCATGTGATCGAGTTCAAAGGAAACCATGCAGACGTACAAACCTATCGTATTACCTATTCTCTTTTTTTGAAGTGCTGTCTTTTTTTTACTTGTTCAAAAGGGCGGTCATTTTCTTTCATTTTGTGCTATCTGCTCCAAGAAATTCACATCTGAGACATTTGCCAAGGGATACTACCTGAACAATCTCTGTTCCATAGGAATCGTCTAAAAAGACAAAAAAAATTTACCTCTCTCTTTTGAGTTGTTATTTTTTACTTAAACACCCTGTTTTCCTGCTGGGTTCGATTCCATTTTCTTTGCATAAAATGAATTTGCCTTCTGATGTGAAGAAATGCAGCTATCCCGGTGTATGTCATGAGCATCTTCAAACTCCACTTTTCGGTGTGTGATGAGCTTACCAAACTGATTCGGCAATATTGGTGGGGAGTGGACAAGGGGAAGAGGAAAATGACATGGATGTCTTGGAACAAGCTACTCCTACCAAAATCTCAAGGGGGCCTTGGATTCCGTGACATGAGGGCATACAATCAAGCGTTGTTGGCCAAGCAGGTGTGGCGCTTACTCATGTCACCGAACTCGCTGTGTGCATCTCTCCTTCGTGCTAAATACTTTCCTAATGGGAACTTGGTCGACACGGTCTTCACTGGGAATGCATCGGCTGTATGGCGTGGCCTTGAACATGGGCTGCAACTCGTGAAGAAAGGTATGTTATGGAGGGTGGGCAATGGTATGAATATCAAGGTTTGGCGTGACCCTTGGATACCGAGGGGGATGCCGTTTATACCCATCACACCTAGGAGGAATGGCAGGCTGAAAAGAGTGCACGAATTCCTGAATGAGCAGGGAGGATGGAGGGTTGATCTGCTTCGTCAGTACTTCTGGCAACCGGATGTGGAGGCCATCCTAAAGATAAGAACGTCAGCAAGGTGGGACGATTTTATCTCTTGGCCATGGGAGAAGTCAGGGGTTTTGACTGTTAAAAG
Organism: Hordeum vulgare subsp. vulgare; assembly: GCF_904849725.1. Lineage (NCBI taxonomy): Eukaryota > Viridiplantae > Streptophyta > Magnoliopsida > Poales > Poaceae > Hordeum > Hordeum vulgare. Next base: position 31,981,074 of record NC_058520.1, on the reverse strand, counting down.
CGCTTATCATGTGGCAATGGCAATTCACTATGATCAGTTCAATCCAGGCTCAGCTAGTGCAGACCCTTCTGGTGACAGACCACTTTGGAAGCTAATATGGGATACAAAGGTCCCTCCAAAGCTCAAGAATTTTGCCTGGCAAGTTGCTTCGGGCTCCCTCCCTACTGATGCTGAGAAGAAGAGACAACATTTTGACCTGAATGGCTTTTGCCAGGTCTGCGATCGGGAGCAGGAATCGTCATTTCATGCTCTCCTTGCTTGTCAGCATGCAGCTAACCTGTGGGACACAATGCACCTCTATTTGGCTCTTTAATCTCCTCGACGAAGCTCAGGTATCGGTGCGCAGCAGAATTATCATGGTCCTATGGCGTTTCTGGTATGTTCGTAACGAGATTGTGCACGTGAAGACACCTCCACCACAAGATGTATCTTCGACGTTTTTGTAGAGTTACCATAATACCTTCTCCCAGATATCAAGCAGCGTGGAAGACATTATTAAAGGGAAATCTCCTGTGGTTCCTAATCAGTCTAGCCCCCCATGCAAAGCGGCTCCAAGCTTACCGTGGCCACGCCCGCCAGAAGGCATGGTAGCGCTGTCGGTGGATGGTTCATATGCGACATCTGATGGTTCAGCTGGTACGGGGATGATCTTGAGGAAGCCATCGGGGGATGTATTTTTTGCTGCCTATCTTAAGCTATTTCACTGCAATGATGCTCTGGAGGCGGAATTACAAGCTATTCATGAAGGAGTGAAGCTGGCGGCCGAGCGTTCGGAGGCCACAATCATGCTCCAATCAGATCGTGTCACGGCCATCAATGCCATTACTGGCGTATCGTTAGATTTTTCAGCTTATGGTCTTATGATTAGAGAAATTAAGGTTCTACTAAGTGATAGGGTTTTTATTCCTGTTAAAGTTTCTCGTGAGCAGAATAGAGTTGCACATTGCCTAGCTTCCTGTCAATTTGCAAGTCATTTGGAGTCTAGTAGCTTGTGTTTTCACTAAGTCCCTGAGATCTTATGGTTTTGGGAAAGTTTGTGGCCTTGTATCTTCTATAGTTTAATTCCTTTTGCTGTGATTCTTGCTGTTACTTGTAGTGTTCTTGGTTGGCAACAGACACATATATTATTTGTCATGTTTGAAGACCTGTAGCTATGTTGCATGTTGCTTCCAAACAGCTAAGATGCAGAAACTGGCAGATTGTGTAGTTTCGCCATTTTGTTCAAAGTTTGTGCTTAATTGATGTTGTGGTGTTCTACCTTGCTCCATTTCATTCATGTTGGGTTAATATGTGTCTTGGAAACCTGGGAATACCAGATTTGTGCCAAATGTGTGTGTGGTGTTGAATCTTTCACGTAGAGCTTCATATCTTGTTTCGTTGATTCCCGTTGATCCGTAGCTCCGTTTGCAATGTTCCTTATATGGTTTTGCACCGTTTTTACGAGCTGCATCTGTTCATGTCATTCTCATACCTGTCAAAGTAGTTTAGTGCAAAGTTCTGTCCAGAAACTTGCTGTAGTTTATTTTGCTTGTGCTAGTGAAAGAAATAGTGGTGCATGCTCAACTTTCATCTCATGCATCATGTGATTGTTGCATTGTGTGGTGTTGCTGTTCATTGGATGTTATTCTTATGTTGGGTAGCACCGGTAGCGGAGAACGAATACGTGGAGTCCAGAGAGTACGTGCAGAACGATCCAGAACAATTCCAAGCTGAGGATATCACAGGCAAGATGATATGACCTTGATTCCATCTCTAGACTTGTTATGTTAGTTCCGATTCCATGTCATATTGATCGTTGCCTACCACTGAAATTAAATTGCCTCTTCATATGCCATGAGCCCCAAACACCTTACTCTTTCCTAGCAAACTTGTATGGCTAGGTAGGCTTGCTCAGCTACTAATGTTAGCATTGTTAGTTGTAGGTGTTTTAAACTCATGTGGTGACATGAGCTTGATATCATTATATTAAATACTGTTGTTTGTTTAGTGCACCTATATACTTGGTAAATGACGGGAGTCCTAGCCTTTTGCCGGGTGTCTTGTTCCGTTATTGCCGCCTTAGTTACCGGTTACCGGTGTTTGATTCCATAATGATCGCTCCTAACACGTTCGGGGTTGTTATGGGGACCCCCTTGATAAATCGCGTAGTGTTAAGGCTTGTCCGGCAGGACCCAACTTTGGTATTAATTTGCTAATCACTTAATAATAATCTGCATAGGGAGTAGCTACCCCGAGGTTTCTTAATCAACAACCCTGGCCAGTGCTCCTCATGAGTGTTGGTCCAAACTGGTCTGCCTGTGGGGCCACCACAAGGAAACTTGAGGTTTGGTACCTGTAGCTAGTTCCATCAGGCGTGTCCTGAGACTAAGATACGCGGCTCTTATCGGGGTCGTCGACACGTCGGGAGGTCCTGCTAGCCTTGTCTTACCTTAGCGGTATATCTTGCGTATAGGAATCCCGGTGAAGCTTTGGTTTTCCCCAGAGTTGAGGTTTTCCTCTAAGGAATCCGACGAGATCACGAGATTCGTGATAGAGGATGCCTTTGCGGCCTGTGTTCGTTTGTGATGGACTAGTTGGAGCACCCCTGCAGGGTTTAATCTTTCGGAAAGCCGTGCCCGCGGTTATGTGGCAACTTGGAATATCTTGTTAACATCCGGTATTAGAGAACTTAAACATAAACTAATAAAATTGCCAACTGTGTGCGTAACCGTGACTGTCCCTTCGAAGATCTCTCTTCGATCGGGAACACGGTGGGGTTATGAATGCCGTAGGTGGGTGTTCAGGATCACTTTCTGATCAAGTATTCCCGATCGTTAGTGTAGACCATTTTCACTTCTCTTTTGCATAAGATAGCCACTTAATCAATCATAGGATGCAGCAGCCTGATACACTTCTTCCCTTCCTTACCCAATAACATGACTAGTTCTGGCACCGAGGTCGTAGATTGCTGAGTCCCCGTGGCTCACGGATTCCTCCGAAACTCCCAGCAGGTACAGGTACTCCCGAGACAGATGATCCCGACGGCACCCAGCTGGCGTGGCAGTACGACGAGGAGACATACCGCCTTTACGTGAACTATCCCGAGGACTGAGCCATGGTCGTGATCGTGGGCCTGCAGCGGGTAGCATAGCATTTTCCTTGTTTTGTAGTCCGTACCGGAACTACATTGTTTGTAACTGCGTTGTACTCTGTATTATTAATAAGAAGACAGTTGAATCCCAAATTGTCTACTTGTATTTATATTTCTGTGCTATGTTTACTTGCTTGTGAAACGCTTAGATGCGCTTCTTTCCTATTCGGGGGCCTCGACCCCCAGATCGGAAAGAACCGCATCTTGGTCGTTACACAGCAGCAGAGAGGTTAACCTGCTATGTTCCCCTCCTCTGTCGAGTGCATGGTGACTAGTAGAGTGGTAGTGGTGCTCTGGTTTACTAGAGGGGGTACTGGGTTCGAATCCCAGGAAGCCCCCCTTTTTGTTTTTGTCTTTGCTGCAATTTTATTTCATCCTTGCTATTGTTGTTCCTGTTACAATCATAGGTGGCCATGGCATCTTGTTTTATTATTTTTCTTTGCTGTTATAACTATGTTAGGTGATGTAGTGTGTGTGGATGGCTTCTGAGAGTTGCATGTATGTGTGAGGCCATATAAATATGGATTTAGCTTTACATGTTGTGTGTGCTTGGTGGTGCTTCCTAGTAGTTTATCCTAGGTGATGCTAGCAAGTGAAGTGGTAGCTTGTGTAGGCTCTTCTTTGTTGTAGGTTCTATCATTTGTTGATGCACTAGGTTGTGTGTTTATATATGGAGTGGACCTTGTTCTAGTTGGTTGCTAAGATAATATGTGTAAGTGTGTGGTGTTGACCTTGAGTATGTTGTGCTTGTGGGTGATGTGGACTAGGAGTGTGTGTGAGTAACATCTCACCTTGGCAAGCAAGCCTTACACCTCCACATGTCCATATGTGAGAGGGCATGGCATGATATTTGTGTGAGAAGCTTAAAAGTAGGGGTTGTGGAGTTGATGTGCATGACACAAACATGGGGTTCAAACCCCCATGTCACTTTGTCATTGTGCACATGAGCTCAACCTTTGTAGTTGTTGTTTTAGTAGGAACTACATGAAATGATGCCCATTCCCTAGGCATGATTTGGAGTAGTTCCCTCTCCCTTAATTTGTGGTCACTTGTTACAAGTAGGTGCCCACATTTTATATATGATTTTAGGGTAGAAACTCCCAAGGAATCTAGTGGTGAAGTTAGTTTTGCCATTGGGATACTTTATGGAGTGGACATATTCAGATTTGTTGCAAGTTTGATCTTGGTTTCCATGGAATAGGTGGAGCCCAAGGGCATGTGTTGTTGTGTGATAGAAGTAGGGGTTTTGCTTTACACCATAGTGGTGTCATTTATCACTTGGTGTCATTTGCATGCAAACTATGCCTAGACAAAGTGGGCATGTGGCTGAAAAAGTCCAGCTTAGTGAAATCTGGAATTTCACTAAGTCTGGGAATTCTGGATACATTTTCTTCTCCTATAGATGAGGATGTGCTGGTCATTGTGTTGAGAACTAGCCTTAGTTCAGTGCTAGGATTTTGGACCTGGTATGTTTGTGAAGCTCCCTGTCAAATTTCATATCATTTGGAGTCCAGTAGATTGTGTTTTGATTGCTGTCAAAAAGCTTCAGAACAAAGACAGAAATTCAGGTGCAGGAATTTTCACCAAGTCCCTGAGATCTGATGGTTTTGGGAAAGTTTGTGGCCTTGTATCTTCTAGAGTTTAATTCCTTTTGCTGTGATTCTTGCTGGTGCTTGTAGTGTTCTTGGTTGGCTACAGCCACATATATTATTTGTCATATTTAGAGGGCTGTAGCTAAGTTGCATGTAGCTCACAAAGAGCTAAGATGCAGATTGGGGCAGATTGAGTTGTATAGTCATTTTGATCACTGTGTGTGCTTAGTTGATGTTGTGGTGTTCTACCTTGCTCCAATCCATTCATGTTGGGTTGTTACATGTCTTGGAAACCTGGGAATACTAGATTTGTGCCAATTGTGAGTGTGGTGTTGATTCTTCCACGTAGAGCTTCATATCTTGTTTCGTTGATTCCCGTTGATCCGTAGCTCCGTTTGCAATGTTCTTTATATGGTTTTGCATCGTTTTCACGAGCCGCATCTGTTCATGCCATCCTCATGCATGTCAAAATATCTTAGTGTAAAGTTCTGTCCAAAAACGTGCAGTAGTTTATTTTGCTTGTGCTAGTGATAGAAATAGTGTTGCATGCTCATTTGTCATCTCATGCATCATGTGATTGTTGCATCTTGTGGTGCTGCTGTTCATTGGTTGTTATTCTTATGTTGGGTAGCACCGGGATCGGAGAACGAATACGTGGAGTCAGGAGAGTACGTGCAGGACGATCCAGAACCATTCCAAGCTGAGGATATCACAGGCAAGATGATATGACCTTGATTCCATCGCTAGACTTGTTATGCTAGTTTAGTTTCCATGTCTTATTGTTCGCTGCCTACCACTGAAATTAAATTGCCTCTTCAAGTGCGATGAGCCCATTACACTGATCCCTTCCCAGCATAACTTGTATGGCTAAGTAGGCTTTGCTCAGCTACTAATATTAGCGTTGCTAGATGCAGGTGCTTTGTCTCATGTGAAATCATGAGCTTGATATCATTATCTTATATCCTGTTATTTAATTAATGCAACTATATACTTGGTAAATGACGGGAGGCCTAGCCTTTTGCCGGGTGCTTTGTTCCGTCATTGCCGCCTTAGTTACCGGTTACCGGTGTTTGATTCCATAATGAACGCTCCTAACACGTTCGGGGTTGTTATGGGGACACCCTTGATAAATCGCGTAGTGCTAAGGCTTGTCCGGCAGGACCCAACATTGGTGTTAATTTGCTAATCACTTAATAATAAACTGCATAGGGAATAGCTACCCCGAGGATTTTAATCAACAACCCGGGCCACTGCTCCGCATGAGTGTTGGTCCAACATGGATAGACTGCGGGGGCCACCATAGGGAAACTTGAGGTTTGGTTCCCGTAGGCTTTTCCATCCGCCGTGTCCTGAGACTGAGATACGCGGCTCTTATCGGGGTCGTCGACACGACGGGAGGTCCTGCTAGCCTTGTCTTACCTTAGCGGTATATCTTGCATATAGGAATCCCAGTGAAGCTTTGGTTTCCCCCAGAGTTGAGGTTTTCCTCTAAGGAATCCGACGAGATCACGAGATTCGTGATAGAGGATGCCTTTGCGGCCTGTGTACGTTTGTGATGGACTAGTTGGAGCACCTCTGCAAGGTTTAATCTTTCGAAAAGCCGTGCCCGCGGTTATGTGGCAACATGGAATATCTTGTTAACATCCGGTATTAGAGAACTTTAACATAAGCTAATAAAATTGCCAACTTTGTGCGTAACCGTGACTGTCCCCCTCGAAGATCTCTCTTCGATTGGGAACACGGTGGGGTTATGAATGCCGTAGGTAGGTGTTCAGGATCACTTAGTGATCAAGTAATCCCGGCCGCTAGTGTAGACCACCTTCACAATTACTTTGCGTAAGTTAGCCACTTAATCCAGCTTAGGATGCTGCAACCTTATACACTTCACCCTTACCCTACCTAATAACATGGCTAGTTCTGGCACCAAGGTCTTAGATTGCTGAGTCCCCGCGGCTCACGGATTCCTCCGAAACTCCCAACAGGTAGAGGTACCCCAGAGACAGATGATCCCGACGGCACCCAGCTGGCGTGGCAGTACGAGGAGGAGACAGACCGCCTCTACGTGAACTATCGAGAGGACTGAGGCGTGGTCGTGATCGTGGGCCTGCAAGCAGGGTAGCATAGCATTTTCATGTTTTGTAGTCCGTAGCGGAACTATCTTGATTGTATCTGTGATCTACTCTGAGTTATTAATGAGAAGACAGTTGAATCCCGAATTATCTACTTTTATTATTATTTGTGCTATGTTACTTGCTTGCGAAACGCTTAGATGCGCTTCTTTCCTATTCGGGGGCCTCGACCCCCAGATCGGAAAGGACCGCATCTTGGTCGTTACAGGTATGTAGACTCTTAGTGAAATATCTTAAAAGACTTATATATAGGAACGGAGGGAGTAGATGGGATCGGGAGGAGTGTGTTTGGCCATGGGGATCGGGGCAATCTCCTGGTGACGGCGCTGGAGGAAATGAGAGGGAGAGGGGATTGAAGGAGAGGGCTGGCTATCGGCTATAGGGTTGCTGAGAGGGGGTGGTGGGCCTTGGGCCGGCTATGGAGAAAGAAAAAAAATGTCCCATGAATACAATTGGTCAGACGTGATTAGACACAAAATGGATTTCCTTTTTTTAGAAACGGAAAAGGAAATGCGAAGCGAAAAGATTTATTTGAGGGTCAAATAAATCCAAAGTGAGCTGAAGTTTGACATGTGGCTACTACAAAATAATTCAAGAGCATCACAACTATAAATGGAGAGAAAACAAAAAGAGCATAGACTTAGAATATTTGGAATCAAACGAAATTTCAATTGCAAGTTTGTTACTATTGGAATATTTTATAGTAGCTCCCTAAAATATTGGGAGGATATGTTATCGAGAGAGTCACCATGTGAATTCCTCAATTTAAATAGACCAACATACCTATGCAATTTATTTATTTGAGTTACAAAAAAATTAATGACATGATTAATGCAACAAACAAATAATTCACACGGCGGCAATGGAATAAAAGGGGAATCTTCTGGAGCATCGGCCTCGGGCTGTTACAAACATAGAAGAGAGACCCAATCTCGGAGGGGCTCTCGCCCTCCGTGAGTCATTGAGGCGAAGGACCAGAAGGGAAAACCTCTCCCCATTTAAGGGAGAGGCCAATGAAGGAGAAGGAAGGACCCTCTCCCCTCTCTTCAAATGGTGTTGGAGCGCCACCGAGGGAACCATCGTCGTTGACATCAACTTCAGTGACTTCGTGTCAACATCTTCCTCCCTCTACATTCAGCGGAGCACTCTCTCGCACCCCGTCGTAATCTTTTAGTTGAACATGGTGTTTGATATTATAAATTTTTATCCATTTTTTTGCTTATTTATTATGTATGAGTAGTTTCTTTTTGTCCTATGGGTTAATTGTGATATGCAATGGTTGATTTGAGTTGTATGTTTTTATAGTGTTGTCCTATGGTGTCCACCATCGCACACGTGTGGTATTCATGCTATAGGGTGTTGAAATATGTGATTGATTTGCTTATGGTGTGTTGCTGGAGTGACTCGAACCAAAACCCAACCCGTGAGTTGTTGCATATGGGCTTTAAGGGGACCTTAGATCTTAATGCTATGGTTAATTTTTACCTTAATGAATCTTTAGTATTTATGTATGCTTGCTAGAGTTCCAATTATAAGTACTATAGTCAATAGATTTTGCTACATGTTAGCATAGGCCTCTCCCGCATACAAATTTTTTTAATGGATGATTATCACGTTAGTTTCATATCCACTTGTCCAGGGACAATAATCCTTTACTCCGTTGTTATTTTAGAATTATTTACTTTATTGTTCTTTAGCAAAACATCAACCAACTTATATATTTACATTTTGTGTTATCTTGTAAAGCGATCTTTTCATGCTCACAAAGTAAATTTATTTCTTGTCTCTAAGTAAAGCAAATGTTGGGTGTGCGTAGAATTGTATCGGTGGTTGATAGAACTTGATAGAATACTAATTATTACTTTAGCTCCTAGTTGGGTTCGAAAAGACTACAATAGACCCCCTACACTTGTGAGTTTATTAGTATACAATGCTTAACACAAGGCATAAACTTCACCATAATCCTCTTCAATGTTTGCACATTTAGTCCCATCCGCACATTCAAGCCTCTCACTCTTGTTCATTCGTTTTCGTTGGCTGCTTGAGCATGGAAGTATCCCGTGTTACCGTCTCCTTCCCACAACCATGAAACCCTAGACTATTGATGGATCCAAATCTCCTCCCGGCAAAGTGCAAGTCCAGTATTTTTACAACCACTTTCTCTTTGTTGAAGGCCATGTGTCCACCGACTGGCCACGTGATACATCCCAAAGGTATCTATAATTTCTCCTTGTTCCATGATCTTTTGGGTGACAATGTTATTTGTTTTGCTACACTTTTATATCATTTTCCACATATTTGTACTAACCTACTAACTCAGTGCACCCAGGAGCTTTTACCCAATTTTTTGAAGCCCGGAAAATTCCAGCAAAAATATATAAAAAATCAGCGAAACAAAAGCTTCCAGATTGCACAAGATCGACCAGGGGCCATCCAGGGGACCTGCTGGCGCGGCGAGGCCCTAGGCCGCGCCAGGAGGCTGCCTGGGTGGGCCCCACCTCCTCCAGTGCCCTCCTTTGGCCTATATTTAGTCCTCCGAGAGGAAACCCTTACACAACTTCCAGAATCGCGAATTTCTCCATCGTTTCGCCGCCGCAGTGCTT